>NC_046154.1:95124777-95799777 GCF_011064425.1 Rattus rattus
ACCGATACTAAACAGTGAAGATTAGGTGGATGAATAGAATTAACAAATAATTTTCTACGCCCTACTTATGCCTTTGCAAAGTCTTAGAAGAATGGCTCGTCTATTGTTTCCTTCCTCCATATCGACTACGCCTGCTCCCTCCCTTTGCAACCCCATTGCTTTGTCTCTACCCAGTAGCCTTTTATCTGTTATCTAGGACATTGATCTGGCTTCATATTTTCTTAAAAAAATTACCTTGACCTTTGCCGAAGAAGGTCCTGAGCTAAGACTTCAAAGGACCTCTGGCCTCCTGTCACCAGACTGTCCTATCATTAATGGTTAATTTGTTATGCTCCTCATTAGGTGCTCTGGTTATTTCTGCATTCCCAATGCTGTTCATGGGGTCTCAGAGTAGATAGATACTATGTATGAAGAAAAATGATTTACACATGTCTGAGAGTCTGAGGCAAAAATCCAATCAATTGGTCAGGAATGATCCAATCAATATAGCATGATATTCCAACTCTGATGTCTGGTATGGACAGAATCAGAGAAATGTAGGCCACCAATTGATTTCTCTGAAAACTGCATTCCAGGGTAGTTGAACCTTTATAATATATTGATTAAATATTCTGAGTCCTGTTGAAAACACAGCAAACACACCAACTGCTCCTCAGTTTAATTTATACAAAGTTCTTATTGCTGGCAAGAAGAGATCAATAAACTAACCACAACTCAAGACCACTCTAGTCAAAAATAAATTTGAGGAAAATCTAGCTAGTCACTCTCTCCAAGTTAGTTGTATCTTTTTGTTGCCTTTGGATAGCTGAATACATTATCGGTTTTCATTTTTTGTCATAACTGTGGACTTTGACGGGCATTGTTTATGATTTGGAGATCCTCATGGTAATATTATCCATCGAATGACTCATTACAAGGATTGAAAATATGAGTTTTCAGCATATAGGGAATCGTTTTTTGAGTTTTCTGATTATATCCCATTACAATTACATTCATAATGGAGCAGCCCTAGGAAAACAGTGGACATTTGTCCCAAGCTGGGTTTTTGTATTTTTATTTTCAACAGGAACATTTCAAATTTAGAGGCTGATGTGTGTTCTAAGAGGGGTGTTACTGATGCGGGAGGAGCTACACACCCCTCTGTGGTCATGCCCAGAATGTGAGTGTGTTCAGGGACCAGATCTTCCCATGTGGACTCCAGAATAAACTGAGGAGTAGAGATGCTGAAGCATGCATTGTTCTGAGATGCCCGGTGGTCCATCTCCTGCTTGCCTAAATTCCAATGCCTTTTCTGAGTCAGCGCTTTCTAGGGAACATGTTTTGAATTTCCTCTTGTCTACTGCTTCTTTGGCCTAGTGGTTTTTAAGGCAAAAATTTTAAATGCTAAAGTTCTTAATGGGTAGTCCTATGCCACTGTGGACAAGTTGCAGATACTATTTTTGATGGTCATCTCTACTGAAAGGAAGAACATGCCACTATCCTACAAAGGAATTAAAACCAATAGTTTTTTAGCAAAAATGGCTAGCCTTGGTGGCACTCATAAGTTGTCACTTTATTTTTCCAGTTTGATGGTAGAAGCTAATGATTTAACCATCTTTCCTTACAGGCAACTCACAGAACACACATAGCTGTTTAGGAAAGGACCTAGGGAGCCCATCTGTGTTCACATCATCACTAGCTAGGAGAGCCTGGACAGGGGGGGACATGTTTTTGTCTCAGTAGAAGAGGATTTGTTTTGTTCAAGAATGAGTTCTTACATTCCACTCTATATTATTTAGACATTAGTTGATGTTGAGAAAAACTGAAAATATGACCATCTTGTTTCCATTTCCTATTGTCATTGAGATTTCTAATTTCTACTAAAAACCAAAATCTCATGGGATGACTGTTACGATTCTTTGAGGGTATTTCTGGTTAGCCAGATACAAACAGTAAGAATCTCGCAGACATTCCCCACCCTGAGATTGTAAGGCAGAATTTTATTATGATTCATCCAAATGCCTGCCCAGTTCACTCCAGTTGTTCCAAACCCATTATGATTTTGGTCAGCAGAGTTTTCTTCTGTCAATATAAATTAAAAGCTTAAGATTCCAAGAAGGGAAATAAATTAAATTCTATAAGCATCCGAGTTTATATTTATTTTTGTTTTAATTAGCAAGGAGATAATGAGGTTATTTCTTTTTTCTTCTCAGCTTCAGGCTATAGATACCACGTTCGGAACAGAGGGTTTGGACATTAGCACATGAAACACAGAAGTGGTTATCCTTATGCCTCACAAAAGAGAAAAAGTCCAAACAATAATCTATAGATCAAAATCCAGATGAGTCATTAAAGCAAGCATCATAACAATGAGCAATGTAATCTATTTGCTCTGACCACAGAGACTTCCCCATTGGGGTGAGTCAACACTCCTACAAGAGCAAACCATCAGTAACTTCAGCCTTCTTCTGGCTTTCAAGCACAGTTGTTGTATTTCTTCAAATGTTGTTAGTATGTAGTTTCAATTCTCTTGGTTTTTGATAGGATCATAAACACTGTTGGATAAGAAAAATCTCTAACCAAATAACATTTTGGGGGGAATCCAGATTAGAGGCACAATGTTTGAGAGATACAACTTCAAACTCAGATCTGTTCTGCCTTCTCTCCATCCATTCTCATCCTCCATTCTGTCCTCCTTCTCTTTGTCCTTCTTTCTCTCTTCCTTTCTCCCTCTCTTGTGCATTTCACTAGCTTAGTCCGGTTAAGCTGTGCTGCAGGTCTAAGAGGAGACCTCCTGCCCATCCCCTGAACGATGGCACCGGTCTCTCAGCTGCACTAGTTCTGCTATCTTCAGTTTCTTTTGAAAACCACTCCCAACTTTGAAATAAGCATGGAAATAACTATTGCACATTCTGTCCATGCAGTGCCAGGTTTTCTATCCGTTGGACTAGACTCCCACTTTAAAGGGACAGAGCATACATAACCTGTAAAGTTTTGTTGGTACAGAAATCAATCCTTTCAGTGAAGTGGGAAGATAGCCCCACACTTAAAGGTATGACGTAGTTAGACAATGGCCAGTTTTTGTATCTAACACAGAAATTCATTAACTTAACTTGTTTCTACAGAGCTTCTAAAATGATCTTTAGTTTACTTTCAGTTGTGTGTTCATACATACATACATACATACATACATACATACATACAAGCAAATGAGTGCATACCTGTGGTATCCAGAGGACTCTATGAACTATGTCAGCTGCCTTCTATCACTTCCCATATCTGTCTGTCTATCTGTCTGTCTGTCTGTCTGTCTGTCAGTCTATCATCTATCTATCTATCTATCTATCTATCTATCTATCTATCTATCTATCTATCTATCTATCTATCTAATCTGCCTATCTGCCTATCTATCTGCCTATCTATCTGCCTATCTATCTATCTATCTACTCTATCTATCTATCTCATCTATCCTATCCATCATCTATCACTCCCCCTCCCTCTGGTGAGGTTTCTCCCTGAACCTGAACTCCTGGATTCAGTTAACCCGGCTGACCCTCAAAATATAGATTCTTCTCCCCAGTTCACCCAGCAAGCTGCTGGGTGCAGCCACCTCAGCTTCTTGCATAGACACAAGTCTAGCAGTGGTCCTGGGCTTCAAGCCTTCATCAAATACTTCTTTTACAGTATTTAGATCAAATTAATATCTTTCTAGTTCTCTCTGAAACTGTAAGACACACAGTCATTTATATTTTAACCAATCTTAAGGTGGAACCTAACAGTGAGGTATGACACTTTGTTCATTTATCAAGGGTGCACTTTTAATAATATTGGTGGAATTAATAAATTAATTATATTCAGTAGTCTTGATATATATCTACTGAAAGTTATATGTATCTGACTTTAGTGCATACTCAAAAAATGTTCCCACGTTATTGTGATATGAGGATAATTGGGAAATGGAACTGACCCCATGTAGAAATGCTCATGTCTGATGCTTCTGCAATTTATAGCATCTATTTACTATCCTGGGCCAGAGGATGGGTAGGAAGGAAGTGCCATGGGAACATAGATAAGAAACTCGTAAACTTTAACCTGCTAAAGTTTAAACTATCAATATATATTTCATAGGGTCAAACAACAGCTAATTTGATTATTAAGGTACAGGATTACAACAGCCAGTGTGTGAAAGCATATGCCAAATCCTTAGGAAAAACTTCTTATGTTTTTGAAAATATCAAAAAATATATGCAATCAATTTTCCTGTTATATGTTTTTTTAAATAAACTTCTCAATTGGGTTTGAAACACAGTACTCACTCTTCATGAGATTGTAAAACCCAAGGAAAGGCACTCAGTGTTTTGTGAGTTCTGTAGTGTGTGTGTGTGTGTGTGTGTGTGTGTGTGTGTGTGTGTGTGTGTGTGTGATACAATACATTGGTACTAAGGATTTAGATATACTTTGAATTTGGCATCAACAATGAGATTTACTATATGAGTTGAGGATTAGAGATCTACATTGAGCCTGGAACTTTTCCGCTGAGTTTTATTGTGAAAATTCTGTGTATTGAGTTTCAGAAATTCTATCATCCTTACAATTATGGCTGAGGAAAATTGAGTTGCACCATGATCCCAAGAGGCCAATGCCAGCCCACGAACGAAAGCTTAAACCTCCCTCTTCTTCAAAAGAATGAGTTTTTCCTCAAGGATCTTTCCACTTCAAGGAACAAAAATCCACCAATAGTACTTTCTGGTGCCGTGGGCTGGACCACAGAGGGCAGCTTTCAGGTTGGGCCAACTTCATAAGCATGGAGTTCTGTTTTTCTGGTCATGTGTCTTTAGCAGTAATGGTATCTCAACCAGAGGCGAATGGGGCTACATCAATGCGTCTGCATTGTTTGGGGAGGATCACTTGCACTACCCTGACCAACCCATTCTGAAGAAGTTTTTCTTTGTGTTGGCATTGGGGTGTTTAGTCTATGGCTGGGTGTAGGCACTGTGAGCCAAGTGGCCTGACTTCCTCTATATAGGGCACCTCATTTGCCTGCCTGTGGGCAATGTGCTGAATACTTTACATTATTATCCGATGGGTCCTAGGATGAAAGAGCACTTTAGCACTTCCAATTCTTTGTTCATTTTTAAAAGCCAAGGAGGTTAATGTGCGCCTTATTTAATGTTTGGTAAACATAAGCTATGATTCATGAGTTTTATCAAACAGCCTAATTAATTTCATTGTTGGAGAAAGTACATTCCTAGGAGGGACTATAGGGAGAAAGGAGGAGGAAAGTGGCGAAATTCTATTTTAAATTAAAATGTATTTAAAAACCAACTAATCAGTACAAAAAATATCAAAACCAAGTTGGCCTTGCAGATCGCATCCTCTAAAACCAATCACAGCCGTTGATTCTTTTACCCCCTTCTTTTTCCCCTTGTCATTTCACAAAAGCAAAAGTCAGAATCACACACACGTGATTTTTATTAAAATAATTATCCTTGAAATATGTTTTATAATAGATTTTTTTTTTTCAAAAGAAGCAATTTAAATGGTCACTACTAGGAGACTAGGTCATTTAAGCCAATTAGTTCAATCAACACGTACCGATTATGTTATCTACACTAATTTATGATGTCAGCAAAACAATCATCGGCTGCTCTGGCTTTGGTGCCAGATAGTTCTTGTCTCCATTTTCCCAAATTATATATGATGGGCAGTGTTGATGTTTTGATTGAGGTGCATGAACTTTACCTTTTTATTCCCTGTTCTGCAAAAAAATGTCCTAACCAAATCTTCAGAATGAACAAAGGTAATGGGAAGAGACACTTGACCGAGAATCTAGTACTGTGGAGGACTCAGCACCCTCCATTACAAGGCACTGGGCAACTGAATACGGAGAAAGCTTTGCATTGTTGTCCAAGTCTAGGCTCTGACTGCAAGCGCCTTAGCACTTCAATTACTTTATTTCATTTACCAGGCGTTTAATTTCAGAAAGGGTTAAATTCTTCTTCCTTTCACTTCCCTTTCAGTTTCAATCTAATATTAATGGGCTTTAATTCCTTTCCCTGCATATCACAAAGTACATGTACAAGCCTGACAACTTACTGGGTGGAGGGAATTGCTGCATTCCCAGAATCTGTCGGGTTCCTAATGTCTTAGAGCCATAGATTATTTCTGATTCTGAGAATTAATATGATGGCTCCCACCCAGCGATACAAGAATAGGGTTAGAGTTTTTCAGTTTTCAGGGCAAACTGATAAGGGAGGCTAGGGAGTTGAGCATAAGAGAGGGTTTTAAGATAGATTATGGAAAGCCCGTGGGTAAGGGGAAATTGACAAGGTGGAGGTATTGAAAGAACAGACTATGGAATGATGACTGGAGGTCCCCATTGAATTAAAAGAATTGTAGATACAGGAATAGCAGAAGATGTGGGTTGGTAGTGGGAGATGGTCACCCAAAGAGTAGAAAAGGTCATAGAGGAGGTTCAGAGTAGGGCAGGGAACTGATCAATAAGGCCCAAAGTGTAATAAGGATGGCAGTGATGGGTCCAGAACCATGAATGGATACCAAAGATTGGGTGACTATGTCATGGAACAAGAGCAGTAAGGGAAGACTCACTGGGTCTCAGCTCTTCAGTGAGTGAGTAAGATGCTCATGGTGGGGTGTGTCTAACAGTGGTGTGTACTAATGGAACTGGTGATTATTTTGAGCAGGGAAGTATGCCATGTTAGGAAGATTATATGGAATTTGCTGGCCAAGGGGATATATATCACCAGACACATCAACTAGTGAGGCGATGTAGAAACTTTGTAGTTTTCTCCCTAGCTTTGACCTCTGAAAGTTTGTTTATTGTTCCTGTGTCTGTTTCCTAATAGTTCTAAAATTCTCCTGAACTGGAACAACCACTGGCCCATTAGAGCCTTTAGGTTACTGTTTTTATTTTTAATGAACCCAAACCTGAAGCTCTGTGGAAATTTATGTTCTCAAATTTCAGATGGTTCCAATGAAAGATATATAATTCTTTAAATGAACATCTGTGTTCTACCAAAAAAGTTCTTTCTCTAGAAATTTTATATGTGTTCTCTATCATTACTCAACTAGATATCCACCTGTTGCTATGCTAGCTGGAATTCACACAATTCTCTATGTCCTTGTGAATTTCAACACTGCTCCATGCACATGCCTCTAAGCTTCGTCTGCCAACTCTGAATATATTTGGTTATGCCATCCGGATCAGGTGGCCTGAACTAGAGTATTCAGACTCTGCTTCAGTAAGCTGACGATTGATTCTCTCTATACCTAATGATATAAAACACTTTTATGTATACTGTGAGTACAAAGTACACACCATGTTAATAGAATAGACCTTCTCCAGGATATAACCTGAATTCAAGAGGCAGGGAAATAAATTATGGATTAGAACTAGGACTACCTTTATCATCCCCAAACATTTCTCAAGTGTTTTGACCGAATTAGTTTAGGAAAACATTTTCTCCTTAGTTCAAAGTATAGGCTTGGAGGTCATTCTTTTTTGTTTTTCCAGCTCAAGTGGGGCCTTGATAACAATGACAGCATATCAAGCTCCCAGGTATCAGAAACCTACACACCTTCCTGTTAGTAGAAAACATTGACTTTAAATGACCTGCTACTCCATTTCGGACCAATCGGTGTTATTTCTGTTGAAACAGTTGTCCAAATGCTCAAAGTTTGGGAGGAAACACCTTTCCTGTGCGGTCATGAGATGATGGGCAATTATAATGTCATGAACTCACTGTAATTTACACGTTAGTCAAAAACTTCAAGGTCCACAGCCATGTCCATGGTGATCATCCCAGCCAAAGCTTTGTACGCTGCTACTCCACTTGAAACTTCAGGCTGTCAAGTGATAAACTTGCCCTTTATTTGGAGCCATGTATCAACTGGGTATCTTGCTGAAAAGAAGGAAGGATCCAAGAGTGTTTGAATGAAGGTAACAGAAGACATGAGATAATTTTGGTCACTTTTTGGAATCAACTTAATAAAACCTATTCTGATATTCTTCTTGTAGGCCCACAGTATAAACCATAGAAGCACCCCTTACAGGCTACACAAATCTTACCTTGTGTAAAGCATATTTTAGAGATTTCAACTGGTGTTTTGGAAGTTGGGTAAGGAAATCCCAGATTTGGTTGGTAATTTTGGGTCACAGTTTCTCTTTAGATGCAATGCTCTATGACAAGGATGGTCATCACTGGATTGGTAGAGATACTTTCCCTCCTTTTCATGTGTCTCTGTGAGATCCTAGAAAGCGAACTACTTTTTCCAGTTAAGAAAACAAAACAATGCCATTTCTGTTTTGCGTACCTTGATACAGCAGAGGACAGCAGCCTTGTGTGAAAGAGAATTCTTAGGAAATCAGAAAAGAATTGAACACTATGTTCTTCTTTTCCTGACATCAACAATAACATCACCCACCACCCCATACACAGGGCTTCCAAGTCCATTAACTTCTTAGGAGGCCTCTGGAGTCTCAGGCCTAAAATCAGTCATTCGGAGTTGGCCTTGTATGACCTCATATGAATAAAACTGGCCCTTAAGATGTCTATTCTTTACCGTTCACTTAAAAAACACTCCTCATTTTTCACTGCAATTCTCTGTCCCTTGTGAATTTTCAACGTGACCTCCACCTATACCTCCTAAGCCTCATCTGCCAACTCTGAATGTATTGTTTATGCCATCCGGATGAGTGGAATGGAAGACCCCAGCAAGTACTCTTTAGGTCATGGCAGTACTACCGGCTCCAACTCTCAAAATAACAGAATAACTGAACTTGTGAGCTAAAATGGGTCCTCATGTGGTATATACAAATACAACATAAGATAAACAGCGGTTGGACTTCTAGACTGACCTCCCCTGTGCAATTCTTGCATTATTACCGGGCGTACTCTGCTACCAGCTCCAACTGCCCACCCAAATCCTATCTTTCATGAAACTTACCCATTGAGCCACACTTTGCCTAGAACCTGGTTTCTGTGTATCATTGAGACATTATGCAGAATCCAAATGAAGCCTATGCTAGTTGGGGGGTGACATGATGCCTATGGGCAGTGAACATTTACAACAGGGTTAACAGTTTGTATGATCTCAGAAAAAATTATGATGTAAGCTCTCTCTCCAGATCCCATTTTCTGATGGGTGTCATCCAAAATCATCTTAGATGAGATACTACTTGGATCATTGCTTGAATACATTACACTAAAATTCTGTTATTTTTTTTTTTTTGCGGCACCCTGATTTTTTTCTATTTTAAATTATGGTTTGGTTATTGGTCTGACAGATGAGAAAAGATGTATAAGTTTAGAGAAGTTTTTTTTTTCAGAATCTTTTTAAAACATTTACTTATTTGTATGTATACATCATACAGCTTTCTGCCTGCATGTATGGCTGCAAACCAGAAAGGCCTAGGATCCCGTTACACAGACAGTTGTGAGCCACCCCGTGGTTGCTGGGAATTGAACTCAGGACCTCTGGAAGAGCAGACATTCTCCTCTAACCTCCTAAGCCATCTCTCCCAGCCCTAGAGAGAGGTTATTAAATATTTCTTGTAACCCTCTTTCCCCTCTGAATCTATTAGTCTTCTGCTAGTCCACTGTGGAATCTTTTTACATTATTACAAACAACAGGTTCATAAACTCAGGAAGGCTCAAACGTGCCTGGGCCTCTAACACTCTAAGTAAGCACACTCTTCATCTTCTGAGTCTTTCTCTACCAGAGGATTTTTGGTCTGGGGCCTGGACCTCTAGTTCAGCTTCAGTGAGGAAAATATCTCTGAGCTTTGTACGTTCTACTTCAGTTTTGAACCCCTGCCTATGGGAGGCCCACGGAATCCACTGCTTCCTCCATTGCATGAACTCGTCTTCAACCTCCTGCTCTGGGCCGTTTTATGTAATCGGGGAGGCTGGGCGGTCTCACTTCCATTTTCACTAAATGCCTGGCATGAACCAGGGCCTTGGCATTCTATAGATAGTACCAAACATTTTAAGCAGCTTATTAATGTCATCATTTATATATTACTCCTTAGTAATTTCTTGGAGTAAACTTCTTCCCTCACTTCATAATACTTTTGTTCATGTGTTTGAATCCATTTTAGTGATGTGATATTTATGTTTATAGACAGCATTGTTTACCATTCTTCCATTTCCCCCTTAGACACTGATGAGGGAAACCACCACCTCCACCCGTGGCCTTGATACTCAGGTTTGGTTTCAGTGCTATTGGATTCTGGATCAGGGTTGGAATGAAATGTTCCACTTGATTTTTTTTTTCTGTTTTTAAAACACTTTTGAAATAAGTTCAAATGGCCAGAATTTTTGGTTTAGGTTTTTTTTTTTTTCTTTTTAGACAGAATGTCATGGCTTTTGAGATATAAGGAATAGAAAGCAGGTGATCCGGCCAGGATGATCTCAGTTCATGGTAATCTTTTATATGATGTCAGGTTTCTCAGAAATTGTCCAGGCAAAGCCCTCTTGGCTCCAGATTTCTGCAGACATGTGTCAAATGTAGTGAAAGGGCTGCTCTGCTCAATGTCATGTCCGACATGCGGAAAGATGGATTGCTTTCAGGGCATCACAAAACCTTCAGTGAACTGTCAGCAGGTAAAATTGAACACGTGATATCTGTTTGTTTTAAAGAGATTTTATGCTTTTAGCTTTGTAGTTGATGAAATCCATAGGGGAAGCCCTATCTTCATTAAAGAGGAAGATAAGCCAGTTCAGAAAAGGAGGACCATGAAGGAGGAGGTACCCCACGGTTAGTGCGTGCGGCTCTTCCTCTGGCAACCCCACTAGGTTAGCTAGGAAGTAATTCAGTCTTTACCAATACAGTGGAGACAGATTTAAGCCTCAGGTCCTATTGATGTGAGAATTAACACTGGCCCTTAAATAGTCTTGCCTCAACTCAGGCTCATTTAGAAGACAATTGACCTCAGAACCATGAGTTGTTTTTTGGCATCGTAAAATGAATATGATCCAAATTTAATAGCATTGCATTTGAGGTCTTTCAAAACATAGTTTGCTATCTTAGGGTCACTATACCTGTATGAAACACCATGACCAAAAAGCACTGTGGGATGAAAGGGTTTGTTTCATTTACATTCATTTATAGTTTCAGTTATAGAGGAAGATGGCCTACAGTTCCCTCTCACAGTTTATCATCAAAAGGCAGTCAGGGCAGGAACTCAAACAGGGCAGGAATCTGGGTAGGGGATGGTGGAGTAGTTATGGAGATTATGGCTTGCTCAGCTTGCTTTCTCAGAGATCCAGGACTGCTGGCCTAGGGTGATAGCACCCACAATGTTCTGGGCCTTCCCATACCATTACTAAAGAAAATATCCTACAGACTTGCCTGAAGCTTGATCTTATGGAGGCAATGTTCTCAGTTGGTTTCCTGCTCTCAGAAGACTCCATGCTATCAAGTTGACATAAAACTAGCCAATTCAGTTATAATCTGGGTTGAGATCCTGGGATGGTAAAGTTCTTGCCTTGTAAGTTCCGGTCCTGTGTTCAATTCTCATTACGTCATATCACAGATGTTGTGCATGGTGGCTTTTCCTTTGTCATGTCAGCACTGGAGGGAGGAGGAGACAGGCAGAATGCTGGGGTTCTCTGAGAGACAGTCTGGTATATTTGGCAAGTTTCAGGCCAGTCAAAGATCCTGTGCAAAAAATGAAGTAGATAGTTCTCCTAAGTTATGGGTTCAGACAGGGTAAGAGAGAGTTTCCATTTCATACCCCTATGCCAACTCTCTGTCTGTCTCTATCTCTGCCTCTGTCTATGTCTGTCTCTGCCACTCTCTCTCTCTCTCTCTCTCTCTCTCTCTCTCTCTGTCTCACACACACACACACACACACACACACACTCTCCTCTCACACACACATAGGAGTGTAACCCTGCATTGACTTCAGGCTGTGTAATGGTTGCATAAGTCTTGCTTGTTGATCTGCTGTTCTTTTTAGTGCCTGATGTGTTCTTAGTTTATCTGCACAGAATTATCTGGCCTAATAGCCTATACTCAGTGTTCATTATCTTGTATCCCTACATATGAACCCTTACCTTTGAGTCAAGGATTTCCCTGTATATTTCTTCCTAAAGACATTCACTCTTATCAACATTTTTGAGCTGTGAGTTTCTTATCTGTCACTCAGGTATCCAGGTTACCTTAAGGACAATCTTCACAGACTCCTGACAAGCTTCCTCTTTATGCCTCCTCTATACCTCTAACTTGGGATCAGTTAGGAGTATAGAGATGGATAAGACAATTTCTAGCCTATGCTTGCTCTTAATCAGTTATGAAGAGATATATAACTATCACGTGCTGTGAGAAAAAGCTCATGAGAGCAAATGAGGGATTATAAAGGTGACAATCCAGGGGGTGATTGGGAGAAGCCCATGGTTTCTTAGATAAGTAACTGCAGATCAAGCAAGTGAGGAAACATTTTGGTGCCTTTTTAGATGGAAAAACTTTGATATTTTTACTTATAGGCTATGTCCCACCACACCTCTCTAAACTCAGATTGGAATTTTCAGGGGCTGTTGTGGGGTACTAAATGCAGTATGCAGCAGAACAGAGTATCAGTTCGGCCCGGTTGGAGTGAGGGAGTGGCTCCTAACATGACCATTCGTCCCACGTGGAATTGTCTTGTAGGCAAAAAATTTTGGCTAGTGCAAAATTGCCAAATATAAGGATAAACCCAGAACACCTGAAGATAATTCTTTAAGATTTTTCTCCTACATGTGAGGTGAAGTCTATGCTATAGCCAGGAGTCCTTGCCATTGGCCCTGATGCTGGGGATGGTCTGATCACGTGATATAGTAGATGCTTGGCCCCAAGAGCTGACCATGGAGTAGGGTTATTTGATGACAGAGGTGAATTAAGAGAAGAGGATGAAGCTGGGGGTGGTGAGCCTGTTTCCACCCTGTCCAGAGAGGGTGCTAAATGACTGGCTCGCCAAGAGGGTGTTCATGGACACATTTTCATAGTGACGTTAGTTCAAAAATCCCTGTGGGAAGCAAGCAGTGAGGAGAATGGAAAGAACAATGTTTTCAGCAACCATTATTACGGGATGGAAAACCTGACATGCGTGCAAGGTCTCTTTTTCTCTTGGGAAAGAGTTAGAGAACTATTGACTTCTGACTGGTTGGGACTTTTATTAATATCAGATACAATGGTATTTAGGACAAGGAGTGACCAAATCAATCTACCTTAGCTACACTCATGTGAGTTCATCTCAGGATCATATTGTTTGAACGAAAAACAAAAAGGCCATGGAAAAACTCTCACAGTATATGATTGCATTCATAGATATATGTATGTGTACACATACATATATGTAGTTTATGGATGCAGACTTGTGAAACCGTAAATTGGGCAATACATTGTAAGTATGAGAAATCAGCTTAAAGAAGCAAGGGTTTGTGCTTCACAATTTGAGGTGCAGTTCATCATGGCAGGAGGCTGAAGCAGCCAGTCACAGGCACAGTCAGGAATCGGGGTGATGTATCCTAGTGTTCAGCTAGAATTTTCCTTTTCTTATACATGTCTCCAGAGGCTTGCCTCCTACGCAATTCCAGATCCTGATAAAGCAACATCATTGATCATCAGAAAACAAACACAAAGGTTGAATGTGTGGCTGCAGATTTTAAGGGAGAAAGGTTTGGAATGGGGTGGGAACTCACATGAGAGCTTAAGATAATGATCTTTTCCCTCCCAGAATGGGCAATAAGAGCAGAGATAGTCAGTGTGTGGTGACTCTTTCTTCTTATGCTGCTATATACTTTGTGGATAACATTTATGTCAACCATAGGTAGCCAAGGCAATGAAAGCAACCCTGTCTGATTGACAGGGCTATATTGGGGTGCTCAGGATAAGAAGATAGGATGCTAGATATCCACATATTTAAAGGGAGATCGTCCAGACCTTTGGTCAGTTGGCAGCTTCATGTGAGTCAGTATGAACTGGCCTTCCTTCTATCACTAACAAGATTTTCCTTGACAGGATTCCCTAAACAATCCACGACAACAACAATTTAGATGAAATTTATGCCATATTAAGCATTCTAAGTACCTAGACCTGATTTTCTGGTATATGGAAGGATGTGCAAAAATTATTGGTGAGTACCACATCGTTTTGGATATGGGACTTGAACATTGACTGATCTTCAACCCCTCAGGAAGTTCTAGCACCAAAGCCTTGCAAATCCTGAGGGATGATTGCAATGAAGCAATCATGAGCAGGTATAGCACAGCCTTGTGTGCAGTTTCATTCTGACAGTATTTACAAATCAGTTTATATGCATAGACTTTTAAAAGCTTAGATACATGCATAACGTGGCAAATCATAGTCAATCCCATTAATCTATACTATGGGGAAGAAGGGGGAGGAAGAGAAAGGGGGAAGAGGAGGAAGAAGAGGAGGAGATTGAGAGGGAAGGGGAAGGGAAGGGAGGAGGGAGGGAGGGAGGAAAAGTAAGAGAAGGAGGAGTTCCATGGAGATATTTAAAAGACCTTCAGAAATAGCTTGTTTTCACAAAGAGGCCAGATGCAATAAGCAGCTGGCCTCTATGATTATTTCATTTCCCAAATTCCTCTCACAGTTGACCCATCCTCTCTGCCCTCCTGTGCTGGCTGGTGGCACTGCTGCTTTCTGTTTTGTGTGTTTTAACTGGAGAAGACTCTTCTTTCCGTTTTTCTGAAGAGTATGAAAGCTTAATTCAGTCACTAGAGAGCATCAATGAGTCCAGGAGAGTGCCAGTAGTCTGGAAAATTACTGGTGGAGACATGTGGCAGGGTATGGTCTACATCAGGTCAGGGGATGTCCTGTGCATAGGAACCCTTGTGGGGAGGGTCTGCTCCACAGAAGTAGGGTGGAAAAGCACCAGAATTGCCATCAAAGTCTCTTACAGTGCACCCCTCTTTTCTTTTCAGTCTAGTCTTTTGCTCCTGGTCTGATTTGCTGGGAAGCTGACTAAGACTCAGCTCAGTGTAGAGAAGTTTGTTAGAGAGTGCTCTTGAAGGAAGGGGAAGGGACAGATAGTAGGATGAGGGAGAGAAGCTAGGATGAGATACCCTTGTTGTGGAAGCTGTAGCTGATCCTGCTGAAGAAGTGAAGAGCATAGTTGCTTAGCCTTAAAGGTAATGGGTGGGACTTGGACTTCATACCCACCTGCGTTCATCAAGCAATAGATGCTGGCCAAGTCAGGGTCTGGCCCAACCATCATCTTTTGAATCTTTTCAGTAGAAGCAAACATCAAAGGAGTGAATGACATTCATATCAACTTATACCAAGCCCTCTTTTGTGGTACTAGGGATCAAACCTAGGGCCACACGTATGCTACCCAAGTGCTCTACAGCCGAGCCTTGTCGCCATCTCACAAGGACTTTGTTCATGCATGGGATCTGGATGGCAAGCTGCAACATCCATTGCATTTGCATGCTGCAACCACATCATTCATAATGCTACTTTTCATTAAAATATCTTTCTGTGACTTTCTGTTGCCTGTAGGAAAAGGAGCAAGAACAGCGCCCATTCCTACATTTTGTATGGGTTTTCAGTCCTTCCTAAATCTATTTCCCATCCGGTGCATGCATCCCTAAAAATGCACACCACATGCCAGTGCCCCAAACATGCTCCCACCTGAACACACAGCTTTATCTACTTGTTTGTCATATCTGGAAATGTCTTCCTACCTCAAGGTCACTCCGCTGTCAAGCTCAAACTCAAGCGTTGCTTGGCACCATCTGCTGCTTCCCCAAGCATCACTTTTCTCCGCTCTCACAGTCCATTTCCCCTTCCCCAGTTCTTTACACATTTTTTTCATTTTCTTTTTTATCTTTATTTTAAAATGCCAAGTTAGGCATAGCAATGCAGCTTACATTAAAAAGCACATCAATAAATGATTCTATACAGTTTTATATGAACAAACAAAAGAGAAAAAGTTCATGTTGCAAATCTCTTTCTGCTAATACAAATTAAAAACAAACCATTTTATTTTCTTTTTCCCTATTTTTTGCTACTTCTCTTTGTTTCCGCTCTT
This sequence comes from Rattus rattus, assembly GCF_011064425.1. Lineage (NCBI taxonomy): Eukaryota > Metazoa > Chordata > Mammalia > Rodentia > Muridae > Rattus > Rattus rattus. Next base: position 95,140,817 of record NC_046154.1, read on the forward strand.
ACTTCCCTACTATACTTGATCTCTGTCTGTCTCTTCCTCCTCACTTTCTTCTCTCTCTCCTCCTTCCCCCTTAGCGCCTCATTCTTACCCCTCACATATTTGGATTTGCTTGTGTTCCTTCTGAGGCATATGATGATTTTGTATCTCCAATCTCTTGTTAAGTGTTTTATATGTAATATGCATTATACTGTAGCATGTACCCTGACATGCTCCGTTGGCATGATTGAGAAAAAGACACATTGATATGATGGTTTGGGGCTGCCTGCTTTATCCAGAGAATTATATGGCCTTTCTCAAGATCACAATGTCTCAAAAACCTGTGTCTCAAGTGACAGGCAGTCAGTAGCTAGCTGTTTGTGTATTTGTCTGCTCACATCCAGATCTCATAAAGCCAAGATCTCGACAGTTGCCTAGATTGTTTTTGCGTCTAGTACTAACCTTAGCAAGGAGGAGGGTTTCAGTGAACAGTTTCTGAGTCAATGCCTGTTCTCTGTATTCTGGTTTCCATCTAAGGGAAGACATAATGGTAAAATGAAAGATTCTTTGTAAGAGGATCATCAAAAAAGCTGTAAATGGCCGCATCCTTCCCAGATGCATGGCTGCTTCCTTCACACTCACTTTCCCCACTCAGCTGGTGTCACTCACAGCTCATTGGTGTGATGGACGGTTGGAAGCAAATGTAAATACTGTGACTCTTCTGTGTCACCTCTCTTTCTACACACTGAAAGTAGCCATTGATCGAGTCCCAACCATGTACCCAGCTCTGTAGTCTTCACCTCCAGACCTCTGAAGAATTCTACAAGGTAGATGTTGGCATCCATTTGGTTGGTTGAACAACAACTTAGTTGCACTAACTTGCCCAAGGTGATAGACTATCAAGGGGAACAACAGACCAGGACACAATTCAAAGCAGGCTGAATGAGAACGTTCCTTCTACCTAGTATCCCTTACTTCTGCAGTGAAGTGTAGAATACTCCTTCTAGCTTGTTTTTCTTACTTCTATAATTAGTGTTTGTAGAAAATGTTTACCTGTTAGTGATGGCAAATGCTTTTGGGGGATGAGTTCCCTCATTAGAGGAAAGTGCACCAGGTCAACTTATAAAATAAGAAGCCCTGGTATTTTGGTATTCAGATAGTCTACAAGAGGGCACATTAAATTGTGTCTCTGTCTATTTTTCTACTATGAAACAGAATGCAGAGGGTTGAATGATTAGGACAGAGTAACTGTAAAAACACAGGGAAGATGAGATTTCAGGGAGCCAAACTTTTATCATCATAGTATTATGATGTTAGCAGGAGAAACATTTGCTGCTGTTAGAATACCATCAGGATAATTTCCCCACACGTCCACCATGCTAACTGTGTTCTAAACATCGTCTTATAAATCTCCCAACAGCCTGAGGAGGTGAGTGTGATCATCACACACAGGTGCAGAGAGACCTGACTATCTTGCATTTTGGTATTGACTCAATAGAAACTAAAACAGTAGTCCATAAAAATACTAGCACGTGAATGTTCATAGTAGCTTTATTGTTAATAGGAAAAAATGAGAACAGCCCAGGTGTCCAAACTGGCATGTTGATGCCATGGACTGCTATAAAGAGGCAAAACGGAAGCAATGTGGACTGGGACAAGCTCAACAAAGTTGATGTACTTCAGTCTTCCCGCTAACTGGAAAAACACATACTTGCACACAAACCCACAGACTATATTTGTACGAGAAGCAAACTCAGTATTGTTAAAAAATCAGAGGGTTTGTGTGGCTAACTCCTTCTCTACCTTTCATCAGGTGTGTATTTGTAAATGTCTCTAGGATTCCCATTCACAGGAAGAGTTTCAACACAGCACAGATAAGTGAAGGTTACGTGTTTGAGAATGCCATGAAGAATGCATCCTAAAAGGTGTGTTTGGAAAGATTCTAGGGAAGGTGATGACAGCGATGGTTAGTGTTAAGCCTGCGGCGAGGAACATGGTGGGAACAGGCACAGCATAAGCAAAGGCAGGGGCTCAGCTACAAGCCAATGCGAGATAAAGGGTTCAGAATGTGTTCTTAGATTACTGGGAGCTAGTGAAGCCTTTGGAGGACAAAATCAGAACTGTGATGTACAGAGATTGAGTTTGTGCTATGCTCAATGTAAATGCAACAAGTGGAAGGAACGACAGGAGCTACAGGAAGCTCTGGCATCAGCTGGTTCTGTTAGCGCTGGACACACCCTTGGCAGCCAAGACTGTCATAGGAAAGTCAAGACCCAACAGAAGCAAGGGGAGGTTGTGTATCTTAAGAATGTTTAGAGATCTCAAGGCACCTGGAAGAATGACTGATACATGGTTTTATTCTTGGCTAGGTGTATAAAGTGGGCTGTGGAAGAATATCAAATGGTTATCAGCAGAAGTTACTGATTGTGAAGTCCACTATAAGAAAGAAGGGGAAATTATTAGAGCCCCAAAAACGTGACTGTTCCAGGATATTGCCCTCTCTACCCTCATATCTCTATTCACTGAGCTTTGAGTTTTTTCTTTTAATCTCCATTCAGTCTAGTTTGATTTGCTTAACCACTGTTGGAAGTGAGGAGTACCCTGGAGGGTCATTGACCTCCCAAGTGATACATCATTAAGGAAAACTGCTCCTTCTTTTGGCAGTCATCAAACACCTATATCTCCTAAGCTAATGTAGGGAATTCATGTCCATTCCTCCAACTCCACCTTGGTATTTTTTTTCTGGCTTGAGTTTGTGTATCCTGTGCATGCTGTCACACTTGCTGCAGATTCTAATGTGTAACTACCCAGCTGTGTCCAGAAAACATTGTTCCTTGAAGTCATCCTTTGCTTCTTATGATCTTTCTGCCTCCTCTCACAAATAGATCTCCGAGGATTTCAAGGGTGGGTGTGCATATGTGTGTCCCATTTTAAGTTGAGTCTTCTACATCTCTTATTCTCTGCACAATGAGCTGTAGAGGGTCTCTGTGTAAATTGCCTTCTACTGGAAGGAGACACTTATCTGGTGAGGGTTGAGAGATGTGCAAATCTATAAAAGGCCTTCGGAAAAAGATGTGGAAATCTACTACTGTAGAAGTTTTCTAAAATATATACATTTGTAAAAACAATTTTAATGGAGTTATCTTACAAAAAAGGAGATACCACCCTGACCAGACAGCAAATGCTAACACATGAATATACCCTAGCTTCATGCATGTGTTACCTACTTTTGAGCTGTTGACCAGTAGGGTTCCATAAACTTCCAGGCATTACAGGCTGTTTCCAATACTCTTGGTTGACCCCTATAACTTAATGGTAAGCCTCTACTGCTAAAGAAACCACATATTTGAGTCATATAGCATGAAGAGATCAAGATGGATGTCTCATCAGTACTTGCTAGCTTTTATAGATACTATGCATGCTTTCTGAGGAGAAAGGTCATCATTAGCCTCACAAGCTGTGAACTCTTCAAGGCACAACAATGACTAGCCTGAAAAGAGAGGCCCAGTAACGCAATGGTGGTGTGAGTGTTCTAGAGTAACAAACGACTTTATGTTTAGATCTAAGGCCTGTTCAATGAAATGAAACCTATAGCTGGCACCATTAGTAAGGCCAAGAACCCATGGATAGAAATGTCATAGGCCCTAGAGGAGAGCCAAATACCGTTATTCTGCTGAATGAGGTGCTATTAAAACCATTCCTAACGATTGAACTTTCTTTTATAGAATGGGAACTGGTAAGATTCACTTAAACCCTTTGTCTACTTTTCATAGAATTATTAAGTTAGTTGCTCTCATATCATGCAATAAGAAATGTGTTTTCTGGGAGTTAGAAAATGAGTTTAAAACTGGTCTTCATATGCGGAGAAAGAGGAACACTCCTCCATTGTTGGTGGGATTGCAGACTGGTACAACCATTCTGGAAATCAGTCTGGAGGTTCCTCAGAAAATTGGACATTAAACTGCCTGAGGATCCAGCTATACCTCTCTTGGGCATATACCCACAAGATGCCCCAACATATAAAAAAGACATGTGCTCCACTATGTTCATCGCAGCCTTATTTAAAATAGCCAGAAGCTGGAAAGAACCCAGATGCCCTTCAACAGAGGAATGGATACAGAAAATGTGGTACATCTACACAATGGAATATTACTCAGCTATCAAAAACAATGCCTTTATGAAATTCGTAGGCAAATGGTTGGAACTGGAAAATATCATCCTGAGTGAGCTAACCCAATCACAGAAAAACATACATGGTATGCACTCATTGATAAGTGGCTATTAGCCCAAATGCTTGAATTACCCTAGATGCCTAGAACAAATGAAACTCAAGATGGATGATCAAAATGTGAATGCTTCACTCCTTCTTTAAAAGTGGAACAAGAATACCCTTGACAGGGAATAGAGAGGCAAAGATTAAAACAGACACAGAAGGAACACCCATTCAGAGCCTGCCCCACATGTGGCCCATACATATACAACCATCCAATTAGACAAGATGGATGAAGCAAAGAAGTGCAGGCCGACAGGAGCCGGATGTAGATCGCTCCTGAGAGACACAGCCAGAATACAGCAAACACAGAGGCGTATGCCAGCAGCAAACCACTGAATTGAGAATAGGACCCCGTTGAAGGAATCAGAGAAAGAACTGGAAGAGCTTGAAGGGCTCTAGACCCCATATGTACAACAATGCCAAGCAACCAGAGCTTCCAGGGACTAAGCCACTACCTAAAGACTATACATGGACTGACCCTGGACTCTGACCTCATAGGTAGCAATGAATATCCTAGTAAGAGCACCAGTGGAAGGGAAGCCCTTGGTCCTGCTAAGACTGAACCCCCAGTGAACTAGAGTGTGGGGGAGGGCGGCAATGGGGGAGGATGGGAGGGAAGACCCATAAAGAAGGGAGGGAGGGATTAGGGGGGATGTTTGCCGAAACCAGGGAAAGGAATAACTTTTCGAAATGTATATAGAAATACTCAAGTTAATAAAAAACCAAAAAACAACAAAAAAAAACAACAAAAAAAAACTGGTCCTCATGACTATACTTGCAATAAAGTTGGATAGCCTGTCGAAGTCCTCTTAGTGTGGATGATTTTCTTTTTAATAATTTAATTTAATTTTTTTTACTGTATGTATGATTTCATACCTAAAATCTTTGGTCAAAATTTGGTTACCAAGCTTGAGAAATGGCTAAGTGGTTAAGAGCATGCATTGGTTCCTTGCACTACATTTGGTGGTTCACACTGCTTGTAACTTCAGCTCTAAAGGATTCAACCACCTTTTTGGGAGTCAGTAAGCAACTGCACTTACACACACAAACTCATACACAGACATACAAGCATACACATGATTTCAAAATTCATCTTAAAAGACTTGGTACCCAGTTGCATTTAACTAGTTTTTAGAAACACGCTGTGAAAATAAATTAACAAAAAGCATAGTTTAATTTTTTGTTTATAAAATATATGTTTTTAATATTTGTGTTACTCAAGAATGATGTCAGTTTTTTCTTTTCGTTTGTTTGGAGACTGAGTTTCATGAATCCCAGGCTGGCCTTGAACTTGCCACATAGCTCAATATTTAACTCCTGGTTCTTCTGCCTCCAACTCTCACATGGTGGGATTAACGGTATGTATCTCCACTATGGTTATGTCTGGGGATGGAAAACAGGGCCTTGTGATACTGCAGGAAATCTGCCAACTGAGCTACACCCCCAACAGGATGGAAGCTTTTCAATCCACTTTACCCAGCATGCTTTGAGCCATGACCAGGTACCTCATGACCATGAGTATTTCATTCTACTTCACAGGACTCTATTCTGTTAATTAAATCCCCTTAAGAAACGTAAAAGTACTGCTTTTAAGTTTTTCTTAGTATTATCTGACAGATACCTACTTTTTAATCAATCCAAATAAAGATATCTGGTGATTTTTTTTCCAGTTGCCTAGGATTAGGTTTTATAAATATATCAACCATTTGTCCATAAATGATGAGCACCTATCTTGTCTATATTTGTTAAGTATACATTTATGTGTTTGTTAAATATAAATAAAGACTACATAACTGTTTGAGGGCACAGAGAAGATTGTAAGAAGTCAAGCATAGGATTTGCCACCATAGAATTATCATACTGATGAGGTTCTTAGGCTTACTGTAAATACACAAGCAGCTTGAGATCAGGTAATATATCATAGATAGTAAAGAGAATTTTGCACATGCATTCCCAAAAGAAAAACACAGAGAGAGCATTCAATAGCTTAGGCCTCAGCAGATCAGTTTGAGCACACTTAGTGGTGTTCTTTCCAGCCTGTGTCCTACTCCATGCGACTGAACGGAACAAGCCCAGCCCCTTTCCTATAGGACAACAGCACTGCAGAAATTTGAAGACATCAACTGGGAAGTTGAGGAGCCTTTTTTTTTTAAACTGCAGAGTTCCTGTCTCTTTCGTGGCTCTCTGTGGTCTGGCTGGAGTTTCACCCTCTGGACCACACACTTCTTGGGTTTACTTTTGTCTCAGTTTCTCTTGAATTGTCGAGAACCCAAAGGCCTGCTGCTGGGCAGAAATGTCACCCCCTCTAGACTATGATCTTTTGGGTAAAGTTCCCCCAGCTTGCATGAACTTTCCTGGCTGGCTATTCTCTATGCCGATAACTAACAACACAGTCAATGCAAGTGCTGCGCCTTTTTTCTCAGCGTTAATAAAGACTCTCCTCTTGTCAGGAGTTGGTTTTAGAAGACACGCACATGTATCGTCATTCAATCTGATGTCGCCTTGTTAGATTCTAACTTCCTGTGGAATTTTTCATTCTGCTTGTTAACCAAAAATATGTGTTTCCTTTCTAACTTTCTAGCTCCAAACAATGCAGAATTGATTATGACCCTGGTATGAGATCCCAGGGGCCCTTTGTGATGCTGAGCTTAGGCTGCCTGTGGGCATGGTGGTCATGCCACCCACGAGTCACCCACGGGATCTGTTTACACTGAGTCTTGGAGAAATAAAAGCGTCAGGTCCCCTTCTATAACCCGGCTTCATTTCCCTACAGTGTTTGCCCTCTTGCTGTGCGGTTTTCTTCATTCTTGGTTTATCAGACTCTTAATAAACATATGAGCTAACTACAGATTCAGAGGAAATTCAAAAAATCATTAGATCTTACTATAAAAGCCTATATTCAACAAAACTTGAAAATCTACAGGAAATGGACAATTTCCTAGACAGATACCAGGTACCGAAGTTAAATCAGGAACAGATAAACCAGTTAAACAACCCCATAACTCTAAGGAAATAGAAGCAGTCATTAAAGGTCTCCCCAACCAAAAAGAGCCCAGGTCCAGACGGGTTTAGTGCAGAATTCTATCAGACCTTCATAGAAGACCTCATACCAATATTATCAAACTATTCCACAAAATTGAAACAGATGGAGCACTACCGAATTCTTCTATGAAGCCACAATTACTCTTATACCTAAACCACACAAAGACCCATCAAAGAAAGAGAACTTCAGACCAATTTCCCTTTTGAACATCGATGCAAAAATACTCAACAAAATTCTGGCAAACTGAATCCAAGAGCACATCAAAACAATCATCCACCATGATCAAGTAGGCTTCATCCCAGGCATGCAGGGATGGTTTAATATACGGAAAACCATCAACGTGATCCATTATATAAACAAACTGAAAGAACAAAACCACATGATCATTTGATTAGATGCTGAGAAAGCATTTGACAAAATTCAACACCCCTTCATGATAAAAGTCCTGGAAAGAATAGGAATACAAGGCCCATACCTAAACATAGTAAAAGCCATATACAGCAAACCAGTTGCTAACATTAAACTAAATGAAGAGAAACTTGAAGCAATCCCACTAAAATCAGGGACTAGACAAGGCTGCCCACTCTCTCCCTACTTATTCAATATAGTTCTTGAAGTTCTAGCCAGAGCAATCAGACAAGAAAAGGAGATCAAAGGGATACAGATGAAAAGAAGAAGTCAAAATATCACTATTTGCAGATGATATGATGGTATATTTAAGTGATGCCAAAAGTTCCACCAGAGAACTACTAAAGCTGATAAACAACTTCAGCAAAGTGGCTGGGTATAAAATTAACTCAAATAAATCAGTAGCCTTCCTCTACACAAAAGAGAAACAAGCCGAGAAAGAAATTAGGGAAACGACACCCTTCATAATAGACCCAAATAATATAAAATACCTCGGTGTGACTTTAACCAAGCAAGTAAAAGATCTGTACAATAAGAACTTCAAGACACTGAAGAAAGAAATTGAAGAAGACCTCAGAAGGTGGAAAGATCTCCCATGCTCATGGATTGGCAGGATTAATATAGTAAAATGGCCATTTACCAAAAAAAGCGATCTACAGATTCAATGCAATCCCCATCAAAATACCAATCCAATTCTTCAAAAGAGTTAGACAGAACAATTTGAAAATTCATCTGGAATAACAAAAAACCCAGGATAGCTAAAACTATCCTCAACAATAAAAGGACTTCAGGGGGAATCACTATCCCTGAACTCAAGCAGTATTACAGAGCAATAGTGATAAAAACTGCATGGTATTGGTACAGAGACAGACAGATAGACCAATGGAACAGAATTGAAGACCCAGAAATGAATCCACACACCTATGGTCACTTGATTTTTGACAAAGGAGCCAAATCCATCCAATGGAAAAAAGATAGCATTTTCAGCAAATGGTGCTGGTTCAACTGGAGGTCAACATGTAGAAGAATGCAGATCGATCCATGCTTATCACCCTGTACAAAGCTTAAGTCCAAGTGGATCAAGGACCTCCACATCAAACCAGACACACTCAAACTAATAGAAGAAAAACTAGGAAGCATCTGGAACACATGGGCACTGGAAAAAATTTCCTGAACAAAACACCAATGGCTTATGCTCTAAGATCAAGAATCGACAAATGGGATCTCATAAAACTGCAAAGCTTCTGTAAGGCAAAGGACACTGTGGTTAGGACAAAACGGCAACCAACAGATTGGGAAAAGATCTTTACCAATCCTACAACAGATAGAGGCCTTATATCCAAAATATACAAAGAACTGAAGAAGTTAGACAGCAAGGAGACAAATAACCCTATTAAAAAAATGGGGTTCAGAGCTAAACAGAGAATTCACAGCTGAGGAATGCGAATGGCTGAGAAACACCTAAAGAAATGTTCAACATCGTTAGTCATAAGGGAAATGCAAATCAAAACAACCCTGAGATTTCACCTCACACCAGTGAGAATGGCTAAGATCAAAAACTCAGGTGACAGCAAATGCTGGCGAGGATGTGGAGAAAGGGAACACTCCTCCATTGTTGGTGGGGTTGCAGACTGCTACAACCATTCTGGAAATCAGTCTGGAGGTTCCTCAGAAAATTGGACATTGAACTGCCTGAGGATCCAGCTATACCTCTCCTGGGCATATACCCAAAGATGCCCCAACATATAAAAAAACACGGCTCCACTATGTTCATCGAGCCTTATTTATAATAGCCAGAAGCTGGAAAAGAACCCAGATGCCCTTCAACAGGAATGGATACAGAAAATGTGGTACATCTACACAATGGAATATTACTCAGCTATCAAAAAAAACAATGACTTTTATGAAATTCGTAGGCAAATGGTTGGAACTGGAAAATATCATCCTGAGTGAGCTAACCCAATCACAGAAAGACATACATGGTATGTACTCATTGATAAGTGGCTATTAGCCCAAATGCTTGAGTTACCCTAGATGCCTAGAACAAATGAAACTCAAGACGGATGATCAAAATGTGAGTGCAGATCGCTCATGAGAGACACAGCCAGAATACAGCAAATACAGAGGCGTATGCCAGCAGGAAACCACTGAACTGAGAACGGGACCCCTGTTGAAGGAATCAGAGAAAGAACTGGAAGAGCTTGAAGGAGCTCGTGACCCCATATGTACAGCAATGCCAACCAACCAGAGCTTCCAGGGACTAAGCCACTACCCAAAGACTATACATGGACTGACCCTGGACTCTGACCTCGAGGGTTGCAATGAATATCCTAGTAAGAGCACCAGTGGAAGGGGGAAGCCCTGGGTCCTGCTAAGACTGAACCCCTAGTGAACTAGACTGTTGGGGAGAGGGGCAGCAAGGGGGGAGGGTTGGGAGGGGAACACCCATAAGGAAGGGGGGAGGGAGGGGATGTTTGCCCGGAAACCGGGAAAGGAATAACATTGAAAATGTATATAAGAAATACTCAAGTTAATAAAAAAAAATAAACATATGAGCTTCATGAGGAGAAATATTAGCCTGTATTTTTTTTGCTGCTATGTCCATGGCACCTCTAATGAAGTCACACACACATAAGACACCCAGAAATCATTTGCCAATCAATCAGTTCATTTCCTTTTAGAATCTCTGTTCTATCCACTGTACTCCCTCAACCTTCTTAAAGGAACAGAAGTTCCTTTGATTCAGTTCATCACACAGGGGAGAATATTTTATATCTTCTATATATTTTTCTAAGGAACACACACACACACACACACACACACACACACACACACACACACACACACACACACAATGAAATGTGCACATCACCAAAAATATCCTAATGGTCCACATTTTCATCCTAAAACTTAAACATTCCCTTTAGTTCTACTTTTTCTGGCTAATGATGTACTTGAGTCTCTTTGAACAATTAGATAAACATAAGAACCAACAAGGGGATGTAGGGTTTATAGAAAACTAGGCTCTCCCAGGTGAAGCTCAAAGAGAGACAGGCACAGTTTGAGTTCTAGCTGCTTCATATTGGCTGTATGAGTAATGAGCAGCTACTAAGTTTACTCTAGCCTCAGTTTTCTCATCTATGAAATGGGACGTTAGTACCAATGTGCTCTGTGACTGGGAAGGTTAAGCGACAGAATGCAGGCAGCATCCAAATGTGTTCAAAATTAGATTCTGTTTCATTTCCCCCAACAAATTCCTACAGAATAGTTGCTCAAATCCCCAAAAAACAGTTTCTCATTTAATATAGAAACAAACTGTGGTTCAAAACAGAGTCAACCAAATCAGCAGGTAAGGTCAGACTTGGTTTCACAGTAACAAATTCTGGCAACTTTGGCATCAGTCTGAGCCCTGAATGAAAGCCCCAGAAAACTTTCCCAGGGTCATCAGTTGGCTGATAAAACAAAACAAAACAAAACAAAACAAAACAAAACAGAAAAAACTATGACCTTATTGTGTCAAAAAGTGCCAGAAAAAAGTGATGTTCAGGTCTTAATTCATTGAACAACACACCAAAGGGTGGAGTGGTTGGGGAAAGCCGAGCCAGGGGACTTCCCTTGCACAGGCAGCTGATCCTGCTCTCCATAACTTCACATTGCAAGTGTCACTAAACTGGGGTGGAACCACACAGGCTGTCCACCATAATGCTAAAATGATGGCTGGAGCATACACTGTGGCTACTCACATGTCCCAACCCCTAAAGAAACAATAAGGAAATCAAAGGAAGTCTGTATCTACCTGACGTGGTCAAAGGCAGGGCACAGGGAATCAGGGATTAGGAGCAGAATTGAAAGGCAGAAGGAGGATAGGCTTAGATGAAACCAAAAGAATTCTTAGGAAATTGCACAAGAGAATTGCACACATGGGATGAAGGGAGCATCGATAACGCTGTAGATCTGGTTGGGGGGAGGGCTGAGGAAAGCTTACGTGACATCAATATGGTTGCTAGCAGGGACTCCATAGAGAGAGCAGCAAGGGCCAAACTCCCAGGCAGCTCCCAGGCAAAAGTAGCCTATGGAGTTACCAGGCTAGAGAGATGATAGCAATTCTGGGAGGGGCACACTGAGGACTAGAAGCTGAGGGACTCAGTGCTTAAAGCCAGGGAGGTTCCAGAAAAGTGGGGGATGAGATTGTGACACCACCACAAGTGACTGCTATTTCTTCGCTCAGTTAGCAAACATTTTTGTACTCTTAAATTTTATTATTTTGTATTTTAATGTGTATGAATGTTTTGCCTACATGTATGTCTGTGAAGCACAAGAATCCCTGGTCCCTACGGAGACTGAAAGAGGGCATTAGATCTTCTGGAACTGGAGTTGTAAATGGTTTCGAGCTGCTGTTAGGTTGCGGAGAATCAAATCTGGGTCCTCTGGGAGAGCATACGCTAATGAGTCATCTCTCTAGCCCCTAGCAAATATTATTAAGAGGCTGCTCTAGGGGCTGGAGAGATGGCTTAGCAGATATTGCTGGAGAACTGAGTCTGATTCTCAGCACCCCAGTCAGGGAGCTCACAACTGCCTGTAACTGCGCTCCAGGAGATTATCTAAGGGTACCTGCAAGACACAGGCACACACACAACCTTTAAAAAAGAAAGTGCTTTGATCAGATGGCTCTTTAATGGGGGCTATAGTTAAAAGCAGCAAGCAGACAAAGACCCTGGTGTGAGAGCAAGAATATATGCTTGGGGAGGTGAGTCAGATTGTGACAGAATGGATCAGCAAACAGTAAGTCAGTCTGTCACGGGATAAATGATGAGACAAGTGTTGTTTCTGAGCAGGAAAGGCAACTGCTTGGGAGAAAAGTACCCAGGTGATTTATTTACTCTTGGAGGTTAGGAAGGGCCTTTCCACAGAAGTGACGCTCAATTCGAAGTCAAAGTGAGAGACAGAGTTGTTGGCTAAGAAGAGGTGGGGCACAAGGGAGATGACGCACCTGTGAGATGGAGCTAGGCGTAAGCTCTAAAAAAAGCAAATAAATGAAACCAAGCAACGTGGGGTAGGGGAAAGGTAGAGTGTTGGAATCAAATGTAGGTGCCCTCCTGAACACCCAGGATGCTGAGGTGAGGACGTTGGAGCCTAGACTAAGTCAGCCCATTATAAACGCCTAAGGATTTTGTAGAGATGTGACTGACTGTCCAAAAGGATTCTTATAGTGCTTGGTCATGCCAAGGCTAGACACCCCCCAAGTGTAGGGGAATGTTGGGGTAGGGAAGTGGGAAGGGGGTGGTTGGGGAGGGAAACACCCATATAGAAGAAGGGGAGGAGGAGGGGATAGAGGGTTTATGTCTGGGAAACCGGGAAAGGGAATCACATTTGAAATATAAATAAAAAAAATCCAATAATAAAAAAAAAAGGATTCTTTTGCCTATGGGAGGGGAAATCGATGGTTCTTTGGTTCCATTTGTTGCCATGACAAAAACTTTGACCAAACAACTTAGGAGAAGAAAGGTTTATACCAGTGCAGGAACTCAAGCAAAGACTCGAAGCAGAAATCAGGAAAGATGGCTGCTTACTGGCTCTCACACATACTTAGCTTAGCAGGCTCTCTTATCCAGCCCAGATCACCTGCCCAGAGAACAGCACTACCCACAGGAGGATGAACCCCCTATATAAATTAGCAATTAATATAACTAACCACCGCTATATGTCCATATACGAATACAATCTGGACAATTATTTAATTTGGATTTTCTTATCAGATGATCCTAGACTGTCAAATTGATCATTATCACTAAGACAGATGGAAAGGGAGAGAAGCAGGGAATCATTACTCTGTCACATGAATGGTCCAGGAAAGGGTGCTGGTAACTTCTGTTCACATGTGGTAGTGAAGATGGGGAGGAAAAGGAAAGTACAATGTAAGGAGCAAGTATAAATCCATTTGGGGCCAATCTGACACAAGAACGAAGCAAGTGAGTAGAATTGAGGTTCCCAAACATCCATCTTTATAGAACTCAGACTGTAGCCTGCTTTGGAATAAGAGTCTGAGAAAATATAATTCATATAATTAATATGAGTTTTCTTCCTTGATGGCTATTAAGAAAACAAATGCCAATGAGCATGTGGTGGAAAAGAGATCCGTTTATTTGATGCTGATGTGGGGAAACCTTGCAAAGCCACTGTGGAAATCAAGAACTACCATAGGATCCAGCAACAGCATCTTGTGTGGATAACCAAAGTCAATACACCACAGACATACTTGTCACTCATATTTATTCCTGCACTATTCCCAATAGCCAGTAAAAAGAAACCAGACTAGCTATTTAACAACAGAAGACTAGAAAAATGGACTGTGGTCTGCCAACCCAATAGAATTTTATTTAATCATAAGAAGAATGGAATCATATCATTTTCAGGAAAATGGGTATAAATGGAGATAATAATGCTAAGAAAAAAACCAAACCAAGAAAGTAAATATGTATATATTTTTTCCTCAAAAGCAGATTCAATATCATCATACCTGTCTATGTATCATATGTCTATGTCTGTTTTTCTATCTCTCCATCATCTATTCTATCAAAAAAAAGCCGGAGAACTATCTCGGGACTGGCAAGAAGAGAAGAAAAGATCAGAGAGGTCAGTGGATCAAGGGGACAAATAAAAGCCAAAGATGTCCCAATAAAACTTAATATTTATAAATTAACTAAATATTGAAAACATATGTGCTCACTCTAGGATAAGCTACATATCCAGTGGCCAGTGTCCTTAAGAGAGAAAGGGAGAAGACCAGGTGAAGACAGGCAGAGAAGAGAGTGCTGTGTGAAAGTTAGAGTTCCAGGGTTGCCCACAGGCCCCAAGAGCGAGGTGTAGACCTGGGTCTTTCTCAGTGCTTCGAAAAGGGTTGTGTCCAGTCTTTGGTTGTGTCCAGTCTTAGACTTCTGGCCCTAGCACAGTGAAAGAATCCGCTTAAACTGGTTTAAGCCAGGTTTGTGGTTAAGCTGCTTATAACAACCATAGGGCGCCAACAGAGGAGGGAAGAAGAAATCAAGACTAGACCTTCTAGCTTGCAATTCTAGTACCATTTCTGAGAGGAAAACTAAGGGAAGAAGATGGTTGTCCACAGCTGGCTCTGTCTTCTGGAGAAGGTGAAGTGGAAGAGAGCCATGTGAAGTGGCTCACAGACTCGGGTGGGGCAGTGGTAAGGGGGCCTAGAACATGACTAGGAACATCGCTAAAGGGAGAGACTGGTGGGGACCAGGGGCTCCTGCTTCCACCTCCTTCCCCATTGGTGCCACAGACACTGTGTCCTCTCAGAATTCATATGCTGTACTGCAAGCAACATCAGGGCATTAAATGCTGTCTATGGCACCTGAATTTGACTATGTAACATTTGAGTTTGTGTTTGAATCCGGCACCAAATATCTTAATGAACCTTTTGTCAATTTTTGACAATAATGGCCAACTGTTGTCCCAGAATTTGCCTCTTCCTCTCCATGTGAGAGCACCCGGATAAAATCAGAGAATTTGCTCAGTTCTGTGCGAGTGGCTTTTAAGTTTTCAAGTTTCAGCCGGCAACCCTAGGATGTGCTGACATATTCTCTAGGTTTTGGTTTCTGTGGTTAGAAAGCATCTAAGAAGCTGCAAATAATTACCTGCTGGACAACTGCTCAAGCTGTTTTCACTGCTTGAAAATTCCCTCTCACAGCCCACCTCGTCCCATCCATCCCTGGTCTCAGGTCTCCTTTCTGCAGTTTGCTCATGGCTTAGTCTAGGCTTTTAAAAATTATGTATTTTCATTCATGTGTCTGTGTGAATGTTTTACGCAAGAGTGCGGGGTCCTTGGAGTCCAGAAAAGAGGATTGGATCTTCTGGAGATGGCCTGCAAGGCAGTTGTGAGCTTCCTAATCTGGGTGCTGGGGACCAAACCTGGCTCCTCTAGAGACAGCAAGTGCATTTAGTGACTAAGCTATTTCCTTAACCTTACCTTGGTTCCTAAAATGTGACATTTCTTACCCCATTGCCAGTAGTATAAAGAAAACCTGAATTCTAGAAGTCCTGTGTCCTCTCTAGAGAGACAGCAGGTTAGCAAGAGATACACACCCATTCGGCTCATTTGCACTTTAGATTTCATGCGAACTTGGCTTTTGAGCACAGAAGTATCTGTGCTTCATTCCTAAAGCCACCGGAGTTAGGAGAGAGTTCATTCACGTAATGATTCCCAAAGCATCATGGGCCCATGGTGTAATGGATGATGGGGGTGGTGTTCTTGAAGAGGCGAGTGACTCTTTGCTGAGTCTTGTCAAGCAGGGAAATTGAGTGCATCGCTTCTCCAATCCCCTTTATGCAGCCATGTGTATGACAGAATGTTTTCCTGTCATAACTTAAAGTACTTCACCGTGACACCACTGAGTGCCAGAGCCCAGACACCTTCAGAGACCTTTGGGTCTCATGTTTCCCAAGATGAGGCACTGATGGTGCTTATGATGGTGCCTGTGGCCATTTTGGTGCACTATATGGATACAACAACGTCAAATGCCTATTCCTTTAGGGAGGAAATTTCAGTTTCCATATCCCAGCTTCTGTTTGGGCTTGAGAAAGGTTGCCTGATCCCCCCCCTCATTCTTTACCTGACATCTTTGTCTATTTGTATATACATGAAGCTGAAACAAACATCAGGGCCAAAACTTGGTCCAGTGCACCCTGTGAGACATGCTTTGTAATTCTTCTGTTGTCTGTTGTGAGCCACCCCTCCCCCATGGTTAAATGTTACACGTGGGAAAGGATATTCACTTCTGGTTAAAGTGATACAAGATTTGCTCTTGTACAATATTTACATAAATAAAGTGTAAGATAATAAGAAAAAAATCATAGCTGGTACTGAGAATGACAGACTTTGTGGAGATCCCAGGATGAAAAGCAATCTTGGTCTCTGTTCTTTGAAAGTTACCAGTAGATGAAGTCAGTGAGGATCTGGGTACTTTTCTGTTTGGGTTGTGCCAGTCTTGAGCATTATTATTATTATTATTATTATTATTATTATTATTATTATTATTACCATTTTTACTGTTTTACCATTACGTATTTACCATTATAAGCACTTCAAAACCTCTGGGAAATGGTTCGCATGCCCATCCTCACAAGCCTGTCTCTTTAAACTTAGGTTAGCTCTGTTGAACTTCAACGTCTTTGTGTAGCACCTTTCCCCTCTTCACTGCACCTTCCTGGAATTATTTCCACCAAACATGTGGATGACATAGACCTTCTTCTTGATGATTAACTACCAGGGAATGACGGACTCAATGGGAAGCCACTTAAGGCTGGGATACATCCAAGCACGCCTGCAGCTGGCAGGTTGCTCACAAGCCACTCTCTGTCTTTCCAGATAACAGGTCTTCTGACTGGTACTGGCCAGAGTCTGCCCACCAAATGCTTCCATGGCTTTTGTTGGACTATGGCTGCTGGGCACTCCACTAGAAAGCTTGCAGACCATGTGACTGTGAACGGGAACAGTTGTCACAGCTGAGATGGGACAGGTGATGTTGCCTTCAGGAGCCTCTACCCCTTGGTTATCACTTTAGCTTTTCATTTCTTCAAATCAAACGTGGGGAAAAAAGATAATGGGCTCTGGAGAACATCTGGGTAGCATATTGGATAAAGGGGTCTGTTTCTCTTTTTCTCTTACAGTAAGGAAACCATCCTCTGTTCTTGGGAAGATGATTAATGATCACACACATAAAGCCAAAAATCTATGAGCCTTTACATTGCCTCTCTCTCTCTCTCTCTCTCTCTCTCTCTCTCTCTCTCTCTCTCTCTCTCTCTCTCTCTCTCTCCTCCTCCTCCCTTCCTCCCCCTCCCCCTCCTCTCTCTTTCCTACCTGTGGACAGATAACTCCTTCTTGTGCCCTTGGCTCAGCACATTTTACATTTCAGGAACCTCCCCAGCCTGTGGATTTTGCTGACGGCTTTCCCCTTTGGCTGTCACTTGAGCAATTATCTGATAGACAACAGAGTAAATTCTGAAACCCAAGAATCTGCCTTTGTCCTGCTCTTCACTTCGCCCATGCCTCTGTTCAGCAAAGGCAAACCACAGCCCAGACAGGAAGGCACGTTCACAAGTGTGTGGTGACCTGTCGGACTGAGCTGAATCATGACTGAGGTCAGGGTCACCTCCTGTGGCCACCTGACTTCCAACACGACGAAAAGAACAGATTTGGCTGTCAGCCCCCATTCCCACCCTTCCTGCAATGGCCTGAAGCCTTTCAGTTTCCTCTTTCATTCTCTTTGCCCTCGAAGCATCGTCTGACTCTGCATCGAGATGCAGGACCTGGGGTCTTGGGATTGTAGTCGGATGCCACTGGTAGAGCATCCTCTTTGCTCTGCCACAGTCCCCCAATTCCGGACTCCTACTTCCAAATTCCTTCAGATCACTTTCCTCTCTCAGTCTGTTTATCCCCACCCAGGTGCCATGTGTGTGTGTGTGTGTGTGTGTGTGTGTGTGTGTGTGTGTGTGTGTGTGTGTATACGTTTATGCAGAAGACAGAGGTCAACATCTGGCATCTGGTACCTTCTTTGATCACTCTCTACCTCAGGTTTTTGAGACAGGTTCTTTCACTGAACCTGAATCTCAGCAATTGAATTAGACTAGGTGTCCAGTGGTCCTTCATCTCTGCCCCTCCCCCTCACGCTGGGATTAATGGAGTGCATCATCACCACATCTGGCTTTTTATATGGGTGCTCAAGATTTGAATTTAGGTTCTTATGCTTCTGACTTTATTGACTGTGCCATCTCCTCAGCGCCATAGGGTTTATTTATTTTTTTTTAACAATTTTTCTTTTTCAACTTCTGAACACAGGGCACCCCCACCCCCATCTTGACCTTGGCCTATGGGAACATAATCTCTTCCATGTTTAGGTCTCTAGTTTCGTATCTCTATACCCTCTATTAAGTTGTCACACTAAACCATCCTTTCCTCCACTCTCTTCCCCAGGCAAGGTTTGCTAAGGGAGCTTCAATTTTTTTCTGGAGCCAGATATATCAGCAGAGAGATATGGCCCTCAACCACCATTTCTGTTTTTACAATTTGGCTGTCATTCTACACATTCACGACACAGGGTAGAGATATCAGCAGCCTAAACAGGCATCTAGTGTATCCACAGGGGAAGGTGTGTTGCCACCACACTTCTGGTGGGTAATTAAATCTATATCAAATAATTAAAGAAAACCAGACCTCTCTTTTCTTGGGCTCAAAATTCCAGTGGTTCGTTTTTTCCCAGAATAGATAGAAATGGCCCTTGCACACACACAATTTGCTACACTCAATGCCTGCGGCATGTTGGTTTGGATCCTGGAATATAGGCTACTGGTGGGAAACCTAACGAAATCAGAATAAAAGTATGGACGTTCAGTTTTCCACTGTCAGGGATGTACTCTGGTAAGATGAGATGTCAGCCTCAGGAGAAGCTGAGCAAGGCACTCTTCTCTGGGAACTGAAAGTAATTCTGAAACAAGTGTTTGATAAAACTCATATCTGAGAGGATTTTCCCCACAGTCCTATTTGCAAAACAGAGAATTGAAAACAACTGGCTACCCAAATCATTTTTGAAGTGATTTCCGTGCCTCAGTGATGACATAGCAAGGCAGCTCAGTGGTGGTTTCTAAAGTTTATTTAATAAGAGGATATTTATAATAGTTTAAACTAGAAATGCACAAAATATTATATTATTAAAATTTGTGCCCATAGAAAATTAAAGTGTTCTGAGATAATAAGATGAATGGGGATTTTTAAAATTGTGCATATCTGCCATTGGCTTATAACTATAGACAAGGAAGTCAGTTAATGCTTCTTTTTTTTTTTAAAAATGAAAAAAGGAAGTTTAAAATTTATATTTTGGCCTCCCTTATATATGTATCAACATGCAGGTGTATAAATATATATAGAACCTTGAGTATGTATGTGTTTGCCAGTCCCCCCACCCCCCGCCATGGACCTTGTGTTGTTTTGACAATACAATCTTTAGTTTAATTTTTATTGTAAAATCGTCAGTCAGATTGCCCTGACATAGGCTTGCCAGTGACA
The DNA here is from genome assembly GCF_011064425.1 of Rattus rattus. Lineage (NCBI taxonomy): Eukaryota > Metazoa > Chordata > Mammalia > Rodentia > Muridae > Rattus > Rattus rattus. The sequence goes on from NC_046154.1 coordinate 95,160,590, forward strand.
GATTGAGCTCTGAGAATCGGGCTCAGATGTCCACATATAAACTGTTAGCTTTGAGTATGGTGAGGTCTTTCCAAGGGATCTGAATGACTCACACGCTTACATTAGTCCTGACCACAAGTAAACTTGGCATTCACAAACACCATTTAGAATCTGTCCATCAGGAAGGAGCTGGTACAGAGTGGACTTGGTGAGAAGAGAAAGGGACCCACCTCAGTGTCATCTCAGCAGTTGCATGTCTGACACTCTATCAGGTTGACCTCAACTTTCCTTTGGCTCTAGTGGGTATGCCTCATAATGCGACAAGAAGCATTAATCTGTCTGGTATCATTAAACATGAGCTTACCTGGTTATTTCCCCAGCTCTAATCAGAACCCACAACAGAGGCTCCAGTGACTTGGCTTTGCATCCTGCTTGCCCAAGGCTGGTCAGGCTGACACAGCATCCATTGTCTTGACAATGGGTTTCCTCACTGGGAGTGAGCAGATTTGACAACTCCTCTGATGAATGTCCCCATGTGTTCGTGAGTGAGTTAATGATCTGGGCCCAAGCAAATCTATAACTCTGACAAGGAAGATTTTTATGACCTTAAGAGCAGAAGGGACAGACTGCAGACCCTGCTAATTGCTCAGGAACATGACTTCCTTCAGGCCTTGCTGGGTCTTTTCTTCTGACTACTACAAATATCATTTCCCTAGAATGTGTGGCATACTCATTTGCTTTATGATATCCACCCTGTCCATTCATATCGTATTGAGAAGGCCTGGCTGGTCCCTTGATAATATAACTGAGCCTCAAGATGGAGTGAGTTTTCAAGCATCATGGTCAAATACTGGCATGCAAGGACCCTGTGTACTGGCCCCCTAGGGCTGACTAATTCCTAGGTATTGAGAGGGCTACAGATACTTCCTGTCTACTGATCATCAGGGCTTGTTGCAGCTGGCAAATGGTGAGAATCTGAGTCAACAGATTTTGTTTTAAAGCTTTTGAGCTAATTATCTAGGTGACCTTGCATGAGTCAGCTTTTATACCTCATTGACATTAAACATTAAAGCTAACAATACTTACCACACAGTGTGGCTATGAATTTAGTCACTAAAATTTTTACCATACAGCATATGTTATTGCTCCTCATGAATCATAATTCAAATGTATGTCTATGTGTGCTGTGATATTTCTGAAATGTGAAAAGATTAGAGTTTCTTTGTTCTAAAATGTGGAAATTTAATCTAACTGGCTAGTATATAATGTGTCAAGATACATCCATTTTTAAAGATTTATTTTAAATACATATTTAGATATATGTGTGGTTGTGGGTATGTACTCCTGAGTGAAGGTCTTGTGGAGGCCAGAGAGGGCATTAGTTTCCTCAGAGTTGAAATTACAGATAGTTGTGAGCTGCCCAGCATGGGGGGACTTTCTGTAAGAACAGTAGGGTTTTTTTTTTTCATTTTTAAATTAAATTATTTTATTTATTTACATTCCAAATGCCCCCTTTCCCAGTTTTCCCTCCCAGAGTTCTTTACCCTATCTCACTCCCCTTTGCCTCTGAGACGGTGCTCCTCCACCCACCCACCCACCACGTCTCGCCCTCTAGAAACCCATTCCTAGGGCTTCAAGTCTCTACAGGATCAGGTGCATCCACTCCCACCAAGTCCAGACTATGGATCCATTCCTCTAGCTCCTACTTTAATTTTGTAAAGAGTTGACAAGTTAGAGTATCTTCCAACCTTACAATTGAATATATAATTAATATTAAAATACAATTACTTGTTTTTGTACACTGTGCAAATACTGTGCACCCAAATAACATTTACAAATGAGGTTTAAAGATGCAATTTTACAAAGAAAATTCTTTTGTCACCACAGTCTCAAAGCCTTGCCTGAGGCCTCTTCAACTAAAGACCCTATAGAGTTCTTAAGTGGATGTTTTTCTTCTTTGCAACCATATCCAGTTCCTTCTCTGTCCTGTGTCCTTCTGAGAAGGTTGAGTTCACTTGCTACGATTGCATGATGACTGGATGGAGCAGGAGAAATGTCTTTTTCACTGTGTGGCTTCTGGTACGTCTTTTTTATGGCTCTATACCTCCAAAATCCCTACAAAGAAAGTGAAAAAAATGTTAAAATGGAACATTGAAGGTGCACATATCTATAAATCAAAATCCCATTCTTGTTATTAAATTCTTCCTTTTCTCCACAAAACTGTAACACACTAAATATTTGAAGTTGTTTCTAGGACTGATACAGTAGAGGGCAAGTGGCCACCATCTTGTTGGGCCTTTGGGGCTTCAACATGTCCATTCACAGAACACTCCCTGCTGGTGGAAGCAACCCCTCCTTTTCTGGAAGAGCCCTACTCCCACCTCTTCCCACAAGGAGGAATCTGCCTTTCTGCTTGCCACTGTTTTTGGCTCTTCTTACCTCAGCGACTCCAGAATATGTTTGCCTTCTTCAGCTATGGTGCAACCTCAGGTTTCTGAGCTAACTGTCCTGTTCTCTGTCATACTTTCCCCCACCACACTGATTCTCTCTACTATTTAGCTTGAAACATTTTCTGAACTTTCCAACACCTTGGCTAATCTACAGATACATGGATGTTGATGGAGAGCCATCTCTTGGTCTGTCACTTACATTTCAGTGAAGACTGGCTGATATGGATGGAGCAGTTTCTCTATGCCAGGCACTATTCTAACAACTTTACGTAATTATTATAACAATGCTAACAAGTGGGTGCAGGCATCGTACACTTGTTTTGAGAGAAGGAGACAAAGGCACAGAGAGTTGCTAACTTCTTCTGGTCATTGGACACTGCAGTCTGCCCCATGTAAAACTGTCTGTCTTTGGACTGATGTGAACAGGAGACTGTTGACATTGTTTTTTCATTAATAGATACCATTACCGCCATGAACAGAGTTTTGCTCCTCTGCACAAGACCAAGGTATGTCTTTCTTGATCCCCCCCCACACTGTCTTATGAAGGGATGGAATTATTTATTTCCTGACTCTCCTAGCATTAAATTATATAAAGAGAACTTTAAAAAGTCTGGCCTATTTTCTGAGTTTTATTGCTGTGAAGAGACACCATGACCAAAGCAACTCTTATAAAGGAAAACATTTAATTGGGTTTGCTTACAGTTTCAGAGGTTTAGTTCATTATCATCATGGAAGGAAGCATGGCAGTGTGCAGGTAGACATGGTGCTGGAGGAAGCCAAGAGTTGCTACATTTTATTCCACAGGCAACATAGGAGTCTGTGTGCCACAGGAGACTTCAAAGCCTACACTCATAGTGACACACTTCCAACATGAACACATCTTCTCCAACAAGGTCATTCCTTCTAATAATGCTGCTCCCTAAGGGCCAAGCATTCAAACCCATGAGTCCTTGGGAGCCATATCTATTCAAACCACCACATTTATCACGGGAATATTTTAAAGAAAATGAATTCTAGTGATCTGGCCTGATGTGCTTCAGATCTGGTCTATAGTTTTCTTTAGTCTTTTTAAGAATTCAGGACACTTACAACTAGACTAGACTAGTCTTTTCTGTTTTTAATTTGTCTAACTTTTGTTACTATTGTTTTTCATTTTCATTACACATATTCATTGTACATTGTATGTACACTGTATATACATTGTATGTGCATGTATACATTGTGTATAATGCTGTTACCCAAGGCATTTTTCATATAGGTATATTGCTCCTTATGCTTCCACACTCCTCTGTCCTTGCTACCTTTGCCCCCAAGTCTGTTTCACTTCTTCTTTCATATCATAAGTACTTATCTGGTTTTAAGTATCTTTATAAAATTCAGGAACCATGTGTGACAAAATGGTGATGCTTGCTGGAGACTGGCTCAATTTCTTTAATGTGATTATTTCCACTTACTTTGGTTATTCTGCAAATCACAAAACTTCATTTTTTTTTATGGCTGAAAGCAATTCCATTGTGCACATAGACCACATTTTAACTCCATGTCTCAAAGCCTATGTAGAGTTATTTATTGTGGGGATTGAAAACACAGGACCCCAGTGATTCCTGAGAAGTGCCAAATGTTTCAGCATGCCTACTTTTGGTCCCATGCTCCATTCTGTCTCTTGTTACCACAGACTCCTTATTTGGTTCCCACTTCTACTTCTCCATGGACTACCCATCTACTCTTTCTTCCTCATGTAGGAAGGAGAGGAAGTAGCCACCTCATGTAGCCAGGAGAGACTTCCATTGGTGTAAGGGGAGCATCAACCCACTCACAAAACCTTCAACCTAAAAATTGTCCTCCCTACAAGATACACAGAGATAAAGATGTAGCAGAGATTGAGAAAATGGCCAACCAATGATCCTCCCAACTTGACATCCATCCTATGGGAAAGAGCCAACTCCTGACAGTATTAATTTTTCTCTGCTATGCCTGTAGACAGTAGCCTGAATAACTGTCTCCTGAGAGATTTTGTCTTGTAGCTGATGGAAACAGATGCAGAGATCCACATCAGGCAGAGTTTGAAGAGACTTGAGGAAGAGATGGGGAAAGGACTGAACAAGCTAAAGGGGTCAAGGACACTACAAGTAGACCTACAGAGTCAACTAACCTGTGCCATGGGGCCTCCCAGAGACTGAACCATCGACCAAAGACCATGCAGGGACAGGACCTAGGCCCTCTATAAATTTGTAGTAGATGTTCATCTTGGCCTTCCCATGGGTTTCCTAACAATTGGAATGTGACCTGTCTCTTACTCTGTTCTCTGCAATTGGATCCCCTTCTCCTAGCTGGACTACCTGGTAGGATCATACTCACTGGGAGAGGATCCACTTAGTCAGGATGCAATTTGATGTCCCAGTGTGGGGTGGTACTCAAGGGGGCTGGAGAAGGGTAGGGGATAATGGTGGGGGGAGATTTGTGAGGGAGGGTGGAACTGGGAAGAGGGATCTGTGATCAAGATGTAAAGTGAATAAATAAATAAAATAATAATAAAATGTATCTTAGCAATGATAAAAAGGGAGTCTCCTTTGTAGAAAGTCTGCCTCAAGAATAATGTTTGAGCCTTTATCAGATATAAGCTTTCTACAATCTAGAACTATAGAACATAGATCAAAGATTAGACTGTGGAGAATCATACTGTATTTTGTAGATGACAGAGTATAGCAATAGAATAAATTCTGCCTCCATTCCTCAACTTTCTAATGTCTAAGTGTCTTGTTTGTTAAGACAAATTAAAGAGCCCTTCACCCAGGTTTTGATATGCTTCATGTAACAGAGAATGTTTTACATTATATGTACTACTTCCTTGGCATTGGCACCAGGCCTTTTGGAGTGTCAGCCATAACCACAGATCATCAATCATAGGTGGAGGTGCTCCAGGAAGCAGCTCCCAAGAGAAATCCATCTTTAGTGGGGGTACTAGACAGGCATGGGTTCCAAAGCCTACCATGGGAGAGCCTCTGTGTCTAGCACCAGTTTATGTGGTATAAGACTTCTTGTTAAGTTCATAAGAAGAACAAAGATATCATTATTTACTTGAATACTTGAGCAATATGGTTGGAGGATTGCTTCTAGCAGTGCAGACTCCAAATTGGATCTCTGGCCCTATTCAGTGATTCTATATACAATTTCAATTACTCCCTATTTTATATTTAAATTAGGAGGCTGGACTTTTTGTAGGACCTCTGAGTAAAGGGTGAGACAGTTCTATAAAAATGGATGCTAAATATGATTCTTCAGTCTCCTTGGAATTTCAGCCAAAATCTCAGAGTGGGTAAAACCCCTAGTTGACATAGTTTAATGTGTTACTTTTGGTAGAGCTATTTAGAGAATATGAACTCTTTCTCTTAGCATTAGAGAAATAACCATTTCCAGACTGCACCTGAGTGGGAAGCTGGACTTCTACCCTTTGGAAAAAGTCATCCTCAGCCCCTGGTAGTTTCCCCTTCATCACTACAGGTGACATTGGATGTCTTATGTCTACTGTTGACATCAGTAGTGTGAGAGCAAGTGCTCTACTTGTTCCTTGTTTACAAGACAATCTTATATCTTCCAGTGGACTACCAGTGGATAGAAATGTGTCTGTTGATACCCATAACAAGACAAATAACTGGTGAGTTCACATAGTGGTCATTCCATTGGCCCTGATTCGTCTTTTTATCATTTTTAAGAAGCTCTCCTTCAGAGAATAATTCTCTGTAGGCATGATGTTCATAGTGACCTTGAGTAAGAAGATTCATATAATTTACTGTGAATTTCTTTTATGGGGGAAGCTTCTAGAACAGGAGGAAAAATTTAAAACTCCTTTTCTCCCCCATTGTCTTTCTGGACAATTCTTCCTTGGGTTCTCATAGTCCCTGGGCATTCTGCTCAAGTCAGCCAAGACTTTCTTTCTAATTATTTCTTTTAATTTTTGAAATTATAGTATAATTACTTCCATTCCTCCCTCTAAATCCTCCTATATATCCTGCTTGCTCTTTTATAAAATGCATACCTCTTTTTAAATTTATGTATATATACATGAGTGTGTGTGTGTGTGTGTGTGTGTGTGTGTGTGTGTGTGTGTGTGTGTAACAAGCATATCCTTTGAGCATACTCTGAGTTCCAGGACCCTAGTTCAATGTCTGCCACATGCTGGCACTGTCTTTCCTAGAAAACACCCATTCTATTCCATATCAGTATTTGTATCAGTAGCTGACAGCATTTCAGCAGCCTAAATGGATGATGAATGCTTGTGGCTGTCTGGCATTCAGTAATACTATCCGCTGTTTCCCCATCTAGGCTGGCAGGGACAAGGATATTGCATTTGTTTTACAAATTCACTGGGGCAGAGCCAGAGTAAACATCAATTGGAGGTTCCATTTAGGGCCAACTCATTAGAATTTAAAGCAATTTGTAAAAAAAAATAGTCTCAATTAGCACAGCTCATTAGAGTCTAATTGGAGTCTAAACTCTTCCTTCCACCTGGTTGTCTCAGTGGGGCTCCCGGGGATGCATTGCTGGGGGTGGATGTCTACATGGGTGTATATGTGTGGACATGCCAAAGAGCTAGTTTTCCCACAGCAGGGTGGGGATAATCCAAAGGAAATGCATGAAGAATCAGACAGGCCTGACAAAAAACTGTATAATTGCAAAAGGCAATGAGATGAGACCCAAGCGAAAATGTCTCTTTCTTATACATAGCCAAAAGATGTTGTTGATGCTCACCCACATTAAGACTGGTCAAGGAAAAGGCTTTAGGAGACCATCCACTACTCTCCTTTTCTAGGCCAGTGTTAGGTCACATTAGGATGACTTAATAAGTATTAAGTCAGAAATGTGTCCTGGCCCCCATTCTAATGAGTGCCTATCACGAGCCTGCAGTAGTGTCTAGTCACCTTTGCATCTGTACAGTGTCCAACCTGGACTTATCTGGTTAACTCTTTGTAATGTCAAGATTCCTGTTCTTTACTATCCTTAATGTGCTACGTTCTTTGAAACATGTTCACTTAGATTGTGAAATTTCATCTTTAGACTCAAGACACTATTTTTTTCATGTGTTTGAATTCCAGGAGTTTATAGAATTGAAAGAGAAGCCAGGCCTTGCCTAATACAACTCCATTGGTGAAACATAGAGCAGTGCCCAGTGCCTCTACTCCTAGTAACAGGGGTACATTCTGTTTCCTTGGACATTTCTCTCCCAACCTTGTAGTTTCTGGAGCTTTAACAGATATAAATCTGGTTTGATTTTTGATAACTTTCCCAAAATGCCTATGATTCTCTTCAATCTGCCCCTCTCTGGTCTAAGAAAACTGATCACACTCAACAGTTCTTTAATAGTATCATCCTGAGATCTTCCATCCTGGTCTTGAATACTCTTTTTTTTTTCTTATCTTTTCCACTTCTAATGAAAAACTTAAAACAGAGATCATTTGGTCTACTGGTACCATTAACACTGGCAAAACAGAATTGACCTTCTTTTCCTTCATGGTCATGCCAATCTAGCCAATTCTATTTTTAACATTTCTTGGCAGTTGTGTTGGACATTTACCTCATAACAGGCACCATTTCAATTGGTGTCCTGTGGCCTGGTCTTGTCCACACACCAGGTCTATTGAGTATAGCTATACCAAAGCTCACTCAGTGCTGAACTTCCTGTTTAGTTCTAGGACTTATATTATAATTGGATTCTTTGTTGTCTCCATGCTTATTTTATTGACTTCCTTTTATATATCTTAGATACCATTCTCCTTCAAATATATATTAGATGAAGATTTTCGCCCATTCTGTGGGGTTTTTCTTCATTTGAATGGCAATTTCTTCGCTATATAAAAGCTTTTTAAATTCATGAGATCCAATTTGTTGATTATTGGCCTCATGTCCTATCACACTTCTAAAAATCTGCATCATGAAATGTGCTTCCTACTTTTTGCTGTGGCAGTTTCTGAGTTTGGGGTTTTATATTAAGTTTTGGATCTTGTATTGATCCTATTGGAATTGAGTTTTGGGTAGGGTGAAAGACAAAGATTAAGTTTAATTTTTCTTAATATAGATGCCTGGTTTTACTTGCCTTGTGTTTGTTGAAGATGCTGTATTTCTGCTAAAGTTTATGTTTGATATCTTTGTTAAAAATCAAATGATTGTAATTTCACGGTTTTGTATTTGGGTTCTCTATACCACTCTGTTGATCTACACGTCTGTTTTTGTGCCATATTGTTTTTATTGCTATAACTGTTTAGTATAACTTGAAATAAGATTTAGTGAGATAGTCATTTTCACAGCATTGATTTTTCCAATCCATGAACATTGAAGTCTTTCCAGCTTTCTAGTATCGTCTACAATTTTTATCTTCAGTGTTTTAAAGCTTTCATTGTGGAGGCCTGGTCACCTTTTTCTAATACATGTTATAGTTTGAAGCTATGAATGGGCTTGTTTCCCCCAATTTTTTCAGCTAATTTTTCATTGATAGAGAATAAGGCTAATGCTTCTTATGTGTTAGCATTGTTTCTTGCTACTACTCTGAAAGCGTTTATCAATTACTACTGAAGTCTTTAAAATTTCTTACATAGAATTGAGAGACACTTGACTTCTTCTGTTCCTACTTGCATCTCTTTTATTTTTTTCTTGTCTTATTGCTCTAGCTAAGACTTCTTTATCAAGTAAAATGTATCATTTAGTTTCTTAAGATTTCTTCACATTGGCTTTAGGAATATAAATCTCTCTCTTAGGACTGCTTTCATCACATTCCATATGTTTAGCCCAGAGCTGAAAGCCAGTCACCAGGAGGGTTCACACAGATGAGAGGAGAGGGAAGACCACCACTTCTGCTCCAAGGGACCCACCTGGAGTCCTCAGGACACACAAACCGAGGAGCACTCTGGGACAGGACCCTTCTGGTTTCTGCCTGTAGCTGAAGATGGACTGGCCTTACAGCTCTCTGTACCCAAACCCAGTGGGGGAGAGAGCTCCCTCTCAGAAGTGTGGACAATCCTGAGAGCTCAGGGGAGATCATCACTTCTGCTCACATTCTTGACCCAAGACGAACCCTCCTAGAGCCCTCTGGACACAGGAACCTAGAAATAGTCAGGGACAGGATCCTTCTGCTCTCTGCCTATGCCCAGAACTGAAAGTCAGTCACCAGGAGCATTGAGACACCTGAGAGCAGAGGGAAGACCACTGCTTCTGCTACAAGGGACCCACCTGGAACCCTCAGGACATAGGAATCCAGGAGGAGTCTGGGACAGGACCCTTCCTGTTTCTGCCTGTGCCTGGAGCTGACCCAACTCTATGTACCCAGATCCCATTGGGAGAAAGCTGGTCTCCAAAGTATTGACACACAGGCTTACAGTCAGGTCAAGCCACTGTCAGAGAAAGCAAGACCAGCTAACACCAGAGACAATCAGATGTTGAGAGGCAAGTGCGGGAACGTAAGCAACAGAAACTAAGACTACTTGGCATCATCAGAGCTCAGTTCTTCCCCCAAAGAAAATACTGGAAAGCCCAACACACCAGAAAAGCAAGATTTGGATTTAAAATCACATGTCATGATGATAATAGAGGACTTTAAGAAGGACATAAATAACTCCCTTAAAGAAATACAGGACAACACAGGTAAACAAGTAGAAGTCCTTAAAGAGGAAACACAAAAATCCCTTAAAGAATTACAGGAAAGCACAACCACACAGGTGACAGAATTGAACAAACCATCCAGGATCTAAAAATGGAAATAGAAACAATAAAGAAATCACAAAAGAAGACAACATAGGAGACAGAAAACCTAGGAAAGAGATCAGGAGTCATAGACACAAGCATCATCAACAGAATACAAGAGATAGAAGAGAGAATCTCAGGAGCAGAAGATACCATAGAAAACATTGACAAAACTGTCAAAGATAATGTAAAACACAAAAAGCTCTTAACCCTAAACATCCAGAAAATCCAGGACACAATAAGAAGATCAAACCTAAGGATAATAGGTGTAGAAGAGAGCGAAGATTCCCAACTTAAAGGGACAGTAAATATCTTCAACAAAATTATAGAAGAAAACTTCCCTAACCTAAAGAAAGAGATGCCCATGAACATACAAGAAGCCTACAGAACTCCAAATAGATTGGACCAGAAAAGAAACTCCTTCTGTCACATAATAGTCAAAACACCAAATGTGCAAAGCAAGAAAGAATATTAAAAACAGTAAGGGAAAAGGGTCAACTAACATATAAAGGTAGACCTATCAGAATTACATCGGACTTCTAATCAGAGACTATGAAAGCCCGAAGATCCTATGCAGATGTCATACAGACCCTAAGAGAACACAAATTGCCAGCCCAGGCTGCTATATCCAGCAAAACTCTCAATTGACATGATGGAGAAACCAAGATGTTCCATGACAAAACCAAATTTACACAATATCTTTTCACAAAATCCAGCCCTTCAAAGGATAGTAGATGGAAAACTCCAACACAAGGAGGGAAACTACACACTAGAAAAAGCAAGAAAGTAATCTTCTTTCAACAAACCCACAAGAAGATAGCCACACAAACATAATTCCACCTCTAACAACAAAAATAACAGGAAACAGCAATCACTATTCCTTAATATCTTTTAACATCAATGGACTCAATTCCCCAATAAAAAGACATAGACTAAAAGACTGGATATGTAAAGAGGACCCAGAATTTTGTTGCATACAGAAAACATACCCCAGTGACAAAGACAGACAGTACCTCAGAGTAAAAGGCTGGAAAACAATTTTCCAAGCAAATTGTCCTAAGGAACAAGCTGGAGTAGACAATCTAATATCCAATAAAATCGACTTCCAACCAAAAGTTATCAAAAATGATAAGGAAGGACACTCATATTCATCAAAGGAAAAATCCACCAAGATGAGCTCTTAATCTTGAATATCTATGCTCGAAATGCAAGGGCACCTACTTTCATAAAAGAAACCTTACTAAAGCACAGAGCACACATTGCACCTCACACAATGATAGTGGGAGACTTCAACATCCCACTCTCATGAATGGACAGATCATAGAAACAGAAACTAAACAGAGACATAGAGAAACTAACAGAAGTTCTAAACCAAATGGATTTAACAGATATCTATAGAACATTTCATCCTAAAACAAAAGAATATACTTTCTCCTCAGGTTTTTTGTATGTTGAATTTTCCTTTGATCCAGGAATTTTTAAATTTCTTTATTGATTTCTTCATGGTCACAATCATTCAATAACATGTTGTTTAATTCCCATGAGCTTGTATACGTTCATGATTTCTCTCGATGTTGATTTGCAGTCTTATTCCATCACGATCATATGGGATGCAAGAAATTACTTCAGTTCTCCTGTATTTGTTGAAACTTGTTTGGTGTCCAATTTTATGATCTATTTTGGAGAAAATTCTATTGGCTATTAAAAAGAATTATAGTCTGCAGTGTTTGGATAGAATGTTCTATTTGTTAAATTTGTTTAATCTGTGATGTTGGTTATTTTGCACATTTCTCTAGTTATTTATTTATGTTGAGAAGACCTGTCAGTTGGTGTGGTGGTTTGAGTAAAATGGTCCTCATAGGTCCATAGAGACTAGAACTATTAGGAGGGGAGGCCTTGTTGGAGTAAGTGTATCACTGGGAGGTGGGGAAGCTTTGAGGTTTCAGATGTTCAAGCTAGGTTTAGTGGCTCCCTGTCTTTTCTTACTACCGTGGTGAACCGGATACAGAACTCTTGGCAACTTCTCCAGCACCATATTTGCCTGTGTGCCACCATTCTTTCCCACCATGACTATAATGGATTAAATGTCAGAACTGGATGTCAGTCCCAATTAAATGTTTTCCTTTATAAAAGTTGTTATGGCCAGCCAGGCAGTGGTGGCACACTCCTTTAATCCTAGTACTCTGGAGGCAGAGGTAGCCTGATCTTTGAGTTTGAGGCCAGCATGATCTACAGAGCAAGTTCCAGTTCAGCCAGGGGAAAAACATGTCTTGGAAAACAAACAAACAAACATACAAACAAACATTTGCCATGGTTATAGTGTCACTTCACAGAAGTAAAAGCCTAACTAAGACAGAAGCTGGTATCAGAGACTGGGTTATTGTTATGATGGATTGGACCATACTTATGTTTGAAGGAATGTAGACTGTGGTACTTCGGATTAGAAAACTAATGGATGCTTTCAGTGGGGCATAATGGATCATCTTAGGAGAAATATGGAAGATAGTGGTGGTGAGGGTGGACTCCTGTGGAGGCTTGACTCTAAAGGTTTTAGAGGAGAATAATCTTAGTATGTGGCCTAGTAACTGTTCTTGTGGTATTTTGGCAAAGAATGTGACTGCTTCTTGCCCTTGTCTGAAAAGTTTTTCTGAGGCTTAATTTAGGAATTATGGGTTAATTGTATTGGCAGAGGAAGTCTCAAAGCCTAGTACCAACTCTGTCCTGTGGTTATTTGTGTTTTCTCTTATGGAGGTCTATAATAAAAAGGAGCAAATTGAGCAAGGGAAAATAGAAAACATGTAGTTTGAAGAGAAAAAGAGTACCAGGATGTGAACTGGAACTAAGTCCTGTGTTCAAGGAGGTTGATTAAAGAAGGGCCTGGTGTTAGATGGAGTGCAAGGAATGGTGACTTCAGGGCAAGACTGCACACAGTTAAGCCTCCAACTTGTGAAAAGGGATTAAAATGTTTAGGGCCCAACGTGACATCTTTAATCCCAGAACTCTGGACGGAGAGGCAGGTTGATCTCTGAGCTTGAGGCAAGTCTGGTCTATAGAGAATTACAAGTCAGCCAAGAGCACAGGCAGTGAGGAAACCATCAAAAATAGAAAGCTGGTGAAGATGTATTTGAACAAGCCCCAGAAAGCAGCAGAACTTGGCAAACTTCATCCATGTGGTTATGGGTTTAAAGTCAAGGATGTAAGACAGGGGTTATGGAATCATCCCTCTGTGACTAAGAAAAAGGTGTTGAGAGCAGGCATGTGGCAGGGGTGTCCCTACATGGAGGGACAGAATTTCTAATCATAGTGTTTCTCTGCTGGGGAAGTTCATTGAATTCATTCTCACTAGGTGCCTTTAGAACTTGAACCGGAGCAGTGACCCAACACAATGAACATTTGTGAGTAAAACTGTTTGGGCCAAAAGGTATATTGTGTGACACACCACAGTGCAGCTTCCATGGCAAAATATGTATTTTTTAATTTTTTGTTTTCTTTTGTGGGAAGGTTAGAAGGATATGGAGGAATGGGGAATTGAAGGGGATTGGTGTTCATGATGTGACATTCATAAAGAACTAATAAAAAGTCAAAAATATTTTTTAAAGAAGTTAGTTTGTGTGTGTGTGTGTGTGTGTGTGTGTGTGTGTGTGTGTGTGTGTGTGTGCGTGCGCCTCCCGGAACCCATACAAAGGTCCATTGATTGGTAAGAAGGTGACCAATGACAGTCAAGGAGTGTGTAATCACAATATTTTCCCTATAAGTATTCTGGACCTACATTTCTTTTACACATACACAAACACATCTGTTGAAGGATATTTGATAACATGGTGAATCCTAAGATTATATTATTTACTGAAAAAGTCTGTTTCTACTCTTGTGGCCCAGCCTTACCATATACCTTAAATTCCTCTAGCTATAATACAGATACACCCTTAGTGCACATCTTTAATTCCAAACAATGACGGTAAAGTTGGTTTGCCGAAGGAAGCACCCATATCTGAAAGTGATGTATAAATGAGTGGCAGACAACATTACAAACAAGAGAACGATTTGACAAAATAGGTTATGTTTGACTCTCACAAGAACAGGTAGGAAAGAGAGGCAATTTTAGAGAGCACAGAGGAAGGGGGAAAGGAAGTTTTACCAGGAGAAAGGGTGAAGAGAGAACAAGCTAGACAAAGGTGAGGACAGAATGGGCCAGAGAATGAGGAGAGCCAGAAGATTAGAACCCATCACTGGAGTTAGTTTGAGGCCAAGGAGAACAATTCAAGAGGAGAGGAGAGAAGCCAAATTAAATCAGTCAGCATGGAGAGAAGTTTCGAGACACAACAGCTGAGATGACCAGCCAGCAAGATTCAGAAAGCACAGAAAGGATGAACTCATTCAGCAGTAAGTCACAGAGGCTGAAAACATTCTAGGCCTAGATTATACTGTTCAGAGCCTAGAAGATTCCAGGTCTAGGCCTAGGTTAGCAGAATGAGGCAGTAAGGCTTGGATACAATTACATCAGGAGAATAAAAGTTATTTTTACACAGACAGACAGACAGACAGACAGACACACACACACACACACACACACACACGAGAGAGAGAGAGAGAGAGAGAGAGAGAGAGAGAGAGAGAGAGAGAGAGAGAGAGAATGAATATCAAGCAGTTTTGTACATGATTTTTCCAGAAATAAATCCAAAGCACCCAGTGTCCAGGACAGAACATGGAACACAATGGTAGGGGAGCATGGAAGACACCCATGCAGGGCAATTATGCATTGTGTGGCCTTCCTTTGAGTGTGCTCCTTCCTTCCTGAAGCTACGCTGTCTCTTTCCTTCCTGTGTACTCTCTGATTAAAGTCCTCCTTGTCCAAATACACCTTCAAATTCTCATGTCCCCATACCAGTTCTTCACTCAGTAATATGAAGTCCCTCAATCCTCTTTGTTACCATAGACATTTTGCCACTTTCACTTCTCTAACCTAAAGCTCTCCTGGGTGAAGTGGTGTAGCTTAGATCCTAGGCAAGAAGACTCAGATCGTCAGAGTGTCATGAGTAGGCTTTTACACGTTGTCTTCAAATC
This sequence comes from Rattus rattus, assembly GCF_011064425.1. Lineage (NCBI taxonomy): Eukaryota > Metazoa > Chordata > Mammalia > Rodentia > Muridae > Rattus > Rattus rattus. The sequence continues at coordinate 95,175,814 of NC_046154.1, forward strand.
ACAATTTCAGGAGCTGGGAATTTAGCTCAGTAACTCAGCCCTTGCTTAGAGTATACAAAGCCCTAGCTTTGATTCCCTACTTGCATGCAGCTTGGTGGAGGGTAGGGAACAAAGAAGCAACCAAACCAAACTGAAACAAACTCTGGAAATAACAACACCGCCCCAGGTTTCACACAGCAGGTTTGTCTGCCAGAAACTCCTTGGCTCCTTGGTCTAGTTTCTTATTTTTCCAGCTAGAGTAATTTTGGTCAGATAATTTAAAAGATTCCTTATCACTTTCCCCAAATTCCAGACATAGTCCATTCCATCATCAGGTTCAAATCTACCCTTGTGAGCTCACCTACACCTTGTTGGAGATTCCCACCTCCATTTTTCTTCCAGTTGCTGGAACCCCATCATTCATCACAGAACTTCTGCCTCGAAGCTTTTACAGTGTACTTTTCTTTCATTTTTTTAAAAATAATTTTATTTTTCTTGGATATTTTATATATTTACATTTCAAAATGTTGTTTCCTTTCCCCATTCTCCCATACCACCTCCCCCTCTCTCTGCTTCTGTGAGGATGCTCCCAATCCCATCCACCCACTCTCACCTCAACGCCCTGGCATTACCCTACATTGGGGAAACAAACCTTCATGGGATCAAAGACTTTTCATTCCACTGATGCTGGACAATGCTATCCTCTGCCACATATGTGGCTGGAGTCATGGGTCCCTCCATGTGTACTCATTAGTTGGTGGTTTAGTCCCTGGGAGCTCTAGTGGGGTTTGGTTCATTGATATTGTTATTCTTCGTATGGGGTTGCAAACCCCTTCAGCTCCTTCAGTCTTTTCTCTAACTCCTCCATTGGGTTTCCCTTGTTCAGTCCAATGTTCAGCTGCAAGCATCCTCAACTGTATCAGTAGAGCTCTGTAAGAACCTCTCAGGAGACACCCATATCTGGCTTCTGTCGGCAAGCACTTCTTGGCATCAGCAATAGTGACTGAATTTGGTGGCTGCATATGGGATGGGTTCCCAGGTGGGGCAGTCTCTAGATGGCCTTTTCTTCACTCCCTGCTCTACTCTTTGTCCCTGTATTTCTTCCTGTGATTATTTTGTTCTTCTTTTTAAGAAGGAATGATGCATCCACAGTTGATCCTTCTTCTTCTTGGGCTTCATATGATCTGTGAATCTTTTCATAGGTATTCCAAGCTTTTACAGTGTACTTATTATAGCCACCTTTCACATTATACTTCCCCAGCAAAACATTCTCCAACCAACAGACTACTTTAAGTATGCCTGGAATTTACTCTCACTTTCATACGCAGTGGCTCACTTAAAATTATGTTGGGTCTTACAATAGCTTATAACTACTGTTGTTAAAATGTGTGTTCCTCACTAAACTAGTCTACTAGTGACCACAATTTACCAAGGTCTGCTGGAACACAGATAATCTACGTATTTTATAGAAGTTTTAATAGTAGCCTTAGAAGAAGATACTGGTATTGTCCTTCCCATTTTACAGATGTGAAAATTGTGACATAAAGCGAGTAATGTCTTTATTCAGGGTCACATGGCTCGCTCAGAACATAGCTGATAAATAGGTATGTGCTCTTTATCTCTATCTGGTACAGGGGCTGGTGCTCTATCTGCTACCACACTGTCTTCCACACCAAACTCCTGGCATATAACAGGGACCAGTAAATACATATCGAGTCATGGAAGTCGACTAATTCATCTTAATTAGAATGTCTTTGTTCTTTGTTGCAGAAATAGAGGAAGAGGACAGACAGTACGCACAGTAATGTTGGTGGCTAGAACGTTGTCTTCCAAACACTTGATAACTCCATGGGCAAGTGCCAGAAACACCAGGAGAGCTGGCAGCAGAAACTTGTGCTTGCCATTTAGTGGCTCAGGCCATCCACTTTTTTTTCTGTCTTGAATTGATGGAACGGAGCCCTACAATACTTCCAATGAAACCCAGTCCAAGCATCATAGGAAGGGATAGCAGGGGTGGCTGCCCAGTGGACATTCTCCATTTCAGATGTGGTTAAGGGCAGAGTTCCCTCTTGGTTTGTCCTAAACTTTCACCCCATGATGAGTAAGGGGATGATTCACTAGCAACCTATTTTCACTAGTAAATCAATTCCAACTCAGCACAGTCTCCATTGCCATGGAGGGCAAACCACAGCCATATTGAGTTTGTTAAGGCTAGAGTTGGGCAGTTGGCAGATGACAAAGGCAGTCCTTTGGGGGAAATCTACACATGATTTATGCTGTGATCAGAGGTTAAGGACCAGAGGTTCTTATCATACCACATTTTATTGCATCAACTATACATGTATTTAGGTTCTGGGGCAGTTGCCATGGATACAAAGCAGAATAAGATAAACTTATTTCTCTGGGTGTGTAATATTTACCATGCTGACTGTTCTGAGTCAATGCAATTAATCATGCTAAGTCCAGAAGAATCTTAATAACGAGCCATTTGAGGTCCTCATAGAACGATCTAGAAGACTGACAAGAGGCAGCAGAGGAGTTTTGCAGGTAAAGGAATAGAACTAATGGTGATTGAAAAGACAGATGATTTTGAGGTACAGAAAATGGTTGGCCCATTGGGTCTACATGTAGGAAGATCTGGGATGACAGGAAGAGACAGCATGTGGATCCTTTCAGTGAGATGGGGAGCACACCTCAGTCACTTCCGTCATTTTCAATAGCCTCAAGTTTAATTCCACTGTCAGAGAAGCAGGCTGAAGGCAGTGATGAGAGCATCAGTTAATGTGTCTCCTCTTTCAGTGGTCCTGCCCAACAGGCCTGCCCTCTGAGGGTTTGGTACATAAGTCCTTCTTTTATATTGTCCTTTAAACATCACTTTACCAATCCTTCAGGCAGTGCCTAAATTGATACCAAATTAATCATAGTCAAATTCCTTTTACTTCAGGGCATTCAATTTAATGCTGAAAAGATGTATTAGAACTGAAGATGCTAGATAACCATTATATGACATGTTTCCATGATATTTTTGCAGTAACTAATACACTGAGCTTTTAAGAGGTTAAGTAGCTTGAGAAGGTCATACAGGTAACGATCCTGGATTGAAGCCCTGGAAATTCCCTGGTTCTCACTTTCCTAATTTGTTATGTAAATATGCTAGGGATATATCACAGAAGAGCTGAAGATAAATTAAGACAATATGTGTTGGGGCTGGAGAGGTGACTCAGCAATTAAGAGCACTCATTGCTTTTGCAGAAGACTTAGGCTTAGTTCTCAGCATGTACATGGTAACACAGCAATCTGTAACTCCAATTCCAGGGGCTCCAATACCCTCTTTTGGGTCCACAGACAGCGGATACACAGGTGGAACACATATATACATTTAGGTAAAACATGCAGGCCCACTCAATAAAAAACAAATCTTAAAAAAAAGATTGCATATGTGTAAAGCCCCACACAGTGAATCACATCTAGTTACTATGTTTCGTTTTGTGCTGGTGCTGGGGATTGAACCAAGGGACTTAGACATGTTATGTGAGTGCTCTGCCATTGACGAGTTTCATGCCCCACTCTTGCTTTTCTCTTTCTAAAGTGTTAGTGTTAAACAGAGTTGGGACTGGGCTTGAGGAGAACTAAGGTCCTCCAGGGTCATCTTCATTCCAGGGCCATGCATCCCCACACGCATTCTGTGCAAGATGATATAGCATGCTTTGGTTTGGCCTCTCAGTATAACAGCTACAAGAATAAACAGGCTTGGGAATGAAGAGGCATCAGAGTGGTGTTGGACAAGTGATTACAGAGTAGCAAACAGGCTGCGGTCCATTTCTTAAAACTCACCAAGTTCTCGTCTGGGACCAGGTCCAACCCCAGTGAAACCCATCATCTGGGGACTGTTGAACTCTAGCCCCTGATGACCTCCATGTCTTTGTGCTCTTTGATTCCACAGCAGTGGCCACATCCAAAAGGGCTTTGGACTTGGCTTTATGGGTGGTTCATATCCCAATTCCAATAGTTCTGTACTCTCTGATATATATGATATATCTCATGTATATGTATGATATATCATATATATCACACATATGAAAGAATGATATATATCACTCTAATATATATGTTATATATGTAACATATATATATTATACATATATGTATGTATATATATTTTATGTGTGTGTGTGTATATGTGTGTGTGTGTGTGTGTGTGTGTGTGTGTGTAGGAACTGATCCAAAGATACAGAAAACAGATAAAAAATACAAAAGGAACACATATTTTAAAGTTATCTTTTTCTTCACTTTTTAAAGGCATGTGATTGTTCCATGGACAGCCCTTGCTTCATTTCCTAATTCCTGTTAGGTTTTTGTTATCCCTTTTAAATTTCCATTTTCATATAAATCCCACCATTCCTGAGTCTTTTTCTCTTCTCCTTCCTCAGTTTCAGGCTGTAGATTTTGAGGGCAGATAGCTAATTTGGTAATAAAATAGCTGTTATTTCATCTCTAGGTGGAGAAGGTGGTAAAAACAAAGCAAAAGGAATCAAAACCAACCAATACATAGTAGAAGAAATGAAAAAGAATGAACAGAGGAGGTAGTTAAAACAAATCAAAAGGAATCAAAACCAACCAATAAATAGTAGAAGAAATGAAAAAGAATGAACAAAACCCCCAGGTACAGCCACCGACCACAACCAACAACTCTAATTCTTGCATCCAAGCTTTAGCTCAGGTACCCTCGGGTCCAGCTTGAAGGGGTTGGCTGTGTATCCCAGTTTTGGTTGGCAAGAAGGGGAAAGGTGCTCTTCCTTTGTTTTTGACAGCAGTTAACCCAAACCTTCATTTATTTACCCCACCCTCGACCCCCACTCAATTCTTGTCATGAGAGTCCTTCCCTGTTCTTCTTTTCTCTTTAGTCCAGGAGGGGGCTGTCACTTCCCATCTTTGTGATCAAATCACATTAGACTGAATTTCTGTTTCTCATTTAAAATATGTGCATTGCAGTAGAGAAGACAGGTGTGAAGCCATTTCAGTAACAATAGGATCTGTTGTGAAAATCCTACCACAAAAGCACCCCCCACCCCGCCCAGGGGGAGTAGACTTACTTCACCAATCCACCCAAGTGTTTTGAGCCTTGAAAAAAAAATACAGGTTCATTTCTTTTGAGACATCCTAATTTTTCTTCAATGGTTAAAGGTTTTCTTCTGAGGAACATTGAAAACATCTTCACTTAGCTGATTTTTAAAACAAGAGTTTTAGTGAGTGCTAAAGAATTTTAAAAAAATTTTAGTGTCTCAAGTTTTTATAACGGAGTCTCTTTATAATGGTTCCTTCTGTTCATATGGCTTTGAAGCTAATCTCCTAGATTTTGAGGGTGCAGAGTATACAAATGCTCTATCTGTATGTCTGTTGTCTTTTATTTATTATTATTTTTTAGTTTGCCTGGCAGAGTGGAAATCTGGAGAACTGAGGGTATACCTTAATGTAGACCTCTCTTCTGGTACATGTAAGAATTTGCATTTGACTCTGAGTAGTGCAGTGAAATAAAATAAAAAAAAATATTTCAGTGCCATTCAATCTGATACACACCCACCATAATCCCAGTAGGTTTCAGGTGATGGCCAATGACTAGAGAAGAGAAAGCTGAGCATAGACTGTGGAGGAAGTCCTGAACTGCATAAGGTAGCTTGCTTCAAATGGAAGAATACCACTGACTGGAAACGGCTATTTACCATGTGTGTAGAAAACTGCCTGGCTGGTAAAATATCTACATAACTCATCTCTTCAGCTCATAACTCTTACCTCAATAATAGTCATATGAGATAAAGCTCCACTATTGTTCTTTGGAGGAGAGAATCCTTAAGCTTTTTTAGGATTGAAAGTGGTGTCAGTGTACATCCTAGATAGTTTATGGTAGGGACAAGAGTCACACACAATTGAATATAAATTCTGTTTTATTTCTTGTTCCAGACTAGACTGTACTTACCTATTACAAAGTAAGCACACACACATCAAAACAATGATGGTCTAATTGTTTATGTTTTAATATGGAACAAATAACATTTGTTTTTCCTAGCCAAGCCTACTACCACAGATTCCCCTAATATATGAGAACTTAGAATTGTCTAGAATAAAGGAGCTATGCAAATACAAGGTATTGTTCTTATCATCATTCACCAAGACAAATGAAAAAGTGAACAGAACATCTTTTGTTTCACTGGGACGCTATAAGTGGGACAATTGGTTATTTTCATTTGTTTTTGTTATGGAATGATTAATACAACACAGTGTGATATATTCAGATCTTAGGACAAATCTCACCAAGATCAAACAGCTTCACTTCACTGAAGAGAGATGGTGACAGTGTCTAGATTTGACTGGATGACATCTGATTTTCATAGTGACACACAGGCTTGATTTTAGGAACCATGAAGCATTAGTTGAACGGTTCTGACTAAATTTTTTTCCAAGTACAAGAGAGGAAAAAGAAGATAATCTCTTTTTCTATAGCAGAGAACACATCCCCCCCTAGCTTTTAGGAACTAAATTCTCCATTACATAGAGCAATGGTGGGAAGGCTGACAGAAGAGGCCTCTGTGGTGGCTGGTGGTCAGCCCTGGGTCAGTCATTACTAGAAGCTATGACTCCCTGAAAGCATCTTGGATCTGGTTATTGATGGTTCCAGGTGTGAAGCAGCCAGCAATGGGAATGGCTCCATGGCAGAAGCAAACTTCAGCATAGCTTACTGAAGTTTTTCCTTCCACCCCTTACCCCTCTTTCTCACTGAGCTCAGGACCACTCAGTGGTGGCTACAATCCTTTCAAAGGCCTACACTGTGGGAGCTGCCGAGCAGTCTTCTGTGGCTGACTGAGCACTCCAGTCATAAGAACTGCTGGATGGGCACAGAGGGCTGTACCCCCTCAGACCAGTCAGCCACCTCAGGCTGAGGAGCAGTGAACTCAGGAGGCTGGTGCAGTCCATTCACCCTGGAATTCCTCCTTGGTCACAGCCTTCTCAGCAGCAGCCACTTTCTCCTTCTCACTATCTTCTGGGTCTCTGTAGAAGTAAAGATTAGGCATAACCTCCCAAAGGTACTCACAGGGGATAGTACCTCGAATGCTAAGTACTTCCCAGGCCAGCATCTACCACACTAGATCCAGTGTGTGAGCTTCCTTGTTACTGCATGGGATGGCAGTGTCCACATTGCTCAGGGAAGAATCTATGTTACAGAGAGCAATGGTGGGCAGGTTGACAGAAAAGGCCTCTGTGGTGGCTGGTGGTCAGCCCTGGGTCAGTCATTACTAGGAGCCATGGCTCCCTGAAAGCATCTTGGATCTGGTTAGGGATGGTTCCGGGTGTGAACCAGTCAGCAATGGGACTTGCTCCATGGCAGAAGTAAACTTCAGCATAGCTTGTTGGCCAGCGTTCCTGGAAGATATAACATTGACATCAGTGTGAGCTTCGAGCAACAGCTTCTCCCAGGTCCTCTTCCGATTTATGATGTAGATACCGTCCCTTTTCCTTTTGCAGATGGTTGATATACTGCTCCATCTGAAAGTCAAGGTTGATGCCATGTAAGTGGGTTCCTGCAGCAAGCAATTTGAGGACATCCTCCTCCTTCATCTGCAGGACATCAAGGGCTCCAGACATTGTGTAAAGTTCCCTTTAAGTTGCCACAGGAATCGAGAGCAATGCCATATCGACCTGTCCCTGAGCAGTGTGGAAAGCACGGAGCATGTATTTTAAGGTAGATAAGTAGTTAATGGGTTCTTTACCATTTAGCGCTCCTCACAGACAGGTGGTAGTATAACAGTCAGCATAATGGGAGCAAAGAGCTGTCATGAAATTGGCTGTCTTTCGGCTAATGGCCTCGTTGCTAAAGAAAGCTGTGAACATGTGTATTCAATTCATCATCTTGGTTCCATAGTGATGGTGGGATGGCCACTTAAAAGCTGTGTGATCTAGGATGATTTATTTAACCCCCAAGAAGCTCAGCCTCCCTATCAGAGATATAGAAGAAACAGCAGGAATGTTCAGCTCACGGACGAAACTGAAGCATGCAATTGAGTACAGCATCTGTCTTGAATAATCTAACAGTAAGCTCACAGGTGATGGCACTGTCGAAAAGCTTTCACCATCCATTTGAATGGGCCAAGAAAGCATTTCTCAACTCTTGGCCTTTGGATTCCTCTAGTAGGGCTTGGTCTCAACCACAGCGCTGCCTCATTTCTTAGGAATTTGGCTCAGAGTCCATCCCAAGTCCCCAGAATGGCCCACATTGAGCAAGAGGCAAGAAGGAGGAACGGTGGAGTGTTAGTCTCCTTTGAGTACTTGAAGAGGTATCACCTGGTCCTCAGTATCACAGCATCTTGACCTTTTGTTCTAGTGTGACCTTTGTGGAGTGTTGGTGAAGCTGTCACCATCAATGGGATTCCACGGTAATGAGCTTGGGCACAAAGGAGACCAAGGCTGGTGAGGCTACAATCAGAGCCCTGATGAATTTCACCTTTGTGCAGGTGACTTCTTTTGTGTAACTGAGATGACTGACATACAATAAACCAGTGCATACTTAATGAATGAGTTTAAAGAAAAGCATTCATTTATGAAACTGCTCCATGAATAATATCATACAAATAGCCGTTACCTCTCACAGCCTTCTTTTTATGAAGTAAGATCGCTTAATACAAAAGGAACCTCAGGGGAAAATTTCAAGTATACTGCAGTCTAATGAGCTATGCACACACTAGGCTTAGGTGCTGCCCAGAGCTGAAACTGTGCCTACCTCCTGTAGGTTCCTGCTAGAGATGAGGTCACAGACTAATTGTTCTGGGGCTGACTTATCCCAACCAGAATGTCTTTCAAGCTCATCCATGTTGTATTGAATGGCAGGGCCTCTTTTTCATTTATGGATTGATAATTTTATAATGAAAAGATACTAATTTCTATATCTTTCTGCACTTGTTGAGGGAGAAGGTCATTTTCATCTTTTGTTATGAAGGCACAGTATATAATTTCCCTCAATTTGTATGTGTTGCAAATTTTGTGTTTTGAGAACAAATCCCACTTGATTACAGTGTATGATTTCTTTTTATTAAAGTGTTAATAAACTCGGTTCAATAGCATTTTATCAAACATTTCTATACTTGTGTTCACCAACAATATTGGGCTATCATTTTCTTTATTTGTAGTGTCTTTTATATTGGAGAGTCAAATGGGCCTCTAAAAATCAATGCATAAGTATTTTATATTTTTTTATAACTTGGGGGAGTTTCAAAAGAACAGTTGTTAATTCCAAAAGTGTTTGGTAGCATTAGCATTCACTGTAAAGCCATTCAGTTCTAGGCTTTACTTCTTGTGAGTTTTTTTTTCTCTAAAAATGCCCTTTTATTTCTTTGATTATTATAGGTCTGTCCAGGCTTTCTAAATGTGTCAATGCATTCTTAGTGGGTTGTGACTTTTTTCTATTTCACCTAGATTGTCTCATCAGTTAGAATGCAATTATCCACAGCAATTTCTTATGATCTTTTTGATCATAAGATGTCAATTGTAACTCTTCTTTTGCATTCCTGATTTTATTTTATGTCTGTTTCCGTGTCTCTGTCTCGCTACTTCCCTCCCTTTCTCCTTCACTTTTTGTGTTTGTCTATAGCCTTTATTGTTTCACTCATCAATTAAAATAATTTATAAAATTTATACTAATAATATTCCCAATTTACTAGATAGGAAATCCCATAAAGGAAAGATAGAATAAGAGCATGGTTGAAGGTGAGTTGAGCCAGGACACTAAGGGTTGAGGGTCTACTTGAGATACTGGGGAAACTGAGGGTCCAAAGATCCAAAGGTTGATAACTCATTCTTAGAATTATTGTCTGCCCAAACCATAGCAAAGTAAAGGCAGTAACAACTCTCAGTGGCCTAGGACACAGAAACGAGAATTCATTTTGTGGTAGGTATTTACTACAATCCATACCCCTCTCTTTCAGATAGACTTAGCTAACAAAATCTTACACAGCTTATGTATTACATAAAACATTTTATTTCTTCTTACAATATCATACTCATAACAAAACTTTATTGCTAATTACTAGTTATGAACATAATACTGTTACTAAATAAGAGTTTTCTATGTACTGAAAAGCTGGGGTATCAGATACCTGATAGCCACATGTTTATAAAATTCAGTGACATTTGCAGGCAAGCCTGAAAAGAATAGTCTTGAACTTGTGTCAAACATACTTAGAGGCCACTGAGACTAGCATGGTGTTGATTGTTGTCTTCAGTGTGTCTTTACATTTGAACAGATTCTGGGTTAGATGGGGACCCAGAAGTCCTTTCAATCTTGTACTTCTCCCTTGGCCATATCCCTCTCTTATAGGGGTCTTCCTCAATCTCATTTTTATTTGACAACACATCCAGGCAAGCTCTGAGGTTAGAGGACACATTGTAGGAGGCAGTTATTTCTCTCTTTCTACTGTGTGGGTCTCTAGAGTTGGGCTTGGCAACAAATGCTTTTATGTGCTAGGCCATCTGTCCATCAAAATCTAGAGCCTTTTAGCAAGCTAATCTTGAATTAATTGATACCTGGTAATACTGACACTTCCTTTGAACAAAACTGTGAGGCATTATTACAAATTAAGGGGTCTTGACACCTTTGAATCTTTAGAAAATACGCTGTGAAAGAGAACAAACATCTTGGAAAGAACGGAAATTTTCACATGTCAGAGTCTAGAAATATGGTCACAATTTAGGATTGACAGCATTTAAAGAATTTGCTAGAGGGTAGAAGAGACAATTTGGACAAAGTCTGGACACAAAATGAGAAACACTGAATTGAGTCCAGATACCGTATGCAGTGGTTAGTTCTTAGTCTACCTGACACAAGCTAGAGCCATCGAGGAAGAAGGAATGTAAATTTAAAAATATGCCTTCACCAGGTTGTCTATAGGCAAGTTGGTGACACATTTTCTTGATTGATGATGAATAATTAATGATTAATGTGGGATGGTCTAGAACATTGTGGGTGGGCCACCCCTGGGCAGGTGGTCCTGGGTTGTATAAGAAAGCAAACTAAGAAAGTGGGGTGTGTAAGAAAGCAAGCCAGGAAACAACACTTCTTAATGGTCTCTGCTTCTGTTCTTGCCTTGAGTTTCTCCCCTGACTTCCCTCCATCATGGACTGTAAAATGGGAAGTGAAATGAACCCTTTCCTCCCTTTCCTTTCCAAGATACTTTTGGCCATGGAGTTAATCACAGCCATGGGAAACAAATTAGGGTACTGTTTAGTTGTTCCTTCTGTAATCTTTGGTAATTTTCTCTCTCTGAGTATAAGAACTGTCACCTATAACACAAGGGACCTAGAGTATTTAAGTGATTTCAAATACCTTTTTGTACTTATGCATTCCTTTATTTAAGTAAATTTTGTTGACATTCTAAAGAAATGAAATATTAAAGCAGATTTGTTCTGTTTGAAGTCTGGGTGGCTTTGTGGTTCAAAGCTTTACCTGCATCTATCTCCTCCCTTCACCTGTGGTTGTTGGTTTAATGCTCCTAGGATAAACGACCTCTCCACTCTTAATGTCTTTTGCTTTATGAAAAGGCAGCAGTTTAGTAGAAGTTAACATGAACACAAAACTCATGCTCAGATTTCGTTTATAATTTTTTTCTGAAAAGTAAACACCAAAGCTAATAATTCTTTAATATATCTCAGCCCATAGAATGTAATTCTTTAAGTAATGCTGTAAATAGTAGACTTCAAAAGGGGTCAGGAGGTATGTTTATGAATAAAAATCCACATTTAAACATGAGTGCTTCTAAGTAGAATTTATGGAGCATAACCGGTTTTGAGATTCTGTAAAGTTCTTATAGCATATATATGTTTCACAATGAACAATTCCCATATAAGTCTACTGACCCCTGAACATATATATGACATTAGTGAGTGCTTTGATATACTGTGTTGCATAGTCAGTAGCCTCAAGGATGTTTGGATCATTCTAGAAGAACTCTGAATTTGCCATGTGGATTGTTGGTGGATTGCTAATCTGTGGTTTCTGGTTCATAAATAGCTCTGCAATATCTCTGATGAATGAATGGAAGAGGTCAGCAATGTCTCTGAAAAAACCTAGCAACTACTTAAGCTAAGACCTCGGTGAGAAAGTGCATCCATGGATACAGAAACTTATGAACTTGGCTGGTTATTGTGCTTATCTGTACTTGGTTATGTAAATATAAGTGTATATATAGAGTTGTTTCATGAGCTGAGATCATAACTCAAAAAACATGAGAGTGGAGTCCTTAGGAATTTAGATTATAGCTATAGAGAAAATAGTACCTGAAAATCAGGACGTTGAGTATGTTCTTTAAGTTAAATTGATAATCATACATTTCAGAAAATGTAAGTGTATTATCTATAAGATGTAATTACATTTCTGCCTCCTTGATGGTGGTCAAAAGCTCTGTAGTTTTAATTGACTCATCCATTGTCCGCTTGATTGGAAGTTTTGGTTTCGAACAAGCAAAACCAGGAAGAGGATACCATTGAAAGAGTTCTTATTCTTCTCTTTTCAAAACATGTCTTATGCTTACAGAGTTGAATCAGCTTCTCATCTTGCGTTTGTGATTTCAAGCTGCACAGAACATAATTGCAACCTGAATTAGGGATGGTTATTAGCTCTTGTGTGGTATTGTGAAACTGACACAGCACCAAGACAGCATTGTCACCTGTGCATTCAGTAGAGATTTGGTTTCGGAGATGCTCCTTGGTTGAAAGTGGATCGGTTACTTTTCCTGTTGCTCTGGCTAAATACCTGGCAAAACCCAAATTAAGGAAGGGTTAATTCTGGCTCAGTATTTAAGAAGGAAAATAGTTTGTCATAGCTGGGGAGGCAACATGGCTGGTCACATTGTGTCTACAGTCAGGAAGTCAGGAAGAGATGGACGTTACTGCTCGCACTGTTTTGTACCCTCCCCCACCCCTTTTTTTTATTCAGTGTAGTCAGACAGGCCATGAGATGGTACCACCCACATTCATGACGGATCTTCCTATCTCTGTTAAGCTTCTTTGGAAATGCCTTCAGTGGGCACACCCAGAGGTGTGTCTCCTAGGTGATTCTAAATGCAGTCAAGTTGACAGTGAGGCATAACCATCCCCAAAAGGTCCCGAGGACAAATGAGCCTTGCTTAAATGACAGGGGAGAGTCAGTGTCGGATTAGAATTTCTTCTGAGCTCTTTCTAAGTGGATGGACAGTGCAGCTCAAGGAGTGTGTATCACTTAAGTCTGTCAAGGAGTGTGTATCACTTAAGTCTGTCCATTTGACTGTAATCTTTAGCTACTAATGATTTATTTCAAAGTTGCTTCATTTGACTAAATGAAGAAATGAGCTACTTAATGGTTTGCACATATTTATAAAGAGTCATTAGTAAATGCAATAGTTTTCCACTCATGTCCCAGGGTTATCATTATTGGTATTGTACAATACTATACTGTGGTAAGGTATTCAAAACTAAGAGTGGGACTCTGTCCTTGGGCTGCTCAGTCCTTAGAAATCTCACGTGTGCTTCCTTTGATGAAGTTTTTTTGTCAGTTTGGATTTAACACCTGTTGTCCCTTTCCCACTTTCTTCTGATCTCTATCAACTTTATGCTTTTGTGAGATGGAGAGGCATTGTGTTTCTGAAAAATGTGAGTCAGGTTTCTAAGAACATTCTGGGGGTTATAATTTCTGTCAAGTGTGCTCTAATTTAATGGTATTTGGGACTATTGTATATTTGTGCTGTTCCTTTATGTCTGTTATTCTCTGGCTTTGAAAGTGCTATATTTCCACTTATGTTGAATGAGTGACACTTTTCTTTGACTTGTTTTAGAATATTGATAAACTTGAATATGAGAGTCTGTTGATCTGTTTCATTCACTAACTGTGTGTATAGAAGGCCTGAGACATTTCAAAATAGTCTGTTACTACTCACCTAAGGACATTATGTGGTTACAAAGGAACTAGCTATGAACAAATGATTTAGTAAATTCTTTGATTACAAACACAAACCTTTCAAGATACACAAATGCCAAAACATATAGTCATTGGAACAATACCAGATGTAAAAACAACAGTGGTGGTTTGAATTTAAACAGCCTCTATAGATTTATGTGTTTGAATGCTAGGCCCATAGTGAGTGCATTATTAAGAGGGGTGGCCTTGTTGAAGTAGGTATGGCCTTGTTGGATGAAGGAAGTCACTGTGGGGGTGAGCTTTGATGTCTCCTATGCTCAAGCGTCATATCAAGATGTAGAACTCTCAGCTCTTTCTCCAGCACCGTGTCTACCTGCACTCTGCCATGCTTCCTGCCATGACACTAATAGACTAAAGCCCTGAAACTGTAAGTCAGCCCCATCTAAATGTCTTTCTTTATAGGAGTTGCCATGGTCATGGTATCTTTTCACAACAATAAAACCTTAAGTAAGATATCAACATATCACTAAGTGATTGAATGGAATAGCTATCTGTCTTTCAGTTGTGTGTTCATCATGCACCGTATCATATAAAGTTGAGCAGCCTTATCTTGGTAGATCAGCTTTTATATAGGATCAGATCTCTACCATTTGAAGTCATGTCAAATCTCCAAACTACACTTTATCTGGTCATCAATCTCCTTTCAAGTGTTTCTTATAAGATTGTTTTCATGTTCAAAGTTCTTTTTATAAAGTACATATGATCATTCTAGTGTATTAGATTGACTGTCAAATTGGGAATAAAAATTTTCTGGAAATCTCATATTAAAGTCCCCTGAGGCAGGTCTGGAGAGCTGGCTCAGTTGTTCAAAGTACTTGTTTCTCTTACAGAAGACCCAGGTTCAGTACCTAATATGGACACAGCTTCAGTTCCAGGAACCCAGGCACTGTCTTGGACTCTGAAAGTATCATATGGTACACAAATACACATGCAGGAAAAACACTAATCTCCATAAATAAAACAAGTAGACCCTAAAAATAATAAAAACAATCTCCTGAAGCAGCATAATAGCACAGAATAGAACCCTAAACTTGCCAAAGAGGCAAGACTAGACTAGACACAAACTTATATTAACCATACATAATTCTTATTTTCCTAATTTCCTCCCACACACACACACACACACACACACACACACCACACACACACACACACACACACACACACACACACACACACAAAAAAGAAAGACAAAAGGAATTGAAGCTGAGCTTGGTAATACATACCTGTATAACTAGGAACTTGACAGAGGGATTATAACTCTCAGATCTTCAAAGACTACAGTCTTCTGAACTTAGTGATACTCCTTTCAAAATGAAAGTGAAAGAGAGCTGGGGCTGTGCCTCAGTGACAGAGTGCTTGTCTAGAATGTGTGAGACCCCAGTTCAGTTTCCAACATCTCAAAGCAAAGTAAAGTAAAGTCAGACAAGAGATTAAATGAGATGTTCTGAAGTCTGTCCAAGCTCTGGCCTTGGACCACTTCAGCATAGGAAGCTATACGAAACCCTGAGCTTTGCTAAGAAACTGAGAACTTATGTACCAGGCATAGGAAAAAACAAGATAGCCATCTGCTCTTGACTGTTTCTCAGACTCTAAGCTAGGTCTAAATTTTCGGTGTAGTTCCCAACTGCAAGGAATGAAGAGCAAGTAGCCTCCAGAGTTCTCTTAGGGGGAAGAAATATATGTGATCTAATGTACAAGGAAGACAAGGGTGCCAAATGAAGAAATTTGGGCTTATGGCAAATGGCAAAGGGGCATCTGAAGAAATAAGGAGCCACATCTCACCTGTCTGGCTGGATTGCTGGACTTTTACATTCTTGGTGACTTTGTAGTTTGCAAACATTGGTAGTAATTAAAAGGTGTAGCATGAATTCATTTCACTGATCCAAAACTATATGGATTATTGCCATAGCTCTTGGTTGCCTTTCAGAGGTTGAAGGTAGACCCCTATTGTTCAAGACACTGTACACAGGGACAGTGGACTCAGGACACAGGACTCAGATGAGTTAAGCTAGATTTGACCTGAAAGCCTCGTTCATTATGTTTTACTTCCATGACTTCCGAAAATTCTGTACAAGACACCAAGAAAGAGAAGCAATTAAACAGTTTGAGTATTATCCAGCTGTAATATCACGACAATGATTGGCATGAAAAATACCTGTAAATATTTCAGATTCAATGAGTGGCACTCACATGTTGGTGGTAACCAGCAGCTGTTTAATTGGACTTGAGGCCCACTCAACAGCTGAGAAATTATGCCTTGTACTGGAAATCCAGTTGGCTCCATAGGGCTAGTAATGTCACGGACCTCAGAAAAGAATTTACTATCACCACTTTTCCAGATCAGCATTTTCCTTGCTCTATTCTAAATCTCATTTCTGTACTGACAGATAAGTGTAGCTGACCCCTCCTCAAAGAAACGTCTCTTTACAGAAGATGTAAACCATCACAGAGAACTACAACTGTACACAGTGCAGAGATCAACAGATCTTGGGGAGCCCAGCTCCAACAGATATATTTATATTACAGCTCCTGCATCTTTGTCTCGGGGAACATGACAGAAAAAGACGTGGAAAGATTTTTAGAGCCAGAATAACAGAAGTTATTGTTGGTGGGATTGCAAGCTGGTACAACTACTCTGCAAATCAGTCTAGAGGTTCCTCATAAAATTGGACATAGTACTATCTGAGGACCCAGCTATACCTCTCTCGGGCATATACCCAAAAGATGTTCCAATATATAACAAAGACACATGCTCAACTATGTTCATAGTAGCTTTATTTATAATAGCCAGAAGCTGGAATTAACTCTGATGTCCTTCAATACAGGAATGGATACAGAACATGTGGTACATTTATACAATTGATTACTACCCAGCTATTAAAAATAATGACTTCATGAAATTCTTAGGCAAATGGATAAAACTAGAAAATATCATCCTGAGTGAGGTAACCCAATCACAAAAAAAAAAAAAAAACAAAACACACATGGTATGCACTCACTGATAAGTGAATATTAGCCCAAAAGATTTGAATACCCAAGATACAATTCATAGACTGTATGAAGCTCAAGAAAAAGGAAGACCAAAATGTGGATTATTCAGTCCTTCATAGAAGAGGGACCAAAATAGTCATGGGAGGAAATATAGGGACAATGAGTGGAGCAGGGACTGAAGGAAAGGCCACCCTGAGACAGCCTCACCTGGGGATGCATTCCATATGCAGCCACCAAATCCAGTCACTATTCCTGATGCCAATAAGTACTTGCTGACAGAAGCCTGATATGGATGTCTCCTGAGAGGCTCTGCCAGAGACTTACTGATATAAATTAAGATGATTGCAGCTATCATCGGACTGAGCATGGGGATCCCAATGGAGAAGTTAGAGAAAGAACTGAAGGAGCTGAAGGAGTTTGCAACCACATAGGAAGAACAACAGTATCAAACAACCAGACCCCCTGACTTCCCAGGAACTAAACCACCAACCAATGAGTACACATAGAGGGACCCATGGCTCCAGCGACATATGTAGCAGAGGATGGCATTTTCTGGCATCAATAGGAGGAGAAGCCCTTGGTCCTGTGAAGGCTCTTTCCTCCAGTGTAGGGGAATGCCAGGGATTTGAGGTAGGAGTGAGTGGGTGGGAGGGGAAGCATCCTCATAGATGCAGGGGGAAAGGGAATGGGAGAGGGGGAACTGGGTAAGGGTATTATAATTCAAATGTAAGTATATAAACTATCCAATAATAAAAAGGAAAAAAACCAATGGGGCTGAAAATAGAACTTTCCATTTTGAACAAGATACTACTTTTTACATAAGAAAACACAGGGATTGCAAATATAAAAGGACTTAGGATCCCACAGCTAATAATTTTCTAAATGTAGGCTCCATGAAAACAAGCACCTATGGTGTTTTAAATGTATATCTGTATGAAGAGCTCTTAGGAAGACCTGGGACAGAATTAGTGCTCAATAAATATTTATTAAGTAGAAAATCTAATGTCTTCTCTTTCAGACCTCTTCTCTCACATTCTCCTGTTCTGTGTGAACAAGGTCCTCAAATAGGGTGCTATGTACAAAGCTTTTCTTTCCTCACCAAGAGCGAAAGAGTAATATTTTGTGAGATTTATGATGAAGTTGATTTAAATCACAGTTGTTATCACAAAGGACACGAGAAATGAAGGCAATGGAAGTCACTGTAAGGGGGCCTTGCTTCTTCCTAGTATTCTCTAGTAGCATTCTTTAGTATGGCTCAGGATGTTTCTGACTGGATGCATTAAGGATCAAGTGCAGGGATACTGTATAATGGAGAGGAGCAATGAATGCACGCCTGGTTTTATAGGGTTCAATCGACCGTCTTGGGGGAGCAGTTGTATGGAGAAGGGCTATATTTGGAAACATATCCCATCATCCAGGGCCTAGGGATCTAAGCAGTGACTGCTGTGTAAGAACAAGACTGCATTTGTGGGGAAATGATCTGAATTATGGTCTCATGAAAATAGTTTGAGAAAAGCCACATGGGGTCCCAGGGTTACGCCAGAAGGACCCACACCTAGCGTTGAACAACTCTACCAGGTCAAGTTATCTGATCAATGAAAGAGTGAAGGGAATAAAAACACAATTCTACAGGCAAGCTGAGCTAGACTGGTGGATACTGACTGAGATAATATGTAAGAGATACTAGGAGAAAGTCCCAGAAAGACAGAATTAGATCTCAGCTATAAATTTATTTTATTTCCCAGTTTATCAACACATGTTAGAAGCATGGCATGGATTCAGTTCAACACCCTGGAACACTGAACAATGTGGGAAGGGGGATGTGGGAAGGTTAGCTGGCCCATTGACTTGACTCTTATTGCTGGTCAAGTTCTGAATTCACTCTTCCTAAACCGGGAAACATTTTTGGGGGGCATCAGTTCAGTCCAGGACAGCAGCTAACCTCAGTCAGTTTCCATCAATTCTAGTAAGGTTGGTTCAAGCTATTTACCAATCACTTGCTGCTTACTTTGAGGACAACTAGTCACTGTTTGCTTCTAATTAACACTCGTGTCTAAATTTAGTTATGAGCTATAAACACTAGAAGACAAGGGGAGATGTTGGGGAACATGAGAAATGCATAAGACAGAAGCATTTTATGCAAACCAAACAGTGTCTAAAACTCTCTCTCTTCATTTCAGAGTTTGGAAGTCATTCAGGTTGATGGTAGCATGTCTTTAAGAGTTTGTGTTCCAAGCAATATTTTAAACCATGTGTCATGAGCAGTAAAGCCACGCCACTCCACAGGTATGTGTGTCAGCATGATTGCTTTATTTATTTATTTTTTTATGACTGCTTCTTTCTCAAGTTTTTGTTTCACTGTCTTTTAGATCTCCCCCCTCGGTTGCAGGATCTGCTGGGTCTTTCTGAATTTCTTTCCTTCTTTTTCTGTTATGGAGTCAGCTAGCTCCCCTACAGAAGCCCTCCAATGCAGTTCAGCATGACTTAGCAGAAGTCTAGTAAGGACTTAAGTGAACACTGTCTGTATACTGTGTCATTGAAATCAGGGACTGTCAGCAGAGCAGATACGTCAATCTGAAGGCTTCTAGGGGAGCCACACAGAGCTCTTCAAGCTGTCGACAGCACATCCTGTTCACCGCCTCAGCCCCTGGAAGTGCTTTCATTCAGCAGCAAGTCCGGTCTTTCAAACGCTGCAATGGAGGCCTTTGTTGGCAAGTGCTCTGTCTGTGTGCACAGAGGACTCATTCTTCCACGGAAGGCCAGGCAGCCTGCCGATGGGCCAAACCAGTTTACAGTGATGTTGCTCTCAGGAGGGAAAGGCAAGCAAGTCATTGGGGTGGCCCATAATGGAGCCATTTATCTCTCTTCAGCTTTGTGTCCATGCATCTCTCCCTAGTGTGCATCACACCTTCAGTGTGCCTCCCGTACCGAGGCCTTTGAGAAGCAATACTTAACAGACACTCCTAAGTATTTCTGACACTCCGAAGATAAATTCCTGAATATACAACAGAGGCGCTTACAGAGTGCCATCTCCAAGGTCCCTTGGGGGAAACGCTTTGAGGAGAAAACAATGTCAATAGGTGCACACCCCTCCCTCCACACACCCACCTTTTCCCTTTGATCTTAGCATGTTTACCTGTGGCTTACTGGTACCAAGGCAGACTAGGTATGGAACATTGAGCTTTGAAATAGGTCTGGTTCTCCAATGGGCGTTCTTTGAAGTCAGATCCATTATGTTTTGTTTATTGCCCTTTCAAGCGTGCCCACATGTATTTCTAAGACTGGGGCTCGTCTTTACTTATTCAAAAGAACTCCAGTTTGTTGCCATATTGGCCATCCTTTGATTTTTTTTTTTTTATTTTTCCTTTTTCTTTTTAAGACGAGTGAAATAGTACCTCTGGAGTCCATTTTGTCCACTTACAAAGTATTTTAACAATATACGTTAAGGGCAATTTTACATCTCTCTGTACTATTACTATCTTCCCAAGCACAATTATATGTCAAGGGAACAACTCAGAACTTCTTATGCCCTGTAATAAATCATCAGTGTAATGGGTAAAAAGAATTTGTCATTGTTCGGTGTATATACAGAGTTATGTGGCATCTAACCTCAAATTTCTTTTAGATCACATATAAATACATAATAAAATAATAATACTCATTAGTCAACACCAAATATAAGTTCCAGATGTCTGAACATCAAAGTATTTATAGGCCTATAGGAACTGCCTTGAGACAGGAACCGCTCCTCCGGAGTGGGACGGCAAGACAGGGCTGTGAAGCCCTCTTGAGTTCTCTGAAACAAAAGCTATTCTTGTTTACACATAAATTATGAATGACTGTTTTTTTTTTTCCAGGCTGAGTCATTGGCCAGTACATGTGTCTACAAATCCGGTTTCGCAGGCGAATGGGAACTGACCAGACTAACAAGAATTCTACAACAAATGAGTTTTCCCTCGTTTTGTCTGGAGGCTCTGCCGCTGCTCTTGTTAAGGCACAGCGGAGTTGGCTTCTTTGGCTACCTGCCTTGCCCCAGACCCGTACCACCTAGTTGCCAAGTCAGGGCTGGCTGCTCAGAACAGGTGACAGAACAAATAGGCTGTGGAGGAAGGGTCTCCACAGCTCCCTCAAGTGGTGGGACGCAGTGCTAGCTTTAGGGTCTCTGGGAGGAAGCCACCCTACTCCCACCTCAGGTTGAGTCCAATTACGGAATTGTTTCCCCCCTCCCACCCCTCAACTTAGTGACTTGTGTTCACAGTGAGTGTAGGAGAAGGCCCTGGAGGTTCTGAGAATGACTGTATCGCTTAGTCACTGCCCGATCTTTGGCAAATTAGCTGACGTTCGTTCCTCTTAACACTTCTCATCCACAGAACACAGAGCCATACAGAATTACCTTTCAGGTCCTGTCCAGCATCGATGAGCTATGATTTGGTTTTGCTCCAACTACACAGGAAGAAGGAAATGCATTCTAAGTTCATCAGTGCCATGCACCGTCCCCCCACCCTCCACCCCCTGCTGCCGTGGTCAACATTGTTAATGAGTGGCTTCATTAATTGTGACTCAAAAGAGAATTTCACCAACAGTACACACCTTCCCAAACTAGAAGCCATCCTTTCCTGCAGGAAGGAATAAAAACTGGGAGATGACAGGTATTTTTTGGGGGATTTGATTTGAAAAAAATGTCCGTATAGTTTGGTGGCAACATTTTTTTTTAAATCTCTGCTGTCCTTTTCTGCCTCAAGCTTCCCTCTTACAGGAAGGAGAGAAAAAGGAGGATGCTTCACACTCGCAGTGATTCAAACTCTCCAGTGACTGAGTCTGTGAATGTCAAGAATTGCAAACATGAGTTAGTCACCCCCATTTTCTACCCTAAATGCTTTCTGTTGATCTCTATAACCACAGAGGAAGTATCCTCCGCAGAGAAGTGTTTGTTCCTTAAAACATCACAGAGACAAATTAATATTTGGATCTGAGTTCCATGGAGCTTTTTTGGGGAAGCCATTTTGGGTGGAGACAATCAAACTTCTTTTCGTCCTTTGCTCGAAGGGAATCTATTTATATCAGCACACTTGTCCGTGCTAAGAATCCTGAGATACTGGAGAGATGGCTCAGTGGGAAGGAACACTTCCATGCAAGTGTGAGGGTCTGAAGTTGAATTTTCGTAACCCTGGAAAAGAACCGGATGTGGCTATGTGTGTCTGAATACAGGGAAACAGAAGCAAGCAGATCCCAGGAACTTGCCGGCCAGTCAGCCTAGCTAAAAAGACAGACTTCTGGTTCATGGGGAGACTCAAGGCACTTAGGCTGTGAGTGATAGAAGAAGGCACACAATGTCTTTCTCTAGCCACCACATGTGTGCACACAGTCAGGCACATCTATACATTCACTGGGGTACATTGCATACAACTCCTCCCCCCAGGGAACTTGACTTTCCTCCGACAAGCTTTGACAAATACAAAAGATCAATAGTAGTCATGTGTTAGTTTTCCTTAATAAACAACTTCAGGCTTCTACCATGGACGTGGGATAACGGCAGCGTGGACAAGAGATGATTTAAACCTTGAAGCCTGATATTGCGCAATTAACAATAAACTCATTATTGCTTGATGCATTTGCTCAAACAGAAACCACATGTGACTGGGAATTTGAAAACCGAACAGGCATTGGCAAATGTTTCCCAAATATAATACACCATCCTGACAGCTAATGCATCAGCAATGTTTACTTCGGCAAATGTTTCCAATTTGGAGGAAGGGAAAAAAGAATGGAGCGTCTAATAATAACCTCTTACATCTGATACAGTCTGGGGCTTTGGAGTTTAAAAAGCACTTTCTATGTATACATCCGCTCAGCTGATCGCTCAAACCACCCTGGGAGGTGGGTGGGATGTACTTTATATTATTGTCCAACAATTTGTAGCTCCCCAGCTTGCCATGCTGCCTTGTGTCTTGTCATTTCGCACATGCTCTTCCTGAGCCCTGGAACGCCCTTTTCTCCCTTCCCCTGCCCCATTTCTCATGTAGATTATTCCCAATCAACTCTGAAAAATCAACATGGCTGATGCTTCTTTTCAAATAGCCTGGAAGCTTCAAGTCTGGCATAGATGTTTCCCTTCCGTTTCCCCTCTGGCCTGTGCCACAGGGCAGGGATGCCTTGCACTGAACCGATCTCTCAGTTTTTCTGTGCGTCGCTATTCTCTGCTCTAGCTCGAATGCATAGCTTCATCTTATTTAACATCTGTAGCATCCTCTATTGTCCCTATCAAATAGTGAGGGCTCTAAATATCTATTGAAAGAGAGAGGGTTTCTCATTTGTGAGGGGTCAAACAGGTGTTTACAAATTCAACAATCTAGTGAGGGAGGGGTAAGGGCTGAGCTGTTGCTGGTTTCGTAGTCCAACAGTCTTTGTTCAGTTTAACACTGTGTCTGCTTAGCTCATTTCTGTCAAAATACATGAGATTATCGATAAAAAATGAGAGTGTCCAGTGGATATTTCTGTGGTTTATAGAAGAAGGCATTGGAAATACACTAACTGCTTTTCTTAGTTCTTTCTTCACTTATTATCTATCTATCTATCTATCTATCTATCTATCTATCTATCTATTTTAGATTTTCTTTTCTGAGCATGGAGTGTGGGTGTGCACAAGCCACAGTGTGCATGGAAGACCAAGGATAACTTGTGAGAGTTGGTTCTCTTCATGCAGGTTATGGGAATTGGACACAGGTCACCAGGCTTAGTGGCAAGTGCCTTTGCTCACTGAGTCATCTTACCAGCTCTTATTTTTCAGTTTTTAATTTGTTGTTTACTTCCTATTTCTTCCATCAAGTATGTGTGGCAGCTCAAGTTAAGGTTTATATAAAACAAATATAAGAGACAAAAACAACACAGGGACAAAAGGAGGGAAAGAGAGAGACCACTGTATGAGAAATTCTTGACCAAGAGTTATGATGACAGTTGATCTTCTAACTTGGCCTAGACAGTGCCAGGGTTTAAGCAGGCAGGGGAGCAGGGCATGATCTTACCAGTATGTGAATGGAATCCCTTGGGTGTATTTTTGCCTCTAATATTAAGCATTAAGAGGAATTCATTGCACACATAATGATTTGAATCCATAAAAAGCATGATGAAATATACCTTCATGTGATGCTCAAACAGAGAAATTCACTTGTGGAATGCTTATCAAATGCCTCTCATGTGTCAGACACATTGATGAAGACTCGGATAAAGACTCAAAGATGAAATGAGAAAGGGCACCGTGTATGGAACTATAGATGTTGTTGGTTTTGAACAATAACTATAAAACATACACAGTATCAGAAAGAAAGAGAAAGTAACAACTAATGTTACCTTAGAGATAGAAGGGTTCCTAATTAGTGCTTCCTTGTGACTGTGTGTGTGTGCATGTAGAGTCCAGCAGTCAGTGTCAAGTGTCTTCCTTTATGTCTGTCTTCTTCTGTTTTGAGACAGGGTCTCTTACTAATTCTGGAGCTGGTCAGTTGGCCTGATTGTTTAGCTAGCAAGTTCCAGTGACCTTCTTGTCTCTACCTTTTATAGCCAGCACTGGGATTACACATTATATTTTATATACTCCCCATTACCAGCATATATATGTATATATACACATATATACATATATACATACACAAACACACACACACACACACACACACACACACACACACACACACAATTTGTGACATGGTTCCTAGAGATCTGAACATAGGTCCTCATGTTCGCACAGTAAGTCCTTTATCCCCATTTTCCCAGTTCCTTAATTTAATTGTCTTATGGTAATTGCCACAATGATGGGGCTGTCTTTGCATTAAATTAGTGTTCACATGAAAAGTCTGTCTATATCAGGAAACTCAGAATATGAGTGTAGATTGTATCTGGGGATTCATCCTTTCTACTTAGAACTTTTTTAAGAAAACAATTATAGGCAATAAATTACAAGCACTTGTACATGTGCCAATCTTTGATAGTAAAAGAGTTGTCTTCCTTACTTTTTGCTTGTGTTTTTCTCCATTCTTTCATTTGAGGTTTGTATGCACTGTATAATTGACATTCATAACAACATATGAATGTCCACACATGGAGACTGCTGTCTGCTACAGAGCTAGGAAGTGGACCTAATAATAAATTGTCTGGCCTCAGAAAACATGGCTAGATCTAAAAGTCCACATTTTGTTCCTGCAATTTGTAACACACTCAGAAAATCCCCAAGCTGGCTCAAAACCAGCGGATGGTCCCTCTAGCACTGGCCTCATAATGGGGAGCCTATTTTTCTTTTATTACTGGTCACTGGAAAAGCCTAGTAACTATTTTGCATTGACAATCTCTACAGGATAGAGGGCTTGTTTTTCCTGGATTTTCATGTATTTTTAGGCTGTCATCTTGGGCAATCTGGCCTGGTATCAAAAGTCTTTTCAATTGAAAAGGTTCTCCCTTGGGCTATTGGTAGAAAAATACACTCTCTGTATCTTTGTGTCTATTTTAGGGGGTCACGGCTGGGTTCCAGTTCACCATCTTCTTGCAAGGCAGCTCCCCTTTCATCTGCTCATCTCCACAGTATGCTTGGAAAAAGGAAGGAAGGAACAGAACCCTAGAGCTGGGACCACTTTTCTAAAAGACTGTCTCAAAAGTGGCCGAAATCTGGCAGCACTGGAACACTAGCTCCATTTTTTTCCCAGGACGATGGATGTGCACAAGTGCTGCCACCAAGGGAGAGGGAGCATTGGTGATGCTGGACAACTGAGGGTTGGTGGTCTGAACTTGGAGGACTGATAGTGGGTAGAACTTTAGGGACCTTTTATTGTTCTTAACACTGACTTGAGTGTCATTTCATTTGTGAAATTCTGGAACACGCTTCTCCCACTATTCCTTCCTCCAAAAGAAAAACATTTCCTATGGCACATGTAAAGCTCTTACTGCCCTACTTGTTAGTGTCTAAGTGAGACAGAGGGAGAAGAAAGCTAAGAATAACCAGAAGTTTTCCTTTTCACGATTTTAAGCCCTCCAATGTGTAATCTCTAATGTTGGGATGAATGTTCCCAGGAATGTGCTCACCATCTATCCTCCTTAAACTACGACCATGAACTGAGCACGCTCAGTGAATATAGATCTTTAAACAGAAGGTGCCTGCCTCTG
Organism: Rattus rattus; assembly: GCF_011064425.1. Taxonomy (NCBI): domain Eukaryota; kingdom Metazoa; phylum Chordata; class Mammalia; order Rodentia; family Muridae; genus Rattus; species Rattus rattus. The sequence continues at coordinate 95,201,927 of NC_046154.1, forward strand.
AAAGTGAGTTTTCATGTGGATGTGTACTGGCTCCTTAAATAAAATCCTCACACTCTCTGGGCTTGAGGAGGAAACTGCTTCCAGAACAATTCCAGTGCTCTTATTACCTGGTGTGTGCCCCAAGCCTTTCTTTATTATTTTAAATGACCTTGTCCATTCTATTCTCACACTGTGATGAACCCATTTGCGTTTGGGTAGACATGGGATTCATGTATAGTGGACCAGAGCCCATTTAATCATCAAGGAGAGTCAAGTTTGGACTCTCATTTTAGGACACCATTTATCAGCTTGGAAAGTATTGGACAACAGTCATGGCTTCTTACTTGTTTATTCTGTGGGCAAGATGGTGAAAGGAATTCACTAGGTTCTGTTGGTCACTAGCATCGCAGGAACATGCTAATGGGCCTCCTGCATGATCTTATTTTATATACCAGTGTGGAAGGGGGAAGTGCTTCTCTCTATTTTCTAGTGACCCGTTTCAAAGGGCAGTCAACCTTCAATGGCTTCATAGTTGGTGATGAAGTTGGTCTAATGTTAATATGATTCTAAAGCCCGGTGGTCCTTGTGTACTTACCATATCATTGCCTTCCTCCATACAGCTTTAAGAAAATAAGGGATAATGATGTACCCCCATAGCAGGCTTCCTTGGAGGGTTCTTTTTCCAGGGTAAGATTACAAGTAGAGCAGAAACTGAGGCCAGCAAACATCTGAAGAAAACACTGATTCCTTCAGTTATATTATGTGTAGGTGCCAAGCAATAGAGAGCTCTGACAGATAACAAAATTCCTTTTTAATGAAGCCAGAGATGTCAGAGAGAGAGGCACTTAATAACATTCTCCGATACTTCACATGCAGCGTACATACTCTTGCTTAGTTAAAGGACAGAGGTGTGACATCCCCATAGTTTCATTTTTATAAAGGACACACAAAAGGGTCAACCCACTGAGGTATGTTGCATCATTCTAGAGAGTGGATTTCTTTCAATGGAGGACATCACACAGCCATATGGAATTTCAAAGCGTGAAGCTGCGGGTTCTGAGAGTTTAACTGTTACACTCTATAGAAAATCAGTTCTAGAGAGACTTACTTTGGATTCTGGTTTTTGCTCTGTGAATGTGTTCTTTATTGAAACAAGAACCAAGGAAAGTTTTAGGGTATTCTGAGGTACGGGTCAGCATGTGCATGTTCTGGGACCATGTCAAAACATGATACACCTGCTTTGTTATGACCACTGACTACGAGAATGGACTCTGGGTTCATAGTTGGGGTTGGGGCCTATAGGGCCCTACTAGAAGCTGGATCACAGGAAGGTCTGAAGAGAATGAGTGAAATCACCAAGGTGTCAAAGATAGTAAAGAAGATCTTTGCAATTATTGAGTATCTGGCAGAAATGACTGACATTTAAGAATTAACATCTATAAACTTCCAGTCATTCATACTCCATATATAAGGAGTACAGAAGGTTAAACAAGGAATGACTTAAAGTTTGGAATCTTGTTTTGTTTTAAAGGAATATTGAAATCTAGTAATTGAAGGATAATATAATTGAATCAATCAAAATACAAGTTCCAAAGTCAGGCCAACTGGACCACATCATTAGGTAAAAGGTATCTTTGGGAACCTCTTATTGTGTCTACTGAGATTGGTTCCTATCCTCGCTCTGCCCCTATGTGATTGTATAATTTGCTGTGAGGCAACTTAGGCTTTCTGTGTCGTGGGTTCCTGTCTGAGGGCTGAAGAGAATAGCAGTGCTTTCTAAATAAAGAGAAGATTTATTTTAGAGGTGGAATTGAAACCGGCCTACAGCCCACATTCAACGTTGGGTCAATTACCTGCTGTGCCGACAGCTTTTGGTGAGGCTGTTCTCTGATTGTTGGGCCCCTGACTGTTGACCACAGAGCGAACGGTCTTATGAGGTCACCTTATATTGAGAGATGCCCTTCGGTTCCCTTGAGTTTGTTGTACTACAGTTCCTAGTCCATTTTCCTATGTACTCCTTGGCCATGGTTGGGAGCTTCCTGAGAGACTTTTGAAGTTGCAGTCCTGTGTCAGCTACAAGACAAAAAAGAAGAGGTAGACATATGCTATGTGATAGTAGCGGTGTTGGTGGCTAAGACCTGTGATTTCAGCTAGAGTGGATGCTTAGGCAGAAAGACGGTCATTTCAAAGCTGGCCTGCACTGCAGCGTAAGTTCAAGGCCATGCTGTACAGCTTAATGAGATGCTGTGTCAAAGTATAAATACAACATCTGGGGATAGAGCTCAGCTCTACCATGCTTGCCTAGCAAAAATGATGTCCTAGATTCAATCCCTCGAACCACCCTAGCAATAAATCACACAATCAGTCAATGGACAATAAAAGAAGTACTTGCCCAACCCAACACTCTAGAACCTACATTGCTCAATGAACCAACTGGTTTGTGTGTGTGTGTGTGTGTGTGTGTGTGTGTGGTTTTTGTTTTTTGTTTTTTGTTTTTTGTTTTTTTTTGGCTTTCTGTGAACAACCTTGTAAGAATTTTTTAAATTAGAATTTCATCCTGTTCTCACTATCCTTTCTATCACAGGGTACCTGGGGAGGCTGTTTTGGTTCCTGCCTTGGCTCTGACATTGTCATCTTCTAGTCTGTCTGTCCCTCTGGTCCCTGTAGATGTCTCCTTAGGATGGAGACCTCTTCTCACATCCTCTAAAGTCTTTGCGTTTCACTCCCATCCTGTGCTCCATCTGGAAGTGATTTCAGAGCCCCAACTTCATATCTTTTAATAGAGTAAATTTGATATGGATTAGCAGGTATCTGATGTGGGTTCTTGTCATGAAAGGGAAAAGTGGTGTGTACTGCTCACAGTGGTATCAATTCTTTCCAGCTTGGGGGAAATTTCTGAAATCAGTGGAAACACTATAAGAAAAACCCCAAGATGCTCTCTCTTCTGACTGACTTCAGAATGACTATGTTTCCTCACAGTATTCTAACTACGTATTCCATTTTAGTACAGTTCGTGTTTGCCTTAAAAAACCCTACTTGTGGACATTTTTGACCTGTAAAACCATATGCAGATAAATAAGATACATTCTTGGACACCAAAATTCAATCTGTTTAAACCACAGATCTCTCCCCTACCATTAAAATAGTTTTTAAAATTCCAGTTTGCGGCTCTCCTTTGGCAGCCACCATTGATCCTAAACTAGGTTGTGCTATTTTGAAAAACAAAAAAGTATTTTACCCAGATCTATTTTTCCTTGTCAACTGCCTTTGCCACAAAAGACTAAGTTTGTCTCTGTAATTACAACGAGAGTTCAGTTATAGAGCAGTTTTACTGGGAACCTTAAAAGGAGCATGGGTATTTTAATGAGTATCTGAAACATTTTTCTGATTCTTGCAGTAGTCCTATTTTCAAATAAAGAAACCTCTCTTTAAGTGAAATGCACATCTCCTCTGTCATATGAAGACACTGGAGCTCCTTAACATTAAGCAACTAAAGTGAAAAGCACAGTCTCAGCTCCAAGTAGGCTTTTTGTCTGATGGAGGGGAAGGAAGACTGAATCAGAAGGGTGCAAAACAGAACACTAGTGCTTAGTTACTGATTATTAAACTATGACTTACATTTTTTCATGCTGTGAATTTTCATCTGTAAGGTATGTCAATGAGCCCTCTAGCTCATAAGCTCATGATGTGACTCAAGGGAAATAATCTTTTAAAAAATTGTAATAAAGAATTTAATATTAAATCCCTATACAACATTCTCTAGGAAGCATGGGTTTGCAGTTAGATATGGCACTGAGCATGTGTGTGCAATATGAGTGTGAGCATTTGTGTGTGTGTGTGTGCATGTGTGTGTGTATGTGAGCATGTTTGTGTGTGCATGTATGTGTGTATGTGAGCATGTGTGTGTGTTTGTGCATGTCTATGAACATATGTGTGTTTGTGCATGTCTGTGAGCATGTGTGTGTGTCCATATGTGTGCATGTGAGCATGTGTGTGTGTGTGCATGTGTGTGTGTGTGTTTGTGCATGTCAGTGAGCATGTGTGTGTGTTGTTTGTGTGTGTGTGTGTGTGTGTGTGTGTGTGTGTAGCTCAGAAATGGACACTGGGTATCTTCTCAAGTCCCAAGACTTGTGCCATAAGCCCTTTACCAATGGAGTCATCTTCTCAGCCCCCGAATATTAGTTCTGTAAAGCATCAAGCTGTGTGACTTGCCCTCTGTTGATTTACCTCTCTGAGCTTCAAATTCCTTATTTGTCAGTATAAAACCATTCTGAGTGACGACAAGAATGGAAAGAGAACACACAACAAGTGTTCCAGAATAGTATCTCTTATTACTTCTCTCCACTGAACGGGGCATTCATGTCAGTATATCCAAGCTATAAATACACTGCGCTAGACCAGTCACTCTTGGAACATTTGACTAAATAGATTTTCTCCTTCCTTTATGAAAAATTGATACTGTGGGCAGACTTGTGGCTGCCCACGTCGTTAAGTTCAGAAATAAATGTCCTCGACCACAGACTCCTGTCTCACCTCCAAGGCAGCTCAGCTTTTCAGTGTATGAGTGAGTTGAGTGTGCTCTTGCCTGCAAGAGACATCTCCATCTCTGGGGGGCAGAGCCAGGGCCAGGAAGCTCTGGGACCTGGATGACTTTCAGTCTGTAGTGTCTAGGGACTTTCCTCAGGTCAGCGTCATTTGAACAGGAGTCCAGATTTAAGCAGTGCCAGGAAGGGGATCAAATGGGCACAGAGTGACAGCACAGAGAAGGAGGATGGTGATAAACCAGAGTGTATGTGTTCAGCTGGGGATTAGCCACTCTTGGCTCAGCTGATGGTTGCTAGGCAGGAATGCCGGCACAGTTTTGTCTTTGTCCTGCTTGTTTGACTCCCCAGATGTCACAAATTTTAATTTCAGATGATATTTTTCCAGTGTTGACCGTTGACCAAGGATGCAAACTTCACCTTAGCTCTGTGTGTTTTGAGTTTTCATTGGCTCATCAGTGTGTGCCCTCTGTCTTGCAGTGGATTCCCAGGAACTCCGCCTTTATCTCATGAACTGGGGACACTTGGAATCAGTCATCTTTCAAAGACAGTACTTCCCACCTCTCTAGGTACTTTTACACGGGCATGTATATGCATCTGTGTGCATGTGTGCAGAGGCTAGAGAGCAGCCCGGGCTGCCATTTCTTGGGCTCTTCTCAAGAGAGAGTGTCCTGCAACTTACCAAGGAGACGAGCATGCTTCAGGGATCCTTCCATTTTCACCTGCTGAGAGCTGACACTACAAATGGGAGTCATCAGGCATGACTTTATTTTTAATATGGATTCAAGAGATTGAGCTGAGGTCCTACTTATAATGCAAGCACTTTATTAGCTGAGCTATCTCTCCAGCCCAACTATGAATACCTCTTTAGAATTAATAAATAATCCCCCTCTATTCTTACCTCTTGATATCAAGTATACATTTTTAGGTATAATTGCAGCGGGATGACAGTATTTTTAAAATGGGATAGATGACTCATCTCTGTATTTACATACTCAGCCTGCCAGTTTTCAGAATGAGATGGCCAAGTTCTTGGCCACTCATGACATTCATCTGCATCAGACTCTTCTGACTTGAGTTGCATCATCAACCATTTTCAGGTTAAGAATCCAGTTGGAGCAACAGAAACCAAGACTACATGGCATCATCAGAGCCCAATTCTCCCACCAAAGCAAACACTGAATATCCAAACACACCAAATAAGCAAGATCAAGCTTCAAAAATCACATTTTATCATGATGATGGAGGACTTTAAGAAGGTCATAAACAACTCCCTTAAGGAAATACAGGACAATAAAAGTAAACAACTAGAAGCCCTTAAAGAGGAAACACAAAAATTCCTTAAAGAACTACTGGAAAAAACAACAAAACAGGTGAAGTAAATGAACAAAAACATCCAGGAGTTAAAAATGGAAATAGAAACAATAAAGAAAGCACAAAGGGAGACAACCCTGGAGATAGAAAGCCTAGGGAAGAGATCAGGAGTCACAGATGCGAGCATCACCAACAGATTACAAGAGATAGAAGAGAGAATCTCAGGAGCAGAAGATACCATAGAAAACATCAACACAACTGTCAAAGATAATGTAAAACAGAAAAAGCTACTAGCCCAAAACATACAGGAAATCCAGGACACAATGAGAAGATCAAACCTAAGGATAATAGGTATAGAAGAGAGTAAAGACTCCAACTCAAAGGACCAGTAAATATCTTCAACAAAATCACAGAAGAAAACTTCCCTAACCTAAAGAAAGAGATGCCCATAAACATGCAAGAAGCCTACAGAACACCAAATAGATTGGACCAGAAAAGAAACTCCTCCCGTCAAATAATAGTCAAAACACCAAATGCACAAAACAAAGAAAGAATATTAAAAGCAGTAAGGGAAAAAGGTCAAGTAGCATATAAAGGCAGACCTATCAGAATCACACCAGACTTCTCACCAGAGACTGTGAAAGCCAGAAGATCCTGGACAGATGTCATATAGACCGTAAGAGAACACAAATGCCATCCCAGGTTACTGTATCCAGCAGAACTCACAATTAACATAGATGGAGAAACCAAGATATTCCATGACAAAACCAAATTTTCACAGTATCTTTCTACAAATCTAGCCCTACAAATGGTAAAGCCCAACATAAGGAGGCAAGCTACACCCTAGAAAAAGCAAGAAACTAATCTTTTACAACAAAACAGAGGACAAGCACACAAACATAATCTCACCTCCAAATATGAAGATAATAGGAAGCAACAATCACTATTCCTTAATATCTCTGAACATCAATGGACTCATATCCCCAATAAAAAGACACAGATTAACAAACTGGATACATAATGAGGACCCAGCATTTTGCTGCCTACAGGAAACACACCTCAGAGACAAAGACAGATACTACCTCAGAGTAAAAGGCTGGAAAAGAACTTTCCAAGCAAATGGTCTGAAGACGCAAGCTGGAGTAGTCATTCTAATATCAAATAAAATCAATTTTCAACCAAAAGTCATCAAAAGCGATAAGAAAGGACACTTCATACTCATCAAAGGAAAACCATCAAGATGAACTCTCAATCCTAAATATCTATGCTCCAAATACAAGGGTACCTACATTCATAAAAGAAACCTTACTAAAGCTCAAAGCACACATTGCACCTCACACAATAATAGTAGGAGATTTCAAAACCCCACTCTCATCAATGGACAGATCATGGAAACAGAAATTAAAACAGAAACATAGACAGACTAAGAGAAGTTATGAACCAAATGGACTTAACAGATATTTATAGAACATTCTATCCTAAAACAAAAGGATACACCTTCTCACCACCTCATGGTACTTTCTCCAAAATTTACCATATAATCGGGCACAAAACAGGCCTCATCAGATACAGAAAGACAGAAATAATACCATGTGATCTATCAGACCACGATGGGCTAAGGTTGATTTTCAATAAACATAAGGAAAGAATGCCCACATATACATGGAAGTTGAACAATGCTCTACTCAATGATAACCTGGTCAAGGAAGAAATAAAGAAAGAAATTAAAGACTTCTTAGAATTTAATGAAAATGAAGGTACAACATACCCAAACTTATGAGACACAATGAAAGTTGTGCTAAGAGGAAAACTCATAGCTCTGAGTGCCTGCAGAAAGAAACAGGAGAGAGCACATATCAGCAGCTTGACAGCACACCTAAAAGCTCTAGAACAAAAAGAAGCAAATATACCTAGGAGGAGTAGAAGGCAGGAATTAGTCAAACTCAGAGCTGAAATGAACCAAGTAGAAACAAAACGACTATACAAAGAATCAACAGAACCAAAAGCTGGTTCTTTGAGAAAATCAACAAGATAGATAAACCCTTAGCCAGACTAACCAGAGGGCACAGAGAGTGTGTCCAAATTAACAAAATCAGAAATGAAAAGGGAGACATAACAACAGAATCAGAGGAAATTCCAAAAATCATGAGATCCTACTACAAAAGCCTATATTCAACAAAATTTGAAAATCTGGAGGAAATGGACAATTTCCTAGACAAGTACCAGGTACCAAAGTTAAACCAGGAACGGATAAACCATTTAAATAACCCCATAACTCCTAAAGAAATAGAAACAGTCATTAAAAGTGTCCCAACCAAAAAGAGCCCAGGTCCAGATGGGTTCAGTGCAGAATTCTATCAGACCTTCATAGAAGAACTCATACCAATACTATCCAAACTATTCCACAAAATTGAAACAGATGGAGTGCTACCGAATTCCTTCTATGAAGCCACAATTACTCTTATACCTAAACCACACAAAGACCCAACTAAGAAAGAGAACATCAGACCAATCACCCTTATGAATATTGACACAAAAATACTCAATAAAATTCTTGAAAACCGAATCCAAGAACACATCAAAACAATCATACATCATGATCAAGTAGGCTTCACCCCAGGTATGCAGGGATGGTTTAATATATGGAAAACCATCAACATAATCCACTATATAAACAAACTGAAAGATAAAAACCAAATGATCATTTTATTAGATGCTGAGAAAGCATTTGACAAAATTCAACACCCTTTCATGATAAAAGTCCTGGAAAGAACAGGAATTCAAGGCCCATACCTAAACACAGTAAAAGTCATATACAGCAAACCAGTAGCTAACATTAAACTAAATGGAGAGCAACTTGAAGCAATCCCACTAAAATCAGGGACTTATCTCCCTACTTATTCATTATAGTTCTCAAAGTGCTAGCCAGAGCAACAAAAGGAGATCAAAGGGATACATATTGGAAAGGAAGAAGTCAAAATATCACTATTGCAGATGATATGATAGTATATTTAAGTGACCCCAAAAGTTCCACCAGAGAACTACTAAACCTGATAAACACCTTCAGCAAAGTGACTGGGTACAAAATTAATTCAAATACATCAGTAGCCTTCCTCTACACAAAAGATAAACAAGAAATGAGAAAGAAATTAGGGAAATGACACACTTCATAATAGTCCCAAATAATATAAAATACCTTGGTGTGACTTTAACCAAGCAAGCGAAAGATCTGTATGATATGAACTTCAAGTCTCTGAAGAAAGAAATTGAAGATCTCAGAAGATGGAAAGATCTCCCATGCTCATTGATTGGCAAGATTAATATAGTAAAAATGGCCATTTTACCAAAAGTGATCTACAGATTCAATGCAATTTCCATCAAAATTCCAATCCAATTTTTCATAGAGTTAGACAGAACAATTTGCAAATTCATCTGGAATAACAAAAAACCCAGGGTAGCTAAAACTATCCACAACAATAAAAGGACTTATGGTGGAATCACTATCCCTGATATAAAGCAGTATTACAGAGCAATAGTGATAAAATCTGTATGGTATTGTCACAGAAACAGGCAGATAGACCAGTGAAATAGAATTGAAGACCCAGAAATGAACCCATACACCTATGGTCACTTGATTTTTGAGAAAAGAGTCAAAACCATCCAATGGAAAAAAGATAGCATTTTCAACAAATGGTGCTGGTTCAACTGGAGGTCAGCATGTAGAAGAATGCAGATAAATCTATTCTTATCATTCTGTACAAAGCTTAAGTCCAAGTGGATTAAGGACCTCCACATCAAAACAGATACACTCAAAATAATAGAAGAAAATGTGGGGGAAGAATCTTGAACACATGGGCACTAGAGAAAATTTCCTGAACAAAACACCAATGGCTTATGCTCTATGATAAAGAATTGACAAATGGGATCTCGTAAAGCTACAAAGCTTCTGTAAGGCAAAGGACACTGTCATTAGGACAAAATGGCAACCAAAAGATTGGGAAAAGATCTTTACCAATCCTACAACTGATAAAGGGCTTCTATCCAAATTATACAAAAAACTCACGAAGTTAGACTGTAGGGAGACAAATAACCCTATGAAAAATGGGGTTCAGAGATAAACAAAGAATTCACAGCTGAGGAATATCAAATGGCTGAGAAGCACCTAAAGAAATGTTCAACATATTTAGTCATAAGGGAAATGCAAATCAAAACAACCCTGAGATTTCACCTCACACCAGTGAGAATGGCTAAGATCAAAAACTCTGGTGACAGCATATGCTGGTGAGGATGTGGAGAAAGAGGAACACTCCTCCATTGTTGATGGAATTGCAGACTGGCACAACCATTCTGGAAATCAGTCTGGAGGTTCCTCAGAAAGTTGGACATTGCACTACCTGAGGATCCAGCTATACCTCACTTGGGCATATATCCAAAAGATGCTCCAACATATAACAATGACACATGCTCCACTATGTTCATAGCAGTCTTATTTATAATAGCCAGAAGCTGGAAAGATCCCAGATGCCCTTCAACAGAGGAATGGGTACAAAAAATGTGGTACATCTACACAGTGGAGTACTACTCAGGTATCAAAAACAGTGACTTCATGAAATTCATAGGCAAATGAATGGAACTAGAAAATATCATCCTGAGTGAGGTAACCAATCGTAGGAAAACACACATGGTATGCACTCATTGATACATGAATATTAACCCAAATGCTCGAATTACCCAAGATGCACAGAACACATGAAACTCAAGAGGATGACCAAAAATGCAGATGCTTCACTCCTTCTTTTAAAGGAGAACAAGAATACCCTTGGGAGGGGATAGGGAGGCAAAGTTTAGAACAGAGACTGAATGAACACCCATTCAGAGCCTGCCCCTCATGTGGCCCACACATATACAGCCACCAAACTAGATAAGATAGATGAAGCAAAGAAGTGCAGGCTGACAGGAACCGGATGTAGATCTCTCTTGATAGACACAGCCAGAATACAGCAAATACATAGGCGAATGCCAGCAGCAAACCACTGAACTGAGAATGGGACCCCCATTGAAGGAATCAGAGAAAGGACTGGAAGAGCTTGAAGGGGCTCGAGACCCCATATGAACAACAATGCCAACCAATCAGAGCTTCCAGGGACTAAGCCAATACCCAAAGACTATGTATGGACTGAGCCTGGGCTCCAACCTCATAGGTAGCAATGAATAGCCTTGTAGGGGCACCAGTTGGAGATAGCTCCTGGGGGTTTAGTATAGAGAAAATAGAGTTGTGGCTCCCTTCACCCAACTTTCTAGGTTGGGTAGCTAGAGAGGTGGCTCATTCCTTTGGGATAAGAAAGAAGGAACTAAAACAGGTGGTCAGCCATTTTATTTTTTGAAACATTAGTTTGGATTCTTGGGAATAATCTCATTCAGTGTCTGTTAACAAGACATTCTGGGATCTTAGGGTTGTCACAGAGAGAGTGAGAGAGCTTTGAAATAAGGTCATTGGCCTCATAAGGGATCAATAGCAAAAAAATGTGAGAAGCCATGAGAAAGTTATTTCAGTAGCTAAAGAATATGCTACTGGCATCATTTTAACTTTGAGCTGGAGACAGCCCAGAGTGGCCACTGCTCAATTCCCTCCCCACTATGAGGGTCAAGTCAGCTTGACTCTGCTGTCTGCAAGCCCCTCTTCTGCAGCCAGCCTGGTCAGTAGCAGGTCTACCTCAAACCCAGCCCCAGGCATATAGCTTCTTACGGCTCTGCAGGTATTTTCAATTGCTTGTTCAAAGACAAAGTACCTTGAACTGCTTTTAAGGTAAGTTTGAGTCATTTGGTATCTTTGCGTATGTACTGGCGAACGTGCTTGTGTATGCGTGTGTATATAATCTGTATTTGTGTTTTTATGTGTGTGTGCGTATGTGTGAGTGCATGCATCTGAATGTGAGATCCAGAAACTGACACTAAGTGTGTTGTTGATATCGAGTGCCAAAATGTTCTACTGTTGCCAGTTACAAGCTATCAATAAGAAATGACCGAGTAAGAAGTTGACAGATGCGAACACATTCAGTTCAGTACTCTTGAATGGGACTGGCCAACAAAGAATGCACAATTACACATTCCCCTCTTCTCAATTAGTGGACTCCAACTTCCACCTTCAAAACTAGCATTTTTAGTTCTTCCAACTCAGATGTCTTTCTCTCTCTCCTAAAAGCCAACCAAGACCTTGGGAGAGTAATTTTATCAAGAACTGATTAAATGTAAAGCCCCCTTCCACTAGCTTAGCCATGACTCTCATTGTAGAAACAATGGGTGAGGCGTTTCCTCACTCCATTGTATTTTCCCTTCCTTTATGTTTATTGATTTATGCTTTTAACCTTTTCATAGTTTGGTTTGTAAAAATCTAAGTATTCTATCCTTTCACTAGGTGGCGCTAGCCATAACTCATCGTTTGATCAGTGCCAGCTCAGAAACTCCAGGCTCCTTGGAGGAAAACATTTCTTCTTAGGGCCAGAAGTTGTCATCAAGTTCGAACTGGGATATTGCAGTTGCCTTTCCAAGGCCTTTGTCTGTGGTATTGGAAGGAGCCACTCACCAGGACAGAGAGCACGCTGAACCTGAAGTCTAGTCACTTCCTGTGCTGGAGGACCATGCATTTAGTGACGACCCTCTCAGTTTTGCACTCTGCCACAGGTCTTCAGTCGAGAAGGGATTGTCCTCTGTTGAGGCCACTCTGTATTCCTTGTCCTTATTCTGCCAGTATTCTTTGTCTGATACTTTGATTTATGAGCCCGAAATATGCTAATTATTTCCTGAATGCTCCTATATAGATGTGAATTCTGTAAGCCGGATTTAGTCCTTACATGGTATTGGGAGCTAATTAATTCCTAGGACTAGAAGCCCGATGTATTTACCCAGTGCTTCTCTTCCTTCTATGCTGCACACTCTAGAGACACATAAAGATAAGGACCCTCTCAGAAGAGAAGATAAAAACCTTATCAAGCTGTGCCTCACCACTTATAAAACTCCTCAGTCACTTGGGTTGTTAATCTACCTCAGCCTATCAACTGACTTGGCTTTACATTTTAATTTGTGATTTCATGTTAATCACAGCGTGAGGAAAAAGATATTAATCATTACTAAAAGTTTCTTCTACACAAGGTAGCCACCTCCAGGACACAGCTGTGCTTTCCTTATAAATGTACCCTTTGTAAAGCCACCGGATGATCAACAGACACCCACTACTTTGGTGACAAGACTATGCACACTTGTAGGCCACACAATTATTTTTTAATAATATTAGAAGAAAGCGTATGTATTTCCTTAGTGTCCCACAGAAGGAGAAATTGCATTAGATGTCTTAGGTCTGATGGACATTTTAAGAAAGACAATTTTCTTCCTGGCTTGCATCAGTAAATGATGCCCACCGGGACAAGGAGACTCTCTTTTCTAATGGTCCGTCCAGTTAAAAGGTTGCTGATTTTGTTAGCTTTACAGTAAACCAACTTTCATCTCATTAAGGTGTTTTCTAATTTTATATTCTCTTTATCATTTGTTTCTGCTCATTTCTCCTTGCTTCGGGTGGCTTTCATTCACATTTTTTCCTCTATTCCCAGAAGGAACTTTCAGTTTAGGTGACTTCCTCTATTACTTCCAAGCAAGGCTTAAGCTGTGTTAGATAAGCTTTGGTATGGTGAATAGTTTTCATCTTAAATTATTTTTTAGAAGTATTCTTTGATTTATTTTTTAATCCATTGATGTTTTGTTTAATTTCCTCAGATTTCTGATTTTTCCTCTCATGCATTTCTGAGATTATTCTGTTGACTTCAGAAAACACACTTTGGATGATTTCAGCCTTTTAAAATTTATTTACGTATTTGTTTTATGGTCTGAAATATACTCCCTTCTGAGAATTTTGTTAAGTTTTGGGGGGAGAAATGTTTACTTTTTTAAAAAAGATTTATTTATTTTTATTTTGTGTGTATGTATATGTGCGTGTATGCATGTAAGAAGAATGCATTGGGTCCCCTGGAATTGATGGTTCAGATGGTGGTGAGCCACCATGTAGGTGCTAAGAAACAAACAGGGTCATCTGCAAGTGCTGTTACCTCCTGAGCCATGTTTTGAGCCTGAACAATGTGTTTCTGTTGCTTTGGGGAGGAATAGTTGCTCGTATCCATTAGATATAGGTGCTTTCTATAAAGGTCTACGTTTCCACGTCCTTCTTCAGTCCCAGTCCCCGCGGTACTGGAAATGACACAGTGAGACTTACAGTCACACTGAGCTGCCCACTCTCCCCTTTAGAGCTGTCTGCTTTTGTTTTATTTCTTTTCAGCTTTATTGGTATGCAGATGTATGTTTATAGTTATTGTACATTATTTATGGAACCGATGGGCTGATACTTACGTTATATAACATCTTTTTATTCCTACTAATAATTTTGACTGATATTAGTGAAGCCAACTTAGATTTTTTTTGCTAATATTTACACAATATGTCTGTTTTTTGCAAATTATTTAAAAACAATTTGAACCTGTAGACTGTGTTTCTTGTAGACAATGTGTGGTCGGATCATGAAAATCTTGTCTTCACAGTTTCCAGCCTTTAGCTGGTGTAGTTAGTCCCTTTCTATGTGCTGTGACTGGTGAGTCAGGACCTACCTTTGCGATCTCTTTGCTTTCTGACCTCCTGTTTTCTTCCTCGTTCTCGTGTTACACTGTTGCTGCATTTTTAGGAATGGATAAACATTTCTGAGCGTGCCACTCGAAGTCCTTATGGTGTAAATGTGTGTACAACTGTACAGACACGTGTGGAGAAGTCCCTTGTGGTGTAACTCCGCACACAACTGTACGTACACATGTACACACTTTAAGGTTCTCTTTCAGGGTGGGCTTTAGGATTACAAGCAGCAGCAGCATTTAAAAGAGATTGATACTTAATTTTAATGCTTTGTAAAACCTCAATTCCTGCACAGTTCTATCCACATCTCCACTTCTTCGTGCAGCCATTGAAAGTGATACAAACTGTATTCTTCTACATCCGATGCTCAGAGTCAGGTTTTGAGTGTGAAATGTCCCTCACGGTCTCGTGTCCTTGAACGCTTGTTTCTGAGCTGTTGATGTTGTTTGGGGAGGTTTTGGGAACTTCTGGGAGGAAGTTTCTGAAAACGTGGAAGGTGTTGGTGGTAAGGTGAATGCGTGAGGGGCGGCAGCACTTGAGAGACGGCCTTGAGTCTGTAGCCAGGCCTTGCTTCCTACCCTGCCTGGTAGTTTGGGAAAGCCATCGGACAGAGGATGTCACCGGTCTGCTGAGATATGCGCAAACAGCTTTTGTGCTTCTTCACCCAGCTCCATGCTTTCCTCATCACAGCTGACTTCTCAAAGTGTGAGGCAGAATAAACCTGTCCCCCCTTAAGTTGCTTCCTATAGGGTGTTTGGTGAGAGGTGTGTGAACAGTGACGAACATACCCTTTAACGCAAATTTATAATTACTGCTTTACATAATCGTCTCTTAAACAAGGCAGGATGAAAGGGTGCAAAGTCGGAGACTGAGTGTAAGCTGTTTAATATATTTATTTGGGTACTTTCCTGTGTCCGTGAGTCTTATTTCTCCTTGTCATTTGATTGCTTAACGTGTTTAAGTTTTGGCCTGAGGGACTGTTTTTAGAAATTTTTTTGTGAAGCATGTATACTATCAAAAAAGGAATCTTGGTTTTGGTTTACCTGAGAATCCCATATTTTTCTTTTATCTCCAAAGGATCATTTTGACAAATACAGAAATTTTTGGCTGACAGGTTCTTTTTCTTTTAACACTTACGTTATCCTACTGCTTATGACTTTTGATGAGAAAACAACTATTAACTAACTTTTGTGACAGGCTTTGTGTGTGGTGTGTGTGGTGTGGTATGGTGGTGTGTGTATGTGATATGCTATGTGTGAATAACATGTTCTCTGTCTCTGTCTCTCTGTCTCTCTGTCTCTCTGTCTCTCTCTCTCTCTGTCTGATCTGTCTCTCTCTCTCTCTCTCTCTGTGTGTGTGTGTGTGTGTGTGTGTGTGTGTGTGTGTGTGTGTTATGGGGACACATATAGTGTGCACTCTAGAGGATAACTTTGTGGAGTTGGTTCTCTTCCTCCATCTGTACATGGTTCTGGGAATGAAACTCAGGCATCTTGCTGGCCCTCAAGCACTCCTCTCATCACCAGGAATTTCCATGTTTTCAGAATTCCCTTTCTATTGCTTGGCTTCTGTAGTTTGGCTGTGATCTGGCCAGTTCAGGATATTGTTGATTTTACCTGTACTTGTTGACTTGCTTGAAAAAGAACGTTTGTGTTTCCTATCAAATGTTGCAGCTTTTTGCCCATCGTGTCTTCTTCCTTTGCACTAAAGGCTCCCACACACATATGCTTCTTGGTGCATGGTGGGTCTACTCATGTTCTTCATCCCTTTCTGTTTCGGCTACTCAGGTTAGATAACTTTGCCTGCCCTGTCACAAGTTTTCCATTTGTTTTCTTTGCTCAACTCTGTTGCCAAGTCCTCCAAGGTCTGTTTCATTCCCTTTATTTTAGTTTCATACTCCAGAATCCATATTTGGTTTATTAAAACGTTAATCTCTTCATTGATATATGATATCGATATTTGGTGACAAATTGTTCTTCTTTCCTTTAGAAATGACTTTGCTGTTGTTGTTGTCGTTGTTGTTTAACCTATTAACTTATCTAAGCTAAATGTGTAGACTTTTTGAGGGACGGGTTCTATGGGTATCTGATTTTTTTCTTTCTTCTCTGAATAAAGACACTCTCTTCTTTCTTCATATATATCACTTTGTTAGCTGAATAAACCCGAGTACCCAAAATACCTTAAAGTGACTACTCTGGACAGCAAATTCTCCCCATTCCCAGAGTCAGTCCACGATTGCTCTAGCAGTTGCTAAATAATGAATAACTTTCCCAAACCAATTCCATCCATTGTCAAATGACTCCTCCAAACTACTAGACTCTGTGAGGAAGTCAGCATTCTGTGTCACCTGCACCACTAAGATCTCTGCTCAATTGGCTGTGGAACAACAGCTCGTGACAGTTCAGAGGGTCCCTTTACTTCTCCCAGTTTATTCCCCCATCAAAAGACCCTTTTGGCTTACCTAATTAACTTGTCCAATCAAAATAAACGCCTCATCCTAACTCAGGTTTTCCCCTTGTATCTTGATAAACCACCATTTGCCTGTGGGTCACATCTGTCTCCTCTCTATCCAGAAGCATTCCCTTGTCCCTCTAGGACCAATATCCTTCCCCCTCTCCATTGTTTCTTTCTCCTCCTCCATTGTCCTCTATCTCTTTGTCTCTTGTTCCCAACCCTTTGTCCACCTGGGGCAAAATAAATCTCTTTTTTGTGCTGAGAACAGGGTCCTGGGGGTCCTGAGCAGATACAGGTCCATTCAGAAACCCTGTCTTGAAAGAAAAAAAGATACCAAGAAATCCAAGCAACAATCACAACCACAACTCACTCATGGAGAAGCTGAGGAAATCTGAAGAGTGAATGCAGCTAGGACAATAAGGTGCTAATTCTTAGTCTGGAAATGTAGCCTGACTACAGGAGATGCTACCTTCAGGGGAAGTTGAGCAGAAGATGTACAAGAAATCTTCCCTCTCTCTTTTTTTTTGCATTCCCCTCTCCCTGCAAGTCAAAAATAATTTCAAAGTTCAAAGCATATTTTGAAATAAGGATCATCTGAAAGAGCACCTCATCAAAGACGGCAAACAGGTAACAAGTCAGCATGAGAAAACAGGTTTACTATTGAATGTCATCCAGGAATTGAGAATTAAGAAAAATGAAATCCAGCTATGTATCAGAATGGCCAGAATCCAAAACCCTGACATCAAATGCTGCTCTGTGCGTGGGTACCTGGAATGCTCACACGGTCCTGGTGGAAATGCAGGTGGCTGCTGTTGCTTGGAAGACATTTCCACGGTGCCCTACGAAACTGTCTCTAACTACACCCCTTGGCAGTCTCATTCCAAGCTATTGGCTTAAATAAATTAAAAACTTATGCTTAGACAAAGACGTACATACATTTTTTATAGCAGTTTTAGTCACTATTGCCCTAACTTGGAAGTTATCAAAATATCCTCCCATAGTTCAACAGGTGAGCAATTAAGAGTTATTCATGAGAGGAAGAAACGTGCTATCATTTCATGAGGAATTATGGGAGAAGCAAATACACATTGCTAAGTGAAAGAAGTTAGTCTGACAAGATTGTATAACCCCAACCAAGGAATGTTCTAGAAAAGACAGAATTATGGAGATAGTGCAAAAGACTGGCGCATGCAAGGCGTTCGGAAGGAAGATCAATAGGCAGAGGAGACAGACTTTTGGAAGTGTGACTAATTTATGTCACACTCTAATTGTGAATGAGTGCTGCTGTGTATTTATCTAACCCACAGAACTCAGTGCAGAGAATAGTCCTAAATGTGAACAATGAAATCTGCTTAATAACAATGTTGCAAATGCAACAAAGAGATCACACAATAAGGATGTTAACACGGTGCCTGTTTGGTAAGAGGGGTAAGATATTCATTAACATTTTACTATTTTTTCCTAGCCTAAAATGTTTCTAAAATGTGATCTACTCATTAAAATAAGTTGAAATCTGTCTCAGGTCCACAGAGTCGCCACAGCTTGAGTTTCTAATTAAGAACAATTTTGGTAATCTTGGAGACTAGAATGCTTTAAGAGGGAATAAAAGGACCGGCTTTGTTCTTAAGGCAGATGGAGAAACAATTGGACAGAACAGTTTTTTCCAACTATGATTTAGTCTGGACATCAGCCTATGTTTTTGAGTATTTTTATAAAGGAAACGGCAGCAAGGACAAACTGATAAAGGGTGGCCTAGAATCCTGGCAATGCCATCCTCCCTTCCTTCATCCCTGGTCCCAACCAAACTCTGCACACTGTCTTTGTTCTAGAAGAGGAAAGGCATAAAGTGGCCAAACCATCTACCTGTTAACGGGAGCTTTCCCTTTCTCCATAGGCTGCACCAAGATCTTGTTCAAGCTCTGCTCCCTGTCCATGTCATACTATTATTTATGACACAAAATGAAAAGATCTGTGAGCTTCTCTAGTGAGCATCTAATTTGCAGGGGTCACTTTGTAGCTGGAGACCCAGGCTCAGGAACATGAATATGTTTTCCACCTCTTTTTAAGAGATAAGGGTTTAGCCCTTTAGCTCAGCAGCATGGATGTTCTCCAAGCTCTACAGCCTTCCGTGTGACTTGCCACCTCTTAGTCTTTTTAGATATTTGTCCTGTGGCCTGACATACCCTCACCAGCTTTCTTTCTCTCCCCCTATCCCCAAGCTTCAGCTCAATTTCTCTGCTCTGTGGTGCTTTCACCCCTCAGGTTGTATTGTAAAATAGCACGTTTCGTGGTCGCATCGGCTTTCACCTTTACTTCACCACACAGTAAGCCCTTTAAGAACTGTACTTGAACAAACAAAATATTCAAAGAACAAATAACTCAAATTATGCACCTACACATAGAAATCGTACACATTATGTATGCATCTGTATTCACATTTATATGTCGATATTTTTAAATGCTGTATCTTTAACCTGCTGCATAGATTCTTCACTGACTTTTCATTTATAATTCTCTCATAAATCAATACTTAGTATTTTTCTTGCTTCTGATGTTTTTGTTCACTTGAATGCAATGGTGACATCCTTGTTTTACATTTACACAAGGGATTATGGAGTCCTGATATATTTCTAACGGTATTTTCAAAGACTTATTCTAATGATGGTGCGTAATTTATTTTTATACTAATTAAAGACAATGGTTTTTACATTCTCACTAAAATAGTAATGTATCAATCCTTTGTTTTTTATCAACTAGGTAAAAATATTAAAGATGGGCTTAATTTTGTATTTTCTATATTTTGAATTGGCTTTGATATATTTTTAAAGTTTTGTGATATTAATATTATTTTCCCTTTTGTGTGGTATTTTCTATTAGCTTACTGTTTTGTTACTGCCTTAAAATAACCATAGACAAATCAAGAAATTAGGTCACTTCTGTGTAATATTAGATGGAAATTCTGTTCTCTCGGTTTGTCTCCTGGCTTTGTTTATTGAATTTTTTATTGGTGTGAATGTTTGTACCTAATTTTATTTGTATGCATTGATCATGTTGCTTAAAACATAAAAAAACAAAAAAAGAACTGTACTTGAAGTACCTGAATCATAGCCTTGGCAGAAAGTGCATGTGTGTGTCTGTGTGTGTGTGTGCGTGTGTGCATGTGTGAACTTCTCTAGTGAGCTTCTAATTTGCAAGGGTCACTTCGTAACTAGAGACCCAGGGTCAGGAAGATAGATATGTTTTTTGGGGTAAATGATTTTCTTCATTGAGTTTTCAAACTCTTACTGTCTGCTTTTCCCTTTTATTTTGAGACATTTTAAATACATTATCCAGGATGGTCTTAAAATTGTTTGTTCCAGTGATTTTCTTACCTCAGCCCCTCAGGCAGCTGGTGTGGCAGGCATGTGCTATCACATCAACCTTTTCCTTATCGCTTTTATGCAGGTTATATGTGCTCTTGGGAGACAAGTATTCTAGTCCCTGGGTGGTGGTGGTGAGGGGCACTGTTGGAAAGTGCTAGAAACATGTGCGAGTTAAAAATGGCAGTTAATGAGTAGAGGAGGTGGTGCTTACCTGAGGCACTGTACCCAGGGAAGGCATCTCAGAAGGTAAACTGAGTCTAGAGATCATACTGTGACTTTGGGGAGGGCCGGGGATAGATAAACACAGGGACCAGGGCTGCTGACATGAAGAACTTGGCTTATATGTGCAAGAAATGAAAGAGAGTTGAGGTGGGAGGGGAAGGCACTGATTGGGGGGAAATAGGAGGGACCGATTCCATGGAGCCTTTGACCCAAGTCCTGATGAGGACCTCAGGTCTTCTGCCAATGCAAGAGTGGGAGCTATTTAGTTAACACAGGAACATGGCCTGACTTAGGTATTAGAAATGTTAATCTGGCTCTTGGGTCGGAATTCATTTGATGGAACAAGGTGAGGCCATTGAGGCTACTATGGTTGTAGCTGAGAGGAGGCTGGTGGCTTGTACAGAGAAGTAGTGGCAGAAGAGGAACTATCCACAGTACCTAGTTTCCAAGACTATCTCCGCGTTAGTAATAAAATGGCTAAATGATGCTGCTTTCTGAAGTCAGACTGACAAATTGATGTTAGGTAGAAACTATACACGGATAAAGAAAGAAAGTCGGGTAGGCTGGTAGGCAGCATGGTGAGTGTATGTGCTTCATCATCTGCACATAACTATCATCTTACGTTTTGAGATGAGGTTGAAACTGGGATGGGAGGATGGCCAGATGCATACTCCTGTGATTGTTGCCCTAGGTCGTACATATTACCATGTGGGAGTTGTGTTACACACAAGTGGTATAGACATTTGTATCTGTGGCTTATTTCAGGTTTTGTTTTACTGAAAAAGCACAAACTGGCTTCTCCTTTGGATGGTTTGCTTTTCTTAACTATGAGTGCCACACCCTGTGATTCAAACATATTCCCAGATTTAAATATTCATGTCTCCAAAATATTAGGAAAAAAAAAGTTCCAAAATGCTACATTAGCACTTGCTTTGTAACAGGTACTATCAGTGTTCATATGCATAGGTATTAATTTCTTGAAGAGAGGTGTGTGTGTGTGTGGGCGTGTGCATGTGTGCATGCATGCCTGTGTGTGTAGGTATATAGGTTATGTGCAAACACTGCACCGTGATATATAAAGAACTTGGGCCTTGATAAATAAAGAAGTTGTCCTTATATTTTCTATATTTAGGACAGTGGAGGCTGAGTAACATACACTTCATAAATAATTAATCCAGTCAGAAAACTTTCCTAAACCAGCAGGCTTTAAAATACTTTCTCGTCTTCCCTCCCTCCTTTTCTCCCTCTCTCTGTCCCTCCTTCCATCCCCCCTTGCCTTTTGTCTTTCTTTTCTTTGATTCTTTTTTTCCTAGTGTAGGCAGTCTACCATCTAATGGATATCTCAGTGTTTTGTTACCTGTTGGTGAGGCAGGAGAACTTTAGGTTTGGAGCCAGGAATGTTTTTATGAGACCTGTAACTATGTGAGACTCATGAGCTCTTCCTCTGTCAGTGGCAAGATGCTGTCCAGTAGGCTACTGTTGGGGGAAGCAGACTTACCATCATGCTCCTTGTTCTCGGCCTTGATCTTGAAATAGGAAAAGTTGTAGTCCAGTCTCTCAGTGGGGTTTATACTACCTTGTGCCCAGATTCAGTGTACTCAATGGAGGTTCCTGTCACTAACACATAAATAAATATTTAAAAAATATACATGGCTTTTAATTTGAAATGGAATCTTCAATCCGAAGGTTAATGTGATATTCATTACACATCAGTTCATGTGCATCAGTTCATGTGCTTTCAAATCTAGAGTTCTAGGCTCATGAAGGAAAGCAAATGATGTGTATTTTTGTGACTGTGGTGACCTGAGGAAGCCTCTCTGGTAGACATGATAAGAAAGAATTTCTCAAGAACTTCTTACATGGCCTAGCCGCAACGCGCATAGACATCTCCCATCTTCCCTGGGAAATTTAATTGTGAGAAATTCAAGGAAAAGGCTGAGATTCCTTCTCATCTAAGTTTCTTCTTGAAATCACAGCACTGCTGAGCAAGGTCACTGGGTGGCTGAGTAGCCACTGCTAGGCTATGGACTGGGATATTGAACAAGAAGTAATAGTGAGAACTCCTTTGCCTGGGCCCCATGGGCAATTCACAACAGGAGAATATGAAACATACAACAAAAGTGAAGATTGCCCTTCCTGTTCTTGTCTACCACACCACTCAGTGTACATGTAGTAGCAATGCCTTTGTAATGACAGAGCCGCTCACCAAATCTGAGTTCTTCAGTTGGCTAGACTGGCTAGGCATTCAACCCCAGCCATCTTCCTGTCTCTGCCTCCTCAGGGCTGGGATTACAGGGATATAGCATGGACGTCAGCTTTTATGTGGGAGCTGGGGAACCTGAACTCAGGTTTTCATGCAAGTATGACTTTCAATGACTGAGTTCCAGACTTGCTTATTTTTTATAAACAGTTCTCTCTCAGGAACTAAGCCAGGGCTGCGACACCAGCAGCACCCTGAATCCATCTGTTCATGAGAACTCCCACGACTCAATTACCTTCTGTGAGATTTTACCTTTTAATGATCTCAGAACTCATTCCTTCCATCAACTCTGGAGAGCAAACTACCAGCAAAAGATAACGTTTAAGGGACAAGCCACATCCAAACCATGGGAAGAGGAAGTCATTTTTATTTGTTTTATCTGGCAAAACCCACGTTATTTTTAGAACACGTGTTCATATTTTCAAAATGGAAATAATCTCATTAAAATTGCTTAGTAAATAACCTACAAGGTAGCCAGGCAAATGTATTAGAAACATGTGAACAACACAACACAATACATGAGGAGAGCATTGAAGAATTTATTTCTATCCAGATACTTAAAGAAATAGAGGGTAGTGATAATTAGCAGTATGTGTCAAACCAAAATGATGTTTATGTCACCTGGATTCTTCATCCTGAAAGATCTGGTCCACACCTCGCACTCCCCACAATATGTGTGCCATGGGTTCTTTTCTGTAAAGTGCTAGGGTTCTGAATGAGTAGATTGCCAAAGCTCTCCCCTTGACTAGAGGCAAAGGCAGGTTAGGAGATAGCCTTCCTTTGTTTCCCCAGTGCAATGTCAGGTCCCCTTCTGTAACCATTTGGCAGCATGTGGAAGTAGGAGTGCCAGCAAAGCTCTTGCAGAGTTTATGGTGCCAGCTGCCTTCTTGGCATCTAATAAAGTTTCACCAGTTTTTGTTTGGGACTTTCTAAGGGCCCATGCTAATTTCTTTAAGATCGTAAAAGGATGAGGTGTGTCCACATAGGCAGCCACCGATGCTTGCTCAGTGGAAAACAATGAGAAATTGCTCAGTTGCTTCTGTCGGAAGCCTGAGGAATGAGTGTGGAGCACTTTATGAAGCATTCTCACACCCCATGCTTTGCTCCAGTCTCTTGGCGAGCCAAAGAAGTAAATACTACTATGCCAGCAGTTTACAAGGCCTCAATACATTAGCTAACCCAGAGCAACTTAACCAGCATCATTGCAGCCATAACTCAAGCCCAGGAAACTTCTAAAAATTAATAGACTGAAGCCAGTGAGGTGGGTCATCAGGTAAAAGTGTTTGCTGCGCAGATCTGACAACTTGCTTCTGCTCTCCACAACCCTCTGGAAAGAGAGAACCAGGTCTGAAAGTTGCCCTCTGACTTCCATAAGCAGGGAGTGGCATGTATTGCTTGTGGAGTACTCACATGCATGTGTGTAAAAACACACACACACACACACACACACACACACACATTCTAAAACGCAAAATTATCAAAGCTAATAGATTGTATTTCTTACAGCGGTTTTAGTTTCACGATAAAATTAAGTTGAAAACACAGAGTTCCCGTACTATCTTTGTCACCACACATGCAACATCCTGCATGGAAATCAGTTATTTGGGGCATCTGAACCTACGTTATCTTCATCACACAAATAATCTAATTTGCATTCAGGTTTAAGTCCAACGACATGTATTAACAACCGTCATGGGGTTGCAGCCTCTAGAATGCCGAGGAGGAGGCATCATTTTGCATCTTCTAGGGGTTGTCCAATTCTTGTTTGTTTTCGTGTAAATTTAGGCTCCATTTGTATTTCATTTTTGTAAAGGACACAAAGTCTATCTGAACTTTCCTTCTTATGATCCTATAGGACTCTGTTCTTTCCTGCCATCTGTTACCTGATGAGAAGAACATCGTTGCTCCATGGTATTCTAGCCTCTGTTTCATTGTCAAAGATCACTAGGCTATATTTATAGGGACCCACTTCTGACCCATTGATCTATCAGGCTGTTCTTGAACTGCACATCGTCTTGGTTATTGCAGCTTTATATTAAGTTTTAAGGTCAAGGAGTTACAGCTTCTCCTTTTGTTAATTTTCTTCAATATTGAAATAACTATTCTCTTTCCCTCCTTTACAAATCTTCAAACTGGTTTTGCAATGTTCATGACATAAACATAAGATTTTTATTGTAACTGATGTTGATTTATCTGTCAAGTTGAAGAATGAAATAATGCCAATATTGAATGGTCTGAACATGAACACAGAATACATTTATTTTTTGTTACTTTCCTAATTTCCTTTATAAGAGTTTTATGGTTTTCCTAGAGTAGATCTAGGACATATCTTATCAGATATATAAATATTTCATTTTAAAGTATAATAATATGAATAGTAATTGTTTTAAATTTCAAATCCAATCTTCCTTTGATGGTGTGATTAAGTTTCATACACTATAATTTTGCTTCAATCACCTATTTCCTCTCAGATTTATTTTCCAAGGTTTTCATTAATTTCACTCATACATTCATTTGGGATTTTCTGAATGAATGATTATGCCACGTTTGAACACATTCAGTTGTATTTTATTTTACCTAACCTAAGATAACATACATCTTATCTAATTTTATTCTATTAATGTAATAGGCAAGAAATTCAGTACAATACCAAAGGCAAAGGTGACTGCAGACACTCATAACTTATTCCTAATGTTAGTGAGGAGATTTTAATGTCTTGGGGTTCATTATAACGCTGATCCTGGGTTTCGTAGATGTATTTATCAAGGTAAAGAAGTTTCCTTCAAGTTCAATTGATCTCTCAGTTTCTTTTCCTTATTAACTTTTTAAAATCATTGATGGTTGTTCCATTTTTGTCAAATGATTTTGTTCGATTTTTGTCAAATGATTTTTTAAAAACGTTTTTATTGATTATTTTATTTATTTACATTTCAAAGGTTATCTGCGTTCCTGGTTTCCCCTATGAAAACCTCCCATCCTACCCCTCTACCCTCTGCTTCTATGAAGGTGTTCCCCCACCCTCTCATTCACTCCCTTCTCACTGTCCTAGCATTCCCCTATGCTGGGGCATCAAGCCTTCATAGGACCAAGGACCTCCCCTCCCATTGATGCCAGACAGGCCATCCTCTGCTACATATGCAGCTGGAGCCATGGGTCCCTCCATGTGTATTCTTTGGTTGGTGGTTTAGTCCCTGGGAGCTCTGGGGTGTCTGGTTGGTTGATATTGTTGTTCTTCCTATGGGGTTGCAAACCCCTTCAGCTCCTTCAATCCTTTCTCTAACTCCTCCACTGGGGTCCCCTGATCAGTCCAAATGTTGGGTGCAAGTATCCTCATCTGAATCTGTCAGACTCTGGCAGAGCCTCTCGGGAGACAGCCATGTCAGGCTCCTGTCAGTAAGCATCCACCATAGTGTCCGAGTTTGGTGTCTGCATATAGGATGGATCCCTAGGTGGAACAGTCTCTGGATGGCCTTTCCTTCAGTCTCTGATCCACCTTTGTCCCTGTATTTCCATTAGATAGGAACAATTCTAGGTTAAAGTTTTGAGAAGGGGGCCCTGCCTAACCTCTGGATATGGTCTTTACAGGTTCTCTCTCTTCTTTGTTGGGTGTTTTAGCTAACATCATCCTCGTTGGGTCCTAGGAGTCTCTCACTTTCCTGGAGTCTCGGACTTTCTGGTGGCTACCCACAGTTCCACATATCCCATTTCTACACACCTCTGATCAATTTCCTGACCCTCTGTACATCTCCCCTGTCTCCTCCCATACCTGATCCTGTCCCCCTTTTTCCCCTCCCCCTCCTCTCTTCCTCCAAAGTCCCTCCTATCCTCTACCTCCTGTTAGTATTTTGTTCCCCTTTCTAAGTAGGACTGAAGCATCCACACTTCGGTCTTCCTTCTTGAGCTTTATATGGTCTGTAAGTTATATCATGGTTATTCTAAGTTTTTTGCCTCATATCCACTTATCAGTGAGTACATACCATGTGTGCTATTTTGTGACCTTGTAACCTTACTCAGGATGATATTTTCTAGTTCCATCCATTTGTCAAATGATTTTTATGCAACTAGTACCATGTGGGCTTTCTCTTTTATTCTAGCAAAGTGATAAATTCCACGAACTGATTGTAAATTCTTGAACCATTGTTCCAGAAACCACATTTAGTCATGGTATTTATTATATCTAAATGGCCAGGAAGTGATTGCCAAAGTGCACAAATGGGTTATCTCAAGAGTAAGGCAGCCATGAAAGTCAATTTGGTTTGGCCTCTCTCACAGCTCCTGTTTTTAACTCATGAAGCCATACAGTCCTTGGAATCTTTTTTATTAGATATTTTATGTATTTACATTTTTTCTTTTTCTTTTTCTTTTTCTTTCTTTTTTTTTTTCTTTTTTGGAGCTGGGGACCGAACCCAGGGCCTTGTGCTTGCTAGGCAAGCACTCTACCACTGAGCTAAATCCCCAACCTGTATTTACATTTCAAATGCTATTTTCTTTCTCTATTTCCCTTCTGGGAACTCTCTATCTCATCTCTCCTCCCCCTGCTTCTATGAAGGTACTCCCACTCCCACCCACCCACTCCCACCCACTCCCACCTCACTACCCTGGCATTCCCCTACACTGGGGAATTGAGTGTTCACAGAACCAAGGGCCTTTTCTACTATTGATGCCAGACAAAAAAAAGACACTAAATTCAGTCTCTATTTTCTTGATATGCAATTATCAGTTAAAATTCACCTCTCTTTAACAACAAATAATCTACAAAGTTTGTGGTGTTGTGTTGTAAGCAACGGACAAGTGACAGAGAGACAGCACATGGATGTGAGAGGAGGGCTGTAGTTAATACAGTATACCTGGAAACATGGAGGTGGCTTTGGAGCAGGATAGTGGGGAGCTGCTGAGGTAATTCTAAAGTAAATTGCTTTGGGTCTAGTGAGGGCTTGAACGAAAACAAAGCAGAGGTTTAAAATTTCCTAGAGATCCGCTCCTAACCAAGATGCTGTCACCAGACAGCATCCACTTGCAAAAAAACCCTGGTTTTCTGCAATGGAGTCTCTTCTTGGGCATATTAACCACAAGTAACAGTGAGCGCCATTCCTAGCGTAGATGGCCGACACAAAATGAACTCGATGGGACGTTGTAGACTTTCCGTCTCACACTGCTGTGTCTGGGCATATTTTTGTCTTACTCATCTTTCTTTTGCTTCTATCTTATGATTTTCATATTAGTGTCTTTGTGGGTTTTGTTTTTGTGATTGAATGTGTGACTGTGTGCATTTCTTCTTTCTTTCTTTCATTCTGGTTTATTTCCTAAAAACAGAGAGAGGAAGAAAGAGCATGGCGTTGGCTAGGTAAAAATATATGGAAGATCTGGGAGGACCTGGAGGGGAGGGAAACCATGATCAGAATACATTGTATGACAAAATAAATTATGAAAGATTTTTTTTAAAAAAAAAAAACCTTTTAAAGATTGCCTTATTCCTCGAGACCAGAATGTTGATGGAAAAATGGACAATAAAATGGAAATGAGAAACATCTTACTGGAGATGGAAGAAAACATCATCCTTGTTGCTTAGCAACAACAATTTGGCTCCATTGTGTCTATGCCTCAGGGCTTTACAGAGCATGAAATGTAAGGGTAAAGATTCTTCACAGAAGACATCTGTAAGCAGCAAATCATTCAGACTGCTCCATGGCTACTTCAGGCAAATTTTTGCTATACCACAGGGTCAAATGAAAACAGCAGAAAGACGAACAGTTGAGGCTGAGGTGATAGGTCAGTGGATTAAGTGCATGTTGGACAAGCAGGGGGACCTGAGTTTGACACACCCCCAGAACCCTTGTGAAAAAGCATGTTTTTGTGATCCCAGAACTGGGGAGGCAGAGACGGGCAGATATGTAAGACTAAATTGGCCATCTGGTCTAGCCTAATTGGTGAGTCCTAAGTCCTGATGAGAGATACTATTTCAAAAGATAAGGTGAGATGGGATCCGGAATCTGACACTCAAGTTTGATGTCTGCTCTGTACATGCATATACATATGTACAACGCATTACCTAACACACACCTGGATATATATGAACACAACATATGCGAATAATAACAATGACCAGCATTGCATGTTAACCCTAAGGGTGAAGTAGTGGCACACATAACTTGGTGGTAACCAATAGCTCTCTAATTATACTGAAGACCTATTCAGGATGATGGAAACCATTCTAGTACTGGAAACCCAGCCAACGCAGGGCAGTGAAATCAGGGCTCTTGGAGGACAACCTGCAAGAAATACTTTACAAAAACAGCCCAGTCCTTTACTGTGCTCTAATCATTTTTCCTTATAGCCAGAGATCAATGTAGTTGTTGAATCTTGTCAAGAAAACTTCTCTTTGCAATAGACAGAGACTCGTAGAGAAAACCATGGAGACTATTATAGAAATCCATAACTGGTCAAAATTATAGAGCTCAGAACCGACTGATATGTTTATAACACAGATCCTGCATGTGAGACTCAGCAGTCATTGAAGAAGAAGAAGGGGAGGAGAGACTGTATGAGCCAGAAGAACAGGGAGTTTGCTGTGAGTCTGTGTCTCCTAGGAATGCTAGAAGCTACATGCATAAGCCTTACCACTGTGAGTGCCTAACCGTGAGCCGAACATCAATAGACATGCTAACATGGGCAAGTGGGAAGCTCAGGAGACCTCAACCCTAGTCAAAGAACTACAGGCAGCTAAACATTCTTCGAATGAGAGAAATCATAATCTTCCCAAGGAAATAGCATGCTAATTGGCTATACAATTCCAAACGATCAGGCCATTTATGATCTTACCAAATAAAATAATTAAAAAGAAATGAAAAAAATAATGAGGGCTCATAGGAGAAAAATGAAGTCTGTAGCCCAGTAGATTTTGTCAAAGAAATCATCATGTGGTCCAGAGAGAAATGGGTCTAGAGGGAAACTTAGATATCTGTAAGGTTGACTCTTACTGTATTTCTAGGAAATCCAAAGGGCAGAATGAGTTCCGAGATGTCTCTGTGAGTTGGCAACCTACCATTGCCTCATGTCTCTGCTTCCAGTTGCCACCCAGCTGCAGTGTAGAAATGAATTTCAAGACTAGTCAGCAGAAAAATAGAACTGAGGTTTAATAGAGATATTTTCATATGGACTTAGGCAGGAAGATTAAGGAAAAAAGAGGCACTCAGGAGGAAGACAGAGGTGCCAGAGAGCATGGGTGTGAATGTCTCATAATAGAGACAGTAAGTTATATCGAAATGAGGGTGCAAAGTTCTAAAAGGAGAATTGTAACTTATATTTTTCTTTTAGTGTTGTCATTTATAGCATTTTTGATGGCATTTGAAATTATAATGTTCAAAAAGTTTCTAAGAAACCTAAATGACAGGATTGGGTGATTCCTGAGAGGCTCCTGGCAAGATTATTGGAGCTAAGGTAGGTCTTGCTAAAGTCTTATTAACAGGGATATAGGATGGTGAGGTTTACTATAAACAAAGTCAACAATTTTGGTAGAAATTCTCAGGCCATTCCCAGAGAAAGGGATAAATCTCTTCCCAGAGTCGTATACACTCAGGTCTTATGCCTAACTCAGAGAGCAATACTATTACATAAACTATCTACACATAAAAATGGATAGCCTTTCTATGTCAGCAGCCTCCAGTAATTGCTAACTGTGTTATTCCTTGTTTATAAAGCCTTCAGTCAGACTTGGATGAGGGATTCCTTTCCTTTCTCACATCATCCTAACTTTTCTATCTTTCTGTCCTGACTCATTATGTCTGTGAGAAGTACATAGCCTTCAGAGTAGACTGAGTTTTCCCTTTTGAAACTCATGCTGAAGTCTAATCTCCATAAGGAGACATTAGAAGATGAGGCCAACTGTGATTGTTAGGAGGTGAGGAGTGTTCTGGCCTCATGAGTGGATTTAATCCACTTCTATGATCATCACATTAAAGGATTAATGAGTTAATAGATTGTTTTAGAGTAGATCTACAAAATCCAGCTGAGCTAGGCTTCCCATGTATTCTCTGTTCCTTGCCATGTGATGCCCTGGGACAGCTTTCAGACTGCTTTTGTACAAAGACCATCATCAGATAGAATTTCCATCTTGGGTCTGACCCAGGAACCCATACAGACCCATTTTCTTTATGGCTTTCTCAGCCTATGGGATTCTCTTGTTTGCAGTGGACTACTATCCTGTTCCCTTGGGCCCAGTGCTTTCTGCTTTGATAGGCTCTCATTTATCACACTGGTCTCTTTAATAGACATGTGTCAATATTTTCCTCTTGTGAGAATTTTTGCAAGCTGTTTCCTTCACATAGGCGGTCCATGGGACCCAGACTATGAAGTGTGTGGATATGGAGCTGTTTATGATGCACGTTTGTAATCTTTTAACAATCACTGGGACCTGCGGCTTCTCTTCTCTTCCATTTAGAACATTAGCAACCTGTGTCTCCTCAATTCTATCCTTAGTCAGACTAAGTAGAGGGTACTTAATTTCATTAACCTAGCTTTTGGATTGGTTGTTCTTCTCCACTGATTTCCCGTTTTAAGTTATATTGCTTTCTTCTCTAATTTTGTAATCATAATTTTCTTCTACTTACTTTGGACTTAATTTTCTTATCCTTTATAGTTTTACTAGAAGACTAGTAGTAGATCTCTTCATATACATATATACATATATATATATACATATATATATGTATATATATACACTCAATGCTGTAATGTCCCCTGTTTACATTGCTTCTACTCTGTCCCAACAAAATTCTGTTATATTTTCATTAAAATACTTTTAAATGTCTTGAGGTTTCTTCTTTGATCCAAGTGCTATTTAGAATTGTTTTGTTTATCTTAGAAGTATTATGGAATTTTCCTGCTGTGTTTTTGTTATTGATTTCCAGTTTAATTCTAGTGTGCTCTTGTGGCAGATATTATATATTTCATAAATTTAAATTTAATCCCCCCAATGTAGTACTTCTTGAACATTCCATGTTGGCCTGAGAAGAGTATATAATCTGTAGTGTGTGGATGTATATACCACAACATGCATGTGGACATTAGACAAAAGCTTTGAGCAGGGGAATCTAGCCTTTCATCGTTGGAGGTAGGAACTCTCTTGTGTTTGTACTACTGTTCGTGCCTAATCTGGACTCTGGAGCTTAGGAGCAATTTTGCTGTCTTCACCTCCCATCTTGCTGCAAGAGGGCAGGGATTACAGACGTAGTCATCACATACAGCTTCTGGGATTCTGTGGATCAAACTCTAGTTGTCAGGCTTGCATGGTGATGCCTTTACCTGCTGAGCCATCTCCCCAGACCTGATTTCTCTGGTTGAGGTAGTGTACAGATGTCAACTACATCCAATGCAATCATGGAGCTGTTCAGTTCAACTACATCTTTAACAATTTCCTTCCTGCTGGATCTGTCCATTTCTGAAAGTCAGTCATACAACTCTCCAGATACAATAGTGGCTTCATCTTTTTCTATTTGAGTTTTTTTTTCCACATTTTTCCTGTCTTATACTTCAAAGGCTATTTAGTTGCTTACATCTTAACGATTATTAAATCTCCTTGAAGCATTGCCCCACCCCACCTCTTGGAATGATTAATCATCTGTATCTCTGATTATTCCTCTCATTCAGTGTGCCTTTTCTTTTCTTTCCCTTTCTTCCTTCCTTTCTTCCTTCCTTCCTTCCTTCCTTCCTTTCTTTCTTTCTTTTTTCTTTTTGTCTGTCTGTCTGTCTGTCTTTCTTTCTTTCTTTCTTCCTTCCTTCTTTTTTACTGAAACACATCCTATTTTCTTCTTCTGACAAGTTTATTCATTATACTCCTGATGTAGATATTCCTGATCAGTTTAAGCACAGTAAAGATTTATCCCTTTATATTTAACCTGTGTTTCTTTTTATTCAAAGTTTGTTTCTTGCAGACAATATATAGTTAGGATATAGTTTTCACCCGCTCTATTAATCATAGTCTTTTAGTGAATGTATTTAGCCTAATGGTTTCTAAGTGATCATGTATACAGTTGAGTTGACTATTAACCATAACTTATATTGTTTTCTATCTTATTCTTTAGGCTTGTATATGTCTTTTGTTCCTTTTGGTTTTGTTTTAATTAAAAATTTTTATTTTATTCTGTTATTTTCCTTTTTTAGCATGTCAATTTTATAGGGTTTCCTTTTGTATCTAAGGTCGTTGCTCAAGAATTAAAAAGACACACCACTAATTTCATTGTTATCTTTGATATCACTAATATTCATTTCATTGATATAATACATATAAAATTGAATTCATTGTTTACTTTTTAAACTGTTAGACCAACTGTTAGTCTACCTTCATTTATTCAATGTCTTTTGCTTCTTTTTAATATATATGCATATGCAAATATAGCTTCTAGAAATATATATATTTCTCTCTCTCCACACACACACACACACACACACAGAGAGACAGAGAGAGAGACAGAGACAGAGAGACAGAGAGACAGAAAGAGACAGAAAGAGACAGAGACAGAGAGAGACAGAGAGAGACAGATTTACTATCAATAACTTTATCCAAAGTTTGTTGTTTTCTTTGGAGAACTCTTCAGGGTCCAGAATTCTAGGTTTATTTTTTCCCATCAATGTTTTAAATGTTTTATCTTTCTTGCTCACGGATTTTCTGGGAAGGTGGATATCATTTCTCCCTTTGCTATCTGTAGATACCAATTTTTGCTATAATAACAGAATACAACAGACTGGATAATTTATAAGGACTAAGGTTTTGCTTCTTAAATTTCTTGATGGTAGGTGCATGCTCAAGATGCAGGTAAGGTATATTCTTTGCTTCTAGATTGATGCCTTGATATTGCAAGCTTTTAAATCCTCATATGATAGAAGGGGTAGTGGGCAGAAGGCTGTGAGTCATCCTTCTTATGGACCTCAGTTCTACTTAAGACTCTCTGAAGACCTAATCACTTGTCAGAATCACCTCTCGACACTTTCATACAAGATATCCAAGTTTGAACACTGAATTTTGAAATGGTTCAAATTCAAATTATTAGTAGCAGGTAAGTGGTCTTCCTGTTTGAATGTTTAAAATATCTTTTTTCCCATTAATTTTCTGAAATTTAAATACATATAGGACTAGATGTAATGCCGTGAGTACTCATCCTGCATGGTCTTTTAGAGGATTCCTGGCTCTGTGGTTTGCTTTTTGACATTAATTCTGAGAAAGTTAAAATTTACAAATTTACAAATTTACTGTAGTTCTCCATATATATATATATATATATATATATATATATATATATCTGTGTGTATGTGTGTGTGTTTGTGTGTGCATTTATGTGTGTGCATATACACATATACACAAATATATATTGCGCATTTGCAGTTGTCTTATAGTTTTTAGCTCTTCTGTTCTGTTATTATTAGTATCAATATCATCATCACCATCCTTTCTATGACATTCCTCTCTTTGTTTACTGTATTTCCCTTCAGTTATGTATAGTTTCCTGATGAGCCATCAAAGTCATTCTCCATTTCTGTTAGTACATTTTTTAATGCATTTCTAGGATTATAATGGTTCCTTTATAGATTTCCCACTTGTTAGACAGCATTTCTATCTGCTCTCTGTGTTTTTGCCATTCTCTTAGCATATTAGCCAAATTTGAATAGTTTTTCTGATCTGGTGTCCTTTCAGTTTCTTTACATTGGAGGGTTTACTCTTTGCCTTGTAGTTCATGCTTGAGAGGAAAACGCTATACTCAGGGTAAGAAGCACTGTGATGAGCAGGCCCTAGTGCCATGGGGAAGCATTCTGCAGACCTTTGGTTAAGTTTATATTGGGGAGCATGTCTCTCTGGCTAGTGAACTTTGCTTGTACCCCCTAGTTTCTTCTCCACTTTTAGATGAGCCAGGAAGGCTGAAGATGTTGGAGTTGGGCATCTTCCTATTCCTAGAGAAGGTAGATTATGAAAACCCTAGCATCTTAGGCTTTGGTGAGATAATGGTTTCTCCATGGCCAGGTTTAAGAAGAGAGCAGAATGCTCTCTTACATCTTGAATCAATCTTTTGTGTCCCCTGGGAGAGGTGGGAGGTAAGCTGCCATGTTTCTGATGTGGCCATGTGAGGGTGTAAGCCCACAGACCATGAGACTGTGTCAGAGAGTCTCCTGGCCAATTCCATCCTCAAAGCTATTCTCTACACTGAACTACAGGTATTTTATGGACTAGCATTGAGGTGTCTCTACCCGGACTCCAGGCTGTGGGTAGAGCTCTGCTCACGTGTTTCTGCTCTGTCGGGTTGAAGTTCTCTGTTAAACTGCCTCCAGTTTTGGAGGCAGCCATTGCCTGGTGACCTCACCAACAGTGAGGTTGGCTTTTTTATCGTTTATTTGTGTTTCTAATAGTTTAGATGGGATGGAAATGCTAAGCTTCTACCTTGAGGAAAGAAGCTGGGAAGAACCCCAAGGCCGAGCTGCCTCCCACCACCATACTGCAGCCGTTCACATGGGATGAGTTTTGTAGAGAGTATGCCACCAACTGTCATGATCGTTGGATTCTGGGTGGTGGGGACAGGGCTGCTGAGGCGTTCTGTCAGCTTCTTCCTGCCTAAGTAAGTCAGCTAAGAGTTCAGTGTGAGGTTCTTGAACTTTGGCTTTTCCACTAGACACAGGGGATCTGTGGGGAGGGGAGCTATGAGATTTACTGCTGCTACAATGATTGAGACTCCTGTTAACAAGTTAATGCTAACATCTCCAACTGGAGAGATGTGGGGTGATGTAAAAAGCAGACTCTTCTCAAGCCTGTATGCATTTGTGGGGAGGGAGGCAGAAACATGATAGTGGGTCAACCAAATCGTATTTATTTGTGATCAAACACGCAAATGAAATTGTCCAGGATAATGAAAAAATAATTGAGTGGAAAACAAAGTACTATAGAGACCCAGGAGCTGTGACTCAGTGAGCCCACTATCAAATCTATCAGAAATTGAAGAAGGAAATGACAAGGCAGGCCAGTCTCTCAGCTGGATACGTGACATCACATGGAAATGTGTCCAAGGGTTGAACAAGAAGATAAGCCCAGGCCATCCAGAGTGATATTAGCTCAGAAATTTACAGTGTATGTGATAAGGATAAAGCAGACCCATAGCGTGGCTGACAATGCTGGCACTTCCCTTCTTCTATCTCAGGTGGCTTTGACCTGATGGTGAAGGGAAGATGACCCCAGAGGACCAGGATTAGAAAGGGCTTCAGTTCCCACCCAGGCTATAGATTCCCCTTCTAATTTACCTTCCCTTAAATGATAATGTAGCCATGAGTGAATAGTGACACCCAGTAAGTGAGCTCCTCAGCTGTTAATCTCAGCATGAGCACAGTTCTCAGCTCTCTCTAACTCCCAAGTTAGCGTTCCTTTTAAACTTATTTCTTTTTCCAATGGGGTCTTGAGGCCATTCAGACGTAATAGATTCTCGTCAAATTGCTTGAGGGGGCAATTCCTTTCCCATTTTCCTATAGATGCCTTGCAATCCCAGACCCTAGAAGTTATTATCTTTTAAGAGAAAATATCCCATGTTTTTGTTTACTTTTCTTTGGGCGAACATTTCCAGTTTGGGCCCTCGATAATTACCCGAAAGATATTGCTTGACATAATTAACAGCTTAAAAGCTACCATTTTAAAATGAGTTTCATTTCAAGTCTTCTCTCCTCTCCTCCGCCCCTCTTTTTGTTGCAATGCTCAAGAATTGTTTCTGAGGAAATCAACATGCATATTAACTTTACAACATCTGGGCTAATTCAATATTCTTTATTTGCCTTTTAAATTTTAATTTTGATGCACATGAGCAGAAATGTTTTCCAGCCATGCCTTCCACTGCTGACTTGGCTATAGGCTGCTGTAGACGGCACACAGAGGCACAAGAGGGCTAGGTGCAGGCTGTTCATTCTATACGTAAACTGCACCACAGCAGAAACCCAAACCTGCATCCCAAAATGCTTCAAAAGGAACTATTTCCCTGGAGGGAGTTGGTAAAATTGGAGTTGGGTGAGCCTCAAAGAGTCTTGATTCTCAAACACAGCTTGTGTTTGGATTCAGAATTGAATTTGGCTCCAGTGGTTGGCATCTCTGCCCTGCCCTGTGAACTGCCCCAGCCACAGGGGATTGGGGGTGGGGGAGGAGGAAGAGGAGCAAGAGGAAGACTGAACTGTGGAGCTGAGTTTTCCAAAAACACACAATAGCATAGTGCTGCTGCAATTAAGAAAATTAGAAAATGGAGTTTAAATGGCCGGAGTCCGTTTTTATCTCTTGTCCTCTGTGGAGGCCTTTCAGCTCCACGGCTCTGTCCGTCCCCCTTTGATCCGCTTTGCCTTGTT
Source organism: Rattus rattus (assembly GCF_011064425.1). Taxonomy (NCBI): domain Eukaryota; kingdom Metazoa; phylum Chordata; class Mammalia; order Rodentia; family Muridae; genus Rattus; species Rattus rattus. The sequence continues at coordinate 95,239,078 of NC_046154.1, forward strand.
CTTACTTCCTTTCTACTTTCTTATAAGACTGCTGTTCAAGCCTATTGCCCTCTTCCTCCCAGAGTGCGCCTCAGGGGCTTGACTTATGAATTTCAGGCCTTTTTAAAGGGCTGGCAGGTTATGAAACAGTATGTTCGGTGTGAGCTCAACTTTGGGAAGGGAAACCGTGCATTTCGCCTGCGCCTGTATGTGTGGGCACAGGGCAGTCCTCAGAAGGGAGCTGGTGAATATTTACGTTTTGTTGCCTAGAACATGGCTAAGTTTCACACGGTTCGGTTCTCTTTCTGAAAGTGCTCTCTGCAGGGGAACAGGCACTTACGCTGTGATGAATGGCACATGTAAAAGGCTGGCATTTAGCACAATGTTATCACCAGCTTGTAGAAAAAAAATATTCTTTCCTGCAGTGTTTTACTTTTCGTTGCCGTTACTTTGCTAGTAGTAAGATTCAGATCCTTGTTGATTTTGTGTTTTGATTATGCGAGGGTGTTTGTCCTTCCTTGAAAACATTATTTCACTTTTATCAGTTGCATGTGTGAGAAAGTCATCATTGAATTCTTTTAGACAGTTGAGAGATTTCCATCATACTATATATAAGGGCTTACCTTTAAGCTCATTACTTCAGAAATACGTGTTCTTATAAAGCAAACGCAAGCGATTCATTGCAAAAGGAAATAATCTTATATCGAGTTCCCCCTCGGCAGTTTCACAGAGCCAGTTTTAATTATAAAGTAGACAAAAATGTGGGTCACAGGAATAAAGAAATAATGGGAAAAGAGTGTAAGTATATAGCACTCATTCATAATTCAGGGTTATATGAATTATTCAATATCTACCCACATATAAGATATATGAATATACGCAAGTACACAGAAGAGGTTGTGAATCACATATTAAATAAATAACCCTGCGAAGGCTCAAAACTTGTGGCAAAGCCGCATGAGTAGAAGTGGACATTGCTGCAGAGCTAACTGTCTATCCTGGCGAAACTTTGGCTGTCTTATCACACCTTCTATACTCAGAACAGAGAGTAGTCTTTAAGGAGAGATAGAAACTTAACTGTCCTATAAATCATGGTAGGACTCCTGTCTTGGGCCTTCTGTAAATCATGATCCTTGGAGTTTTGTTTGAGAGATTCCTTTAAGAAGAAATATGTTCACTTATCTGGGAATGCTTCCGCAGTTTCAAAGAGTTTATCCTCATTGTGAGAATCCAAGAGATAATGCTTACACCCAATTATTTTGATATATGTGCGTGTGTTTGCGTCCTGGAAAGATTATTAATTCATTCTCCCACTCATCACACAAATCCTCTTTTCGAGGCTACCGTGAGCCAACTGTTAAGCTAGAGGCCAGGAACAAAAGTCCCAGTGCCTTCTGCTGAGGTCAATTAGAATTCAGAGATGGGAATGACTTCAGCCATCTCATTTAACTCGAAGAATGGGGGGGGGGTCCCCAAAGTGTGCTTGCCAGGATGGTTTGCTTCCCTTTGGCTGATCTGAACGGCACATAGAACTGGATACCCAGCTGGAGAACTTCACGACAGGCACTGCTAGAGAAAGATTGTGACAGGCCTGGCCGTAAATCTATCACTCCGCATCGTGGAAGGAGAGCCTCGCCAGAATACCTGAAACCAAAAAGAATGCTGACTCACCAATCTCTTCTCATCCAGACTTTCTCTTCAGTGAGTTTCTTTGGCATGAGCAATGTATACAGAAGAGCTTCTCTAATTCCCACTGGGAATCTTAAAAAACAAAAACAGAGAGGTCTCCATTGAGGAAAAGTCTACATCATGGGTTTGTCTAAAATGATAGAAATTTTAATATCTTTAGACCCATATATTGTAAGAGGAGCCAGGGTTTTCCCAGAGAGATGACATGGCACTGACGGTGAATTTCGTGAACATTACAGTACCACAGTTGATCACGTGATTCATTTATAGTTGCATTCAGTCACTGCTCATCCGCTTACTAAGCTTGAGCCTCAAAAGTAACAGCTCAGGAAGCCCAAAACCAAGTTATCAGATCAAGATCTCAGCACGTGTACACACACACACACACACACACACACACACACACACACACACACACAGGCATGCACACATGCACATGTGCCCCAGAGGGACAGAGGATGAGGATAAGGGACAAAGACAGGAGGTAGAGGAAGAGGGAGAATGGGAAAGGATTAAAGGAGTGGGGAGAAAAGGTACAAGAGACAGGGGTATGAGGTATCTATGCTGGAGTGTGACAAAGGACTATCTGGATAGAGAGGTGATAGATGTGCCTCATAGGCAAATGGCAATTTTAAAGGTAAAATGGGAAACATTGTGTTAGGATGGTGTGTTTAATTTTAATTGACATGTTAATTAGGTGAGCCACAGGGGTCTTTAATTGCTGGATTCAATACTTGGATACCTGGATGTTGGTAGCCAATCTTGGGAGGGTGAAGTGGCTAGCTTTAGGAAAGTATTCTATTGGTTTTTAGCCAAGCAAAGGGAGTGGAAGAGAAAGGTAAGCTTGAGTTGGTCAGAGTTTATACATTATTGATTTAATAATTTTTTTGTGTGCCTCAGTTAACTCTTTTGTAAAACAATGCAGGCAACAGCGCTTATTTTGTGAGAATTTAGTTGGTTAATCCCTGCATGCTCTTAGAATGGTGGACAGCCTTGGGTGGTCAAGAGAGATGGTCACCAGAAATATAGCATTGCATCGAGATGGTGGATTTGAGCCCAACTGTCTGGGCTTCAATTCCTACTTATATATTGTTTGCCGAGCAATTCCATACCTCCGTTTCTTCATATATAGAGATGCACAATCACAGTGCCCACCTAACAGAGTTATTAAAATGACTAAAAGTGTTATAAGGAACTAACACATGGGATACTAAACACTTAGGCATTTGGCAAGTTTCTAATTATTAGCTATTTGGTCAGTTTGGATCCTTTTTTTGATTTGCATGTGTGTGTGTGTGTGTGTGTGTGTGTGTGTGTGTGTGTGTGTGTGTGTGTGTGGCATAGTCCCTTCTGAACTGTTATGTATCTTTGAAATGGGTTGAGGATTGTTCCTCATCTCCAAACCCTTGCCTACCCTGTTTTAGGAAATTGGAGCCTGCCAACCTCGCTGCTGCTTCACCAAGTTGGTGGGCACCAGGCCAGTGGCTCCTGAAAGACTGTGGTGGTAGGGAACACAGGAGAGGAGGGAACGTACCCTTCCTGACTGCTTCCCGCTCATGCAATTCAAGCAGCCTGGCTGTCATCAGGGGACAGCTTTCAGCTTTCCAGCATGGGCAATCTTTGTGCAGCATCACTGTGCCCTCTGCAGTCCAGCCACACGACAACTTCACCACAGTCTCTTGCTTCTTCTGGCCTCTGCCTCATCCTCCAAGCTCAGAGACACCAGCCCTGGCTATGATGACTCCAGCTAAGAAGCCAGAGAGTCACCTCCAAGGCATCCTCCTTCAGGCTTCTAAATGTTGACATTTCTAAACATCCTTTTGTTCCTTTGGTTCTTGTCACTCTATTGTCCTTATGAATGTTATATAGTTAGAGACTTAAGTTTATTTGACAAGCCCTTAATTTAAATTATCTCCTTCAAACAACTGTCTCCCGTCTGGATCCAGACTGATAACTCAGAAAACCTCAGGCTTGTTCACGAAGCAGAACTGAAGGAATTCAGGATAAAATCTTATGGAAGTCTCGTGTATTCCATCCACATTGACAGAAGTCATTATTTCCTGTTCATCAGCTTTGATGATTTTCCCTTACTTAGCAGCTAAGAAGTCGCAGGTCTGATTTATAGTCATGGATGAAAAAAAATGATGGTTCCTTCTGCTATTGTTTTTAGTCTTAACTTCATATTTTCTAGAATTTCCTTTGGGCAGTGAATTGTATGGATAAAGTTCACATTGCTATCACGAAGCTAAGACTTGTATCTTTCTATATATGTCTCCCATTCGTTTCCCTTGTAACACAAAGGTGAACGGAAACTTAAGCATAGTTAACATTGAACTTTGCCTTCCGTTCTTGAAGCTTAAATCTAAAGGAGGCTGCTGTGTTTGAAACCTCTTTTGTAAACAAGAAGGCCCTCAGAGAGAGGCAAGAGTGTTCTGAAACCAATGTGGAACTGAATTCAAACCTTGTTGTCCGGCTCCGTCTTTTTAATTGTGGCAAATTGTGATTTCCTGTTTTCTTTCCGGGGCAGGGACACGACTGAAGAAAAGGCCCCGTAAGGATACTTGGACACCAAAGGACTCTTACAAAAGAGCGTTTTTATGATTTGAGTAGAAATAAATTAGAAACATACTACAGTACTTGATGCCTTTTAAGTCCCAATAAGGTTAAAAACGAAGAGACAGTGAGGAGCTAGAGACAGAAAAACCTGATGCATGAAACCCTCTTGGGCCTCTAATGGATCTCAAGTATACACCAATCTGCCACATATAGGTCAGGGAAGACTTTTGAGCATATTTGCCATCAGACATACAAGCAACGATATCAATTAACATCAGAATCTGTTTCAACAAATTGAGACGCAAGATGTTGTTTGGCTCTGCTTTATGGAGCAGCTGTCCCTGCACCTCGCTGTGCAGTTTCAAATAAAATGTCTTTCAGAAGAAGAAAGTGAAGGGCTGCCCCTGCAATTGTTGTCGGGATAGTGAGAAGGACCGAAGTCTGGCCATGACCGGAAGTACTTGCTTTTGCGGGTCAGCTTCTAAGTTAAGCCATGAAGATCATTTCCTGTGGCATTTGTTAGCCTTGACGTCATTACCTCTCATCCCATGACTACTCTTTAAGTGATTTCATGGTGATCAGTGCAAACACGTCTCTTATTCTTTATTTTCAGAAATTCTGTTAATAAAATCCAGGGCTGGTCTCCAGAGAGGAAATGGAAGAAAAGCTGTATTTTTTGCACTTGGAAAAGTTCAGGACGTTGGGCTGGGACGTCTTAGGCCTCTCTACCTACCAAAACCTAGACCACTCTGTGAAAGGGTAGCCAATGGGCAATGGATCTCCAAGGCCACTCCCCTCCTCCAGGAGAGCAAACGTCTCACAGGTCTCACACTTAGGATTTAACACTTGTCATTTCTTACTTAATAGCCCACCCTGCCTTACATTTATTACCTTGAATTCCTGACAGTTGCTTAGGCCTGTGCTCACAGCGTTCTGCTCGCTCTGTATTCACAGGGCAGCATGGTTTGCTCTGATATCTGTGCTCTTTATTGTCTTACCCATCCCTAGGTGACAGTGATCTTCAAAACTGATTTAATACGATGTTCTGAGAATTTATAAACCAAAGAAGAGCCTTCTTCTGAGTTCAAAAGTAATGGCTATTTGACTTGGAGTCAAATTTTTCAGTCTTTAGGTTTTTGCTCTTCAACAGCTCTGTAGACGTTAACTTTTTTTTTTTTTTTTTGGAAAATAAATGATACTTAGAACTCGAGGACAAGACTATTTTTCTAATTATTTTTGTTGTTAATCTAGAGAGTCTGTTTGAATATTTGATTGATTAGCTCATTCTTGTAAGAATTGTAAGAATAATTCTAAAAACAGCTGCCTTAATTTTGTTTTTTTTTTTGTTTGTTTGTTTGTTTTTTGTTTTTTCCTGTGAGTAAAATTCTTGGTTTGTTTTCTGCTCTGAGTAGTGTATGTGTGTGGAGGTTGTCTGGTGTGGTGTGCATGTGTGTGTGTGTATATGTGTGTGTGTGTGTGTGTGTGTGTGTGCGTGCACATGTATTTGTGTGTGTGGGTGGGGTATGTTTCTTCATGCATGCATAAGCCATGGTGATTTTGTCAAAAGACAACTTCCTGCCTCCCCAGTGCCGGGACTGTGGGCATTTGCCACCATGGCTGACTTGTTTTCCAGTTCTGGGATCTAAACTAAACTCAGGTCCTCACAGTTGCAGGGCAAACATTTACTGATTCATCACCACATTCCATGTCTCTCAAGTTTCTCTCCACATGACTGCTTTTATGTCTGTGTATGTGTATACATGCTTCCCTGTTAGTTACGGTTTATTTTGAGTTATCTGTTCATTTTCAAATATATATTAGCATATTATTCAGCCTTTCCTTTTCTTTCGTTTCACTTTTCTTTTTTCATTTCATCCTGTTCTCTGCTCATAGTTAGCCTTCTCTCTATTTCTGTGCAGCTATGGTTATTTTTTTTTCTCCATCCTTCTAAATACGTCACATCGCTGCTTGCTGAAATGCTCTCCCAGGTGTCATCATGAGACATTTTTAATGAAGTAATCCATTCTCTGAGGTATTAGGACTGTGGTCATTTTTGGGGGCGTGGGGGGTTGATAGATAAATAATTTTAGGATTGGCTTTTGGCTAGCATGCTTCAATAGGATGGAGGTGGTGAGTTTTTCCCACAGTGCCTTTTGGCATCTGGAACTAATGGAAGGCACGGTCTATTATAACCCAGAATGCACAGCTCTCTGGGTCTTCCATTTCCTGCCTTCATATGCACGCCTCCTCTTCCAGCCTGTATATGTCTCTACCAGACACATCATGCCACCACCCTGTTCTCTCCCCAGCGGCATGAGACTGCTCCCGTTTTCAGTCCTGGGATTGATAAAAACCAGACATGTTAGTTATGTCCCATCATGCAAAGTGCGGCTCTCAAGCTTTTGGATTATTTCCTCCAGGGTTGATTTTCAGTTCTGTGGGAGGTTTCCTCTGATTCATGCACATTTTAATGGTAGTTTCTCTGGCTAGGGATGCCAGCCAGATGTCACCGTGAGGCAGAAATGAAGAGTACATCCTAAAATCCCCAGATATGTATTACTAAATAACACTCCAGAGACTTTGCTTCCGTGGCCACCTCTGGGAGCAGACATGGCGTCCTCTGCAGAGCTGCCTTTGAGTCTGTGCTGGGGGCTTTGGCCAGTGCTTTTATTATCATCGCAGAGGCCGATCATTTTATTTCTGAGTCTTCAGAGCACTTGAGAAACTTGTAGTTTATTTTGTTTTTTAAATGTGGGGAATCGGTTTGGTTTATGTAACAGACTCTCAGTTTCTGTTACCAGGGGTTAAGCCTTGGTTCTTTCATTTTGAGGGAGACATAGTACCCAAAATTCTTTATTTCTCTTCCACAGTGATGACTGCCATTTTTACTCACACAGTGATGGAGAGTGCTCAAACTTAGGAGCAGGGAGGTGCTCTGTAGGTGTGAATTCCATGGCAGAGTTGACAGTAAGCCTGAGTCAATAGAGTCTCCAGTCAGGACGATACTCCATCACTTACATGCTTAGGGCTGCCCAGGATGTTGAACAAAAGTGCTAATTTCCCTAAGATATGGTGTTGTTTAGTGTAGAATCCTAATTGAAAGCATCCAAATGGGCTGGCAAGTTGGCTCAGGCGCTAAAGGCAGATGACACGAGTTCAGTCGCAGGGACACAGGCGGTGGATGGAAGGAAAGAACCCATTCCCACAAGTTGTCCTCTGACCTCTACAGGCATATAGTAGCACCCGGTGCATCAATTTAAAAATGTTCTAAAACTGATTTAATAAGGAAATGCATATGTTCTCAGCAAGGTGCATGGAACAAAATTAAGTGCTTCAATCAATGTCAGTCATTACAGTCATCAAATTGCATGGCAAGACACCATAGAAAGCATCCACATTTGTAAGTATTTGCAGGGGAGAAAGAAAAACAAAATTACATGATGTATGGAAATTTCATAGATTCAGGCTAGAGACTGTTCTTGCTGAGAACCGGACTGGGCAGCTCACAGCCCCCTGTAACACTAACTCCAGGGGATCCAGCAACTTCTCTGTTCACCTAAACTTATCTGCATACCTTTCCCCCATAACACACACAATACAATATTTAATTAAAAATCATAGATTAATGGTCTTAGATCTAAATTTTATGCTCTTTTAGTCTGGTTCCTGGGCTCTTCTGGAACCTGATTTCTATGTATGTTTTTTTTTGTTTGTTTGTTTTTGTTTTTATTTTTCTGTTTTGTTTCTCTTTTCTAACAAAAAGCCAGATGACAGTGCAGCAGTTTAATTGACAAAGGAATTTTAAGAATTTATTCTTCTTGTGTTGTTCTCACAGAGAAAAACAGTAACAAAATTAAATTCATGCAGAAAACCAGAACCTTTCCATTCTTTTTTTTCCTGTCCCAAGGTGACAATTAATTCTGTAAGAAAAATTCTCACAGTAATGTTGTTAATATTTAAAAACAAAACAAAACACCTCTGTGCACAGTATAGTTAGCATCTTTGTTTTTTACTCAATGGTTTCCCCTGAATCTTCTTTTCAGTCTTCATCATTTCAGCTTGTTATGGGAACTTTTTTCAGGTACTTGTTGTGGGGAGGATTAAGTAAAGCATGATACGAAATGTGTCTTAGAGACCCCGGCATGTGCAGAGTGTAGCTAGTGTGCTGTGTGGTTCCTATGACTGAATGGAGATACCCAAGCTCCGGGAGCTTTGGGCCCTTCTGTGTGAAGACTGAGTTGGTTCAGGAGCTGAAGCTCCTGCTAATAGGCCAGAGGATCCCAACTCATGCCCTGGGGCTGCCATGGTAGAAGAAAAGAAGCAATTCCCGGAGGGAGCCTCTACTCTCCAATCACACACTATGGTAAAATACCACCCAACAAAATAAATAAATAAATAATGCAATAACAATGGAAAAATATGGAGAGAGTGGGCAGCTTTGTCCCTGTTTTTAGTGACATTGCTTTAGTTTCTCTCCTTTTAATTCAATGTTAGGTATTGGCTTGGTGTATACTGCCTTTATTATATTTAAGTGTGTACCTTGTATCCTTGATCTTTCCAAGATTTTTAACATGAAAGGGGGTTGGGTTTTGGAATGATCATGTGGATTTTTTCTTTCAGTTTGTTTATATGGTAGATTATTTTTATTGATTTCCATATATTGAACCACCCCTGCATCCCTGGCATTAAACCTATTTGATAATGGTGGAAAATGTCTTTTATGTGTTCTTGGTTTCTGTTTGCAAGTATTTAATTGAATATTTTTTTTGTCAATGTTTATAAGGGAAAATAGTTTGAAATTCGTTTTCTTTGTTAAATCTTTGTATGGTTTAGGAATCAGGGTGATTATGGCCTAATAGAATGGATTTGGAAGTGTTCCTTCTGTTTCTATTATGTGGAATAGTTTGAGGAGTATTGGCATTAGCTCGTCTTTGAAGGTCTGGTAGAATTCTGTGCTAACACCACCTGGCTCTGGGCATGTTTTTGGTTGAGAGACTTTCAGTGACTGCTTCTATTTCCATAAGGGTTATAGGAATACTTAAATTGTTTATCTGATCTTGATTTAACTTTGGTAATTGGTATTGTCTAGAAAATCTTCCATTTCATTTATATTTTTTAATTTTGTGAAGGACAGGGTTTTGAAGTAAAACCTATTGATTCTTTGGATTTTCTCAATGTCTGTTGTTCTGTATCCCTCTTCACTTCTGACCTTGTTGACTTGGATATTGTATTTCTGCCTTTTAGTTAGTTTGGCTAAAGGTTTGTCTATCTTGTTAATTTTCTAAAAGAACCACCTCTTGCTTTTGTTGATTCTTTGTATTGTTTTGATTCTAACTGATTGATTTCAGCCCTGATTTTGATTATTTCATGCTGTCTACTCCTCTTTGGTATGCTTCCTTCTTTTTTTTTCCCTTGAGCTTTCAGCTGTACTTTAAACCTTAAATCGGTGTTATGAGAAATTTCTAATTTCTTTATGGAGGCACTTAGTGCTATGAACTTTCCTCTTAGCACTGCTTGCATTGTGTCCCATAAGTTTGGGCATGTGTGCATTAATTTTCATTGAATTCTAGGAAGTTTTTAATTTCCTTCTCTATTTCCTAACCCAAGGGTCACTTAGTAGAGAGTTGTTCAGTTTCCATAACTTTATAAATTTTCTGTTGTTTCTGTTGTTATTGAATTCAATCTTTGATTCATGGTGGCCTGATAAGATACAAGTGGTCATTTCAATTCTTTTTTTATCCGCTGAGACTTTCTTTGTGACTGACTATATGGTCAATTTTGGAGAAGGTTCCATGAGTGGCTGAGGAGAAGAAATATAGGCAAAATGTTTTATAGATATCTGTTAGATTCATTTGTTTAATGACCTCTGTTAGTTTTATTATTTCTCTGTTCAGTTTCTGTCTCTCTGACCTGTCCATTGGTGAGAGTGGGATGTTCTACCTAGAAGATGCACAGGGATTAAAAATGAAGTAGAGATAGAGTGAATGGCCAACAAATGACTGGCCCAACTGGAGACCCATGAGAGAGAGTCAGTCACCGACACTACTAATGATACTCTATGTTTGCACATAAGAGGCTAGCACAATTGTCTCCCGAGAGGCTTCATTCAGCAAGGCATGAAAAAGAGACAGAGACCCACAGCCAAACATCAAGGAGAGCTTGGTGAGTTGGGTGGTGGAGTGGCGATAGAAATGAGCAAGCTTGAGGGGTCAAAGACGTCACAGGAAGACCCATAGAATCAACTTATCTGGGCCCATGGGTGCTAAAGAGACCACTAACCAAAAATCGTGTGTGGGATTGACCTAGGCTCCTACACATTTGTAGCAGATATGCAGTTTGGTTAATCAGAGCTAGAACTGCCTCTAACTCTGTTGCTTGACATTGAATCCCCTTCCCCCATCTTGACTGCCTAGTAATATCTCAGTGGGAGAGAATGTGCTTAATACTGTTGAGACTTGATATCACAGGTACCTAAGGAGGGACTTTGCCTTCTCTGAGGAGAAGGGGAAGGGGTAATGTGGGAGAGGGACTTGTGAGGGTGGGACTGAGAGGAAAGGAGGCAGGGGGCTGCTACCCAGATGTAAAGTGAATAAATAAATAAATTAATGAAAAGTAAAAATACAAACATATAAAAAGAACATATCAGTTCAGTTGTCCCCTTTGCCCAATGATACCCTAGCAGTGCTCACTAATGCAAATTGCTCTGAGTGAGCTTCCCTGGAATCTGTAAGAATACGCTACTTTCCACTTCCATACCTTCTGTTGACTTCTGCATGAAGTTTGTATTCTTTAGCCTGTTTCCCAAGCCCTTTCTTGTCAAACAGGAAACCGTGATCTCTCATCTGCCTTGGGTTTCTCCTGGTCTTGGTTTCACCAGTTTCCCTTAGACCTTGCATTATTTTCTCTTTTTGTCCCTGATCCTTCATTGACCTGGTAGATTCTTAAGTGAAATATTATGGTCTTTGAGACTCATTCTTTTTCCATGCTTCTCCCACAGGACATGCCAGCTGATGGACTGAGAAGCATGGCAATGATAACCTGTTGCTGATCTACCCATTCTGTCTCCCAAGCGTGGTAGAACCTATCCATTTCCATCCCTTACTCGTGCCCTAGACTAGTCAGCCATTTTCCTCAGGCTCCTGTTTGAAACTATCTTGCCTTAGATCAAGAAGCTCTTCACTTATCCACAACAATTGTTCAGCTTTTTAGAAACTTGGGTGGATTTTCCCATTCTGTCATTGGCTGTTCTTTCCTTTATCTGTCTTCTCATTTTGTCTCTTCTCTGATGATGAGAAAAGCCTATCCTTCTGCATCTCATAATAGCAGAGGAGAACATTTGACAGGTCATGATTTCCCTGTGGGTGTGTGAATTCCGCATCCTTAAGAATCTTAACCTCTCCTTCTCCTAGCTTATATCTGTGCTGGGCAGGTAATAGCCTGTTGTATTTTCCGTCATATTAGACCCTCCTCCTCAACCATACTTGAGTAAGGACCTAACATGAAAATATTGTGGACCTCACACAATTAAATTACTTGTTGCATAATTATTTCTAAGATGAGGACTAGTGTGGAGAAGCATCGTTATATCACATGATGTTTACGGTGACTGGGCACACATATTGCTGTAAGGAGACTCTCTGATTTCTCAGGCAAAGTATTATGACAATGAAAACGTAAAAAGTGGATTGTAAACCCACAACCCACCAACTTATGCACATAGTGAGAAAGACCTACAGGTCAGATTAGAAAGCAGTGTGCTTATAGAAGAATCTGCAGGATGTAGAACCCAAGCGCCCAGAGAAAAGGAATACAATGAGGATTCACAAGGAAGAGGATCAAGAACTGAGTTCTACCTCCTTAAAACCACTGTATACTACACTTCTATGAGCACAGAGAATGCCACACTTCTGTTTCTACAGCCCCTGTCTGCACCTCTCCAGCAAGTCACTTATGGGAGAGCCTAGAGCACAGTGCTGGTGTATGAAAGACTGAAGCAAATGAGGTGAGAGAATATGATTATATTTTACTCAAATAGTTTTATTTTATTATTATTATTATTGTTGTTGTTGTTTTTATCATTATTTTAACTCAGTTGGACTTCTCTTTTGGCCAATTTGCCTGAGTATAAAGTTTTGGAGACAATGAGCACAGGGAAGACCTAAAGTCCATGAATGACTAGTGCATTAAGTACAGGTTAGATAGAACATAGGGGATTAGAAATGTTTAATAATCATGGAACCAGTCTCCTCAGGTCTCTGTTACTGGAATCATAGGCCTAAGGCACCTCCTGTCCATGTCTGATTTATCAGTGCTCTAACCATCTTTGTGATTAACTCCTTAAATGACCCTGTATGCTTGCCCAGTCCCTGGGTGATGGCTAACATCATCACCCATTTTGCTAGATTTAGGATCATAGCAATGCTTCCCGGTTGTTTCTATATACAAGGGTGTTTCCACAGAGGCTTAACTGGGGTCAGAACACCCGTTCTGTGGGCAATGTGGGCAGCACCATCTCATAACTAGGTCTCTGAATTAGTCTAAAAGAGAGCGTGAGCTGAGTGCCAGCTTTCTCTCCCTCCCCCTCTCTCTTCCTAGTTCCTGACCAAGAATGCAATAGGACCAGTTTTCCTATGTTCCTGGCCCATGACATCTTCACCATGATGTACTGTACCCTCAGACTATGAGTCAAAACCAGCCCTTTCTTCCATAAGTTGTTTTTGTGAAGCATTCTTGAGTCTCAGCAACAAGAGAAGTGGCTAATATACCTTGATATTCAGTGTTCGAGGAAGGCATTTTACTGATTAAATAGCCCAGGTCTCCCTCAGAGGAAGACACTCCAGCACACAGGGATGTCCGACATATCCCTGACTTTCTTGGGGGACTCAGCCAATGGTGACTCTCTCCCTGTTTCACTCTTGTATGGGCATAGATGAATCCATGTATGGGAAGGGCACTGTGTATCCAGGAGTTGTGAGTTAGTCTTAGGCCTTTGCATAATGAGTACTAACCTCAATTCTGCCCCTTAGCAGTGGGCTGCACTCACAGGAAAGTTTCAGAAGTGAATAATTTGTCTCTCACATCTTCACTAGGACTCTGACAGTTGGCAATGCACAACTGCTCTTAAATGAATGATCCATGAAATGTGTTTGGATCTTTTTCAGATATGAAAACTAAATCCAGCTTGCTCCTTCTGCCCACACATCTGTAATGCGTACTGTGTAACCACAGAGATAGGCTTGTGGAAGAGAGGTTCCCGACAGGGGAAGCACGCATGGCAAGTAGGGGGAACAGCCAATACTGAGTGGGCAAGGCAGTTAAAATGTGTCTTTGTGACCTTCCAGATCACTGAAGTGGCCAGCTTCCAGTGAGAACAGACATGGGCAGCCGGTTATATAGTCGTACATCATATGAAGCAATCGTCTATATCCAGGATGGAATTAATTTTCTTTTCATTTTAATGCCCATGCCATGTTTTCCTCAAGGTTTGGACTCAACTGTTGGGTTTTATTTTATTTCTCTCTGTCTCTCTGTCTCCCTGTCTCTCCCTGTCTCTCTCTCTGTCTCTCCCTGTCTCTCTCTGTCTCTCTGTCTCTGTCTCTGTCTCTGTCTCTGTCTCTCTCTCTCTCTCTCTGTGTGTGTGTGTGTGTATGTGTGTGTGTGTGTGTCCTTAATGAAACATTTTCGAAGATCAGGAAATAGATTACATCTCTGGGAATGTGTTAGTTTGTCCAACGATTCATTAGTGAATATATTCATTTCTACTTTTGTTCATTATATTATGAATCCTCAGAAGCAAGGCCCACATTTGCATTAATTTCTCAAAGGCAAGATGCTGATTTCATGGTTAGATTGTACTGAATCTTACTGTTCACATGTCACTGTGATCTGTTTATTACTCACGAGAGTGTTCTAAGGCAGGTGAGTGATGTTCCATAGAAGTTGAGAGTCATAGTTAAATGATTTGCTAAGATCGCATAACCATTTAGGACTAGGTTGAGGTGCAAACACTAGACCTTTGGGTTTGGCACTCATAGCTTTTAAATTAGCATCATAATGTAGTAGAGGAAATGCTTATCACATTCTAGTTCAGATTGACAGTTTTACTTATAGAGGCTTACTTGTGCCATTGAAAAAATATGTATGGAAGGGTAGTTTTGGATTCTTTTCAGTGCTTTTGGTGGCTGTGAAGTTAGCAGATTGATCTATCTGGAAAGAGATATTGAATAACTCTCTTGAAAAATAATGGAGTTGGTCAAGGTAAAGGCCTTTTCCTTTTCGGGCAGGTAACAAGAGCATGCCTGCTTTTGTTTTGATTTATCCTGGAGGGAGCAGAGGGTTGCATACTGGCGAGCTTAGTGGCAAGAGGATAGAGCCAGGTTAGAAAGGCCCTAAACTGTTTATGTGCCTGGACTGATGAACCTGATTGTGCAAGTATCTATGTGATAGGAGAGATAGTTTACTTATTTGAAAGGCAGCGAATAATTTTACCAAATGATTCTTTCGAAGTGCTTGGAACAGCAACAAATTATCAATCCTCACTAAATATAGATATTAGCAGATCTGGACAGATTCAACCATGTTGATTTTAATGAGAAATGCGGAATGATATATAACAGCGATAAACATATGCGTACACTATATTGTGACCAAGAGGACTAGTGTATTTTAAAATTTGTGTGTTATAGAAACTTCTAGATTAGTTTATTGATAATTAATATTCAGAAAATATACCGAACATATAGTTATACCTACGCAATACCTGTTGATTCTAGTACACATGAATTGACTGCAATGGTCTTTTCCATAGTTACTAGGATGCTTACAACTTCCTTGCTCAAAGTGATTACACTTAGTTGGACCTTAGCCGAGTATGAAACCATAAAATGGACTTAAAAACAGCATTCACTGGTAGTTGACATATTAATATGAATGTACTGTCAGAAGACTGCCTAGCTTTCCCTCATGAGCTCTCTAAGATGAAGCTTTGGTCACAGCTGTTCTTCAGGAAAAAGAAATCATGGATTAGTCAGATGCAAGGTTTCCTGGGAGTGGTGTGCTTTTCCAGCATACTGTTCCAACTCTCAGCTGGCTCCTTGTATGAGTTCTCCTTCTGACCAGTGACACTCATTCAAAGGGTTGTATTGCGTGTCCCTTAAATGATTCATTTCTTATCGAGGATCAAGTAAGTCCTGACTGTGTCACTCTCTGAAGCGCTGGTTCCAATGGCAGTTACTAAGACATTGGCTGTAGGCAATCTTACAAGGTAAGGCTTTGCTCACTGAAATTTCAGGTTAAAGTCACTATGCCAGTTATGACATGCCACATGGCATGGCAGCAACCAGCCATGTCACTTCTGTCAGTAGGTATCACCGTGATTCCTCACTATGAGTTTACCATATAGTTCCCACATGAACAGTGACGAGTATGGCTCTGCTGTCTTCTTGTCTCCAAGTAGGAAAACCACATCCATGAACAGCATAAAATGCTCAAGTAAAACAGGAAAACAGGTAAATATTCAAGAGCATTGGAAATTCAGGATAGGAAAAAGTTAATGTAGGTGAGATGTTCTCAACCTGTGGGTTGAGACCTCTTTGTGGGTCACTTATCAGGTATTCTGTATAGAAGATATTTACATTACAATCCATAATGATTGTAAGCTAGCATTGTGATCCACAATGGTTGTGAAGTTGCAGCAAAGTGATTTTATAGTTCGAGGGCACCACTACAACATGAAGAACTGTGTTAAAAGGTTGCAGCATTAGGAAGGTGGAGAACCAGTGCTGTAGATGGATGGCTTGGAAAGATGATCTAAACCTATTCAGATCTCAGGCAGAAAGAAATGTGAGCGGAAGCTGTGCATTTGCCTCAGGGATGAATCTCAAACACTGGAGAGAATCTTGGACTATGGAATCTCACAGTCTACTAGGTCTGGGAGGATTTGATCCTGGAGGCTGTAAGGCTGTATATCTCCTGTTCTGCTGGCCTCCGAGGGCTCCTGGGAGTTGGAAAACCTCTTCTCCAATATGCTTCAGCTCAACCCTAAGAGAAGAGCTTTGTCAACTTTCTCGAACTGGGAGCTTAGGGAAAAACTTACATCTTTTCAATCTTATGCTCATTTGAAACTTTAAAACTTATTGTTATTTTCAATATATTTTGGAATAATTGTGTTTTGAAGTAGAGGTGATATTTTATTTTTTGCTCAATGCTTTTATAAAAAATGCTATTTGAGATTTTAAGACAATAGTAATGATTCATATGTTTCTTTAATCTAGATTTCAATACTTATTACTCTTTATGTCTCCATCCCTTAGTTTATAAAATTTTCTGAACCACTTGGCAGTATCCTTATTAATATGATCACAACTCATCAGTAAATGCTTCAGCAGACATATTCTAAAGAGTAAGATGATCTCATATAATCATATGTTATTACAAAAAAATTAACCAAGATTTCATGAAAATATGGAACACACACTCTAGATTTAAGTTTCCCAATTGTTTCAAAGCATTTTCTGGAGCTAAACATTTGAAACAAGATCTCATCTCGAGTCACACAGTTTCGTGATGGTTGTTTATCTGAGGCCTTTCGGCCTGAGATCTAGAATGTCTTTCCTTCTCCTGACATCCCTACAGCTGACATTTTACATTGGGCAAGACCAAGTTGTTTTGTGGGATGGGTCACAGTTCTGAATTTTTAAAAGTTATTTCTACATTGTGTCATTGATCTCATTCATCTTCCCTTTCATTTTTATAAAATGAAAATTATATTTACAGTCTTAGTTCGAATCATCAGAAGCATTTTTTGACAAGAATACACGAATGATTCCATCTTCACACCACTGTTACACGGAGGGGTGCAGAGCAGGAGCCAGTCCGAGCACTAGTGATGCTAGTTTCCACGCACTGTTAAAATTTAATACTTACGCTGACAATTCAATTCAAATATACTTCACCTATATTAGCCAAATATTGTGTCAGTATTTGAAAGGTTTGCCTTAGTATATTAATATCCACTTATTAGTTGCTACTTGAGAGAAGATGTGGTGTCCTTCTATCTACACACTTCAGTGTCTGTTCCCTAGATGATGCAAGGGCGGTTTTATATAAACACAGTGTAATTTTAATAATAATAAAATTATCATTAATATAGTGTCATTATCTCATCTACAGACTATATACCTTCTCTAACTCTGACTACTATCAAGTAGAATAAAAAGATATCTTTTCTGTCCTCAGACCCAAACTGTATTTAGTCAACATGTCCCCTTAGCCCCCTTTAATCTCGAACAGTTCCATAATAGTTCTTTCTTTAAACAGGTCCTCCACGTCTTTAAATACTAGTAGTCAGCTCTTTTGTAGAAGGATTAGTAGTTTGGCTTTCCCTATTGGCTTTTTATCGTTAGATACAAGTTCTAACAGGAACAGTGGGGACATTTTTTTATGGCTCTTTCAGCACTTTGTACGAAGAAGCACATGACACATTCTCCTTATATCACTGGAGATATTATTTTTGATCTCTGGGCTAAGGCGGATTCTCCCGGCTTTCTCCAGTGTCAAATTTCATAGTCCTCGTCATTAGTGATTACAGTGCAATGATTGCTCAGGAGTGGTTTTCTAATTTACCTTATTTATTTGTTTATTTATTTTCACTTTGTGCAAAGAAGCTTTTTTATTTGGCTCTATTATGAAAATACCACAACTGTTACATTTAGACAAGGTAAACTTTCAGAGTAATGTCAACACAGTGCTTACCTGGTTAGTTTTAATATGGTTTCCTTAAATTTGAAGCTCACGGAAGGCAGGGATTTTATTTCCTAGTCATATTTTAAAGTGCAGTTTTCATTGAGGAAGCCAGAGCTTGAGATAAAGAGACTCTGACCCTAGAAAATGGCAGCACTGAGAGTCAAGAAAGCTGGAACCCCTTCATTACTCCAGGTACGAGAGATGTCTGTGTTCCATGAGTTTCTGGTTTATAGATGGCATTGCGCTTCATTTTGTCTTATGTGGTATTCAGATGACTGTAGATTTGCTGGGAATCGTAACTAATGACATGGAGGGGACAGCAGAACCGTCTGACCAAGGCCATTCAATCATGCCAATAAAAATGAAAGCAAGAGAGTCATACACAATCCATGGGTCATGACAGTCGTCGTGCTGAGGCCCTCAGAGGCTGCAGAGATGGGAGGCTTCTGCATGGTTGCTTTTACCTCCAATAGAGACAGTTCAAGGATGGCTGACTTGTATCCTAAGCACTAGATGCTACTTAATGCTACAAGCAGCCTGGGAGCAGAACTCATTCTGAATTGCTTTCTCAGTGAGTCCGACGCTTGCCATGATGTGAGACAAAGCAAGATCATAAGAAATCAGGGTTTGTGGGGGGACATCAGAGTATAATGAATGCCTTTCCCAATAATGTGCCCTGAGCAGCAAGGATTTTAGAAGAATGTGTCATAAGGAAGAGTCCATTTCCAGTCACGTCTACTGTCAGGAAGAGCATGGTTTACCTGTCTGCCTTTTTCACGTTGTAAGGTTGGGCATTCAACAGATGATTAATACATCATCTCTTTTATGTCTGTGATGACCTATCTGTTTCTTTGGACCCTGTTGGTATTCTATCAAGAATAAAATTAGATTTGAGACATAAGGGAAAAATCAGTAAAGTTGGAATCCTCAAGCCATGGTAAAATACATTATAGAATAAAATATTTTATGCCATAATAAAATACTTTGGGAATTGAATAAGTCAAAATTTTGTTAAATTTATTCATTTTTCATGCTCTCAAAAAAGCAATGACTAGCCAGATTTAATTCTTTATTTCTGCTTAAAAATAAAAACACTCCCTCCTGCCTATGTAGAGGGAGTGCTGTACACAGGGGCTGTAGGGATAGATGTTGATTCAATTTTTTTCCAAAATACATTTTGGGAGAATAGAGGTGGGGTTAAATCTCCAAAATGAAACCAGATCCACCAAACTGGGGGAGTAGATGGGGAGTCGTCAGTGACCTCCACAAGTCTACATCAGGGACTTCAGTCAGAACCCAAATGGCTGCATGATACCACACGTTCACACACATTTGTGTTAACATCACCTTCAGGACCTTTCCAGAGGGAACCAGGAAGGATTCGTAGTCCCCTATGACAGATGGGTGGCTTCTTTGGAGCACAAGCCTCACCTTGCACACAGCAGTACAGCTGAGCCCTGTGCACACCTCTGACCCAGTGACCCCTTGCCTATATGTAGAGGCAGTGCTCGCCGGAGTCACGCTCTTAGTTTCTAGGTCAGTACAAGCCCTTTACAATCTTTGATCTCTTCACTGAGCCTGAACTTCTGGTTTTAGGTTTTACAACAACCACAATACCCCTCTGAGGAGTTTTTACTGCAACATGGAAAGTGGAAGAAATCGTCCTTTGTGTTAGGCTGTATTGTGCGTGCCTTGGCTAAGGGAATAAGAATCTTCGGTGGATTAAAGAAAGATGATGGATACCATGGAGCCTCAAGAGCTGTGTGTGAAGGAAATCTTTAGAAATTGGTTAGTGCCTCTGCTCCCATCCTGTAGACAAAGGATAGGAGAGGGAGAAGTCACCCAAACCCATAAACCAAGTCAGAAGCAGAGCCAAGACAGACATTGTGGCTTCTAATTGCTGTGATTTACCCCTCTGCTTGCTTGCCTTTTTGAACAGATGGGGAGATGTTAGTTTAGTTTATGTTTAGTTATGGCGCTACCTTATTTTGTTTTACTTTCTATTTTGTGTGTGTGTGTGTGTGTGTGTGTGTGTGTGTGTGTGTGTGTGTGTGTGTGTGCGCACATGTGCATATACATGTGCAGGTCAGAGGTCAGACTGAGCTATTGTTTCTCCAGTGTCTGTCTGTCTGTCTGTCTGTCTGTCTGTCTGTCTGTCTATCCATCATTTTGAGAGGAGAACTTAGCCTAAACCTCATCAGCTTGCTTAGGCTGGCCGGCCAGAGCACTCCAGGGACCCAGTTGTCTCTGCCCTTCCAGTGTTGGGATTACAAAAGGTCTACCAATATTTGCATTCCCAGCTTTTGGGAGATGGAACTTGGGACCTGGAGCTGAGGCACCTTACCAATTGAGCCCCTCAGCAGCTTTTATTCTGTGTTTGTTTCCAAAATCCAAACAAGATTTAAACAATGTAAGGCAGTGCCATGTGAACTATTTGTCTCTTGAACTTAGGTTTTGTCCCACCAATTGCCTCTTGCAGCAGCCCCAGAAGCAATAGGTACAAAATGTCTCCCTGTCCCCAGGCCTCATGGCCATGGCTTTCTCTTCGGAGGATTATTGTGTGTGTCAGATAAAACCAGGGAAGATCTAGTTCTTAACGTTAGAGAAGCAGCTAATAACAACCAGCGGGAGTATATGCTCCACAGTCTTTGAGAAATACTCATACTGAAAAGGATTTATCCTTCATCTGAAACTCAGATGCAATGGGCGTCTCATTGCTTGCCAGGCAGCTCACTCCGTGAACCAGGTAGCAGAACCTGCCTCTGTTGGGTGCGGTTCCTGAATGTTGTTTGAAGATGGGCTGGCTGAAGATGGGTCACAAAGAAAAGACGGGCTTGCTCAGAAAATGTCTCCTGATCTCCAGCTAGCTTAGAGCTTTGAGGTAGAAGATGCCTAAGGGCTCTAGGACCAGGAAATGCAAACCTTGGCCTTTCAAACAGACATACAGCTACACTCCGTATCAGACTAACCTCACTCAGGAGATGTACTCCTGACCATGGGGGCTGGGGTGGGGAACTGGTGGTGGATGCGAAGTGAGGGTTGGACTCCCCCTTGCTCTGCTCTGATCACCCGAATCTCAGGGTACCAGCTGTCTTCAGGGGGTTGCTAAATATACATATCCTCTGTCCAGCCATAAGATCTCTTATCTGGTTAACATTGAGAGCAGAGGCACCTTGTGGTTTCACAGTTTATTCACTGAATCTTGATATTAACACGTTATTTTGATTAAGAAAAATCCCCTGGCTCGTGAGTAAGAACGAAGTAGCAAGGACAGAGGGAAGGGTTGCCATAACACAAGGTCATCCACGAGGCATCCACAACTCCAGCTGCTTTAAAGCTCTACCTAGCTTCCCTTCTACGGGCTCCTCCTCCCATCCCTTTGCCTCCCCCTTCCCCAACTTTCTTCACCCTTCTCTCCCAACATCCCAATGTGCTTTGTGCAGCCCTCTATTTGTGCGTGTTCTTGTGCATTGCATCTTTCTATGGGTGCATCTTAAATTTACATAAATGCCATTGTTTTACACACCCCATTTTAATTAGCCCCCAAATTAAAAATCTTTAAAAATGCCTTTACATTGCTATGCCTACCCTGCCTTGGCCGTTGCATGATTCCTTCTAACTTTTTTTTTCTCCTTTGCCCACATTACACTTATTGCTTGAAGGCCAGATCTGTCTTATTTATTTGTGCTTGATTCTCCAAAGCCAAGTTTGGAGGCTGGCACTTAAAACAGTGCTTGAGTAATTTGTGTTGCAGATTGAAATAGGTTGTGAGTTGTAGCCTTCCATGAAACTTTTGTTGAATTGAGAGGAATGAGACGCTAATGAGGAACACAGCTGTTTAGTATGGGCATTAATGAATCGTGAGGAAAAGACTCTGTGTTGCCAGAGTATTTGACAATCAGTTTTTGTAACTTCATCCTAATACCAATGAGCCACAGACACTAGCATTACTTTGAGGCTTCTGAGTATGGGTGCAAAGGCTTAAGGTAGCCCTGCTTTAAAGTAGAGCTCTAGTTGAACAAAGTGGCCCAGTGCGGAGATTCTGACTTGACTCACCACTAAGATAGGCTTAAATTTTCAAGGAAATCGGTCAATAGCATTGCTCGATTCCTATCAGTCCCTGGGAAATTCAAGTCTCTGTTTTGGATTAAACCATGTGTAGGAAATTCCACGTTGGTCCCATTCAAGCAGAGGGCATGAGTTTTGTAGACAAGAATAGACAACGAATCTTAAAGGCGTGATAACCATGGGGCTAACTAAAATGTTTATTTGGTTATGGTGAAAAATATTAGTGGGTTTGTGCCTCATTCCTCGGTTTTAACTTTTTTTTTTCCCGGAGCTGAGGACCGAACCCAGGGCCTTGCGCTCCCTAGGCAAGGGCTTTACCGCTGAGCTAAATCCCCAACCCCTCGGTTTTAACTTTTATGAAGGAGACTCAGGCATACATTTGCTGGAAGCCATGTGGCCGTGCACCATGACATTTCATTGGTACAGCATGTGGAAGGAAACCTGTGATGGGGCAGAACCATGTCCCGAGGCACCTCCCAGAGACAGAGTCCTGGTAGCTGGTTGTTTTCCCACTGACCCTGCAGTAGTGTAGGGGTAAGGGGTGACCGGAGGATGATTATGGGCTAGCGTTCAGGGACTATTGATGTGAGTATCTTCATCCCTGGCGTCAAGAACTGGAGCAACTCCATTCCTTGTTTCTGGGCTTCCAGGAATAATGTGTTTTATAAGAAGAATATTACTATAAGCTTTTTGTAATTTAACACCATTATGCAGTCATGGAGACCAGAGGCCGTGGAGCTAGACCACCTTTGTTCACAAATTGCTTCTTCCATTTGTCAGATTTGCGATGCTGGTCAAGGGATCCCATGAGCTACAGTTTTGCCTCCTTGAGGGATCCATTCAAGGCTACACAGATCTATGTGCAATATAATGTCAGAGTCTTTACTATGTCTAATGTCTACTGTGAATCTCCAAGAGAGTGTTAGGATGGCTGGAGGGCTTTCCACACACACGGATCATGGTGGGTTTTTATCCTGTTTCACTTTTCCTTAGAGCATCTTCTGGAACTTGCTTGTGGGAAAGAAACACTGTCACACAAGGACATTTAGATACTACTCAAGACACAACTGGGCATTTCCCCATTGCTATGTCTTCTATGAACTTACCATAGCCAGAGACTCTTCTGTGAGTCTTTCTTGTACTGTTCTTGCTTCTATGCCTTCACTTTATAGCATAGTCATCATTACTTTCAAGTAAGCAAAATGAGGCTCAGAAAAGGAAATTACTTTGCTTAAAATTGCGAAGTATTCTTCAACTGGGTAATCTTTTGTTTAATCTGGCCTCTGTAAATAGCATCCTAGGTGCCAAACACACTTTAAAAATTTTTTAAACTAAAAAGAAAAATGCATATAGCAAATTCTGTTGACATATCTGGTAATTATTATTTTTGAATATTTTAATTATCTTTGTATATAAAGGGAAGCCATTTGGAGGTTCTGAGTGAAGGAAGATGTTTTTCTGTCTTACTTACAAATATTAAGTTCTCATATCTTAGCTCTCTGGGCTTTTTCTGGGTTTCACAGCAATAGAATGTAGACTGACCAGAGCAGGACATTCAACAACTTTCTCTGGTCTCTGCTGGCATACACAGAGGTAAATGTACCTGTATAAACAGGTGTGCATATACCACACACTCATTCACTGTGCTCACACAAACACATATATGATTTTGTTTATAAAGATTTTTTTCTGAGATGATTATATTCCATATTGCTACTGAAAATTATGTGCCATAAAGTGCTAAATATTTAATATGAATCCTTTACTATTTATAAATTATAATTTATTCATAGGTTAGAGTTTAAAGTAGATAATTATGTTAGTTTAGATGTTATTTTTATATTCATTCATAGATGTTATTCTTCAAATTGCCAGGGGAAGATTACACAATTGTTTGAGGAAGGTTAGTGCAAATGCTAGATGTAAGTATATACAATAGAAGCAGTGATTGCCTTTTATCGGCAAAACAGTAATCTCCTTTTGTCGGCAAATTTGTGGAGGTTCTTCCTTAATAAACAGATAAAGATCTGTTTCTACAGTCCTATATTTCCTTCAGAAAGACATTATCCTTAGAATCAAAAAAAAATGCATTTCTAGGGACTGGGGAGATGAGTCAGCAGGAAAAGCACTTGCCACAGAAGCTTGAAGACCAGAGCGTGGATCCTCAGAACCCACCAAATTGCTGGCTGGGCATGGTGGTCTGTCTATAATTCCTGCATATGGGAGATAGTGACTGGGGATTTCCAGAGCAAGCCAACAAGGCAGAGTCTTTGAGATCTGGACTCAGAGAAGGGGAGAGAGAGAGAGAGAGAGGGAGAGAGAGGAAGAGAGGGAAGAAAGAGAGAGAGGGAGGGAGGGGGGGGAGAGGGAGAGGGAGAGAGAGAGAGAGAGAGAGAGAGAGAGAGAGAGGGAGGAGAGAGAGAGAGAGAAAGAAAGACTACCTCAATACAAAACATGGAGAACAATTGATGAAGAGAATTGATGTCAACTTCAAGACTCCAAGTACAACTGGTCAATCCACATGAGAACACACATGCACACAAACATGCAAATACCATGTATTTGTAAAAAGGAAAAGAAAAAAAATCACATTATTGTTTTATTTTCCACTACTCAAACTGGAAAACCAATGCTGGTTTTTATTTTACATTTATCTGACATTAAACAGTTAAATTTTTACCTAGTGTGACTTTAAAACCTCGAAGATATTAAAAATAATGATCGTATTTATTGAGATGTAAATTTCATACCATAAATTTCATCTTTATTCCTACATATTTGTGTTAGTTTTGAAAAGCATTTGCAGTTATGCAATCATCATGTAGGACAAAATTTTTTGAAATTTCAATGATTTTCAACTTTTTCTGAAGTGCCTGGTTATGACTGATTGATTTTTCTCTTGTAATTTTTTTCTAGAATGTTCTATAAGTGGATCATTATTCTTGAGCTCCATTTATTTTACTTGCATGATGTAGTTGAAAATCATATACATTTTTACAACTATTAATGTTTTTTCCTGAGAAAAGTTCCACTCAATGATATATCTAGTCAGTGGATTAAATATATTTTGATTTATTATAAAAAATCCTCTAAGCATTTATGCTTTTTTGTTTGTGAATGTGATATTCTTCTAATAACACTAAGAGATGGAATTAATAAAGTGTATGAAAATTGCGTGTTTGGTTTTATTAGAGACAATTGCTTTCCAGGATGGTGGCTGTACCAACTTTCAATGACCACAGGGAATGTATAAGGATTTCTTACCATTGTTTCAAGTTTGTGTGGACAAAGTGCTTTGCTTGTCCACTCTGTTCTTTGTGGTTCTCTGTCAGCTCTCTCTGTGCTACCACTGCATTGTGAGTTTAACTTCCACTTTGTTCATGAAAACTGAAGTCTTGCCATTTGTATTTCTGCTTTACATTTTTAAATATTTTGAAAACTGGGATCACTTTTTTTCTTTTGGTGAAGTTTGAGAGATCTTCATATATTCTGGAGTGAGATGTCTTATCTAATATATTTTGCAAATATTTTCTTGTGAAGTACAGGTTGTCTCTCTATTTTTCCTAGTTTTGTGTTCTAGGGAACAGAACTTTGATATTTTGAATCCTTTTGCTTTGCTGCTTTCTCCTTTTTGTTCATTATTTTATGAATGTATGAAGCATATTTTTGCCTAACAAAGAGATTTTGTCTGTTTTCTTCTAGTTTTTCATAGTTTCTTGCTTTACCTTAATTCTATGATTTACTTGGAGTTAATTCTTTCAATTTATTTTTATTCGATATCTTATGCATTTACATTTCAAATGTTATCCCCTCCACCCCATAACCCTCTCCCTACTTCTATGAAGATGTTCCCACTCCCACCCACCCACTCCCTCCTCCCTGCCCTGTCATTCCCCTACACTGGGAAAATGAGCCTTCAAAGGACCAAGGGCTTCTCCAATTGATGCCAGACAATGCCATCCTCTGCTACATATGCGTGTGGAGCCATGGGTCTCTCCATGTGTATTCATTGGTTGGTGGTTTAGTCTCTGGGAACTCTGGGAGGGGGTCCGGTTGGTTGACATTGTTGTTCTTCCTATGGGGTTGTAATCCCCTTCTGCTACCTCAGTCCTTTCTCTAACTCCTCCATTGGGGTCCCTATGCTCAGTCTGATGTTAGCTGCAAGCATCTTCATCTGTATCAGATGTAGGCAGAGCCTCAGAGGAGACATCCATATCAGGCTTCTGCCAGCAAGCATTTCTTGGCATCCTCAATAGTGACTGGGTTTGGTGGCTGCTTATGGGATGGATCCCCAGGTGGGGCAGTCTCTGGATGACCTTTCCTTCAGTCCTTGCTCTACCCTTTGTCCTTGTATTTCCTTACTATTATTTGGATCATGCATGATTTATAGGGTGGAGTCAAAAAGAGTGTAAAATAAAAAGGCCCTTGGTTATACTGCCTACACATTTCATAGCAGTTCTTCTTGTTGTTTCTCTTGTTTTTACATGAATTTTGAGCATCCAGAATCGAAGGGAGCTAAACACACATGAACTTTACCAGCAATACTGTATTGTAGTCATTCTGAAAGCTGAACTCTGACTTATGCCAGTTAACGCAAAGGCCAACAACCCTCTTCTTCAGACCATCCAGTGAGTTTGTTTCCCTTTCTCTTTCCATCCGTGACAGCCATTTTCTGCTGTCAATGTCATGGTTGGTAGAAGTGAGGAGAGCACCCAAGATATGTGAGATAGATTACGATGGGCCAGCTCAGGGAGAGGCCACCATCTCTTACACTTGCATTGTCTGGAACTCAACCTCACAGTCATAACTAAACAAAGGGAGGAGTGGACTCTCTTTGTACCCAGAGGGAAGAGGAAATGGGTTGGTATACACCATCTCTGGTCTCTGTTACACACATGGAAAGTTGTGCATTCTCTTTCATGAACTAGGAAAGCATGTAAAGAACATGTTTAGAATATCTTGTCTCCTGTCAACTAAGCCACCATAAAAAGACACAGCATAAATAGTCATGTAGAACATAAGAAGAAAAGATTGTTCAAAAAAAACTGCAAATATCAAATGGACAGTTAATTCACTCACTGATTTGAGGCATGTATTTTTTTATAAAGATATTGAAAATATATTCTCTTTTTGTTCTCTATGAAGTTTCTGCGTGAATTATTACACTGTGTGCATTGTTCTTCAACTGACTCATTTATCCACTGCCTGTTGAACATGGTTATCAACATTTCATGAACACTTTAAATTTAGAATGTCAAAGATTGAAGTGTAAAGTTGACTTTTAAACATTTCTACTGGAAAAATCAATAACTATGAGGCAGACTTCAGGGAATAATCCATCTCTAATCCTAACATTCCATCCAAGCAGTTTAATGAAGCCCCTTTCTTATTTGTAATTCACATACACAACTTTTAAAATACATTATATTATATTACATTATTATACATATGTATTTTAAATATATCTATATTCCTTTCTTCTTTATTCTCTCATACAATATTCATAGGCCCTGCAGTCTCTCTTCCCTCCTCCCATTTCAGTCTCCCCAACTTGTCCCCCAGATCCACTATTCTTGTGTTTCCCTTTAGAAAAAAAGCAGGACTCCCAGTGATATCAACCAAACATAGTAAAAACAAGTTGTAATAAGACTAGGCATAAACCCTCCTATCAAGGCAGGGTAAGACAACCCAGGATTAGGAAAAACATCCCAGGAAAAGGCAAAAGAGTCCCACAAAAATCCCAAGCTACACAAACACAGCATGTATACAGAGAGCCCTGTGCAGACCCGTGCAGTCTCTGTGATTGCCACTTCTGTCTCCCTGGGCCTCTGTGAGCCCTGCTTAAATGATTCTGTGGGTCATGCTCTTCTGGTGTCCTTGACCTCTCTGGCTCCTACAATCCTTCCTCTCCCACTTCTGTGGGTTCTCTAAGCTCTACCTAGTGTTCGACTGTGGGTCTCTGCTTGCACTCCCATCACGCACTGGAGGAAGCGTCCCTGAAGATGATTGGGCTACACACTGATCTATGATTAGTGTGGCATTATATAGCAGGGCATCACTAGGAATCATTTCACTGACTTTTTTGGACAGTTATGCTTGGTCCTACCCTACATCACTGAGCCATCCAGCTTCCAGCTCATATTCTTTGGAAGCTATGTACATCGATACAATGTATCAATCCTATCCATCCACCACTACCTCCTCCTAGCCCTGCCTAGTGCTCCTTTTCCATCTCCCTCCCAGTTTCAGGACACATAACAGTTTTTGCAATCTATTATTTTGCTCAGTTCTTAGCTACAAACATTTTTCATTTTGATACGTAAGTTTTGTTGTTTCATATCATTTTTGGTACAAAAATCTGTCACTTTTCTGGCAGCATAGTTCAACAATTACTGTAGCTCATTAGCCAATCCTCTAGTAATTAGGACACTTGATTGGTTTCCAACCTTGTGTTAGTTTAAAACAGCTGAGGTAAATGGCATTGCCTGCTTATGGTGGCATTGGTTTGGGTTTTGACTCAAGCCTTGTATCTCAGTTCTGTGTGTGTCCTTAGAGAGAGTTGACAATTCGCACTCCTCAGCATATAACATCACTTCCCTGGGCTCCTAGAGTCTTGGCTCTCAATAGCTTTTCACCACAGATCCATCCCAGGCAAAGGAAGGACTGACTTAGAATTTAAGATTTGCTCAACGAATCCCAGCCTCCTCAACACTTCATTACTTTTATCTTTGCATTTTTTCTTCCTACAGAAATGTCATTTTTTATTATGAATGGGCTGTGTAAGAGCCTTGGTCGCTTGAATGCACTTTTAAAGATTTATAACTATGGTAACCTAATGAGTTATCTAAACTATGGGTCAACCAATACATTCAAGGGCTTATGCTTCTGGGTTCTTGTCCAACAGGGTTTAAGAATGAGCAAAGAGGAAAAATATAAGAAAGTAACTTTTAAATTACAAAGGAACATGCAGAGAACAAAACAAAAATGATACGTCTCTAGGTATATCTCTAGACAATTGTCTTTCCAGAAGTGGGACAATGGGAAATACAGATTTGGCGTCCATTCTAGTTTCCTGGCATAGAACTCCTAAAACACTAGGAACTTCATGTGATAAGATTAATAGGAGTGCCTTCTGTTATTTCCAGCAAGGCCCTTTATCCTGGACAAATGCTTGTGCTGAAGCATTGAGGGTTCATAGACACTAATGATACAGACTCACCTTTAAGGTTTGAATGTCAGCCTCAGCCCCTGACCTCCTAGGATGGGTCTAGGCCTTGAGATTGACTTCAATCACCAAGGCCCAATGAACTATTCAGTTGTTCTTACTTAAATAATAAAACCTCTCTGGAAACTCAATAACAGTTTCCAGTGCCCCAGTGACAGTCTACCTGGAAAGAACGTAGGAGCTCTAGCTTCCCAAGTCATCTGTCTGTTCCTGAGTTATAGCCTGAATAATATAAAGTATTGGCAAGTAAAGATCTTTTTTAGGTGTTTACAACTGGACAGACAAGAGTTCACACCTGAGGTCACAAGACTTTCTACCCCTAGATATTATAGCCTACCAGAGTACCCAGGTTTTCATCTGGAATCTGAAATAGGGCAAGTCTCATGAATCTGAGCCCTTTGGCTTGTGGGGTCTGTCAATAAGGCAGACAGCGTTAGAACTAAATTAACTGGCTGTATGCTCAGCTGGCATCCACAGAGATGGGAACCTGCCATTGAAAAAGCAGCATGGATTCGGTTCTGAGAGAGGGGGAGTCTCCCAGAACACACCATTGTAAAACTCCTTATTTTGGCAAATTTTCCTAGATAGATACTTGATGCTAACAATTGTTAATTGTGACGCTAATTTTAAAAATGAAATCACAGTGCATAGCTGAGTGGTCTACTAAGTCCTGTCTACCACTGAGGCTTTAGGGTTGATAGCCACAACATAGAGGAAAAGAAAATCAGAAAGTTCTACTATCATTTGAAGTAGATCAATAGGATGGAACATACCTCTTAGACCTTAATGTGTAAATATCAAATTTGGAGGATCTTATTACAACTTATTTTAGAGTTCAAATTTATTTTTTTCAATTACAGGTAATGTTTTTGGTACACTTTCACATTGATAATTTATGTGGTTTACTTAGATTACACATTATGTTACCTCAAACATCTATCATTTCCTTGTGACGAATGTTTTCAAATACCTCTCTTTGTGTTACTTTGAATTATATAATTTCATGTCATTAGTTACAATCACTATTTCATAAAACTGAAAACCAGAATTTAATTCTTCCCACCTGTCTTATTTAATACCCATTAAGCAATACACATTATAGTTTGATGTGAGCCCTGGGTCAGCAGAAGAACTTAATATGGAAGCTAAATAAACCTTAGAGACACACAGAACCTCAGACACCACCACAGACCTCATCAGTCACGATTCTTCCTTTCCCGTTTTTTTTTTTTTGGAGCTGGGGACTGAACCCAGGGCCTTGCGCTTAGCGCTCTACCACTGAGCTAAATCCCCAACCCCAACGATTCTTCCTTTGAACATGATCCCAGTGCTTTTCACATGTGCAGTAAAGTTTGGGATGAACTGCTCTCAACTTTGGCTGTTTTTTTTTTTTCCCTAAATGCATTGTGTCCAAAATGCATCATGCCCAACATACAGTATATGCTCAAGGGGTGAAAACTATCACAAATTGCTCAAGGTCAGATTTCAGGTTGAAAATAGTGTTCCTTACAAAGCAAGTGCTATCAGGTTTAAGGAGGAGTGAGAGAAGGTGCAACAATGTAGATGGGTTCTGAGGAAGCCCTACAGCTTCTACGCACAGTGAGCCACACTGCCAAGCCAGGACTGGGCTCTCCTCATCTCCAAACCAGGACCATAGCAGTTACCAAAGCTGCCTAGCTTTGTCTTTGGTAAGGCAGTTGTGGGAGGTCTGCAGCTTTCTTAACGTTCAAATATAAAATGTTCAGAAGACTACAGGATAGATTAAAAGAAAAAGATGTAGAACAATTTAAAAAAGAGAAGATTCAGTAGCCTAAACACACAGCGACACTTGAAGGTATGGTATAGTCCAATGGAAACAAACCCCCCTCTAGATCTCTCACCAATCCTTGCATTTAAATATTTACTGACCATCTAGTCTATGTTGGGTTCAGAGCTGAGTCAGGAAAGTGCATAAAGAAATGCAATGACCTTTATGACCTTTATGACCTTTATGACCTCACCACTTGGGCCAGTAGATAACGGTCCTTCTTGGTGCCTTGAGCAGTTAGGAGACAAGAAGGAGTCAGGTTCTCATATGACAAAAGTAAGCAAGTGGGAGACTAAAAGACAGGAAAATAAGAAGGGGTTCACTAGATAGGTGAGAAGGGAGAAGACTGGGTGCTAGAGAAGGGGAACTGCACAGATAGAGGAAAGAGCATGGGCAGAGGAAAGAGGCACTGTCGTCCTTCGGTAATAAGCTGGGCTATTCCAGCTAAGGGGCTCTAATGGCTGGCTCTGTTGTTGTAACTCATATATCTGGGAGGCTGGAAACTGAGGCTGATCTGCAGAGGAATGGGCAAAGAAATTGTGGTTTGTGTACACAGTAAATTCTCTCTAACTAAAGGAGAATGAAGATGTGTCACTTTCTCAAGAAAAATGGATGTGTCTGTTAGTAGTCCTAGGAAGCCAAGAAAGTCAGCTTCAGAAAGTCATGTCACAGGCCTTCTCTTCTCTGTGGCTCCAAGACCTTATCTAGATGTGTAATATCTTGTATGTACAGGTGACAAGAAAGTAGAAGTGAACTGGGGAGGTGGCTAAACACACTAATGGGGAAAGAAAGAGAGGTTAGTGAGTGAAGAGAGGAATATGCTCAAAATACATTATTTACTTGCAAAAAATGTCCTAAAGTAACCCAATACAATAAAGTAAAATACAATCTGAAAGTTATCTTTCTAATATTAGTTATCTATTATTGCCTACTCAATTTCCCCAAATTTGATGTCTCATAACAACAAACGTTCACTTATTTACTCCATCCAGACTAGAAGATATCCACGTTATAGCCATCAGAAACTTGAGAAGCTGGCGAGTCAGTGACCAAGCTGGCTCTGTCACCCATATGTCAATTGGATGCTTCAGCTCATTGCCATGTGGCCTCAAGACACAGAGGCTAACCTAATCACAGCAAGTGTATTTAGGCTCCAGAGTGACACATTATTATGTCCAGACTTTTCTATTGGTTTACACAGTCAACCCTGCACTGTGAAAAATGGGACTGTCTAAGGCATCAGTGGATGAAGCTATTGGGAATGTGGGAGATGTTTGTCAAACTCCTGTGACTGTAGAGGAGATGTTTCTATCATGAATCCCATAGTTCAAACGCAACCGCAGAGCTTACGTGTGAAGAGAACATTCTGTGATGGGAAGAATTTGGTCCACAAGCAGAGAGCTGAGCCTCGACTCTGTTGCTGTGGATGTCCTCTAGGGAGGTCACCTCACTTTGCAGGCTTCACATTCCTCATCTATGAGGTCTGTCCAACAGGCAGATTTCCTAGGAAAGACTGGAGAGGAACACGGGGATCAGATATGGAGGGAGCTGTGAATGCCAGAGGAAGAAGCTAAGAAGTTATCTTGTAGACCATCAGTGAGGCTTAACAGCTTTTAAACGTAGGGAAATGGGGACACGTGGAATACTTTGGCGGAGGATCTGTATGCAGTGTAGAGAGTAAAGTAGAGGGATTCGGACACAAAATCCCAATGCGCACAAATGAGACCCAGGTTTGGCTTCTGGTGGTGAGAAAGAAATTACCTCACTCAAAACTGTAATGGGTTTGAGGACCACGCAGAACCTTATGATCCCATCTCTCTCTAGGCAGCATTTCAAAGAAAAAAAGAGACTTAGTGTCAAAAAAAATTATAAGTATTTATTATCCATTTACCTTCTCTTGAAATGACATCTTGAATCCTAAAGAACTTCGTGGGTTTATAGAATATAATCTTTGCCTTAGAACTCACGATGCACCCTGAAAGCTACGAAAACAACAGAAAGGTAAGAAACACAGAAGAAACATCTCCACCAGAAGTTCTGTGTTGGATGTCAAGTTTCTTTTCATAGCCTTGATTCTGGCCTTTACTCTAGGTCATTAGGGCATTGAAACAACACAACCCTAAATGCCAAACCAGGAGGTTTTTTATCATCATGGTGGGAAGTGACTCAAAAACAAGAGACTAGAATCTGGTATCTTTAAAAATATGGGTTTGTC
Source organism: Rattus rattus (assembly GCF_011064425.1). Taxonomy (NCBI): domain Eukaryota; kingdom Metazoa; phylum Chordata; class Mammalia; order Rodentia; family Muridae; genus Rattus; species Rattus rattus. The sequence goes on from NC_046154.1 coordinate 95,272,360, forward strand.
CTGCTTCCCGTGGATTCAGAAAGACATACAGTCATTCCTATTTATATCTATCCAACTGAGCTGGCTGCATGTATGTTTTAAAGCTACAGTGGAGACAAATATGAGCTCAGAGCTAAAGGCTTCAGTGGGAGTACAGCTAATATTCTGGATATAATTTTCTATTTGTAGAGTACATAGGGATGGGGTAGAAGCTGCTTTCAGGGCTTTTCTTTGAATAACAGGAATGTCTCCTACTAAATGCAACCAAAAGATTAGAGAAGAGACATAAAAAAGAATTTTAAGAGCCATGATCCCCTGCTCTCCTACTTAAATAAACTCTCTCGTCTATTAATTATTGTATTACACCATAAGCTATAGAGCTTAGAAACTCCTACTCTTTCCACAGACTCACTCATGCGTGGAGCACTTGTGATTGATGGACCAGCGAGATTGAAACGTGCAAATGGAGATGAAACAGACCAAGATTAAACATCTTTTGGGTATAGATTGGCATCGTTCCAGTTTCTTAAAATTGGCCAAGCTCTATAAGGATGAACATTCAGGGAAAGCTGCTTCCTCTCAGCCAGATACTCAGATAATCCCTCCCCTTTCTGAGACTCCAAAGTGCCCCAACCGACTTCCTGTTTCAAGAGCAATACTTAACAAATATTGGAGGAGGAGCTAAAACGCCCTCACAGAACCAGAGCCCCAAGGAAACATATGAAGGTTACAGAGGGTTAAGAAAGGGCCCAAGTTCACAGGAGCATAGTGTCTGGGGTAGTTTCTCAACTAAGATGAACAATAGAACTACCTCAACCTTACAAAAGGACTAATGATCCTGACTGCTTGCTAAGATATGATCCCCATGGTGGAACCAAATATACAGTAACACTGAGAATCACTAGGAAAGAGACAGGGATAGCTAAGGTTTCTTGCTGAGTGAACAAAAGTTCTCTTGGATCAGAGGAATGACCCAAGGAGCCAGAGGCTGTCTAGAGCCATTTGGCATTTCCTGTTTTGCTTGATAGAGAAAGGTAGCAAGAAAAGGGGGTGTGGCATTGATGTAGAGTTAGGTGCGGCTTGTGCCTAAGAGCACAGCATGCCCTATAATTGCAAGCTCTGCTGTTCTCAGAAAGAATGGTTTCACAGAAATGAAGTAAGTAGTCAGAAACAGGGGACGGGAGAGCGGGGGGAGGGAGGGAGGGAGGGAGAGGGAGAAGCAACCACACATATACACACAGAGAGACAGAAATAGAGACAGAGAGACAGAAAAAGAGATACACATAGAGCAGTCAAATTGCATTCATTCTAAACCTTGATTTCATTAGGTGTTGGTAATTGCAGAAGTGAACTTTATATGATGGGTAGGGGGAAATAAAGGAGGAAGATACAAGCTATCTTTACCCAGGAGAAAGATAGAAGGAAGACTAGAGAAAGAGTGGATTTGAAAGATGATAACAAAAGAACACATGAGACAGAGGCTGATAAGTTTTGAAAGTAAAGCAGAGGCAATGTTGACTCCAGTGCCTTGGACAGGATGAGTAGATGGTGAGAAGTACCACATCCTTTACTGCTGTGGCCCCTGACACCCTTCCACTTCATAACTAGTACAACTTCCCACAACTTACTAGATCTTATTTCTGTAGAGGACACAGCAACAAGAAACCTCTAGATGGATTCTTTGCTATGATTTTGTAAACTGCCATGAGGGTGTTGGGAATTGAACCCTCATTCTTTGGAAAAGTAGCCAGTGCTCTTAACTGCTGAGTCACCTCTCCACGCCCTGCGTGTATTCATTGAATTTTTTTCAGTTTTTTGAAAGACTTTTCTGGACCTAATGCTGAACTATGGCCCCGGTTTTATCACTGAGACTGCCTATCGCTCTGTCTAAGGTCCTGTCCTTCACTGGTTAGAACATTATGCCATCAAGGAAGCAACCCTGCCATTCCAGATCAGAGACTAGACCAATCAGCATCTCCTGCCCAACAGCAGGATGGAGAAGAAAAGGCAAGGTGATGGGGACTAGCTCTCCTCCAACTTATCCAACCAGGAGCATTAGATTTTGAAAGCTCAGATGATGCCAATAAAGAAAAGAAATAAGAAAATGATATGCAACTGATTCCGAGGCCAAAGAAAATGTTTCTTGATACCCTATGATCAAGTTTCACTCCCATGTATACCTGCAGCAGGAAATGCACATAGGTCCACCAAAATTGTGTTCCAGGGTCCCTATGGCAGGATTATTAGTAAAGCCTAAAGTGGGAAGTCATCCACCTGATCAGATAGTAAGCTAATAAATTATTTATTTACTTAGTGGAAATGAATGATCTTCAGTAAGACAAAGCAAGAGAAATAATTTGAACAAATTATTAGCCAAATACTAAGCAAAGGCATTTCTATGGAAACCTCACATCGTTGGGGTCTATTCCCATGTGGCATCATAACAAGCCTGCCTCGTTTCAGATGTTAGGTGTGTGTAGTGACTGAAGAGCCAAGGGGTAGCAATGATGCAGGGGCGTTGGGCCCATCAACACCTAATAAGTTACTCATATTCGATCTTAACTCAAATGCAAGCAACATGTATGTGTTCGTTCTGTGGGAAAAAAATCATTAAGGTGGACACTGAAAACATGTCATTCCCTCTGTCTTTATTAAGTTGTATATACATATTTGCTTGAAAACACTTAATTGAATTTTTCTAACCCTTATTTCAGTCAATAAAATAAGGAGTCCTGTATACTGCTTGGAGATAAAGCAACAATGTCTATGATTGAGTACAATTCTCCTAACCACATGATAAAAGGGACACATGCTATTAAAATTGAGTTTCTAAAGACACCTGTGTGAATAAAAGTCATTTTCTCTCTGATCTTTCGTTCTAAAGGGTGTACTGTGAGAATGGTTGGGGAAACCTCAGTATTCAAGCCTACGCTCAGGTGGATCTGAATTACAGCTGCATGCTTCTGACCTTTCTCTCCAGACATCGTGGCGACAGCTCAGTGTCAAATTGTCATCGTCCCCAGTCCTCAGATGAGTAATAGTCTTATCTAAAGTGATGTGGTCACTGAAGCCTGATCATTTCAATTATGAGTCCAAGTCAATGTCATTTATTGACTACACCAAGCTACATGCATTCATCATAATGGGATGTCTTGCAGGATCAAGTCTGCTGAAAAACTGGCCTAAGATTGACCAAGGACTTAGGTAGCAAATGACTCCCAGGAGTCTGCTTAACCCCTTCATAATTTAAATTATCTTATGTATCAAAAATGTTTCTGAATCACAATAGAAATCTTTTGAGAACATGTTTCCATACTTAAAATCCTTGTACATACTTTGATGTGGGTACTAAAATATAGGCAATTATAAATAAATGTGTGTGTGTGTGTGTGTTTTACTCATGTTGCTGATTTCATTTATTTAACTAGTGATGTAAGAGGTAGATCAAATCAGTACTTTTCTAACTGCCTTACCTCCCCTACCTTCCCAGGGGTATCAAGTGGCACCTTTACCAAAGGCAGTCTTATACATGTGGCCAGTGCCAGGTACCTTGAAGCTTTTGTTACACCCAGGAGCTGAGCCAATACCATAGCAATCAAGCAGGGATTTAAGACAGTGATTTTGGCCTGTCAGTGGATGTAAAGTGGATCTTCAGAGCTCCTGTGTAGAAATGTTCTCCCACTGGGACACCCCCTCCATGTGACTCCCATTCATAGAATGCTCACTTTCAGTTCCCTCCCTGGGCAGACTTCCTCATTATCATTAGTGATGAAGCCCTGAGTAGCTCGAAATTCTTACAAGCCCTGCTGTCCACATTTCATGAAGTGAGGTCATGTGGCAAAACCAACTAGTCACCAGAGTAATGACACTTTTACAGATGCTGAAAAACAAATATCATTAAAATATTGATCCCTGTTGTTGAGTGATTAATGTGGGAGATTTATTTTTGAAAAGTGATCTTTCAACCACTCATAACTATGGCTGGACAAGTAAAAAAAGTGAATCCAAATGTCCAAGTGTAGCCCTTGAAACTCTGGACAAACAACTACGCTGAAGTAACAGTAATATTTACCAAAGAATGATTTCGGGTTAACTCTTGAGAGAGAGATAGATGCCATCACAATTATAAAAGTGATAGCATCATTACCCTCTTCAGGAGTGTGGCCATGTGGAAGGTACATGCTGTCTTGGGACACACTTGTCCTGTAACCTTATGCTATCCCCTCCTTTCTGACTTATCATCCCTTTGACCCAGAACACCTGATATTACTTTGAAAAATCTTGATTCAGTTTTAAAGGTCCGAATGCTAAAAGATTCAGCTTTGCCTCATGACGTTAAGCTTTTGTAATCCTGCCTCCTGGCTCAACCATGATTAACCTTCCCATGGGTTTGTGTCACCCCCAGCTTTCTGTACTCTAGGAAATGGAGAGCACATTCCAAGCCACTGGAAGGAGTGACCCTGACACTCTTGTCTGCATATTTCATCTCTTTCTCTTTCTAACTCCAAATAGAAATGAAAATAGACCTGAAACTACTTTGAACCTCACCACTAAGTGTGATGTGAAAATGGTACCAACAGTCTCCAACAGTTTCTTAGAACTGTCTGTTTGAAGTTCCCTTCCTGGAAGCCATTCTGACAGGAGTAGGTGTGGTCTTAGTTTGCAATCTTTTGGCATTTTTCCCTGCCCACTTCCAAACAGGCAGATTCAACTCATTCTGCCCAAACTTCACCCTAATGGTGGAAGATCTCTTGCAATCCTCAATTATGAAGAATGTGTTCTCTATGCACAGTCAGACTTCATTCAATTTTCCCTTACTTGTGCAGCCACTGTTCTGAACAATCTCCTTTCAAAAAAAGGAGCCTCTATCAATCACTCAGTAGGGTTTAAAACATCACCATGGTGTTTTCAAAGGATGCCTTCTATATCCTCGGGTTTGGCTTTGACCCTCTGCTCATTGTTCTGTTTTATTGAGTTAGTTACTGAATCGAACACTCAGTTTCCTCACTTGAAGTTAACTCGAGATCTCCCAAGAATTGGCATACAAGATAAAACCCGTTAGGAGACGCAGAAGTTAAAGAGTTGGTCAACTTGCTTCAGGCCTCAAGGCTTTGACATCCCCAGGGTTTGATCCAGGCTCTGTGACCCCAGAACCCTCATCAGCAGCTTGAGAAACATTCATACCACAAGCTAGGTACAAATATGATAATGGGTGATGGTCCAGAGGAAGAACACAGAAAGGGAGAGTGACTACTGTTGGCCAAGAGGAAAGGACTTTGGGAAATAATGACATCAACTAGAAAGTAGATATTATATAAATGAAGTTGTTTGGATGGTGGGAAGTGGGCCCATTTTGTGGTAAGATCGACGATGAAAACATTCTTGGCAGAAGGGTTATCGGTACCATAGGCCAGAAGGCAAGAGAGAACATGGCACTTTATGGTTGCTCATCAGAGTTAGATAACCAAAAATATGGCAAGTACCCTTGGAGCGCCTTCTGTGCCAATGTACACAATACAGATGAACTCTCTGGGGTCTGTGGATGTCACTTGTGTAGCTGCCTATAGCTTCCTTGTGTGCTCCTTAAGATGGCAATTAATTAGCTCAATTACAAGCTTCCTGTGGTCAGAGCCTTGATATACAGCTTAGTTCTTTCTGTAGCACAAAGCACATGTCAACATTTTCAAAACTTTCTGGGCAATATCTAGTGCTTAGATTTATGAATGACTTAGTAAAAAAATCTATTTTCATTCATTCATACATTCGTGACCAAGGACATGGCTAGGACTGTGCTCATCCATAAAGAACATTAGAGTGCTATGTGTGTAAATTATCCTCTGCACGGTCAGACCCAGTATGGACTCATGGAGCAGACTATGGAGAGACTGCGGCCAAAGCACTGTAATGATGTGTTTTAGAGGAAGAGATAAATGGGCATTTATTCCCACAATTATGGACCTGTGTAAATAAGGACTGTAAGGGGTACTCTGTCATGAAACTCGCTAGTTAAACATCAGTCAGAACTCTCAGTGTGTGAGCCCTCTCCTATTCATACTTGAAGAGACAATAGTCAACCTATTGTTTGCTTTAGACAAAAAAAATATAGACTAATGTTTCTGTTCTGCATTCAACAGCTGTGAGTTACTTATTGTAATTTTGTGGGCCTATATATTATGTGTATACACATTCATGTTTTACAAGTGTGAAGGTCAGATGACAACTTTGGGTGTCAGCCTTTACCTTTGACTTAGTTTGAGACAAGTCTCTTTATTGTTTGTCCTTCTGTGCACTAGGCTAGCTTGCCCTCAAGCTTCTGGGGAAGATTCCCCTGTACTCGCTTCTCATCTTGGAGCATTGTGTCTGACTTTACGTGGGTTATTGGGATTTGAACTCAGATACTCATGTTTGCAGAGCAAATATTAGAGCCACCGGGCTATCTTTCCAGTCCTCATTATAGATTTTAGAATCATAGAAAGATCATAATAATATGGCTGGATGATATCAGGCTCCTGAAGGAGAGGAATCACCCCCAAATCAAGTAGGAATGTCTTCTGAGGTGACCCTGCTCACAGCTGATATTGATTGAAATGTTGGTTTTGTGCTCTGTGTGAAGGATATTATGGCTTTAGAAGCTTCCACTGTATGTTTTTTAGGTTCTTAAAATGGTCACCTTTGTTCTTGAATGGAATGTGATTGTAACTCTGATTCTGAAAGTAATCAGTTGCATGGCCTAGATTTTAAAACAATTCTGTGTTTGGAACAACTGTAAACATATAGGACAGAGTTATAGAATAGAGCAAAGCATTCCTTTGAGCCTGTGTGCCAGCTACTACATTGTTAGTGCTCTACCACACTGACTTATATATCTGTCCATCTAACTGGCAAAGAGCTTGTTTCTTTACAATATTAAAAATAAGTTGTATATCCTGCTTTTTTTCCCCTCTAAACATTTTACTATCACTCTTGGGTTAAGTTCCCAATCTCAGTAAGTTTAACAATGACTGCGTTTCTCATCTCCATTATGCTCTATGTTCTGATAGTCCATTGGTCCAATAGCATCTGAAGAACCCTTTATCCTGCACTAGAGTCCTACATGGATTTGGACTGAACTTATACCCTCTTGGTTTCTGTAATAGTTTGTTGGAGTTGCTATGACAATGCCACACTCTGGCTTTATAATAGAAAATAGAAGTTTCCTTCTCCCATTTCCGAAGCCTGGTGCTTCCAGGTTCAGTGTCTGCCGAGTCAGCTTTGTTTTTAGTTGGTGGTGCCTTTCTTGCATCCGTACATGGTGGATGATGCCTTCCCAGACTTGCTTACTTAGTGAACGGGAAAAGAATTCCATGGAATTCTTTTATAAAGGCACTGATCTCATTCCTAAGGGCTCTGACTTTGTCAGCCCAAAGCCCCATGTTTCAATACCACTACACTGGACTTAGGATTTTAATGTGTAAAACTTGGTGGAACATAAATATTTAGTTTAGAAAAGCTCCATTTATCCAGTCTTTTGTTGTAACTTCTGTTATAGATTCATACACACACACACACACACACACACACACACACACACACACACACACCCGTATTTTGCCTAAATGTATGTATGTAGGTGCACAACTTGTGTGCCTGGTACATGCAGAAGCCAGAGAAGGTATTGGTCCCCCTGGAACTGGAGTTAGATGGTTGTGAGCCACCATGTGGGTGCTAGAAATTGAACCCAGGCCTTCTGAAAGAGCGGCAAGTGCCATTAACCCCTGAGACATTCCTCTAGTCTCAAATATAGAATTTTTAAAGCTTGCTGTCCCTTTACATTTTGAAATGTAAAGGACTTATTGTAATGAATCATGAATAGTTTGATCTAAAGTGCCATTAAACACTATCCGATCCAATCATCTGTTCTTATAAATGAAAACACGGAGGTCCGGGGAGGTAACTGACCTCAGGTGGTACAGGACATCAGTGTGGGAGTGAGTGGGAGAAGTAAACCTGTAGCTCAGGTTTCAAGCTTGGAATTTACGACTCTCAGACATTGCAGTCTGGACAAAGAGACCCATTGCATTCTAACCACTCTGTGGCATGTACATAACCTCTTTCTGGGTGATTATATTTGAGTATGGCTTTCTTCTCTGGATCCATGACTTGTACAAAACTCTGCCATGTATACTTTGGGGTAAAAATAATTTAGGGAGTTTTTCTACTGCAAGTGTGGCCTTGTGAGTGAGTTGTATTTCCATCTTAGTACTTGGGCAATGACCATTCCTTTCACATCCTATGACATGCCCTGCACCCCACTGTTTCTGTCAAGATTCACCCATCTGGCCTATGTTTCTTATTTAATGAGAGAAAGAAGTTGAATAGAATGGCTGTTCGTTGCCCTCCAGATTAAACAGTGGATGGATTTTTAAAAGTAAATTTAAACTAGCTGCTTGCATTCAAAGACAAATAGTGTTCTTAGCTGGAATCAAAATAATCACAGCAAGTCTCTTGGTTACCTAGATCTTTGGAAAACTTGATGTGCACTTGAAAGAACTGATGAAACTGGAAAGCAGTAAAGCCCATTGTTTTGTGATTAGCGAGGGGGAAGATCATGCCTTGGCCTGGGCACAAGATGTAGTTTAGCTCATATAGATAAACTGACACATTCCCGTTGAGATTCCAAGATGCTCACATATTGCAAAACATATTCTCAGGATCTAAAGACTTTTTTTGGCTGATAACAGGATTCCTGTAATAACACGCATTTACGGTATTTTCCAAATACCTCAAGGCATGCATGACTTTAGAGAACACACGTGCATTTCATTGCACTAACCTACTTTTGTGCTTAATTAAGTTTCATTTGGCAAAAGTGACTATATGAATTTGATACATTATTACTGCCTAGCATTACCAATATGCCTTGGAGGCTTCTGCCCTGGATAAGTCTGGCATAGAGCATCCAGCAGCAGAAAGGAAGAATTTGCCAAGCTGCCAAAGGAGGCAGAACACTCCCCAGGGGCAGCCCCTCGGAAGAGAAAGAGGAACCTGAGAGCTCACAGGAGGTATGGGCTCCTGGTGCTTTGAAAGGCTGCTTAAATGCTCCTCGCCCAATTGGGTATTTCAATCAGTACATGCCTTTGTTTGGGCACTCATCTGGCTTTCAGACATCTGTGTTGGGCATAGCATAAACAAATGAGTGCAAAGTCTACTCATGTGGCAATTTACAAGGCTTTTGTGCCTAACATACTACAGGAGACAGTTCTGAGGAAAGAAAGCACCGGGGAACAACTTAGCAGAGTGGGTGGGGGAGGGAGGGGAGTGGAGGGAGAGAGGGAGGGTGGGAAGGGAAGAGAGACAAAGACACACAGAGAGACAGAGAGAGACAGAGACAGAGACAACTTAACAGAAGAGAGAGACACAAAGAAACAGAGAGACAGCAAGATCTGTTTCTGTCCATAGCAATAACACGACATGACATTAGACACAATGATTTAGCCTCTTGGACTCTTCTTCACTCAAACGATGGGCTCTCTATGGCCACTTTACAAGGGTGAAAGAAAACACAGGAATGTTGGCTGCCTGACACATTCTTGATTCTCAGCCTGTATTTCTTTCTTCTTGTCTGTTAAAGTGGTTAGGCACTGCCTCTTCTTAAGTATTGATAATCACATACAGAGTAGGAGAAAACAGATTTGCATTCAGTTATCTGCAATGGTCTCAGGATATGTTGAACTCGAGATTCCTCATGAGCCAATTAATGCTGATTTTCTTTTCAAACCAATGTTCTGGAAGTTGATTATATCATTGAGATCATTTCAGCAAGAATTAGGGGAAATTATAAAATTGTGTGTGTGTTTGTGTGTGTGTGTGTGTGTGTGTGTGTGTGTAAACCAAGGTATGTGTTTGTGTGAGTGTGCCAATGTATGTGTACACTGACATATAAGAACACTAGCATTTCAGATGCACACTTCTGTGTCTGGCTTTAGGTGGTTTTAAATATTCAAATTCAGGCCCTCACCCTTGACCAATAAGCACTTTTCCTATTGAGCAATTCCCTTAGTGTGAAAAAAATGTATATATTAATACTGCTATTTCTTTTAAAATCTTGCAAGTTTAGATATATGGTACCCAGACTTGTATTTTCTGATGAATTTCTCCAGGGGATAACATCAGTTTTCCCACCTCTTAACACCGTGGTTTGGCATGAAGCAGTCATCACACCTCCCAGACCAATACTGGTACATTCCTGTCAACCAGCAATGACTGGACTACTGGTCTCTGACTTCTTTGCTTTATTTGGGTTTCAGGCACTTTTCCTGATGTCATCCCAGCTGCCAATCCCACATTACATCTATCATGTGCCGTTCGCTTCTGTGGTCTGTGACAGTTTCACACAGGGTAATTTGTATAATACTGGTCACAATGGGCCATGTTCAGATTTTTCAGGTACTTTTCTCATGGTCAGGCTAGGATTCTACAGCTTTGGGAAGAAACCCTCAGAGGTACAGTGGAAATCTCAGTGGCTGACATTGGGGATATAGACAATGGAGATTCCCGCACTGGGGAAGGACAAAGGCACATGTATTCCATTGTGAAGTACTTGTACATGCTACATCTTCTATCATGAGAGAAGATCATTAAATACAGGACATATGCAAAAGGCGGTGGAATGTTAAGCTCTGTGTTCTGGTGATTGTTTTCAGCAGTGTGATTTTACCACAGACATGACAATTCTGGGTGGTGTTTCCTGGCACCTTAAAGGAGAGACCCAACGACACTGCCAATTCATCCACATCAGCTTTTACATGAAGGTGGATAGCTTTCCATAAAAGATCAAGTTGAAGAAAACTTCCATCATTCTCTATCTATGTATTTTAACTGTCAAATCCTTGGTAGCATTTATTCATTATGTAAATGCCATTACACATTCTATGCGTGAATAAGCACATGCATTTGTAACTTATGAAGATAAATTGCACTTGAGTTATTTTGTGGACATCCTGACAGTAATAACAACATGTTATTCCTCACCAGAGTGCATTTCCCTGGTTTATTGCAGGGGGTGGGGTGGGTGGTATTTTGATGCCAGTTATGCACGCTTTCTTTCCATGTAGTACTTCCTTTCCAGGCACTGGCCAGTCTGCCACAACAATCATTTACATGCATCAGCAAACGTGTTAGGAGGTGGTTTGGAAAGAATAAATTATCACATTCTTGGACCTTGTGTTTTTATGTGACAGGCATGAATTAATAACAGAGACAGACTTCTTTAAAATGGTGACTTTCTGTTGAAGGAGCTAACTATTGCAGAGGGTAGCTGAGGTCTGCATTTGCTTTCCCATCCCAAGATAACCTTAAAACGTGAAGCATTAAAGCCCAAGGGATTCAAAGCAGTGCATCATTAAGTGTAATGGACTTGACGAAGAATGAACCTTTTTGTGTCCCCAAATTTAAAAAAAAAAATTAATCAACAGAGACAGTGAAATGAATTAGTGGTGACAAAACTGTCTTGGTTATAGAAAGACAAATGAGTAGACACTGAACACTTCATTTCGTTCATTGTATTATACATTTTAGGATTTATTCATTTTAGTTTGCATGCATGAGTGTTCAGTCTGTAAGTGTGTATGTGTACCGCACGTGTACTTACTGGTCATGAAGGTTAGAAGTGGGTATCAGGGGCTCTGACACTGGAGTTATGGTTGTAAACCATCATGTGGATGCTGGGAACAGAAGCCTCTAAAGCCAAGGACTGCACAGTGGAGAAACACTTACACGAGGGGCAGGAACTGAGAGTGTCTCAGAGTGGAGGGTGACAGATGAAAGAATCAAGAATTCCCTAGTCTGCTGGAGAGGTGATGGTGAGGCTGAGACCACCTGCTGTCCTTAAGGGAGTCTGTGGTGTAAGGGAGGAGGACAAGGAGCAACCGCCAGTGCCAATGTGATGGGGAAGGACATCATGGCTTTCTTCTTGAGCTTAGAGGAGAAGCATAAATGCTTTCTAACACTGTCTCTGTTGTGGCAGATCCTTTATCAGACTGAGGAAGATCCTCTTGAGTGTGTTTTCTGGAAGATTGTCAGAAATCTACATTGGCTTTTTTTCTTGTGTTGCTTACCTACAATTGAGATGGTTGTACAGACTTTTATTCAGTTTGTGAGTATGCTACACTGGGTTGAAAAGTCAACATGCTGACCTGCTTAGGAAATTGTTTGCTTTCTCAGAGTCTAAATTTATTTATTACATTTATAAGAAAATATCTTTAAGTTTCATATTTTGATATAAAATTATAATTAATTAATTAATTTGTTTATTTATATTCCCAAATTGCCCCTCTCAGAGTTCTTCCCCCATGCCTCCTCCTTTGCCTCTGAGAGGGTACCCCTTTCAGGGTATCCCTTTACTCTGGGGTACCCAATCTCTATAGGATTAGGCACATTCTCTTCCTTCTAAGGCCAGACAAGGCAGCCTTCTGCTTACATATGTGCTGGGGGCCTTCGACCAACTCATGTATGCCCTTTGGTTGGCAGATACTGATTTGCGAGCATCCAAGGGTCCAGGTTAGTTGACACTGTAGGTCTTTCTATGGGGTTGCCATCCCCTTCAAATCCTTCAATCCTTCCCCTAACTTTTCCACAGGGGTCCCTGACTTCTGTTCAATGCTTGACTGTGAGTATCTGCCTCTGTCTTAATCAACTGCTGGTAGAGCTTCTCAGAGGAGAGCCATACTAGGCTCCTGTCTGCACACATAACAGCATCAGTAACAGTGTCAAAGATTGATGCCTGCCCGTGGGCTAGATCTCAAGGTAGGCTGGATGCTGGCTAGCCGTTCCTTCAGTCTCTGCTCCATTTTTGTCCCTACATTTCTTTTAGACAGGAACAATTTGGGGTTGAAGGTTTTTTAGGTGGGCTGGTGTCTCTAACCCTCCACTGGGAATCCTGTCTGACCACGGGAGATGGTCTCTCCAGGCTCCATATGCCCACTGTTGGGTATTTCACCTCAAGTCACCTACATCGAGTCCTGGGAACCTTCCCAATCCCAGGTCTTTCTAGAGACTCCTCCAACCTCATACCCCCACCAGCTGCACATTTCCATTCATTCTCCTGGCCCTCTGGGCCTCTCTCCTGTCTCCCCTCATATCTGATCCTGCTCCCCTTCCCCTCTCCTTTCCTACCCAGATCCTTCCCTCCCTCTGTCTCCCACAATTATTTAGTTCCCACTTCTAAGTGGGATTTAAGCATCTTCATTTGGGTTTTCCTTCGTGTTTAACTTCTTCATGAAGAACATGATACAACTTTTTTGACTCATATCCCTTACAAGTTAGTACATACCGTGCATAGCCTTTTGGATCTGGGATACCTCACTTGGAATTATATTTTCTAGCTCCATCCATTAGCCTGCAAAATTCATGATGTTTTTGTTTTTAATAGCTGAATAATATTCCATTGTGTAAATGAGCCACGTTTTCTGTGGTTCTACTCTTCATTTGCAGGACATCTGGCTGCTTCCAGTTTCTGGCTATTATGATTAAGGCTGCTATGAACATAGTGGAGCATGTGTTTTTTTGATACGATTGAGCACCTTTTTGGTATACGCCCAGAAGCAGTATAGCTGGGTCTTCAGGTAGAACTATTTTCAGTTTTCTGAGGAACTGCCAGACTGATTTCCAGAGTGGTTGTACAAGTTTGTAATCCTACCAGCAATGGAGGAGTGTTCCTCTTTCTCCACATCCTTGCCAGCATCTGCTGTTGCTTGAGTTTTTAATCTTAGCCATTCTGATTGGTGTGAGGAGGAATCTAAGGATCGTTTTGATTTGCATTTCCCTGATTACTAAGGATATTGAACATTTCTTTGAGTGCTTCTCTACCATTTGAGATTCCTCTCTTGAAAATTTTCTGTTTAGCTCTGTAACCCACTTTTTTTCTTGGGCAAATTCTTTTTTTTTTCTTTTATTGGATATTTTTTATTTAAATTTCAAAGGTTATTCCCTTTCCCAGTTTCCCGGACACAAGCCACCTATCCCATCCTCCTCCCCTTCTTCTAAAGTGTGTTCCCCTCCTCATCCACCCCTCCTTCCCTTCCCCCTGACATTCCCCTACACTGGGGGATGGAGCTTTGGCAGGACCAAGGGCTTCTCCTTCCATTGGTGCCCAACAAGGCCATCCTCTGTTACATATGCAGCTGGAGCCATGGGTCAGTCCATGTATAGTCTTTGTGTACCCCATTTTAAAACAATCTTAATTTAAATGTGATTGACTTAGCTGGGCCCTAACAGCACTGCCATCACATAGTTTTTCATGTTGTACCAGGTTGAATATTGTCTTACAAATTCATTGCCATCTACAACCTTGTTCAACCTTGTTTGGAAATCAAGTCCTTGGAGATATAATTTAAGCTATTGAATTGAGCCATAACACAGTGACCAGTGTCCTTTTTACATATGACAATTTTAAGGACATCAAGAGGCACCAAAACTTAGTAGAGGAATCTTCAAGCTGAAGACATAGAGTGGAATTCCTATTTAACCTCCAACCCCCACTCCTAGATTTGACTTTAGACATTTCCTTCTCCGTGAAGATACCCTTGACATTCCTTCTCCCAATTAATTTTTGCTACATGCTTTCAGGAGGTCTTTTAGAAAATGGACTCATCATAGTATCTGTTGGAACCATTCTTGACTTAAAGATTGTATGAGTGTGATAGCTACTTAGAATGAAGTTGCCTATTGGTGGTGTCTCCACCTTGGACCTCCATAAACCTGCCTTGCCTAGTGTAACATCCATTTCCAATCACCGTGATTGTGTTTCCCTTGAGAATATATCCTATTCCTGAAAAGTAGTTTAAAGAAACACAGAGAACAACACAATACAGTCATGTAGCAGTTAGATTACACCATTAGTTTTGCCTCATATATGTAAGAATGGCAACTAGTTTAATACAAATTCTCACTAAAAAATTCAATTGTTAGGGATGTTATTTAATTCTATCATCAAATCTATCCATTTGATGATAATTACCATAATACCATCAAAATATACCACTAAAATGTTTGTGTGGGGGTCTGTGGGCGGTGTGGGGGTGTGTCTGTCTGTCTGTCTGTAAAAGTTCTGTTTGTGAGTATGGATAACAGCAGTCCCAAAGAAGGACAGCCATCCTTGTTTTTCACATACATTTAAATCCCCTTGTCTTAAGTAGAATATGTGTTCATAAACAGATCGGGGCTGAACATTTTGTGATCCAAAGGTGGCAAATTAGAATAATATATGTTTTTTCACTTTGATAAAATACTATAAGGAGCAAGAAAGTATTCTGTGGGCGTATAAGGCAATAAATGCTTCAATTCTAGTCTCTGTTGGCCACCTACTTCTAGCCCATGACCACATCACTGTGTAAAGTTCCTCCATTTGGTTAACAATGGCTGTTCCTAAAACCAAAGTACTTCCATTCCTAGAAGTAAAGTAGCTTGTTTTTCTCGATTGTTTTTCAGGGAAGTGGCCCTTCCTTGATTGGGTCAGGGTAGCAAGAATGACCCAGTCTTTGACTTGCTTAGGGCATATTAAATATAAGGGAGTTCAGAGCATTTTGGCAGGCAGTAGCAAGAAGAGCCACCAATGGGGAGTTTAGAATGGATTAACAATTTACCATTTCAGGTCAGAGGCAGTATTCAAGCTCTTGTCAGCCTGACAAGTGGATGTGTTAACACCTCATTCTGTACATGCCAAGCAGTGTGGAGGGGCTTTAGCAGGGGGTTGACAGGATGAGACTTAGACTCCAGAAAGGTCACCCTGAGATGAAACATTGGAGCTGGAAGGCAGGCAGGGAAGTGTGTCAGGAACTGTATTTAACCATTCCACCAGGAAAGGGGGGAAGTGAATTCACTGTAAACCAAAGTGCTACATCAATGTCTGTTTCACTTTCTTAGTAACACGCCAAGCCAATTCCTTACAAACACAGCCCAATTATTCAACTCTAATTGATAAATATTCTCTCCTTTCTGAAGGAGGTAGGTAAATATAATCAGGAATTATTGAGATACAAAATGGGTGTGCCTGGAAAAAGAGGGAGCCTGCATCGTGTCTGCCATAGGAATCTAGACAGAACCAGTAAGAAGACCAGTGCCAGGCAGAAGCACAAGCTCATGTTTGCATGTCCTGTTCTTTGCTCCCTGATCCCATTTCTTGTTGACTTTTCCCTCTGCATTATGTACAGATGCCAAGAGCCAACCTGAGGAATTACCTAATGACACAGTCATGCTTTTAACAATCCACATTAGCCTTATTTGACAGACTGTCAGGGTACAGGGACAAAGGGAGATCATTACAGCACAGATTTTTAATGCTAAACCCTGTCATAAAGCACTCAGTCATACTTCACAGAAAGAAAACTGTATTTGGTGAACAATGAAGTCAAGTTAAAACAGGAAAAAAATGTATGTTCCGTTCTTTGCTCAATGTTTCCCTGCCAAGTGCAGAAATTCCACAGTGTTCAAGGCCATATATAAGGCTAGTATCTTAAAAGACAAGCATTGCATGTAGGGTCAATGAAAGTAGACAAAATTTCTAGGGTGTGTGTCAGAAGGTACTGTGTATGTGATTTGAAAAACACAGTTTATCTTTGGGGGTGGGCAACTGTGTGACCGGTAGTTCTAATTTTTCCTTCTTATAAACAGGGCCTTGGCCAGAGACATTAATAAAGAGTCCCAGAATTTCCAGTGAGGATGGAAAGTGGAATTTACATCCAGCTTTGAACCCTACTACTGTGAGACTTTGGAAACAGTTCTGCAAGAAGGGGGTTCTCCATCAAGAAAATGGGTACTGGGTTTTATCTTCTCTAAATATCTATCCATTCTGACAACTTTTTAACTCCCCAATATTTGATCTGTGAAGAATTACTACTAGCCTTTATGCGGTAGTAGGGCTTGATTTCCTACATTTTTAGGCATGTAACATGCTCTGTTTCAGAAGGATGACTTGAAGATTACCCTTAAAATGAGAACACTAATCAAAGGAATTAACATAGGATCTCTCAAATCACATATTCTCAATAAACACAAATTTCCTTTGCCAGGTGTCTACTCATTAAAAATGTTGACTGACTAGTCTTCTTGGGGTGGGGGTGTAGATATGTAGTGGTGACTGAAATAGAAACTTTAGCTGCCTTGGTGGAATTGAACTAATGAATACATGAGACAGAGTATTGCCTCACCATCCTTCCTCCTTGTCTTTGCAGTTCCTGATCCAGAGGGGTAGATGAATGGTGAAGCACTGGTGTATGAGATGTTATTATCACCCAATGACCACCCCTGGACCTTTCCTCACTAGAGTGTCTGGAAGCAGATGGACACAAGATCACCGATTGGGAAAGGAGAAAGAGTAGGGTTCATTGGAGTTAGTGGATGTGAGGGCTGTACTTCAGGATAGTGGGCACTAAGGAATGTTAATAAGACTACCGGTCACTCCCTTATATGAAATACTTGTAAGACACACACATCAACAATTACATAAACACAATGAAAATACTTATAGTATTATACTTAACCTCTAGTTACTTAATGTCATCTGGGGCAGGCTGAGCAATGTGCTCCCTTCCCAGAGGCACATAATACATTTTTTTATGCCCAAGGATGGAAAATTTCGCAGAGTGAGTCAGATATTAATCTCAATTTTCTGTACTGTACTAAGTATTTCTATGAATATAAATACTGGAGGCTACACAGAATGAGTTGTTTTTGACTTCATCATTTCTGAATTACCATTTATTTCTCCTGAAGTAAAGTTAAAGGCTCTGGAATTGAGTAATCCATCTTAAGCATTTTTGTTTCAGCTGATAGAATCATGACAAACCATTTACATGGAGACAACTGACATAAAATAATATTGACAGTATAAAATATATGCAAATTATTATTATTTTTATTCATTGAAAACAGACAGATCAAATTGCCCCGTTGAGATTGGTATTTGCAAAGTTTTACTGGAACTTTAAAAATATATTCTTGATAGAAGTAACTTCAATAACAACAATCATAATGTTGGCATTTATAAAATTCATAATGTTATTATTTTATAAAATTTTGCACATGGAAATAAATATGATAAATAAAAATGTCTTTCATGTGATACAGATAGAAAAGATCCTATAGGTATTATTTAAATAAAGTCAAATATTAAAATAGGAAATAAATTCAATTTTACTGTGCTTTAAAGAATATTGATCAAGGAATTTAAATGATTCATTGTGTAAAGAGAAAAGATATTTTGGATGAAAATTCACCAAAGTGCAGGTTGACTAAAAGCAACGTTTCTGGCAAAGGATTTATAATACTCTTGAGGTCAATAGAAGAGGGCAGATCATACATTGTCAGCAAGTTGTACCCAAAACATACAATTTTATCTAATTCAAACATGTGGACCTAGAACAAGGAATAGCAAACATAATTTATATTGTAGCTAATTGCATTTTTCCTAGGTAATAAAGAATGAAGAAATGCAGAACAACAATATCCCTACCCCAATGACCTTCCCAAGTAGTCTTGATCTACCTTGAATGGTAGCCCTTCTTATTTCATTATGGAGTGGCAATCTGTTTTTATGGTTATCACTACTGTCAAGAGATGATTATCTCAGGGGTGGAGTGGGGATTGAGTCTTTGGTGCATATGCTTCAATATGCTTATCTATAACTCAGCAGTCATTCAAGAGAACATTTGCTAAATAAATGAATAGCAGGGTTTTATATTAAGATCATGTTGAGGCGTTCAAGAATGCTGGGATGCCTCCCTCATATTTTGTTTGCCCCACAATAGTGGTTCAGATGAGCAGATGGTATATAGTTTCAGGAGTTCTGATCCTCTGCAGTGTCAGAATTCGCCTATAATGCACATTGTTTTAAGGGCAATTGCTACACCATTGGGAGGAAAACATGACATCGGGTGTCTACCCCAGGCTCTCCCATGAGATGCATTCCTCTCCATTCTTTCCTTAAGAGACCATGGGCTCAGTCTGTTCTGTTTCTCCTAGCAAAACTTTTGGCTCCAGTCTTGACAGCAGCTTGGAGGCAGATAGTCACATTATTTTATGAAGTAATTTAGATATGATTTGTAAAAAATTAAAACAGTCTTCTTGGCACAAAGCTCTCAAAGGCTTAGATTTAACCAGTGACTGCAGTATTGCAGGGGATTATAGGCTGAAAGTTGGAGAACTCTAGATTTCTAGGAAGAGGAACTCAGGTTTTCACATAAGACATTCACAATGAAATAAAAAATTTAAAGCAGTAGTATTGGTTACTCATTGTAGAGGCCTCCTACTCTCACTTAATTACTGGAAAACCACTTGAAGGTTTCTCTGTTGCTCTAGTCCAGGAAGAATAGGTAATTGGGATTTCATAATTTACACTTGATAGCCAAGAATGATGGGGGTGGTTGTTCTCAGGGTGGAAATTTGAATGATTTATAATTTCTGATCTCACATTCTTTGTTAGGGATTAGAAATCTATTTCTTTGTCTAGCTCTGAAGGGCAGTAGGTGTCTGTGGATTTGATCCCTTGAGAAGTACTTTAGAAGGTGGGGGATAAAGAATCCAGCCATGTTCTTAGGCAGGCAGTGTTCTTCAGCTTCTCTGTTGCTTTTCCTTATGACTAAACTAGTGTTGAGAATGAGGAAAAGTATATGAAGAATTTTCTGCAGGACCATGTGCACGGTGAAGGCCCCCACTGCAATCCAAACAACCCATGCTCCTAGGCAGATGATATCTCACGCTAGCTTTAAGCACACTCAAATCTCCTTTTCAACCGAACATCCTCCAAGGCAAAAAATCGTTGAGATGCAATTCACACAACACAGCATTTTACACATAAGGTGGGTTGTCAGTCGCTTTAGTGCATCTGTAGTGTTGCATATCTACCATATCTAATGCCTGTAAACACACTTCCATCATTCCAAAGTAAAACTTACCCAAGAATCAGGCTCTGTCCATTTCCTTCCTTGAAGCACTTGGCAACTGTCGGTCTGTATTCTGTCTCTATGATATTCTTTATTCTAGGTGGTTTTATAGACTAGCCTTTCATGTCTGGCTCTCCTTGCTCAATCTTCTAACCATTTTTCCTAAAAAAGGAACAACAAACTAGAAATCTATTTTAATAAGGTAATATTTGCGTATAATTAAATGCAGATTTTAAAAATAAATATAGAACTAGAAGCATTTTCATTGATGTTACAATCACTACTAACATAGAAACACCATTCATTGCTATCTCTTAAGAAAGTAGTCTTTTAAAGTGAAATTGGTTGGTAAAGGTTTTATGTTTCTGAAATTCTGGGAAATGGCATTATTTTAAAGTTTTGTTTTCTAACTGCTTGTTGGTGCATTCTGAGATATCACTGAATTTTTAATATCAAACTTATAGCCAGTGACTTTCATAAATTCATTTCTTTATGCTAATACTTTGTTCAGGGAGGTAGAGAATGGGCAGGGTCTTTATGCTTTCTTTTTAATCAATTATGTCTTCTGGGAATAAATGGTAGGCTCCCTCATTGCTCTTGCCATTTTTAGAGTTGGAAATCTAGAATTTCATTTTCTTGTCTTGTTGCTGTGGCTCAGATCATCAGCACTGTGTTAATCAGAAGTGTGAGCGTGACCATCCTGAGAAACTGAGTCAATTACTGAAGCTCTAGCTTTGAGAGAGTCAAAGGGGCACAGAAAAGGGGACAGAAATGAGATATTTACAAGAGTTCAAAACACACCATGACAACCCCTATGTGCAGTGACTTTACCCTGACATTCCCTTCCTTAGTTCTCAGACCTCAACATAACCTAACATGGTTTTATTGAGCGAATGTTAGGCTTCTTATACATGTTGTTCCTAAATATAAAGTCATAATGCTATGATTTGCAAACACTAGCCTCCCTTCAATTGTAATTTTCGCTGTGAGGAACTGCTGTAGATATGTTTCCTGAACTAACACAGCAGTGTAGTTGAGGCAAATCAAGTAAAATCAGTTGATTTTAATGGTAATCACATTTGAAAAGAGTTGCTAGACTCATTTTCTCAGGTTTGGATTATTGTTAAAAGTTGAGAGCTTACCCCCTGCTTTTATTTTCATCTTTTCTTCTTTTTCTCTCACAGAGATGAGAAAACCAAGGCACCGGAAGATGAGTGACTTGCCCAAGGTCACACAGAGGAAGAATGAAAAGCACAGGGATAAAAGTCTGAGTTGTCATTGTCCAATGCTTGATTGTTAAAGGTCCACCCCTAAGAGACATGGAGTCCAGTCTCCAGGCCCTCATAAGGAAGTGTGAGTGCCAAACACTGCAAACAAACCATGATAGGAGCTGCTCTGACAACACAGTGAGGCAGATTCTCTCAAATTTTTGCTGTAGCAGAGGAAGCATTGGAAAGTATCAATTATATTTTCACATTGGCATATTTCTATTTTTTCATTAAATAAGAAAATGAAGGATGTATCAACCTAGAAGACGGCCAAGACTTTAACTAAGGGTGGGGAAAGAATTATGTCTTTGGTAAAAAGAGACAGCTTCTTGAGCGAGAACACTCTGAGTAATGTTGTATGTGCTGAAGTCTTAAGGCCTCCTTCTAGGTATGAATGCTATGATGGGAAGGCCACTATTTGAGATCACACATAGTTTCTCAAATGCATGCTCTCCTTACCTCCCAGTTCTTCCTCATGCCTTCTCCACACTCTCTAGATTTCCTTTTCTTCCTCTAGGTGTCAGGTATCGACATCTTACTAATGTATCAGTCTCAGGGAAACATCACTTTGTTAAGAGAGGCCTAATAAGATAGGCTACTTTGTTCGTCTACTGAGCCTTCTCTATACCTTGTACACCTTTAGGAGAGTGTTTATAAATACAATAGTACTTTATAAATAAAATTCAACTCATTCTCTTCCATTTAACTTTGGTTTTTTTAAAGTTTAAAACATAATATATCATCTATCTATCTATCTATCTATCTATCTATCTATCTATCTATCTATCATCTGTGTGTGTGTGTGTGTGTGTGTGTGTGTGTGTGTGTGCTCTCATGTGTGTGGGCATGCTACAGAATACCCGTGGAAGTTAGAGGACTACCTTCAGGTGCCGTCTTCCTCTACCATGTGGGTCTCGGGGATCAAATTCAGGCCCATCAGGATTGGTAGGCAAACATCTTCACCCACTGAGCTAACTCTCCAGCCCTAAAGTGCTCTTTAAAGAGGAGAGCGAATCTTATCAATTTTCTACATTCAACTCCTATAGACTCTTAACAGCTTTTACAGGAAACAGATAAAGAGCAATGCTGAAAACAAATGATGATGATCCAATCCCACACGTATTAACTAATGCACCTTGCATGTAGAAAGAAACTCATAAGTATTTGCACGTTTGCAGATTGTCTCTGAGTTGGATGAAGTTCTGAGTAGAAATGTTGGCATTTAATGAGGTTTTATTGTTTACAGTTATGCTGTAGTGAGCATGGCCAATTCTTTTAGCATTTTTGATATCCAAGATTACTTGTTGCTTTTGGAATGTATACCATGTAATAGAAAAGGAGTGAAATGTGGGTGTGCTGATGAAAGTGTTTAACTTCTAACAGTTCATTTAGATTATTTTATTCAATTAATGAGCATGGACAAGACAATTAAGCTGCACATTCTTCTAGATATGACATGCCTAAAACAAGCATTCATGTAACCCACAGTTGCTGACATTAGGCCATACGTGAGTTACCATAATATTATATTCAAATATAAGCATTTGCTGATCAATAGCCACTTGTGTCTAACTTAAACAAATAAGATTTAAATAAAAACTTGTCCTTTGGTTGCAGTCATCTTATTTTAGTGCTTAGTAATCATGTATGGCCAAAACAGCTGATTTAAGTTCTCTCACTATGTGGTTGGAAATCATGTAGAAGCAAACCATGGCTCCCATGTTGTTGGCTTATTAAGAGCCTTTGTGACAAAGGCATGTGGGGTGGAAAAATTGCTGTAGAGGCTTATGGTATTAGGTCTAGGGAACTAGGGACAGATCCTTCTAGCTCTATAAGGTGGGAGACCTATAGCTTAAGGTTCTGAGAGCAGAGGGGTATTGCTCTGGGCCTTAATTATCAGTGGTCCTGCATTCAGTGACCAGTGATCCCTGGCTGTTGCAGCCGAGAGTAATGGAAGTAGGAGGCAATGATGAGCATTATGACACTCAAGCCCTGAGTGTTGAGACCTTCAACTCCCAACAACACCTACAGAAACAGCCACCAGGACCTGAGTGTCAGACCCTCTGCCTAGGGTTCCTGGAACTCTTCTAGCATTGCAAGGCTGGCAGTCTCTCATCTTTAACTCCTTAGAGCCTGTGCTCTCTACCCTCTAATCTTCACTTTCTCTATCCTTCATGGTCTCAGCTGCCTCTAGTTTCTGCTTCCTCTGTCCGAGGTGGCTCTTGACCAATCAGATATCCTTTGGCCACTGTAGAGACTGTAAGTACTTACACTGTTGGCAACTTCATTTCCACATGACCAGGGCTGCTTCCTATGCAAATGCTTCTGCTGCCCCTTTGTGCTATGAGTTCAGGCTGTTATACTCATGATGAGTGTCCCAAGTAGACCAAAGAACATTTGGGAGCAAGCCTTTTATTGGGACCTAATGGTACAGTGCCAGGGAGGTCATACAGAGGATTTCCTAGGTAACCTACAAAGTGAGGCAAACATCCAGTTTAGCGTGGATATGTGTTTAATGGTGTGTGTGTGTGTGTGTGTGTGTGTGTGTGTGTGTGTGTGTGTGTTAGAGAGAGAGAGAGAGAGAGAGAGAGAGAGATTCAAATATAATAATTCTAACTTGCACCAATCACCCCACAACCTTTCGTTTTCTTAATACCAATTGCAGCTGCAAGTCACTGAATCTTTTGAGCAGTGGTTCTCAACCTTCCTAGTGCTGTGGCACTTTAATATAGTGTCTCGTGTTGTGGTGACTCCCAACAATAAAATCAATTCATTGCTACTTCCTAAATGTAATTTTGCTACCATTATGAATCATAATATAAGTATTAGTTATGCAGGAGATCTGAAATACAACCCTTGTGGTGTCGTGACATACAGGTTGAGAACCAGTGTTATAGGAGAATGTTCATCTTCCTTCAAACAGCCTGAAGGACTGAAGGCAGCTTTTGCAAGGTCCTGAGCCAATAAGAAAGGTGGGCATGTTGGAGAAGTGGTAGGCTTAGCAGGTCAACCTGAAGGCCACTGGCACTTGTGTTGCCTGGATTTCAGGTTTTGTTGATGGTTCAGTCAGAGACTGGAGCAAGACCACCTGAAGCAGACATTAGGTGTTCAACAGCTACCTTACTGATGTCTCTTGGGGATAGAGCATGGCTCTCTCAGGGTAGTTCCTTGCTCAAGACTGCTAGGCATAAGGGATGGTCACTTGAATGCTCCTAATAGTTTCATTTACTCACAAAACACCATCAAAGTGTACTTACAGAAAGCACTCGAAGCAAGTAAACAAGCAACCCAAACCCCAAACTCTTACAACTTAATAAAGGCTGTCTACCAAACTCTCTTTCATAACACCACTACAATTTCACAGTATTTCATGCTGCTTAACCTCTGCCCTACTATCCTGGGAAGATTTGATTCCTCTGATCTGTTTAATGGCCAGGGACCACCATAGTGGACAGTAATGGATGTAGTCCTTCCTTTACTGGTGGCGGTTCTGTTTAGTTAGTCTGGTTCCACATGCTACCTGTTGCCTCTGGGAGACACAAGACATCACATCCAGTACTTTCTCAGTTTGTTAGCTATTCCTTAAAAAAAGCAAAAAATAAAAACAAACAAACAAAAGGAAAAGAACCAGGTTGAGTTGTCAGACTTGAGGACTGAAGTATAGCCGTGTCTTTTTCTGGAGTTATTTTTAAGGTCATGCAAACAGCACTAACACTGAGCCCAGATCTCATCTTTCAGAGTCTCTAAACCATACCTAAAGAGAGACCAAGGCCACACACTTCTGGAGTCGAAGGCCTCTGTCCTTGCCTTAGTCTTTGGTGGGAAGGTTCAGATATCATGCCCTCAATACATTTTAGGGGGTTAATTAGTCAGATATTTAACTCAGAGTCCCAGTCAAATGCAATTCTCCTAAAATAGTTTCATGTGATGTTGAAAGGAAAAGAATTTGCACTCTCTTTTGGGCAGGGAGGATGCTTAGGGCCCTAACAGCACCATTAAAATGCCCAGCTGTTCCCCACATGGTGTCTTGTGGGCCCAGGAGGGAGATTCTATTTTCTGCCTAGATTTATATCCTCCGTGGATCATTATCTTGGTATATCTGCATCCATATTTTCAGCCTAGATCCTAAAACATGACACTTTATCCTGATTGTTTTCTTTCGTCTGGAAATGCTCCCATACCCTGCTTTACCATGAGTGGAGTAGCATATGTATGTGTGCATGGGTTTGTAAGGCTGATAAAAAAGACTATAATGTTGCTGAAGCCTGGATACACTATTGGGACAAAACTACACCTCTGAAGTCTGGAAATGTTTGGCTCCCCCAAACTATCAGAATGAATATATATATATATATATATATATATATATATATATATATATATATATGTAATGATGTGTTTTGGAAGTGATTTTGGTATGAGATTACTAGCAGCCTCAAGTTCTATTTCTTTAAGGGGAATAGAAGCATGACCATAGCCAGCAAGCTGAGTGTAGAAACTCACTTTTTTCTTTTTCTTTTCATTTATTTATCTCTATTACAAAATATAGGAGAAACATATGTAATGGGAAAAGTATGATGTTGATGTTGGAACAGTTGCATTGTCCACTGGAATACAATAGAGAGCTCAGGAATAAAATCTACAAAGCTATTATTGAGTTCACTCTGTGTTGGCCAACCACGGATGGGCGCGGGGTCTAGCCTTAAGAGTGGTTTGTATGTCTAGGGAGACTTCATTGAAGAAAACTAAATTTTCCTTGAGTGGTTATCAATTGGAGAGAACTTCTCGGTTAGGGATGGGGTTTGTGTTCACTCTTGTCCCTGGGACCCTATTTGGCTTAGACCTGTATAGGATATATTCACAATTTTAAGATATAATATTGATGAGTGACTTCAGAGTTTTATGAAAACAATATTTTAACCACTTTGGAGATTTCTTTACTATTTTCCAATTATTTGCAGGCAAGTATGAGGATGAAAATACAAATGAAGATTTGCACAGTCATCTCATTAGTTCCTTTAATGTTCACCAAATATGCTAATTAAGCATATATTAGGGAAAATATGTAGGCTCTGCTCTGGAAACATATTGAATTGTTTTGACATCATGTTTAAAATGGTACACGAAGTTAAAAACAGAGGTTATACTAGATCGTAAGAGCAGAAAGAAACCTGGAAAAGAATCTGGTCAAACTCAGGGTGGGGGATGTGTGTGGGGGTGGGGGAGGGGGATGAGGAAACAAAATCTTTGAATACGAAAGGTTCACAGTATAAATGCAATTCACATCTAAGTCCCCCAACGCTCTGGTTGATGCGGTTTTTTTTTTTAAAAAATTGTTTAAAAAAATTTAAATTATATGAATCTGGGTATATACCTGTGCATGTGAATTGATGTAAGTGCCTGTGGAAGCCAGAAGAAAGATTTGGATCCTTGGAATCTGGAGTGATGGGATTGTGAGCTGCCTCGCATTGGTACTGGAAGCTGACCTTGGATCCTCTGGAAGAGTCCTATGTGCTCTTAGGGGCTAAGGCATCTCTTCAGAACCCTTAATTTGTGCCTTTAAAAAAATGCTAGGCCAACATGAAATAATGAAAACTGCTTGAATTTTGTCACATACCAGAGTCAGATCTAAGGCCTGGCTTTGTCACACTTAGCTCTGGTAGCCACTGAGTGTTTCTGATCCTTGTTTATCTGGTTACATGGAGACAGTACAGACTTTCCCAGGTTAGAAAAAGGTTCCTGAGTTTCAAATCAGACAAAGTAAACTGATTAGCACTCAAATTACTTGTAAAGATACCACTTACCTCCAAGTCAATGGGAAAATTCAACCTAATTGCAATTAAATTTCCAGCTGAATTATTTTTGAAATGTGATGACGTGCATTCATGCTCGTGAGGCAAAATAGCGTATTTGGTGAAGAAGAACAAGACAATTATAACTGTACCAAGAGCAATGAAGCACATCGTACCAGAGGGATAAGAGGAGGCAGACAAAGAGAACACTAGATTTCAGCACATGGTAAGGATGGATTTTCTTTTATTTATTTATTCATTTTTCTGGAGCTGAGGACCAAACCCAGGACCTTGCGCTTGCTAAGCAAGCGCTCTACCACTGAGCCAAACCCCAAAGAATGGATTTTCAAGCCAGAGATGGAGATCTGGGATAGTCTGTGAGTGGGCACATTGCTTATGCAGATGGTAGCTAGTGCTGTGTGTCTGGCCGGGTTCTATGTGCTTTCTATCAATGAACACTTTGATTTTCCAAGGAATTCTCCTAATACACTTGTACCATCAATATAGTATGGCTGAAGGAATGGAGATTCAGGCTAAGCCTTTGCCCAAGGTTGTCCGTCTAGTCACTTCTTAAAACGTATTTGGTTTCAGATCGACTAGAGTCTCATTCAGACAACTCACAGCATATACTCTTATCAGATAGTAATTTGGGGACATGAGATCCATTTGTGGGGACGCTTAGAAGCAAAATGCATCTTTTCCTACTTTTGCTGCTTTGATTCTCTAAAACGATATAATACTTTGGCTTTTGGAGTTTTCTTTTTTTATAGCAAAGTTCATGTTTCTCCCCATTTACATACATTGTTGTATGGTATGCTTGGGTCAGATTTTTATAAGCTTTCTATAATATTGATTTACTTTCCTAAACTTTTGTACTCACACCAGATGCAAACGCTCTGGCTGAAACACAAGACCACATCCCTGAGAGTCTGGAGGAAAACACTTTTAAAACATTAGTTTTTATATTTTATTTATTTTTGAGATTTCCATACAATATAGATTTGGTCATATTCTGTCCCTTCTTCCAACTCCTCACAGATCCCCACAACCGACTAATTTCATGTTCTTTTTCTATCTCTCTCTCTCTAAACAAATACCTAAAACCAAACACAGCACACACATGTTGGCACGAGCACACAAATACACACACACACACACACACACACACACACACTTATACATACAGACACTCACACAATGTACACACAGCATACACACTTTCACACACAGACATACACAGAGACACACAGACACATACAGCATACACAGACAGACACACACATTGGGGGCAGGCACGTGAACACACGTACTTCATACATAAGCTAAGATAGTAAATAAATGGATTTAAATTAAGACAGAGATGACATTGACCTCCCTAAGTTGAGTTTGCTTTAGCTGTATATGCCCACCCTTATCCCAAAAAATGTTTTGTCTGTTTGGATCTATATTGGTTCTCTTGTACATAACAGGCAATTTTTCAGTGTGCTTTTTATATCACCTGAAGAGTATCGGAATATACATTTTAAATTATAATGGAATCAAAAGAAAATATTATTTTGAAATTATGAAATAAAACTATCATTATCCATAACAAAAATAAATTAAGAAAGATGTTAAACTTCGCTGATCTTTGATATGAATTGATGCTGGCTCTGTAGTCAGGCACCAATAGAAGACAGATCCTGTCATTTGACTCAGAGGAAGAAGGTAGATGACAGCAGTGACACCCATTTTGTTCACTTCCAAATGCTCAGCAGAGTGATTGTGTGTTCAGAGAGGCCGAGCGAGCACAGGGTTGCTTAGTTTACTGTTACCCAAACTAATTCACAGCATTCACAAGTATTTCCAGAATTCCAAAAATAAAAGTCTCACGTTAAGAGTAAAGCTTACGGGACACACATAAGAGAGGGCAGGGCAGGTAATAACTCCCCTACCCTCCTCTGCACACTTCTGAAAACAACCCAGAAAATGCTTTCCCCTTCCCTGGCAGGAATGCTCCATCAGCCACGTTATGAGGTAACAGAGCATTTCGGAACGGATGTTTGGAAATGTTACCCAGTGTTTCCATTGCTATGTGATACATTGCTGAAAGTGATATAAATGTTACACCTATAAAAATAATCCCTCATATCAACACACTTAAAAATACTGATAGAGAAGTTTTAAACCCTTGAAAGGCTTAAGTGAAGTCTACAGCCATTTACTGAGACAAATATTCATGCCTTCTCAAGCACAACTGATGGATATCACAGAAGGTGGGAATTTACTGCCAAGTTTCAACAAAACAGTTTCATAATCGGTAGATGAAGCAGGACATCTGTGTTGCCATTATGAAGTACAGTCTATGGCACGCGTTTTCCCCTTAGCTTTATCTATCTGGATGGCTCTGGGGGAAAAAGACGCAGCAACTATAGCCATGAAAGCCAAAGATCACAACTGTGAATGGCCAGGTGTACACATTGGGATTTCCCAAACAGCAAACACAATCATCCTCCTCAAGATAGCAACTCTTTCAGTGAGGAAGAAAGACATTTGCTTCATTTATAAATGCAATCGATTTTATTTTAAGTTGACATTAATTTTTAGTTCTCCATTTAGTGGTTTAGTATCATTGCATAAAGTATACATACATGCTTATATACACACAATGGTACTCATATACTTTTTATTAAGGTTTACTCCCTACGCAATCTTCTAATGATTAAGATACATTATGCCAGATGTCACTCCACAGTTTCCTAGAAGTTTCTGATGTAGGGACATCTGTGGTCAGCCTACGTTTTTATGCCAAGGTTTACCATTCTGTCATTTTTCTTCCAGTTTTTAGATGCCCACTCCAGTGGATGATGTCAGCCCGCCACTCCTACAGGGCTAGAAAGGTGAGAGGTAGCCTCCAGCACAGTCCTTGTATAGACTGTCACGGGGGCTTTTTTCATCCGGGCTCTCAGAGGACCCAACAGCCTCCTTGCTTGACGATGTAGATGCTCAAAGAGGATGAACACCCAAGGCCTAAGCCCCAGGTACTGTTGCCTCTTTCTTGTGCTACATTCTGCTGGTCCAAATAGTGCCAAGGCTCTGCAGACCTTCTCTTGGACAAAAGTTAGACCAAAGTCATTTTGCAAATGAGGGAAACAAATTGGGAGGGGAGAATCTTCAGCCGTTACACAGCCCAGTAGACTTACCAACCCTAGCATTCAGCATAATGATTAGAAGTTAATATTTTCTTTCTATCTGACAGTTCAGGGTTCCGGGTGTTTTCTACCCCCCGATGATTAGATACTTTTAGTGTGCGTGCGTGCGTGCGTGCGTGCGTGCGTGCGTGCGTGTGTGCGTGCGTGTGTGTGTGTGTGTGTGTGTGTGTGTACCCAAGCCCATGTGGAGGTTAGGGAATAAACAACTGCAATGTGACCTTTTTTTTTCACTACGCGAGTCATGTGGATGGAACTCAGGTTGACATGCTCAGCAAGCTGGTACCTTCACCCTCTGAGCCATTTCACCAGCCCCGAGGGTTGAGCCTTCTCTCTTCTGACCAAATAGAACAACTTGTAGAGAAGCAGGCCTTGCACCTCATCTTTAAGTCCTAACCCAGGGAGGATGCTTCAGTTCTGTTTGTATTCCAGTGGCAGGGGCTGTCTGTGTGGTTGGACTCTGGTAGGAATGCACTGGGCAGGGGGTGCCTAGGATTAGTACACCTGTGTTTTCTCCTCACACTGCTGATGCTGTTAAGACGTGCTAGTTCTAGAATCATTTCAAGATGCAAATTAATATACATATCTTGACATTTCTTGGAGTAAATAACTCGTGGTTCTTAGAACAGAACACCTTACCATAAAAAAAAAAAAAAAAAAGAAGGGAATGGCTAGTTCTTTGACATAATGGAGACGGAATGGTCTCTGAAGCAGATTTTCTCTTCCTACCATCTGCTGTGTGTCTTCTGTCCTTTTCTCTTCTCATAGAAGTTTTAAAGACCAGAATTCTTCTTCAAGGCATACAATGGAAACTAGACTGTATGTTCCTTAAGGCCAGTGATCCTACAGAGGTCCTGTCTTCCAGGACAGCTGCCTCATACCTATGGAAAGAATAAAAGAAGCCAAAAGAAATGCAAAGAGATGGACCTTCCTGTTTTCCTGGATTAGCTTAGCATTTGTTTATACTTTGCTTTTCTCAAGTTTCTCCATGTTTCCTTGGACCTGAGCATAAAAATAGTTTCCCCTGGCCCCATCAGTCCTCGGCTCTGAAGTGGCATCATGTAAAGCCCTGATGAAATCCATGTGCTCTCATCGTTTCTTGCTAACCTGTCTTTTGTCATAAGAGTTATCAGCCTCGGTGTTTTGTGATGGCCGAGGAAAGTTATGCCCCTTTCCACTGACACAGCTTCTAAGTGCTCTTGTTTGGATCTACGGCATCTTTACACAGCCTAGGACCTCCAAGGTAGTCATGCTTGGAATGGTCTCCAGTATTTGATATAGACACAAGCCTCTTCCTCAGGGGCCTGCCAGCTCATTGAGAAAGACTAACAGGAGAATTAGATTGCTAAGGAGAACTAACAGCAGAATTTGGATTGCTGAGGTTTCCTGTCCCTCCAAATTAGTCACTCTTGAACGTGTCCACTTCCCGTTTGACTTTTCCTCTGTCATGAGGAGAGTTGTGAACAGTATAAACAGTACCTTCTGTTCATTGCTGTCAGCCTATATACAGTGTATGCTCTCTTACATATTGGCATATGTATGGCACCCTTCCTATTTTCCAATGCTGATGCTGGTTTTTCCTTAACTTTATATCACTCACCATCCCATTTGACTAGGGGTGGAGGGCGGAGTGTTCAACGCCTGCACTTACCTCACCATCAGATGCAGAGGAGAGACACAGTCTTACATTTAATGCTTGTGGAAATTATATAGCCTGTGATATCAGTTTCTTTAAAACACCTTGTAAACTTTCACTTCTGCAGAACTATCATAAATCTGCCCAATTCAACAGTTTACATGAAATACCCCACCATTCCAGTTGGAAGTAGAATACTTTTTTTCTTTTTTTCTCTTTGGTCCACTGAAGCCCTGCACTGTTAGAAGTTATTGAGAATACCATTTATTACAACCAACCTTGCTTCCTCTCTGATAATCAGACATGGTCACAGCTCACATGTGTGTCAGTTTATAGAGAAGTCCCCAGGGCTGTGCTTTCAGGAATGTGTTGAATGCTGAGGGACACTGAGGTGCATGACGTGAATTGTCTATGCTCAAGTTGCTCAAAGTCACTGGGAAGCTGATTGTCACTGAGTGAGGTGAAGACTCTTTGGGAGATCAACCCCCAACTTTGTTTTTTATCTTTATTAAGGGTCTTTCCTGTGGGCTTCACATTCAAAATGGGATTTTGATTTGCAGAGAGAAGTCTTGAGAGAAGCATAGTGTGACCTTATTCTAACCAATAAATTCCCTGACTGCCCTGTCATCTGGAGAGCAGTTCCTGGGGTATGGACACGGTTAAGGAGTGATGACTTGGTGTGATCATGGGTGGCTCATATTTGGATGTTTGCCTGAAGGGGGATGTTGCAATATGCCAGTTTCATCCAAGTTCATTCAGTATATCTGAGATCCGAGAAGAGTGTGACTGTGGTTCCAGACATATGTTACCCCCTTTCACATGAAGGCCAAGGATGTGACTGTAAGGACTGCTATTGGCTCAAGACTCCCCATGACAAAGTTCTCAGCACAAAGGAGATTTATATGCCTCAGACGAATAAATGATTTGGAATAAAGAAAAAGACAGGAGACAAAGGATGAGTGAGAAGGAGAAGGGAACAATGGAGATGAGTAGGGGGAGAGACCGTATCTAAAATAACAAAAAGATGGATGCTGTATTCTTTTGAAACACCTTTTTGAAATACTTCAAGGTTGACCTCAGACCTCTACTTGCATGCACACATACAGGCTTACGTACACAGTTACACACATACACACACACACACACACACACACACACACACACACCTACATACACACACTTGTACAGTCTTAGGTTTGATCATGTCTAATAACACAAGCAGTACTGCCTTGACAAAAAAGAAAATCATGATTCTTTGATGTAGAAAGTAGAAACAAGAAGAGTCACATGACCCTTAATTGACCTCATTTGGTTTGATTGCTCTTAACATCTATTCTGTGTCCTCTATCAATATCCCATCTGACATTGATCTCAACATTTCACAGTAATTCACTGGAGAAAGAAGTTTCTAGAAACACTTGTGCCTTTCACAGACAGTGACTGAAGTGTCACTCGTGTTCCCCTGCTAACCTGCAATTCCTTGAGACTGTAGTCCTTTTCCATCATTACCTCAGAGGCATTTACTGTCATTTCCCCTCTCAGTGACCTCAGTGACTGAGTGAAACTCTCAGTTATAAGAAATTTCATGAGTGCCCCACAGATGCAAATATTTCTTTAACCTTCTTCACAACACACTAAAGTAGGAATTGGTTTCCTACCACAACCCTCCCATGTGCTTAATGAAAGCACTGGGCTAATGGTAGAGCACAGCTTTTAGCTACTGTGCTTAGTGCTTCTAGGTGTAAAAGCACACTTCTCATCTCACCTTTCCCACGAACTCATAGAGCAACATCAGGATGCTTCCTACCCAGACATCTGCTATTATACTATTTATCTCCTTATACAATATCATGTTGCTCTTATAATTAATTTTATTGGGGTTTGGAAGATCCTCAGGAGTAAGCGCATATGCAGAGGGCCTGGATTCAGTTCCTAGTGAATACATTAGGTGCCAGACAAACATGTAACTCTGGTTCCAGTGTCTCTGGTTCCCTCTGGCCTCTGCAGGTACCTGTACACATACAGTATAAAAACAGACATGCAGATATACACTCATATGCATAAAATGAATTCCACATCTAATTAAGAAACCCTTTGCAATTGATCCTTATTTGGAAAGAGAAAATTAGTTTTCCCCAGTGGAGTGTCATTGAGTATATCAACCGTACTCTAGGACAGGCCAAATGCTCAGGAGTAGTTGGCCAATACAAAACAGATTCTATATTTCTTTGTTCTTTTCCTTTCTTTCTTTCCTTCTTCCTTCCTTTCCTTCTTCCTTCCTTCCTTCCTTCCTTCCTTCCTTCCTTCCTTCCTTCCTTTGTTGTCTTACGGATTTCTTTTTTCCTCTTCTTTTTTAAATTTGTTTTTTATTTTATTTATTTTTGTTTTTTGTATTTGTTTGTTGTCGCCATCGTTGTTGTTGTTGTTGTTGTTTTTGAGATAGAGAGATCACCAAGTTGGGTGCGTAGGGAGATAGTATAGGGGCTCGCAAAGACTGAACGATCAACCAAAGAGCATGCTTGGGATAGACCTAGGTCCCTATATAGATGTAACAGATGCGTTGAGCTGCTTTGTCTGGCCTCAATGAGAGAGGATACACTTAGTTCTGCTGTGACTTGAAGTACCAGGGTGGTTTTGTACCCATGGGGGACCTCCTCTTCTTTGAGCAAATAGAAATGGGGGATGAGGGGAGGAGGCATGAGAGTGGGACTGGGAGGAGAGGAGGGAAGGGGCTTCAATCAGGCTGTAAAGGGAAAAGGGAAGACACCATTAACTCTCTGTTTCTGTGATGTTAATTCTTTCACATATCTCATCTAAATGGAATCATGTAATATATGCCTGTCTGTGTCAGATGTTTGTCTTAGTTACTTTTCTGTTGTTGCGACAAAATACCATGATCCAGGCAACTTATTGAAACTTAGTTCAAAGTTTCAGAAGGATAAGAAAGAGTTCGTCATAGCAGGGGAGCAGGACAGCAAGCAGCAGACAAGATGGCTTAAGCAGAAACCGAGTTGCAAGCAAAACCTAGAGAGAGTGAATTCAAAACAGCCCATTTTAAAATCTCAAAGCCCGCCTCCAGTGACATATTTCATCCATCAAGGTCAGACCACCTACGCCTTTCAGAACAACACCACATGCCCCAGACTATGGGAGCAATGCTTTTAAAATCCCCACTATGTCTGTCACGTGATGACTGTGACATTTTCTGGATCACGTCTTCTCCTTGGCTCACTCCCGTTTTGCTGGTACGCATCCTCTAGTACTTTTCTAAGGAAATGTAGGTCAGATTTTGACTGTTTAGATATTGTGTCAAAAAAGGGGTTTTATTGGCTACTATATTTGATTGATAACTGAATTGTTCAGTTTCATGGTCAAACATCATTTTTTTCCCAGAATTTTAAAGGCATTACTCAATTTTCTTTTGGTTCCAAAATTTCTGTTTATGACTTTGATGTTAATACAATTCTTGAACTTTTCTGTGAACACTGTGAGCGCTCTCTCTCTCTCTCTCTCTCTCTCTCTCTCTCTCTCTCTCTCTCTCTCTGTGTGTGTGTGTGTGTGTGTGTGTGTGTGTGTGTGTGTGTAAGCTCATTTGGCCTCGCCTTTGTTTCTGGTGTTTGGAAGTCGTACTCTCCTCTAGTTTAGAATTGTGCTGGTTTGTGACTGCAAATCCAAGCATTGACCACCTCCTTAAACTTAACTATGTTTAACTCTTATCTCTTTCCTTTTGCCCTTCTTAGTGACTTAAAATGACAGAAAGAGAGAGCAAAAACTTATTGTAATGACTAGTGGTAATTTAGCAGAATTGGAAAGGAGTCTGGGTTAAAACGTGTTCTTAGCCTGACATCTCAAGCAAAGGGGAGATTGGAGTTCTTTAAGGGGAAAGGTAAACTGCAGAAGCTGTGGCATCTCTCCGTTTCTCCTTCCTTCCTCCCTCTTTCCGCATTTGCCTCCTCTATGCACTACCTGGTCATGCTACATGTGATCTAAGGCTTATGAAGTTGTCACATTTGTACCTTTGACTCCATTGCTGAACGTTAAAGTTAGCCCTGCTATGTCCCAGTGGAAATTCCCTACAAGCCATGACAGGAACTGAACAACTGCTGTCACCAGCAAGCTTGAGCTACAGTTATGGTTTTGGTGAGGTACCCACCTGTGAATTTAAGATGCACTTTGAGGGTTCCTACCGTCCAAGAGTGTGAAGAGCTGAATGTCTCTTGAAATAGAAACAGGGGTTGGGGATTTAGCTCAGCGGTAGAGCACTTGCCTAGCAAGCGCAAGGCCCTGGGTTCGGTCCCCAGCTCCGGAGGGGAAAAAAAAAAAGAAAAGAAAATAGAAACAGGGGAATAAATTAAAGCACACTGGTGATCATTCCTTCCCACTGTCACCTTTTCTTATGGAAATGAGGACGTAGTAACAGCTGAGCTTTTAGGGAAAAAGCTATGAGTAAGGATTCCTGAGGTAAGGGGCAGAAACAGATCCTTGTGAAGCAGCTGCCTCTCCCATCTTCCAGAATTAAGCTTTATATGTGGATTGTGCCAAGTTTGTGTGCTCAACTCCAAGAACTATGAGAAATATGACCCAAATATAATACAAGGATTATATCGTAGAATAACAATTCTGTGTGTTGAGGAGATAAGAGCATCTACTGGAAGAAAACTATGAATCTTTCAGTTCCATTCATTTTGCTGTTGTGGCTGTGGTAGTGAGCTGCTGTGTTCTAAAGACCTTGTCACTTAAGGTAGGAGACTTTACATAAGATGTATGGTTGTTATTTGTAGTGTGGAAAAGGTATGATTTTCTTCAGTGTGGCTATAAATAAATTTGTGTCTGTATGACCAAGAACATGCCAGTTCTTATGTATAAGAAAATTCTGGGACCATATTTCCTTGTACTAGACCATCAGGGCTGTATTGAATTGTGTGTTGGGCTGCATTTGAATAGCCTTCCCATAATGAGTCTTCAAATTAAGGGTAGTTCATGCAAGGTGGTGTGAAGATTTGCAGAAGAAGGGACGATTTCATAACTTGAGTGAACTGCAGCAAAAAAATAAACAAAAAACAAAACAAACAAACAAACAAACAACAACAACAAAACCCCAAATACCCGCCCCCCCGCAAAATACCTAACCCTGAGTCTATAAATAGAACGGCCAGATGAAGCGAACATTCATCTTAGTGGCATCAACGTCACCTAACGAGATTATCAGTGGAAGGATGTCCCTGAGAACTGGAACCAGGCAGTACGGATCAGGACATGGAAATTCCCAGGAGCAAGCTCACTCATCTAAATATACACTCTCTATCCTAAGGACGCTAGAACGTTCAGAGACACACTGGACTGGGCAAAACAGTCTTTTGTTCCAGCGGCATCATCATGTGTACAGATGTTTCCATTTAATGTAATAGCACTTGACAGTAAAGACTCACTTGGTATAACTTAACAAGTGACAGGAAATTGGGCAGAGTTTCAAATGCCTGATTCCAGTCTTCGTGTTAAACTCTCATGTCTAAAATAGCTCAGAAGGCTTGTGCTTATGTACAAAGTGGTGGCCCAAAGAAATTCAATTTGGCTACTGGGGACTTCTGGAGATCTGTGTCACAGAATGCCTATTCTAGGTTAGATATCAAATTGAAGGATGGTGGCCCTTGCTGGAAGCTCTTCTTCATGTCAAGTGACAAAGAGTGGATCAGCAGAGGAACCACAAGGTGCCCCCATGCTTCAGACATATTCACACTAGCATTGGCTTTTCTACACCAGCTAAGCAAAACATCACTCTCTTGTAGCTCAATTGAATAGATTTGATTGTGACTGCACTTGTTTGCCTGATGAGAATGTTGTAAACGTTGATGGATGTTGTCAGACTGGCCCAGCAAAGGAACACACAAAATATTATACATTTTGTATTGAAACACACCATCAAATTATAATCAATTTGAAATAGCTTTCGACCTTTAACTGTATTTTATCTTACTCAGTTTCAGACTAGGTCTTGCTATGTAACCCAGTTTCATGGGATTTACAATCCATCCCCCCCCCCACTTTAGCTTCCCTAGGTGAACACCAACATACATGAGGGAACTGTACCTTTCAATAGTGAAGGATAAACATGTTTTCGAAGTTTGTATTTTCTAAGATAAAACCATACATTTCTTATTTACCAAGAGCATTCTTTAAAATACAAGTTTCACTCAATAATTTTGGGGTACATGTATGTGTCTGAGTGCATTAAACTCATGGGAGTTGATTCTTTCCAGGAGGTTAGTATCTGTGATCAAATTCAGGTTGCTGGTCTAGGTGGCATATGCCTTCCACTATTGAACCTCCTTGGCAACCTGACATTATTGTTTTGTTCTTCCCTTAGACAATCTTATATGTTTTTATCTTAGAGGAGGTGGTGTTTTCACTCGACAGGATATCCAGTTATACAGTGAGTGACTTAGCTGTCAGGTGTTTACGGATAGGAATACCATTGAGAATACAGGTAAGGTGGGATTGTTGCTC
Source organism: Rattus rattus (assembly GCF_011064425.1). Classification (NCBI taxonomy): domain Eukaryota; kingdom Metazoa; phylum Chordata; class Mammalia; order Rodentia; family Muridae; genus Rattus; species Rattus rattus. The sequence goes on from NC_046154.1 coordinate 95,310,643, forward strand.
GTGAAGGAGCTATACCAGAAGGAAAGTTACTGGGCAGAATTACAACAGAACCTGAGAACCTTGCATATGTCCCCAGAACTAGCTATAAAATGAATCAGCAGTGAATAGAGTTTGCATACACTGGGTACTAGAACTGACCCAGGAACATTCCTTTCACTTCAAAACAGCTTTCCCCTTCATTTGAGACATTGGATACTATTTTTCTTCTGTAAGTTTTCAATCATGTTGTGTGTATTACAAAGTTCAGTGGAGACTGCTGTGGATTGAAAAGTGATCCTGGGTTTGGAAGTGGAGCATCTCCACAGGCTAGGGAAAAATTTCTGTAGAGCTAAGAGGACTTACAATGAAGCCTCAGACTAAGCAGTTGGTTAGAGAAAACCAAATTGTAAGATGGCATTGGTCCGATTTGAAAAGCCAAGCCCTTTATTCTAGTACATTCCAGCTGAACAGGTTCACTTGACTTCAGCACCCTTTAAAAGGATCTCTTCCCCCAGGAGTCAGTAAATGCAAAAACACATTGATTTGTGTTGCTTTGAGCCTCTGGAATTAGTAATTTAACAACCCAAGGGAGTGTTAAACAGTGTCTCCCACGAAGGAGGACAATGCAATGGCCTACATCTTCTGAGAAGAGGAAAAGGCAGAATCTACGAAGAATCTTTTTGTACTGCTTTTGGGTGCAGCCTGGCCACTGACCTTCCCAGAGATCTTGGAGGAGTCCCTATCCCACTCTGACCCCATTTATTCTCCTTGTAATACAGAAAGCTGAGACCATGCTCCAAAACCCAAATGGCTTCCTAATCCAGTCCTGCAAAGCAGCCAGGCTCTGGAACAAAACTAGACTTCACTCAAGTCTTCGTTGTTATTAACCAGCTGTATTTCTGGAGCAAGCAATTTAAATCCGTCTATTTTTAAATCAAGCCACTCTCCCCCACAAAATCATGCTGCTGAAGGTCATAAATCTTATTCTCTCACTTACTTGGCCAAGAGGCAAGCAATGCCCTGAAATCTGCTTGGGAGACTTCACGCCAGCTGGCTTCGCTGTCAGAAAGGAACGATGGGAAATGGATATAGAAAAATGGCAAGACTGTCTTCACAAATGGAAAGCATTTCTATCTAGCTACAACAGAAATAGTGCCCTGTGGTTGGGTCCCAGGGACAGGCTATGAGCTTGCTGTATTCACCATAGACAATTCCTTAATGAAACCTCCAGTCACATCCAGGTCATAAATGAACATACTACATTCGCAGTTCATTTTTCAATTAGCAAATAAGCTATAGGTTTCTTCTTGGCATTGCCACATACACTTTATTCTTATTCAACCCCCTTCTCTGCACCCCTTGCCTATCTTCTTCCCCTATGTCCGCTTAGTGCCCTGTTGTTATATCATGTTCCCTGCGCATACTCTATACCTTCTCAGCAAACCACTTGAAAGGGATCATTCGAAATAAATGAAGACTCAACATAGTACCACACGTATCCCTAGAACTGGGTGTCTGAGGGTAGCGTTTGAAAGGGAACCTTAGTATTTGCGCCTCAGGGGATAAATAAAGATTGAGGGTGCTAAAGGAAAAATATATAATATGAGTTAAATTTAACAACGTTTATTTGAGCAAGAAGAAGGTCCTAGAACTGGGCAGTGTTCCAGACCAAGCTGGTTCTGAGTTCCTCACTCCACCACATGTGCAGGCTGTATTTATAGTCTGAGAAAAAGAGGTGACATACAAAAATATCCTGATCGCCTGCAGTTGGCATTTGTCTTGGGTGAGTGTGGTTTGGTCAATTGGCAGCCTGCGATTGGCTGAGACTCAGTTGCTTGGTTACTAGAGTGTATACTCTTAGGTCACCTTACAATTTGTTTGCACCTCAAGCTAGGGGTACAATTCTCCATATATAGAGGCCACTTGGGCATATTTTATCATCCAAGCACAGAGACTTAGACAAAATCCAACTCAGTTTTGTAAGGTTCTGCTTTGCTTCCAAGCCTCTAACAGAAAGAAGGCGAGAAGAGCTTATGTGCTGCCTCAATTGTGTCTTTAATCACCAGAAGCTCTGTGGGAATCAGCACACCTATTTTCACTCAAAGTTGTAGGGAAATAATTGTAGATTGTGATTTAAGTTACGGTTTTCTGGAGTAAGTGTGCCTTTAGCGTTGCAAAGAGAACAACATAAGTTTTTGAGTCAGAATGTAGGAGAGCTGGAAATGTCAGAATGTGTGAGAGCTAGAAAGAAGTCTGATGTCAAGAGGTTTGATGAGTGACAGGTGAGAGATGAAGATGCTGAGTGTCTAACTCTCTGAGTTGCTCAGAGATGAAAAGGATACAGTAGGAAGTGCAAGGCTGTTCTGAGCAGGACCAAAGCAATGATACATTGCCTGGAATGCCTCCTTGATTTCACATAGATGTATTTCTTCCTGTGTTGTGGTGTGTGTGTGTGTGTGTGTGTGTGTGTGTGTGTGTGTGTGTGTGTGTGTGTGTGTGTGTCATGGGGAGTGTACACACATGGCCAGCATATGGAAGTCAGAGGGGCAACTAGTAGGGTTGGTTCTCTCCTATCTTATGGGCTCAGAAGATTGAACTCAGGCCCTCAGGCTTGATGGCAAATGATTACCTTCTGAGCCATCTTGCTTCTCCTAAAATAATACAGTTCATGTCCTTCAAAGGTAAATAAAGAAACAGAACTAAAAACTCAGTTAGGAAATCCAGACAGCCAGAACTACACTATTACTACAGCCCCAGTGAGGTACCAACAAAGAGGGATAGGTCGGGCCAGGTGGCTTTAACCCAAACACTTAGAAAGCAGGGGACAGGAAGATTGCCATGAGTTCCATTCCAGCCTGAGTCACAGTGAGACACCAATTCAAACAATCAACCTTCCCTCCGTCCCCTCCAAACACCAACTCGTCCTCCAGAAAAGAGACATGAGCAAAGCAATTTGAATAAGATTCTTTCTTCCTTCAGACATCTAGCCTTGCCTTGAGATATCCCCAAAAGAAAAACAATTCCTGGACATCAAGATTAGGAAAACAGTCTCCACCTATATCCGGTTCCCATTATCCTAATGACATGTGAAGAGGGGCTTTCCTTCTTAAAGATAGACTCTGAACTCCACGGTGTACCTCTGCATAAGGCAACCATTTTCTTATGGTGCTTTGAAAGATCTGGGGTATGACATGACTTAAAATTGCATCTTCTAAATACATAGCAGCAAGAATCAGGGCCACTCTGTTCAACCCCATAGCACCCAAGGGAAAAACAGTTTGCATCCGTCCCATAGCTGTGTCCCATTATGGTCAAGAAAACTTCTAAGAATCCTTATGGGTCCCATGAGGTCATTGGTTTTACCCACTCCACGCATTTTAAAAGTTTGCCAGTAAAACAAAGAAACCCAAAGGGATGGCTGCTGAATCAGGGCTCTTTTCAAGCACGGTAGGAGTCAGGACTGTTAAACTTGCACAATAGTCTTCAAGGAAACAGGAAATAGGAGTTAAACCCAATCTGATAAGACTATGTCTGATTAGGACTGGCTGTGAAGAGGAATGAAGGTCCTTCCTACCTTTTAGCACACCATTTCCTGAGAAGTTCGGCCCTTCTCAGCAGCTTACTCCTGCGCACATGTAGAATGATTGTTTGGTGGCCTGGATGAGCTTCCTTTTGCCAACTCAGTTTCTGGAGACTCGAGTGCTTGTGGCTGGGATCCAGTGTAACAGCCACACTTTTAGTCTTCATCCTGCCTGGTAACAAATCTAGGTGAACCAAAAATGCACCGGTAAGGTAAAATTACCAGGTAGGTCCATTGCTGCCAAGCTTGATGACTAAGTTTGCTTCTCAGGCCCCACATAAGGGAAGAAGAGAACCAGCTCCCACTGGTTGTTTTCTGACTTTTACATGCAGGCTTCTATGCATGCATGTCCCCAGATAAATAAATATCAAAATAGATGCAATTTTTTAAATATGCTGAATTTTGAGAACATGGCTTAAGACACATAATACCAGGTTTGGCGGACTAATTTGTCTTCATTGACCTTGGATAATCAGCATGGCCGCGATCAAGAGTGAGGAGTCTCATCTCCTCAGTGGTCCATCCCTAAGGAGAACTCTTACAGAATCTGTCCTCCACTGGGAAGATTTTGGAACCCTCACACTTCTTCTCTATCAGAGGACACAGGAGCAGCTGGTAAGGACAATGGTAAAGATAAAGGCGATATTGGGAGCTTGCTTTGCCCCTCCCATGGGCCATTCTCTGTATTCCAGGGGAAAAACCATTCGTGTCTTTCAATCAAACTGTGCTCACCCCATTTTGATGTTCTAAGTCTTGACCCCCTTTATAGTGTCTATTGAAGACTGAAACAAGAAGAAGGAGTAGCTTTAGAACTCCTGACTGGGACCATGTCCTCCTTAGTCATGGCAGAGTTTCCTGAGAATCCATCTTTCCTCTAGCCACCACTGATCTGTAACTCTTGTCAGCCTGAGAGACCAGTAAGCATCAAACACTGATGGGTGACACATTAGTGGCAAAATCTCCTAGTCGTAGGACATGTTGGATTTCTAACCAGCCTGAGGAAGAGCTTTCCTGTGTAGCTAGTCCTGGACACTTGACTACATCTCAACCCTAAGTTATGCCTGCAAGACATCTTGAATCCAGACACATGCTGGACTCCTGAGGCAGCCTTGCTGGGACCACCCTTCCCTACTTATCTTTATAGGCCAAAGTCCTTGCCTGGATGCCATGGGTGCCGAAGTAGTCTCTAGAGCAGCTGCTTCTTCTGTGGTGGTGTAAGAATTAAATAAGAATACCATGTTTAATTTCCCAGCAGAGTGGAGCAAATCCCATGATTTTATTGCTTCTCTATAGGTTAGCAATGGAGTTCTTTCTATATCCAAAATCTCTTAGTTTCCTCCTTCTTGGCACAAACAATAAGACCTCTTCCTCTCCTGTAGCCCTATCTTCTTGCACTAAAGGTCTTGTCTTGTTTTGTTTATTAGTGTGTCTGGCTATTCTAACCCTATCTCTCCCTGCCCCCATTTCCATGTCCCCAAGCCTTCTACTCCAGTCCTCCCTTTTAGTCTTTTCTACAACAGAACTTTTACATTGAAGCTTCAGTTACCCCCTTCTTGGTTATCCCTACCACATGTCCTCTTCTCTTTGTTTGAGCAAAGTGCCATATTGTGTCTCTTTCCTAGACACTGACCTGCTTCACTAGAGGAATTGAGCCTTGCTGGTAATTGAAACCTAGTGTCCAACAGAAAACCAATATACTTTTTATTGATAAAATATGAAGCCAAACACTGGTTTTCAACCTTCTTAATGCTGTAACTCTTTAATGTCTTAAGCTGTGGTGACTTCCAACCATAAAATCATTTCATTGCTATTTTTATGAATTATAATGTAAGCATTTGATATGTAGGTTATCTGACATGCAACCCCCATGAAACAGTCCTTTGACCCCCAAAGGAGTTGAGACCCACATGTTGAGAATTGCACTAGGAGATCGGACAGTAGCCTAAATATTTTCAACCATCTTCTTCATTTCTATGAAGACTTCAGCAAATAAAAACACATGACTTCACTTTAGACTAAGGATAATTGATTTTTCTCTGTGTACAATGAAGACACTTTCTGTTTTTTTTCTCAAAGATGTGTAATGAAGGACAGAAATTACACAGGAAACAGGACACAGAGATGTAAACCTGCTTAATTCAATTACATATTTTAGTTGTCTGACAGGGTCCCAGGAGAGACAACAGTGATGTAGGAGATGAAGCCTGCTAGAAACATCTTTTTAACCTTTTCCTCGTGAAGAGGGAGGAATGAGGGGAAGAAGGGAGACCTGGCAGAGGAAACGAACCAATAATCCCTACTTGCTACATAACATGAAACCCCTCCTGAAGGGAGTGTGCAGTCTGGGGAATGCGAAATAAAGGAAAGAAAAGGAAGAAGAAACACAAACAAACCAGAGCAAAGGAGCAAGGTCAGGGCCTGGCTTAGAAGGGAAAGGCAGGCTCATTACAGCAATTTGGTCAAGAAGTCATCTCATAACTTCAGGCAGACAACACAAATTTACAACTCCAAGAAGGAAGATACTAAGGATGGTCCTTGAGGTAGGAGATGAGGCAGTACCAGAAGTTACAGGATCCAAGCTTGAAAGGCTTTGTTTCAGATGCTCCACTGGGTTTGGCTTTTAATACAATTCTGAGTAAGTCTTGCTTTGCATTTTACATATAAGATTCAGTTGTGATATTAACTCAGGGACAGAGATTTTGTTCCATTGACAAATGGTGCAAACAGTTTTTGGACAATGCTCTCATCTTCCACATCTCCCTCACTGTATCTTCTTAGGGAGGATATGAGTTGTAAGCCTTAGTGATTAACTCTTGGCACTGAAGTCCAGAGCAGGAACTTACAGTAGCCCTTACTGCATGACTGAATTAATTGTCCGTTACTTTAATTCACTCATGGTATTTGGACTTCTCTCATCCTAATTATTGCTCCTTCTCTCTGAGCATTTCTGTGGTTCTCACGGGAGGTCTGGGCCAAAGTAGGCACCTCCAGTTTGATTTTAGGTGGGCATGAATGCACAGATGTGTGTGTGTGTGTGTGTGTGTGTGTGTGTGTGTGTGTGTGAGAGAGAGAGAGAGAGAGAGAGAGAGAGAGAGAGAGAGAGAGAGAGGAGAGAGAGATCTCAGAGGTATTCTTCCTCTGGTATCTGCTACATTGGTTTTTCGATAAAGAACCAATGGCCAGGGAGCCCCAGGAATCCCCATCTGTGTTCACCTCACTAGCACTGGAATTGCAAGTTCAGGAAAGAACATAAATACTGAAACAGGAACTCAGATAGGCCCTCATACTTGCCTTTCCTTACTGAGCTATCTCTCCTGCTCTGGCTTGGAGATGCTTAAATCAGTGAAAGCAAACGTCATCCCAGAGGCGCTCCTTTATACTGTTCCTGCATCAAAGCCGAGACTCGGATATCTTAGGGGACCAGAACCCATGACCATCATGAATACCCTGGACGTATGCTGTGATTCTCATCTGTCTCTCCCTCTAGGGTGACAGTAAGGACACAGGATCTCCTAGGATTGAGTTATAGATGTGTCTTTGCTGTTCAGAACGATCTTGGCTACATCAGACATTCAACAAAGGTTTGAATGAGGGGATGAATATCTTCACCTCTGCCCTATATCTTTGAGAGGACCCTGGGAAACCTGTTACCCTCACCAAGTCTCATAATTCCTTGTAGGAAAAAAAAAGAAGAGTGACCTCTTGTGGGGTTGGGGTTATGTTAAGGGAGCATACAAGTGCTCCATCTACCATAAATCTATGGAAATATTGATTTCTTTTGCTGTCCAGTGAGTAAAGTAGCCTCTTACATTTACTACCATGCACAAGAAAATATAGGTTACAGGGCATCTGTGTAGCTCGAGGATACTCCACAACTAGTGTTATTTCTTGTCCCCGGTGGAGGGCAATTCTGATGTTCCTTCCACTTCTATCTTTCCCCCCACAAAAAAAATCATTGGAAAATTCTGGAAATGGGGCAAATTTTAAAAGCCCACTTGGGGTGTGGGAAGCTGCAGCCACTAGCTGAGCCTTTCAAATGATGTAACAAATGAGATGTGGACTCAGCTGGGGAAAATACTCATATTTCTTGGGAGTTTGGCAAAACAGTGTGCACACTCCCAGTGCACTTGACTTGTGAACAGCATTTAGACAGATTTATCAGCTGAAAATTTTGCACCAAGAAAAAAATGTAGCCATTATGGAAAAGAATATGCAATTTCCTTGGAAAACTAAAAATACAATTGTCATACAATCTAGTAATGCCATTTCTGCGTATACCCAAAGGAACTGAACTCAGTGTAGGGAAGAGATGTGTATGCTCACCTGTTCATGGGACACTGTTCAAAATAGCTTAGATATGGCTGTACCTTAAGTATATGTTAGCAGTGACTGGATAAATAATACAATATATGCATGCAATGGTATACTTTTCAGCCTTTAAAAAGAAGGCAATCCTGCTGTTTGTGACAGAATAGTTGATCTTACTTAGGGGTGGAGACTAACAGAATTGAGCTCACAGAGAATAGGAGGGTGACAACCAAAGATGGAAGGGGTGAAATTGGTGAAGAAAGGGGAGATGACTATGTTCATAGCAGTCTTATTTATAATAGCCAGAAGCTGGAAAGAACCCAGATGCCCTTCAACAGAGGAATGGATACAGAAAATGTGGTACATCTACACAGTGGAATATTACTCCACTATCAAAAACAATGACTTTATGAAATTCATAGGCAAATGGATGGAACTGGAAAATATCATCCTGAGTGAGGTAACCCAATCACAGAAAAACACACATGGTATGTACTCATTGATAAGTGGCTATTAGCCCAAATGCTTGAATTGCCCTAGATGCACAGAACACATGAAACTCAAGAAGGATGACCAAAATGCGAATGCTTCACTCCTTCTTTAAAAGGGGAACAAGAATACCCTGGGGAGGGAATAGGGAGGCAAAGTTTAGAAGAGAGGCTGAAGGAACGCCCATTCAGAGCCTGCCCCACATGTGGCCCATACATATACAGCCACCAAACTAGATAAGATGGATGAAGCAAAGAAGTGCAGGCTGACAGGAACCGGGTATAGATCTCTCCTGAGAGACACAGCCAGAATATGGCAAATACATAGGCGAATGCCAGCAGCAATCCACTAAACTGAGAATAGGACCCCCGTTGAAGGAATCAGAGAAAGAACTGGAAGAGCTTGAAGGGGCTTGAGACCCCATATGAACAACAATGCCAACCAACCAGAGCTTCCAGGGACTAAGCCACTACTCAAAGACTATACATGGACTGACCCTGGGCTCCAACCTCATAGGTAGCAATGAACAGCCTAGTAAGGGCACCAGTGGAAGGGGAAGCCCTTGGTCCTGACAAGACTGAACCCCTAGTGAATGTGATTTTTTTGGGGAGGGCGGTAATGGGGGGAGGATGGGGAAGAGAACACCCATATAGAAGGGGAGGGGGAGGAGTTAGGGGGATGTTGACATGGAAACCGGGAAATGGAATAAAAATTGAAATGTAAATAAGAAATACCCAATTTAATAAAGATGGAGGAAAAAAAAAGAAAGGGGAGATGTTCCTCAAAGAGTACAAGCTTCAATTAGACAGGAGAAATGAAGGTTGATGATTTTGTGTGAAGACTATTAAATGACTACTATGCATTCGAAAATGTTCTAAAAGGTAGATGGTAAATATTTTCAGTCCAAAATGACAAGTATTTGAGGGTATAACTTTTTAAATGACCTGAGTTAGCTGAGCCACATTGAATGTACAATGTCAAAACATCATATTCTACACCATAAATATATAGAAGTATGTTTATACTTGTTGACTAAATATAAAATTAAATGTTAAAAACTCAACTTTTTTCTTCATTTGAACACCTATCTGTCCTTTGTGGCCAGCAGCACACATATATGGGTTTTCCAGGGCCTGGCACTTCATGGGCTCATGGCTTTAGCTGGCCTGCTGGACTCCAGATTCCAGAGCTTGGACTGCAAGAGAAAAGGGGAACAACACATTCTTAATTAACACCATAATGAAGCACTTCCCAGAGTGCTCTATGGCCTTCTCCCTGTGCATTGTTAATGAGATCATTTGTTTGGAAATGTATTGTTTAAAAAACTACATGAAGTTAATTTTGAAATGCCCCAGATTGAACTGGTGGTGATGAGTCAGAAAGCCGAGTGGTATGTTTCCATGAGACAAGGGGACAGAGAAGGGTATTTGGATGAGGTCCATTCTACAGCTCTCTGGATGTGTGCTTTTATGCAAATCATTGACTCCCAAGGCTCTTAGGAAGTTATGGTGAGAATAGAGTGAGAGTAATTGTGAAATGCTATTTATTAATTTTTAATGTTCAAGACCTGGTGATATGGCTCAGTGGTTAAGAGCACACACTACCTTTGTTCTCAGCACTCAATTCTGTGGTAAGTCACAGTTACCTACAACTCCAATCCTAGGGAATCTGACTTCAGACACCTCAACATACAGGTAGATACTCTATTTCCACATACACACAATTTAAAAATAAAAATACGTCTTTAAAAATACTTTAAAAATTCAAAGTCAAATGGTGGCATTTATAATTTCTGTTTAATTATAAAGAATCTTTAAAAAGACTCCTATTTATTGAACAGGAGACAGAGTAACTCTTTTCTTCTACCTTGGCCACCTCACATTTCTTTGCAGTTCCAATTAGTGTGTGTGTGCCCAGTTACATACAATATATAAGCACATCATGTGTGCTAATTCATTCATTAGCATATATAATAATTGTCAATTATGCACGCATCTTTTCATTAGCATTCCCATTGTTCTTTATAATTCTTTGCCTAGACTGTTGCAATTGTCTGTGAACCAGATGGTCTTTCTTTGTGCTGTTGTTTTAATCCAAAAAAACTAAACCAAAACAACAACAATAACTAAATTCAATGGCTACCTGGCCATATTCCATCACCTTACAAGTCTCTAATCCACAAGGCTTAACTTCAGAAGCCATAATTTAGTCTAGCTCTTACACAGGAAGTATGTGAGGTATGAGGGGAGATTTCCCCACCTGAGGATTTTCAACAAAATCTGGAGGCAGTTTCAGATATCAGGAGGGCTCATGTTATGGATGAGGTTGCTACTGACACCCATGAGTAAAACACCAGGGCAAAACATCTTCCGATGTCAGCATAGGCCCTCATGGCAGTCTGTCTCCTGGGAATGTCACAGTGCTGATGTTCAGAAACATGCTTAGCTCATGAATTCTCCTTAGTGACTCCTGCCAACTCCAAGACCTGTGTCCCCTTGGCCTCCACCCCAGCAAGCCATTCTCTCTTCAACTCCTCCCCACAGCTCCCAGATGGTATAGCTCCCCTTACCTTGATTCCCGATGCAACTTCCGTCTTGTTCTTGTTCTTCCTCCTGCAGCTGCTCAAATCTACCTCTCATTGCTCTTTTTTTTAAGGTCGCCCTTCACTGTGGGCCTCTGGGGAAAGCTTTCCCTCCCTTCTCTCTCATTGCTCGATCACAGGCCGAACCTTGTATGATGAACTCTTTCCCAGGCAGCAGTGAATTGAGAGAAGGCCAGCCCATTCACCTTTACTCTCTGTAGCCTCAGAGCCAAGTACCAGCGAGGCACAGCATTTCAGTAAGTAGTGGTTGATGGAAAGAGGATGACTCCAAGTAGGTGACCTTATAGTCCAGGTCCTAGGGTCATTGGGTGATGTTGCAAGGAGGACCCCATCCTAGTTCTATGGCTGCCTAGGTAGTTGAGATTTGTTAACACGAGACCTTTATTATGGATATCTCCTCATCATTTCCTTTTGCAGATTTGGAAACTGAGGTATGGAATCCAAGAAAACAAGTCACACATAAATTGTGTCACTAGGGTTTAACTCAGGTCGTCAGACTCCAGAAGTCACCCTCTCAACCTGCTGGAAGAACCATTGCCTAGATATATACTCCTCTGGGAATCCGGTTTCAGATGCCTTTTAGTAATGAAAAAAATAATACTTGTGTGATCTAGTCATCATGACAAAATGTGTGACATCCAGGGAACATTCTTCTACAGTCTTTGGGTCCAGGTATATCTATGATCGAGTGGTATCTGTGAACCTTGCCTGCCTGCCTTTGTTAATGTTGCTCAGGAGCTGAGGCCAAGACACTATGACTCTTATGTGAGAACAAACCCTAGGAGTCTTCACACCCACAATAGAACCCGCTACAAATAGCATTCTGATAATTATTTAAGCTCCTAGAAATCTGTAGCAGATCTGGAACAACTTTGATTCCTGTCTGGGATGAGTCCTCCATTCTGGGAGGTCTCTGTGTGAATCCCATTTGTTCCACATCTCTAAAAGCTTCCAGGCTGCTTAACTCTTCCCCAGCCTTTTGGTTTAAAAACACATTCCTAATCAGTGGGTCTGGGTATATTCTTTGTGCCTGGAGAATGCTGTCCCTGTTAACATTAGAGTGAGCCAGCACATAGCACAGACTGAAATATGTGACAGCACATTTCCAGATTGTGTGGCCTGAGAGCACAATGAGAGAGGCTCTTGGGGGTTCCCATGTAGTTCTGAGAAGACAGTGTTGTTTTGCAGGGTGGTCCCACAGCCCTGGTTGTGGTAGGCCCCTTGTGCTGGGATCTTTTGAAAATTTCACACAGAGCTGGTTATGGGATTTTCCACTCTTGCTTTTTTTCCTCCATCAGAGATGTCCCATCTCTTGACTTGTGACATGGTAGGGTCATCTACATATGAGTTGGGCCACATTTGTACCTATTCAAGATGCATGGGTTCCACTGGCCACAGATTGTACCCATCTACTTGAGGATTCCTTTTCTAGATGGGCAGTCTACTAACAAGGTATGGAGCTGCCATTTTTCAAGCTTGCTTCTTGGCCTCCTTGGGTTCTTGTCACATTCACGTCTTTAATCTATAAACACTGAATCTCCCCCTATTCCAAGTACTTCATGGTTTGGTGTACAGGATTCCTGAGTGTGCTCACAGACTGGCAGGAAATACGTGACAATGTCATGATGAATTTATAATGAAGTATAGAGATCCAAGGGTGAGCTGGACTTGGTGGTTGACTCTGAAACTCCAATACAGAGGCAGGAGAATTGCAAATGGGATCCAGCTTAGTCTGCCTAGTGAGTTTCCAGCTAGCTTGGGCTACAGAAGAGTAAGATTCTGTCTCAGAAAACAACCACCAACTACAACAAATTAGGAGAGTTCCAGAGGGGCACATAAGGAAGATCCCCAAAAGTAATGTCCATGACTTCACTAATTCTGGGTGGTTGACTATTTATCCTGTATCAGTCAGGATTTACTTCTTGTTGATCGGGTATTAAGTACAGTTAGTGTGATGTTAGTTATGAGCAAAATATTCCTGCCATGACCACCTCCTTAGAGTTGTCATGCCATGCTGGCCATTGTTGTGGTTCTTAGGCATCAGAGTTCAATGTAACTATTGGTTGCTTCCCTCTTTGGAAGCTTGAATGGCACTTTCTAGTAGCAGCAAAGACTATCTGTTAGTTTACCATCACAGAAGACATCATATAAATGATATCATAATAAATGTACTCTTTCATTTTTGTTTTAACTCAACATACTTTTCAAGATTTAGTTTTGTGGTTGTGTCTATTAGTAATTTGTTAGTTTCTATTGGTGAAGACTATTCCATTATTTGAGTATACCACAATTGACTATATACGTATCAGGTAGTTTTCATTTGGATTATTTCTAGTATTATAAATAATATGCTTTATTTATTCATGTGAAGCCTTCACATGAAGTATATTTATGTGAATATACTTTCATTTTCCTTAGAAGGTAAATACCTAGCCTGGCAGTTGTTGGCATATATTAAATATCTGCTTAACTTTAAAAGAAACCACTAAATTTTTCCCTGTCCTTGAAAAAAAATATTTTAGGACTCTGCAAAATAGACTTGCTTAAAATCTTTATTAGGTCCCAAAACAGTAAATATGCATCACTAAATACATAGCGTGTGTGTGTGTGTGTGTGTGTGTGTGTGCGCGCGTGTGTGCGCGCGTGTGTGCGCGCGTGCGCGCACGCAAGCGCACAGATATGTGCATATGGGCACACTTGCATATGTGCTGGCTGCATATTACTTTCTTTGGGGCATCAATAAGCCATGGTCAGCTTGTGAGCAGGGCATATGCAGTGATGTGATGTGCTTGGTTCATGCTTGAGCGTGGAAGTTTCCTGTGGCTGTTCATAGACTCTGCTGAAGTCATGGCTTAATTATTAAGCTTCAGTTAGGAAGCACATGAAAAGCTCAGTGATGCTTGTTCCCAGCCTCTGCACCTCTGCCTCCACCTCCATGTCTTCAATGTAGGCGACAAATAAGTTTTCATGTGAAGCTTATGTATTCAGTTCACTTTAACAAAAATTGCTGGTACCCTGCCATGGTCAGAACACCTTATCAGTGATGCTGCTACTCAGGCTTCTTCAAAGACCTTCCTGGTGTTTGTAGCTTTGTTTTCTTCCCTTATCTTTATATGATCAGATTCTACTGCATGCATGGAAGGAGAGCCCATCCCAAATGCATCCAGAGACCAAGAAAAACTTGCCTGATGTCGGTGGTGAATTCTGAAACAAAACTAATCCAGGGACGGCACTGTGGTGGGAATGGAAGGAAATCAGGTTAAAGGTCTTGATTTTGTCAACGTTTCTGCATTGAGCCCCACCCTTGCCACACAAAAGTGACTTCCTGGTATGTGAATAAAGTCTCCTTACCTCACAGTTACTAGACATTAGACTGCAGTACTTGGAGTTGGTGGTCTCAACCTCAGCTGTAACTCTTATGATTCTTGGACCTTTTGGATCTTGTAGGGCTTAAATAAATTACTAGAGTAAAAAAATCTATCATTAGGATAATTAGTAAAAGAAAATGGAATTGATACTATACTATCATGCTTATGGAATTTTTACTATGATATATATAAATAAAATGTTGGGAGATGTTTAAGCACAATAGATGAAATTGGTCTTTAATGCTTTCTGGGATCTGTGTTTTCTTCCTAATTCCTCTAAACTAACTTTCAAAATGAACAGAGGTTAAAAAGTGGTCCTTCAAGGTGCAAAAAGAAGAACTGAAATATGGGCAGAAATCATTACATCAAAGTTGGCACATCCGTCTCTTGAATGCGAGTATGTATCTCTGACACTGGAAGCTGAACTAAGTAGAGAATCTGTGTTCCTTGCAGTTGATTGATTGATGTTCTTCATGAATCCATCCATTTCCTGTCTAGTATAACTCTTATCACAAAGTCAAGATGAGTGGGAAGTTTGCATTAATAAGGTCTGCTTCTGCCAGGACTGTGAGATACAGACTGAGGAGATTCATTATGATGGATATTTTCTTGGGCAAGAGAGTCTTTGGCTATGTGTTGCTGCCTGAAATATGATTGCCCTGTGGTTGCCAAAAAGAAATCAGCTTTGCTCTGAGGACCATTCTTTCCTTTTATTACTTGAAAGATTGATGACCTTGGCTTGTGTTTCTTTGATTGGAAAGTTGGCAAGATTTAATCATATCAAGTGACCTAGAGCACAAATCTTATCCCCTCCCTGTAGATGAGGGGTTCTAGAATCAAGGTCTGACTCACGTTACTTTTCCAGTTGGCTAATTTATCAATGTGTTAGGATTTCCATAGTAAATTACCATGGACTGGGTGGCTCAAATAACAGATACTCAACCAGGCAAGGTAGTGCATGCTTGCAATCCCAGCATTCAAGATGTTGTATTAAGAGGCTCAGGAGTGAGAGGCCAGTCTGGACTACATCTTAAGAGCCTGTCTCAAACCAAACCAAGTAAACAAGCAAGCAAGCGAATAATCATCACTGAAATTTATCTTCTCCCCATTTGAGTAAGGTGATGAAAAGTTTGTTTTCTTCTAAATCCTCTGTCTTCTTGGCTTGTGGACAGTCATGGCCACATGTATTTCTATGACCCTTTCTGTCTGTGCATGTACATCCCAATGTCCTTACCTTTCCTTTTAAGAATGTTGGGGGACATGGAGACTCATATTTCTAATGTAAGAATTTAGGAGCACAGGTGAGATCATAAGTTCAGGTCACCTTGCATTACAAAGAGACCTTGGTTCAAATTGTTTTCCTTCCCCGAAGACAAAGAATGAGAGTAATATTAGATTAGAGGTTATCCTTACATCAAAATTTAACTTTAATTGCTTTGTTATGGACCCTAGATTAAAATACACTCTGAGGTACTAGGAGTTGTGGTTTTAACATAGGAGCTTCGCACAGGGGTCCTTAAGACCATAACCTCATGAGGGCCTCAGCTACCTGCACTCTTTCCTGTTCTCTCAGAGAAAGAATTGGGTTGATCATATGTGGTTTGTATAAAGCCCAGACCCCTCTGAGTCATGAAGGGAAAGGAAGTCTTGCTTTCTATGAGAGGAAGTTCATGAGAAAACCACTCACTGTTTTTGAATGATTATTTCATTTATCTGTATGTATGTATTTGTGTGAATGTACACACACATATGTAGATGGGTGGGAGGCCAGAACGAGGTTGTATCCACTAGAGCTGGAGTTATAGATGGTTGTGGATGTATGTGCACATACATACCTTTGGATGAATGTGCTGGAACTGAACTCCAGTACTGTGAAAGAGGATGAAGTGCTCTTAACTGCTGAGCCATTTCTCCAGCCCACCATTCATTCCTCTGAGACCATTAACTGAAAGGGAAATGATATCTGGGGGGCCTTTCTGAAAGGCTTTTCATGAAGAAAGCCAGACTAGTCACTATGGTTTTAACAGCACTAGAGTTTCATTACAACCTGTAGAAAGAGCTTATGTGAAGAGGGACCTTTCCGAGTCAATGACAGAGTGAATTCAGAAGCCACATACATTCTACACAGTTTTACCCACATTTTGGTACAGACCTGAGATATCACAGTGTCTCCCTTGACTATGCTATGACATGTATATGCTACAACACTTGCACCAGTGAGGGGACTAAGTTCATCTTGCATCTGAAGAAACAGGATAGGAGCTGGCAGACCTATGGGTAGTAACAAAGGATACCACAATCCCAAAACGTTAAAGATCAATGTGAGCTCATAGAAAGAATGCTGGATGGTGGTCAGTGTTTTTGGATCCTGCACCTTAGTAGCCATGACTTTTGGGTAACTAATAGTTTCCGGTATGTCTACCTCAACAGTCTGTGACATGGGTAGAAAGAGCTCCAAGTACCCCCAATCTCTAGGCTGTTCACTTCTAAGGGAGTAAGTAATTCTAGTCAAGGCCTTGCAGATGGATCTGCCCAGGATGGATCTGGAGCTTAGAGGAGGCACACAAACCACCAAGATGACTCACTGCAAAGCTTGTGTTTTACAGCCACTAATTTCTGAGAAATCTCTTACAAACTCCAACATATCAGTCTTTTGGATCAGATTACAATAGCATTATAGAGAAATAAATCATTCTTGTAGAAACTGTTCACTTCTCTATAAGGACATTATTAACATTTATTTAACTAGGATGCTTACTTAGCTAATAACAGTTAGGAGCCATTTGTCTAACAAGTATTTTGGGGGTATAGATGAAAAGGTCAGGTGGCTGTACATGTTAGCTTTTCATGTATTTTTAGTTCTGGTTTGAAGTACAGAGAATGGAGAAAAAAGAGATTTCCTTTAGGAAGAATATCTAGCCAATGATTTTTTTCTCTGACTCACAAGGCAAGATGATATCATTCCAGTGTTTAAAATACAGACCATGGAAGTATTTCTTCAATCTACCTACAACACAAACAAAAACAAGTTAATAACACTATGACAATGCCATGGGGCTGGCGAGATGGCTCAGCAAGTAGGGGTGCTTGCGGCAAAGGCAGATGACCCATGGGTGAAAGGGAATTGCCCTCTGACCTCCACTCATGTGCCGTATAGCACATGAGTGCATACACTCCCACAACCCCCCCACAACATAAGTAAATAAAGATAGTATAAATAAATAGTAATGATTCCATGAAAACGTTGTATTCTTACAAGCTTGCCATAAATAAAACAATAATTTAAATAATTATAATACCTTAATTTAATCAAGGCGATTGCCTTATGTCAACCGACATGTCCCAGGTGTTTGCTTTATCAAACCAACTGATTTGTCAGTCAGAGAATGTCTTCTAAGATAATTTCCCTCTGAAAGCGTGAACTTTAACTTCAAATAAGGGTCCAGTTTGGTTTTCCTCTGGTCACCGTGACTGACATCTTGCTTAGTCACTGGAACTCTACAACTCTCGGACACATGTAACAAGCTTGTTCTCTTCTTGCCAAATCACACTTCCTGGCAGTCGCACCACCCTGAGTCTTCTTTAGCCTTGCAAAGTGCACTCTCTGTCCATTTCCAGAGCTTACTAGATCAGGTTGGGCCAAAATTGCATCTCCAGGCCCTTGGAGTAAAAACTATGACCCTCTATCTGCTCCCAGGACCTCTGTGATCTGATCAGGTTGGAGTGCCAGCAGAGTTCTCTTTACTCCTGAGGATGCCAGGACACCAGGCCTCTGTCTTGTTTCTCCTTTCTAGGCTCTAGTCACACTGTCTTTATTACATGGAAGGCTTACCCTCTTACCTTGCCAGTGGATAATTATGATTTTACCAAATTCCTTCAGAGGGCTGAGTCTCAAAGACAGATACCACCTGTAGGAGTGACTACAAAGGATTTCATCAGAGGACTCACTCAAAAAGCTTTTGGAAAAGATGTTACTCTCCAGCAGGATACAGTGATACAATTGAGGTATTGACGTCAGCAGGAAGCTCCGAGTATTTGTGAAGCTGGAGAATGGGAGAAGATGGCTGTGTTCCTAGGAGGAAGTATGGCTGTGAATCACAGTGGGGTGTGTGCATGTGTGTGCATGTGCGTGCGTGCGTGCCTGCGTGTGTGGGTGTGGGGGGGTTGGGGTTGGGGGTGATAAAATCTCAGCCACTGCCCAATGCTATGTGAAACACAGACAGAGAAAGCCGTATTCCAGTTTCTTGTCTTCTCCAATATTCTTTGTTTTCCTTTGGCTCAACCTAGTCCACATCCAGTTAGCAACAGAATATGGAAAATGAAGTTTTGGGGGGTTAATCCTTTTGTTATTATGGAGCAGATGGAGAGAACAGAGTGCCTCCTGGAGCATAGAGGCTAATAACTTCTGTGCCCTTCCCCCATCTATTTCTGGTTGGATTACTGAGTCCAGGGTCACTCTTAGGGTATTTGTATGTCTAGGTCAGTCCAGGGTCACTCTTAGGGTATTTGTATGTCTAGGTCAGTTTCTAATGTGCTTTCCCTATGTAGGATTTGAGGCCTTAACTTACTGGCTCTATGAGATTGGAAGTCAATTAATTAGTTGGAGGCAAGGGCTCTCTTTCATTTTTTATACCCTTAGTGCTTGGGTCATTTGCTGGGGGAATCCTTCATATTTAATAAAGACAGAATGGTCTTTATGGCAAGAGAGACGAGGTGGTAATTAATTGAGGATACCCTCTGGCTACAGGGTCATTCAGAGGAGACGAGAAAGAGCAGTAAATATACAGGAAGTGCTTAAGGCTTATTGCTCTGCAAGCCGTTAATAACAGGTTATCCCTTGTTTAGTTTAGTTTTGTGCAGATTTATTTATTTATTTGTGTGTGTGTATGTGTGTGTGTGTGTGTGTGTGTGTGTGTGTGTGTGTGTGTGTGTATACAGCTACATGTATTGTAGGAATTCACAGAGACCGGAGGAGAGCGTTAGATTCCTTGGAGCTGTAGAGACAGGTGATTGTGATGGGTGTTAGGTCCTCCACAAGAACAGACAGTGTCCTTAACTTCGGAGCCATCTTTGTAGCCAGCAGACTTTCTAATTTCATTGTCTTCAGTGTGGAATCCTTTGTTGTGGCAACCACACTGGGAAACCCTGTGCTAGTCTGCAAAATGCCACATGCAACAAAATGCCACATGCAATTATGCTTCCCAGTGCTCTCAATGATGGGACCGGTCTAAAGAGGGAGTGCTTATTAACTCTCCAGATACTAAAAGGCAGGCCTTAGATGTGGACTTAAAATCCTGAAAGGGGGAGGGGTTCTTCTGATACTGCCGTGCCTGCTGCTGTCTTATGAAGTATACTACATGAACTTGTTTTGATTTTTTAATGACTTTGATAAAGAAGATTCGGTGTTAGACTTCCTAACTTTCTTCTTAAGGATAAGCTTCCAAATTCTGAACTGAGGCAAAATTTGGCACAGCTCTCTTCTGAGCCAGGAGCTTCTCTGCTTTACATGTATTTATATTTCAAGTTTCATAAAATGAAATAAACGAACTTTTGCCAAAACAAAACAAAGCAGAATCTTCTAGTTGAGTCTGTTGTTATATATTCTTAATCCTGGCACTTTGGAAACTGAGGCACAGGGACCACAAATTTGAGATCAACCTGTGCTACAAAGCAGGAACCTTTAGCAATCATCAATTAATCAATCAATCAAGTGATCAAGAATGTTTTTTAATGGTTATTTTCTAATTGTAAAACTGGAGCATATTGCATTGTAGTTGAAAAATATCGTAAAGTACATAAGAGTAGAAGAATTCACTATTGTTAAATCTCTTTATCAATAATATGAAATCAATAGTCTTTTCTTTCCAAATGTTGCCATACTCTGATATAATCTAAACTGCTCTTGTACTTAAAACACAAACTACATTTTCCTTCTTCTATTTACATAAATCCACTTTTAAAGTCTGCGTTATATTCCACTGTACACCACCTATCTCTTTCGTGCACTGCATTTGTCGCTCAGCGGTTCTGAAATGCTATGCTACAGTTTTATATTAGTTTTGTGTTGCCACTGCAGCAAATCACTATAGATTCAGAAAGGTTAAAACAACTTATACTTATCCTCTTATAGCTGTAGACCCCAGAAATCCAAAACCAATATTCCTGGCTAAGGTCTGCCTATCAGAGAGTCTAGTTCCCACTGGAGGTGCTGGAAGGATGCAGTTTTTAGTAAGGGGGGTAGGCTTTTAAGTCTCAGATCCTTCCTCTTCAAAGTCCACCAGACCAGTTCTTCCACTGAGAAATACTCTCCTGTCTGACTCAGATTTCTTTTGCTTCCTATCATATAGTCCATCGTGATAACCTCGGGTTTGCTTTGACAATTCAAAGTTAGAGCCTCATCCCAACATCCTTCACTTACCACTGGAGCAAAGTCCCTTTTGCCTTTTTCTCTTTTATCTTCCCTCTCCCTCTCTCCTCCCCTCCCTTTCCACTCCATTCCTTGCCACTCTGTTGCCCTTCGTATTTTTCTTTGTGGTATTAGGAGTTGAATCTCAGGCTTTAAGCACTCTAGGTAAGCACTCTAATTCTGAGCTCTGTTAGAGCGAGCCCAAAAGTTCCCTTTTCTTTCCCTGGGCATTCAGAAGCACTGTCTTCCTCTTTGCTGTGGACAACATTGTAGGCCACTTTGCAAGCCTGCTCCAGCTCCATGACGCTGCAACCAGGCTTTTATAAGTAGCTGTACTTATTGTTGCTGCACTAAGACCCATGAGAGTAAAACAAAACATGTTAGAGTTGACGTACTGGGAGATGCCCTGGATCTGCCACTGGCTGGACAGATAGAGCCTTTCTTCTACCTCAGCATCCTCCTCTATAGATGTCGGGACTACAGATTCCTTTCACACAGAATACTTCATAATTCTTCAAACTGAGCCACTGGAGGTGATGTAACAGAAATATCAAGGGTGTGGGCAGGGGACAGCCAGAGATGATGAGTGCTGGTATCCTAGAGCTGGACACACTGTGTGCATTGTTTGTGAGTTGGAATCTTGGAGAAAAGCATCAGCTTGCACATAGTAAGTGCTACTTGTTCAGGATGTTCTATGTGTTCTATCAGTACTTGATAGAGAAATCTCATGAAAGATGGGGCACTATAGTTTTCAAATAGCTTGAAGAGTATGTTCAAGGCTCCATGACAACAATAGATGTATGAAATCAGGCCACGTGCATCTGGATGTAAGTCGAAGCTTTTTCGCACATACAAGTTTCAAGTATGTTTCCAAATTCAGAACTGAGGAGAAACTCAGTGTAACTGTCTCCCCTATGAGCTTGCAGCTTCTCAGAGTTGTATGTATATTTCTTCTTTTATTGAAGGGAAGGGTCATGAGTTGTTCATTTACATCTGACTGCATGCTGTATACACACTGCCCTGCATTCCCAGCAGTCATTAAAACCTAGGAGTGGAGGTAAATGCAGGTGACCCCAGCACTTGGCAGGTAGAGGCAGAAGATCATTCAAGGAAAGCCTGGGCTGTATGACACCCTGTCACATATATAAAAACAAATTAGGAACCACAAAGACAACATCCATGAGCAACAACTGGAGACTGGTAAAGGACTCTGGACTTGATATTTTTAGAATAACTGATAACACTATATTATTGAAAATTCAAAATTTTTTGTATTAGTATATATTCACTCTTTGAAAGTATGTGTGGTATGACCACATGTGTGTTCAGGTGCATGTGCCTGAGTGTCCTGTGACTCTGTCCTACTCCCTTGAGAGAGGGCTACTCATTAACAGTGGAGCTAGGCTGGCAGCCTAGCTGTAGCCTCAGTAACCCTCCTGTTACCATCCATCCCCTAGAGTACTTGGGTTTCAGTATGTCCACACTCAGCTTTTGACGTGTGTGGTAGGGATTTAAACTTATGCATGTGTGGCAAACGCTCTCCAACACACGGAGCCCTCTCCCTAGCTCTTTGAGGAAGTTGAAAGGGCAGTGCTTTGTGGACTTGTTCAGAAGAGCTGCAGAGTGTCTCATTCTTTCCTGCCCTAGGCTGTGCTGAGGGGGACTTAGTCCATTCCCTCTGGCCTCCCTGACTGGTGTGTGTGCTCATGGTGCGCAAGCACATGATGTAGTTACGTGGCCTCTTATTCGCCAAGTTCCCTTCCTTATGGAAACCAGATGCGGGCTGAAGCCAAAGTTCTCAGGAACAAAAGTGAAGCTGGGCTGCCTGGCCAGATGACTCTGTTTCAGGACACACAATCCTCTCTCCTCTGCCCCCCCCTGCCCCACTTCTGAGTTGAAGTCAGAAATACAGCCTTTCTAGGTACTGATGAACACACACACACACACACACACACACACACACACACACACACACACACACACACACCACATCCTTTATGTTGGTTTGTTTAAAAAGAATTTGTAATTGCAACCTTGTTTAGAGCAAAAGTTGTGTTTGGTTGTCAAAAACTGTAATTAAGAGGAACAAATATCTGTACAACGGTAGGCAGTGGGCGCTGCATGTATTTTGAACAGCCTAGACTGATAAAGTGAGAGACTGCTTAACTTGACTAACCTCTAATAATATTTGGAGGGGATTTAGCACACTCACAGTAAATTATTCAGCTAAACAAACAAACAACAAACAAGGCAGGGAGGGGACATTTCAAATACTGATGGCCAGTGAGAGCCAGAGAAGTGTAGCCCATGCTAATTCTGTCTAGCTAGACTATGCTAGAAGAGCCCACAGGAACCCTCCAGGATTAAGCAGTTGGGTTGTGAAGTTAGATTGCTTCAAAAATTCCACTAACAGGTTAAGAATGTGTGCAGGAGGAGGAATTATACTAATGATGAAATAGAGCCATGATTTTTAAATCATGTAAATCATATGACAGGATGCATCCCTGAGTCCTGTTAAAAATGCTATTTCATCCATAACACAAGTTGTTTTCTATCTTTCTGAATTGCTGATCCCCCATAATCCTGTGAGAGGAAGGAAGGACTATTCTTAGTCTTTTCATTTTTATTTCAAATGAAAAATAGTAAGATGTCAATGGTACACCAGTAAAGCCAGCGTTGTAGAGGGAAGGGCTGGAGGATTATGAATTTCAGTCCAGCGGGGTGCAAAATGAGACACTGCCTCACAAGCTCAGAAACAAACAATTAAAATTAAAACAAAACAAAAATCTTGATCAAGGTCACAGAGCTATAAAAAGCCAGTCTGGTATGTAAATTTGTATTTCAATTTCCAGAGCCAAAGATACTACCTGCTACCTATTCCTCCAAACTTCTCTGGCAACTTGTCCCTTGTTTACGTCAGTCTCCATTGTTGTTTACCTGTCTGGCACCTTGTCCATCCCTCCTTCTGCACTGTGAGTGTTTGGAGACTGCTTTGTTCATTTTGGGATTACCTACACAGCCTCATGGACGGGAGTGTCCTCAAGAGGCTCTCTACTCTGCATGGATGCTCAAGAGGGTGGGCTCCACCCGACACAAGTGAGTAGGTAGCCTGCCCATCTCCACTCTCATTGTTCCCCTTCTCAGTAAGAGAGCTTATTACCTGAAACTGCTGCTGGCTTCTCACAGCAAGCGTAATCTTGTATTTTGGAAGGTTTTTAAATGTCCAGATTATAGATAGATTCAATGGGGGAGGGGGTTATGTATGTGTCAGGTGTCAGTTAAGTCTCTCTCTCTCTCTCTCTCTCTCTCTCTCTCTCTCTCTCTCTCTCATTGATTGCAAATGTAAATTAGCAAGATCTTTGAACCCTTTGGTTCCTTGGGCATGGGTAATTCTTTGCATGTTGATGAACTAGGATGGAAAGTTTTCTTCCCCTGCCTTCTTTCTCTTTCTTTCCCCATCTCCCCTCTCCTCCCATCTTTCCTTCTTTCCTTCTCTTTTCCTTCTTTCCTTCTTTCCTTCGTTCCTTCTTTCCTTCCTTCCTTCCGTCCTTCCTTCCTTCCTTCCTTCCTTCCTTCCTTCCTTCCTTCCTTCCTTCCTTCCTTCCAAACCTTTTAGCTTTCAGGAGGTTGTGGACCATAACAAGGGCTTATTGGAAACTAGAAATTAGAAAAGCAGGACTCCAGCCCATTATAATATCATGGTTTTTGAATGGATGGTTCTGGCACTTGTTGCTAAGGCAACCTGACTAGAAACAATCCTGGCCTCTTTAGCCTAACGGTTGAATGTACACAACAGGTTTTCATGGGTTGCATATTGGGAAGTACAGTTAGACTGCAAGCCTTTTTTTGCCCTTCATCCTGAGAACACATGGGAGTTTCTCAAGACTGGTCACCTTCACATCCCTGGCCTTCTTCAGGCCCAGTGGTTACTCCTGTATCAGCTGAGTGAACAGTCTATAACAGTCAGTCGACTTTATTCATCTAGTAGCACAGTATCCTACTTATATTCTCAGTATGCTACTGACAATGTACTGCCTCATCTGTGATGGATCTCATCAATAAACACACACACACACACACACACACACACACACACACTTATATATACAATAAAATACGTGAAATGCGTACAGCTCTTGAGGAAACATTGTGACAATATAAGGAGAAATAATCTTCCGGAGGCAAAGTGGACATTGAACCAATGAGATAAACAGTGTTGTGTAGCTAGAAGTTTAGGTTCCAGGAAGAAAATTATTGAAGCAGCAGGTTTGGTACTAAGTCAAAAAGGAATGCCGTTAGTCCTACCTGGAGAGTATTTTATTTTCTGGTTTCAAGAGTCCATCTGAATCCTCAGCTATGGTATGTAAAATTGATAAGTCGTCTAACCCCTGTGGGGATTTCTACACACAGAGGGTTCTTTCTGTGCAACGAGCCGCTTGAGAGAGATGGAGAGAAGTCAAGAACTGACTACCGAGCCCAAGCACACGCACAAGAGTCTGCCAAACTCCATAGCTAAAGAGGCCTTGACATGTTTCCACTGCGGAGTCTGCCCTTATAAAATGTGTTGCTAATTAAAATAACTGCCAGCTCAGTCTCCTACAGGGAACCCCATCCATGTGCACGCAGGTTGTTGTTTTCCAAGTTTCCAGCTTCCAGTAAATAAATCAAATTTACTAAACAAGCAGCAGACCCCAGCTATCTAGGGAACACGAGAGAAGCCCTGTCCTATATGAAAGCCACTGGGAAAAACGTCATTATAATCCCTCCTCTCTAGAGAAGGAATGGGTTAAGTGGCCAATGATGTCACTGCTACACAGCGCTGTGGGCATATTTGATTTGGCAAGTAGTAAAAGGAGCCCAAGACACATGCCCCAACAGAGTCAAGTATTAAATTGAATTCAATACACTTACCAAATTGAATTTGGAGTGTGTATGTCCTTTTTTCTTCATCTGAGCCGTGGTCTGTGCAATTGTTTAACAGTTCCTATCTGGTCATGTTCTTCCTTGCTATGCCTCCTTTATTGGCTTCCTGTTGTACTTTGCATAAGGTCTAGCCTCCCTCACATGGCTACAAGGCCTTCCCCTGTCCAGCCCTCACTCATCTCAGGGCCAATACTTCGTCACACTAAACCAAATGACCTAGAAGTGCTGTTTCTCTCTTCCCTCCCTGGTTTTATGTAGGCTGTTCCATTTGCTTAGAAGGCCTATCGCATCGATCCTTTCCTCACCTCTAGTCAGCTCATAAACAAGTCCTCCGCTTGCATACAGTCTTCCTATTTTGGAAGTCTTCGCTAACATCCATTCTTACCCTTGTGCCAATGTCCAGTCTGGAGAGATACATTCTGTGAGCTTTCTTGGCTTTTCATACCGCACTTGTCCATTGCAATTGATAGGAGTGAAGACTTGAACTGATCTACAGCCTAATTTAGAAGCCAAGTCTGATGATATTTCTGACTCTAATGTTGCAGACACCTGGCTGGTAAAAGGGTTACACAGCTGAGACCATATGGAGGAGTGAGGACCACAGGTATAAACAAGCCTATAAAATTAGAGGCTGACTAGAAGAGCAGAACAAAAAGTTCATCAATTCGTTCATTGCTATAGATAATATTTGTTCACACTTGAAATCATGGAGCCAAGTGCAGCTATTGCTGTTCAGCATTGGAAAGGGATAAAACATCTATTAAAAGTCTGGAAAAAGACAAAAATTCGGAATATGAAAAGTAGTGTCTACAGATGGTGTGTCACTTCCACATCATTGCAAAGTCAAATGTCATTCTGTAGTCAGGTGTATCTTAATATATCTATATTAAGCAGTTACATATGCATACTTGTTGTGTGTGTTGGGGATTATAGAGACTGGGGCCAGTATAGTCTCTGTATAGCATATATAATATATATATATATATATATATATATATATATGGTGTGTGTGTGTGCTTGTGTTTGTGTGTGTGTGTGTGTGTGTGTGTGTGTGTGTGTGTGTAACCATGAAGTTATTTAATTGCATATTTCTCAGACCAACAATGTAAAGGTAAGGCATTAAGTGGGGGAGGGGATTTGCTAGGAATATCTAACCTGGTCTAAGAGCCACAGAAATCACACTTACAGAACTACTGTTGGAAATAAGATGGTCCTGCTCCAAGGCAGATTAAAAGCAGAAAACACTAAAAAAAGAGAACAGTACCCAACCCCCTCAGAAATGAGAAAGAAGCTGTCATGCTATTGGGGCAAATGAATATGAGAGAGAGAGAGAGAGAGAGAGAGAGAGAGAGAGAGAGAGAGACAGAGAGAGAGACAGAGAGAGAGACAGACAGAGACAGAGAGACAGAGACTGAGGCTGAGGGAGACAGGGAGAGACAAAGGGATGGAGTTGAAATGCAGAAAGAGAGGCAGCATATGAGCCTAGAGAAGCAGATTATTTAGTCTCCTAAGACAAGGTAAGGCATGTTTTAGAATTTTATCCCAAGTGTAATTTGGAAGACAAAGAGAAGGTTTGAGCCTAATGCTAAGTTCAATTTGCAGTGCTAAAAATTACTTGGCATCAGTGTGGAGGATGGATTGGAAGGGCTCATGAGGAGGGTAAGAAACCAACTGGAAGGTTATTAGAACATTCTGTGGTAAGGCAGGGGTTTCTTGGCCTTAAGCACCAAGAAATGCAGAAGAGTAGATGGAATCAAGGGATACTGAGGTCTCAGTGGCCCTTTGAGATGGATTGACTATTGTGTTGGAAGAGAATGAAGTATCAGCATTCTATCCAAATGCACTCATTCACTCAAACAACTCATATCAGTCTACTATAGGGTAGATAAGTATGTCGGGAAAATGGATACACAGGTCTTTGCCTTCTTTCAACTATGGAAATTTAAAACTGTAAGATAGCATTGCAAACTTCATTTCTGACAACCCATTGACTGTAACACAAACTTTTCTGTTCTTTGAATTTTACCATATGTAAATTCTATGTAAGAATGGTTTGATTTTATTTTATTCATGTATATAATGTTTGGTCCTACTTGCCATCTTTTCCTCTCATTTGTCTTTCCACTCTCTCCTGACAATTTCCTTTCTCTTACTAAAGAGTTCCCCATTCAAGTCTTTAAAAAATATCAAGATTCCACCTGTAAGAGAAACTATATGGTATTTGGTTTTCTAATTACTTCACTTAATGCAACAATCTCCAATTGCATCCATTTTTTTGCAAAAGCAATTGGTTTCTTCTCTATGGTTGAACGTACACAATCCTGTGTACATAACGCATTTCCATCTCCTCTTCTGCATTGATAGGCAAATTTTCCACCAGTTTTTACTAGGTCAAATGTTGCTTGCAACTCATAACTCATTCTCATTTTCCACCAATTGGTGCAATTTTCTTTCTGTGAGCATGTGTGGTTTTATTTGTATCATTCTTGGTCACTTAGACTATTTTAGACTCTGTTCATCAACCCTTGATCCTTGTCTTGTGTGAGCATGTGGCCTATTAAATTCTGCTTCAATTCTTACTTCTTACATAATCTCAAGCACATTGACTCACCTCCGTGATTTTAGAATGCTCAAATTTAAATGGGTTTGATTTAAACAGTACTTGAATCATCTCTCCTGGTTGTGGACAATCAGATATAGTCTGCTTTTAATTGTGGTGTATATGGAAGAAAAAGATCCAGATAGCTAGCTCAGTCACAGGGTTTGATCCTAGTTCCACGTAAATGGAGTGTGATGGTGCCTATCTGTATGCCCAGCACTGAAGAGAGGATTGATCCTGAGGAATTCACACATGAGTTAGGGAGAGCTGACATATTCCCCTAAGATGTGTAAACATATTCTCCTCTTCCAGTGCAAGCATAATATTGCAGTTGCTATGTTTGTCTTAAGCCTAAGAGTCACCAGTCTAAAGAAACCCAATAACAATGCATTCTCCCCAAATTTTACCAAGGAGAAATCCCTTCGCATGTCATGCCTGCCAGTAACCAGATGTAGGGGTGTGTGTGTTGTAAGACTGGGGATGTCTGCTGTGCTGATCTATGTCCGGTTGGATATAGTCTGTGATCCGTTTTTATTTCATTTAGTAGACATGCATTTTGGAAGAAGAATCTCCATCTCACTCTTTTAACTGTGGATATGTCCTGATCTCTCTTCCTCACAGACCCACTGAGGTGTGACTTCATGTCCCACATTTGTCTGCTTTGATTTGTGGAGTTTCCATGGACAAACTAATACTGGCACAGAGCCTTGTGAAAACTTCAAAAAGGCCATGGAGGCTGGACTACTTCTCAGTTCATTTCCAAACTCCTCAGTCATGGTTTGCAAGTACCAATGGTTGTAGTGCTCCGGCAGCTCCAGTCTGATGCTTCCTCACATTCTAGGACACAGTTACAAATGCTTTCAGCTTTTTGCATACATTCTAGAAACTTTCTTGGCAGAGTCTGGAAAGTGTGTTTTCATATTCTTTGGATTTCATCTTTGTACCACAGGCTGCTGGATAAACA
This sequence comes from Rattus rattus, assembly GCF_011064425.1. NCBI lineage: Eukaryota > Metazoa > Chordata > Mammalia > Rodentia > Muridae > Rattus > Rattus rattus. The sequence goes on from NC_046154.1 coordinate 95,339,861, forward strand.
TCACGTTCCCGTGACTGGGAAACTTCATTCACCAGAGTGACTGCCAATTACATGTGGGGAAATTTTGTCTCTCTAGTGAGCTCAACAAAAAACTAACAAAATGTTGCCTCTTGTGATCTCAGCTGACTTGTTTCAGTATGATGCAAGTGGATGCTATTTACTAGATATGTAAGATCCAGTGTGAGTGTAAACTATGGTGAAATGAATATACGTTATAACGATAGAGTTGCAATAGAAAACCAAACAGCGTACTCAGATGCTGAATGTGGTTTCAGGGGGGAGAGTATCTACAGATACTTGAAGAAAGTCAAGAGAACCAATGAGGTTTGGTCAAGATATTTGTCTACTTTAGAAAAAGTACTTACTGACCACTCACTGTCCCAACAGAGGCAAAGAGGAGGACTTGAAGGCTAGATCTTTAGGATGGTAGGAACTGTAAGTACAGTTAAGCAATCATGATGGTTGATATACTAGAAGAGCACAATTATTCTTCCCTGGTACCTTGATTGCTGGTGTTGTCCATTGAACACTCTCAAACAAACCAAGAGGGCAAGAGAGACTAGTACAGAGCACAGACATTATTGTCCAGGGGCCTTTAGCTGACAAAGAAGATCAGGCACTTATCATGGGAATAGAGAAGCAATATGAAAAATGGGAACAGTCCAGATACCTTTAATCATTTGACACTAGATTTTATTCCAAGACACAAAGTGAATAAATAAAAATGAACAGATTGGTTCCAGGGAGATATGGATCCAATTTTCATCTGCTGGTGTTAAGAATTGAGATTTTGGAGAAAGCTATGCTCTCTGATTCTGTTTTTTTTAAATTGAAGAAACTGAGTTTGGAAGAATATTTGACAACACACACACACACACACACACACACACACACACACACACACACACACACACGAGCTGGACAAACCTGATCTCATGTGTTTGATATCTGTTGGCTTCTTCTAAGTATATCTCATGTTAGTCACTCTTTAAATGGCAAGATGCCTGCCTTATGGAGGTAGAAAAACCAGTGTGATCATGTTTTAGTGCTGTCCCTGTTGTTCCTATCTGGAACGATGAGAGATGGGAGGACCAATGTTGTTCGTGGACTCTTTTTTCATTGAGTCCTTTTGTCAAGAGATTATGCTGGTATTCTTGGTGTAATGGGAACCCATTAAAACTTCTTAAGGAGAAATTGAATTTTGTCCCATCCCATTGGCATAGGTCCTTAGGTAGCTGTCCCCTTTACTGCTGGGCAGAAGATGCTCAACAAATGCTTCCTGTTCTCTTGTGACCTGAATGTTGACAAGGTCACATCTTTTTCTAAGAACTTAGACAGTTCTGTCCTAAATGGATTGTTTGTTCCTTTCCAAACCTCTCAGAGGAATTTTCATTTATTGTCTTCTAGTTTAGAAGCAAGGGAGGATGAGTGGTTGCTTGCGAATTGTGTTCTGTCCACGTTCTTTTGTGTGCGAATACAAATATGTGCATATACACATGGAAGTAAGAAGACAGCCTCAGAAGTTGTCCCTTTTGGAAGTCTTTCACACTTTGTTTGAATCAAGGTCTCATTGGCCTGAACCTTTGAAAGTAAGCTAGAATGACTGGCCTGTATGTATCCAGGGACCAACTAGTCTCTGATTTCTACCTTGCTATTATGATTTGTCATAGAACATGTTTGTTTGTTTTTTTCTTCACATGGGTTGTGGGACTTGAACTGAGGTCTTTATGTGAGAAGGTGAGCACTTTACAAAAGGAGTCTTCTCTCCACCCTCTGCTAGCAAATTTTGACTGGCCTTTTGGAAATGGTGCTGGTGATGAAAAAGAAAAAAGTCACAGTGAATATTGAATAGTCATTAATTCAGACTGGATTCTCCAGATTTTCTGTGCTAAGAATAGGCCCTGAATCTCCCAGCCATCTTCTAATGCACTGTCTACTTATTCTCAGTTGAAGAAGCTGAGCCTAAGAGATTGGTTCTTGTGTCTCAGTGCCAAAGTCTGAGCCAGAGACAAGAGACCTACCTCCGTCACAGGACAAAGCTGTGTCTTACCTTGAAGCAGTGAAGGAGAATCAACTGGAATATTTTCATCTAGCTGTGACTACTTTAAAATGAACAAAACAAAGCAAAGCAAAAACAAGACTCTGAGTTTTCTCAGGAAAGAAGTGAATCTTATTCATCTCTTGCTTCCTGCTGCCTCCCACTGCTCCTGCCGTAACATGGGTGACTGGTTAACATTTGCTGAATGAAAGAATGATTGACTGAATGAATCATCAATACAAAGATATTTTTGTCTCTGTGTAGCATTTTCATGCATATTTATATTTCATATGACAGTATTTGCAAATTGCATAATATTCCCCTTCAGCATGACTTGCACTGTAGAAATGTTTCCATATGCTACATGTTTCCCCTCATTTGACTGAAGGTGAAAAAAAAAAGCCTAAGAGAAACATCACATGGTGGCTAAGCACCCATATAAACACGAGCCGTATAGCATGTACTGTCCACAAACTATGTATTTTGGAAGGGAAATTTTGCAAAAATAATATTGAAGTAGACATTCAGTTTGGGCTGATGTGGGTTAGGAAAATGTTCTTGTGAAACTAAACACAGTTTCATATTAAGGCAGTATATTGTAGGAGGTAGAAGGGAGCGCTGGGTCCTGGGGGCAGTCCATATTCAAAACCAGTCTCTACTATTTAATAGCGTCGTGTCTTCTGAAACATATTCAATGCATTTGCACCTTGATCCAGAGACTCCATGAAATGGAGGAGAATCGCCATTTTTTCTCATGGAATAGTTGAAAGAGCTTAAATATAAGTAATTGAGCTAATATCTCACAAATAACAAGAATCAACTAATGTTATTCACAGTTCTTCATTCCCAGCTCAGAAGAACGTGACGTCCAGTTCACACTCACTGGAGTGAAGCTTTGAAGACTCACAGTAGACCCCGTCCTTTGCTCTTTTACTTCACGTCACCGCTATCAGTCCCAATCAACTTGAAGACAAAATATAATAATCCTCAGAGTGACCTTCAAGGTCCTAAAGGAGCTCATCCTTTTCTTCTTCCTTCCACATCGCTTCTCCCACTTGCATGCTCTACCAATGGGTGCCAACTAGTTTAGTTTTTTTTCTAGTTTAGACTAGAAAAACTGGCATCAGATGGGTGAATAGTTATACTTGAATGAGAGAAGCAAGTTAATCATTTTGCCAATGGGTTTATGGAAAGCTTAGAGAAGTGGCCAATTGAAGTAACTTGATGTTTGTCAAAGAATATCAGTTAAAATATGATCAGAGGGGTCACCCAGACTGAGGAGTGAATTTGTTCTTGGTACCAATAACAAGTCATGCAGGTACAACAGACTGATGCTGCAAAGTGAGCTAGGTTATGAAGGGAGCATCAGTTTGACCCCTTAAATCTGGCTTATGTAGATAGATGGACATAAGGAGCTAGATGGATAATGGAGGTAAGGGATATGAGCCCCTATCCCGTGTGTGTGTGTGTGTGTGTGTGTGTGTGTGTGTGTGTGTGTGTGTGTGTGCGTGTGTGTGATGAATGGAAACAGTGGGTATCTGTTTTGCACACAGGTGTTAACATCACCTAAGAGCATTCAGTACTAAGCCTAAGATCATAACCTCACTCTCTTTCCTTCCCAGAAAATGGTTTAGTTTTCTGTGATTCCCCCCTGTCATTTCCAGTGTCTAATTTATCAGCAAACTTTTTGAGCACTTCAAAACATGGCTAGGATTTAACTGCTTCCTAACATCTCCATGGCCACCATTTTGTCCTTGCTGTCTTTCAACCTGTCCTCAATGTAGCAGCCAGTGTGTCCTCTTTCAGTGAACCCAGATCATAACTCCTTTGCCTGACACCTACTGAAGACACATTCCCTCCAAATCACTCTGAAGGCATTTACTTTGGTGATCTGTGTGACACATCCCTGCCCACCCCTACAATCCAGCTCCCTGTCTTGTCTAGCCCAGCCTTCTCTGGCACCATCTTGTCATGTTGAAGTCCTTGATACTCCTCCACCATGGCCAGTCTACTCCTTCCTAGGAGTTCCTGGGATGACTTCTCTGCTGTCAAGAATGGCTTTTCTATAGAGACCCATCCAGTCTCCTCCCTCACCTCCTTTGGAATTTCACATCCTTGTCCTCCCCTCAGTGAGGCAACTTGTGACTACTTTATTCCTAAGAAGCAGGCTTCTTCTTATTTATGCTCTTCTTAGCTCCCTTTTCTGACATGGCATCATCTTTTGCATATGTAAGCATCTCCCATGTTCTGTATTTGACCTTCAAGTTATATGACTCCTTCCACTTGCTTCTATACTAGACACGGTGAGGAAGGACTGACACTTGCATCATTTCCCTCTCTATTTTGTTGTGCCTTGAATTATGGCTGCCCATGAGTTACTTAACAGGCATTTGCTGAATGAAAGAGTCCAGGCAGGGACTGCAACACAGTGTGCTGCTCTGAGGATGTGGTATTTAAGAGGCAGATCTGGGTTAGAGATAGATTTAGGAATCCTTAGCAATGAGGAGATATCTGTGTGGGTGTAACTGTGACAGTTCAAGTAAAAAAATCTTTTCAAATTTTTAAATTTCACTGAATAATTTCACCACATAATAAAGACCATGTACATGAATCAGGAAGAGTTGAGTGCCATGTCTTGGGGAGTGGGGTAGAGATTTGAAACTAAAATCTCTGCTTCCTACGAGCTATGCCCTGAGAAAATGACTGAGTTATTGTTGGCCTCCAAAACAAAACAAAAGAAAAAATGAACTAGATTTTTTTAATTAAGAGGATATCCCAGTAAGGTGCATACATAGCAGTTCATAGAAGTGATAACAAATATAGGCTGATGTTATTGTTGAGACAAATATTATTATAATTACAAAAGTCTGAGAAAGAATGCTAAAAACATATAAAGAGCTCGAGGGCCCTCACAGTGGACAAATGAACAGAAGTTTTGAAAGGAATAAGGGTAACAGACCCCATGGGTAGTCTCTGGCTGAGGCAAACATACTAGGCAGTATGCTAGCCCCAGGGTACAGCTATTTAATCGGATAGTTTCACTTGAGCCGAAATGTTATAATCCCATATTTTAAAATGAGCTAATGTTTTCTGGAAAATAAGCAATAATTATCCCAGAAAACAATCAAATAAAAAGAAAACAAAACAATACTTGGGTCCTCAATCGTGTCCAGCTGACAAATGTAGGAACATGGTGACCCAAAAATTTGTTTCTTTCTGGTCTTTAGGAGATTTACTTGCTCACTAGTCAGAACTAGTTTGCTCGTTTTATGAGGGTAGCTATTGTGCAACTCTATTCAGCTGGCTCTGTGGGCGTTTATTTACAGATGGCTGCCATCTTGATTTATTGTCTGTCAAATTATAATTATTAAGGATGGGGTTAATTGTCATTTCAACCACCTGGTAATTACCCACTGTGCTTTCATGTGGTGACAAATCTGTCCTTTGGATCAAAACTGGAAACTGCATAATTCAGTTGCGTGTCCACCTCCGTTCTTGTCATGTTCAAAATAAAAGATTAGTCGAAATTATCAATACTTTCAAGTATAATTTGTGGGCCACTAAAGGAAAGAATTGCCAATTGTTTTAAATAGTTTTGAGTAGCAGGACTTGTAGGACCAGACTCCACTGATGTGAGTTACAATAATTGAAGTTAAAATTACGAGACATGCTCTTTCAAAGATTGGTCTAATAAAACCTTTTTTTTTTTTTTTTTTTTTTTTTTTTTGGTTCTTTTTTTTTTTTCCGGAGCTGGGGACCGAACAGGGCCTTGTGCTTCCTAGGTAATGGCGCTCTACCGCTGAGCTAAATCCCCAGCCCCTAATAAAACCTTTTAAACAATGCTTCTAGTATATTCCATAGTGCATCACATAAAATGATGATTTATGACTCGCAGCATTGTTTACTCCATTGTGTACCAAGCCATTTAGCCTGGGTCCATCCACACTTTCAGGACAGAATTCAACAGAGACGGTGTTGTAACTAACGTCTCTAAGACTGTAGAGCTGACCTAGGGCAGTGAATAGGGTACTTTTCTTGTTTATCTAAGGAGACTAGTAGCATTAATAGGAATAGAAGAAGTCGATACATTGTATATGGAATGTCACTCTTTTCATTTTGGGTGCTCATTCCTGTCTTCACATACTTTTGCATTTTCAGCTTTCCCCAGCATGTACATCATCAGGAAGGTACACAAAACTCAATAAATGAGTCAGAATAGGATCAAGAAAATAGCTTTGGAATTTTCTTATCGCCTCATTATCTTTTCTCCTTTCTGCAAATCCATCAAGCAAGCACACTGTGTCCAATTCACTGCAGCTTTTACATGAGGTTATAGCAAAGAAGCTCATGTCTAAGGCTCCCAAATATTTCCTCAGCAGAATTGCCTTACGAATGACAACAGTCACATCAGAGTTCTTTGAGCCCAGGGTTTCACTTTGCTACTTGCTCCACTGTGAGGCTCAGCCTGGGCTGGTTTCTGTTAATGTTCCCTTTCAGCTTCAGAGAGGTAACCACCCACTGGGTCAAGAGAGAACCTGTGAGCGGTTTCTGTCTCCTTTCTTCTGTAAGACTGCAAATGCATTCATCAAGGGAAAAATATCCACGGGTTAGAGGGCTACTAGTTTGTTACCAAGCTCAGCTGTTTTGAGATCTGTCTTAGGAGATCATAACCTGCTATGTAGGATTTCAGCTTCTTGGGCAATTTTCTCCAGTCAAGTGTCCCAACATGCCTTTCTCTGCTCTTTCTTCCTTTGCTTCTCCATGAGCCATGGGAAAACTCTCACCTTTCTTGTAAGATCTTATCTCTGGTGCCTGTTCCCTACCTAGTAAAGTCCACACACTGCTGCCTCAGAGAGTTCTCAGATCTTTTGTTGCTGCCTGCTACATTTCAAAGTATTCACCCTGACATTCATTTGTCTTTTTCATCTGCTCTCTTTCCGTGTTTCCTGTCTAGTGCTTTCCACATTAGATGACATGCTATTAACCTGGAACATTCCTGATTATTCTTCAAGTCCCACAAGCTGAGAAGAGAGTTCCTCCGTGGATAATCACCCCATTCCTCCAAAATTAATTCTTTCTCCTTCTATATTTGCACTTCTTTATATCCATGCCCTGTGATATAATACTATATTTTCTCTGACTGCTCCATCTCTGTTCCAGGCTCCTCCAGGTCAGGATGCAGCATAGATTTTGTTGTTGTTTTTCATGATGAAGTAGGGGCTGAACAAATTGAATATGTGTTGCACTTCATGCTTTGTGCATGTATGGCTTTCTCTAGGTATTCAGCATGTACCTCATAAACAGCTGCTGGTAGACCCCTTGCAAAAGTTTGCTTAAATCTTGGCAAATGATACTGGTATTGACATTAGAATACATAAGTAATTTTGTGGGCAAATATCAACTGGTTTTATGGAAAACTTTACCTTTTCCCCACATCATAAATGACATTTACTCATTTGAATAAAACACACTTAATCATATCCAAATGGAAAGAAAAGAAGGCCTTGGATTTTGTGAGGAGAAATTATTGTTTTTACTCTTTGTGGAAATATTTTTCAGAATATTTAAGGCAATTGAGATGTTTTATGAACAATGAATATTTTTCAAAAGGTGTTATTTCTTCTCTACCTCCTCAACTTCCTTCTATAAAGTCAGGTAGTCTTGGGAAAAACAGAAGGCTGCTACCTTCTACAAAAAATAAGCATGGAATCTGTCTTTGTGTAGAGAGCAGCCTTTGGACGGCAGCTTGGACCATCTTTTCCCAAATTCAAGATGCTAGCTGAAGAAGGTATCTGTAAGCCTCTCAATTTCCCGTTGACACTCAGTCACTCTGAGTCACTGGCTCATTGGCTGTGAGGGCCCAGCATGTGAATTATTAATAGATTAATACTTAATAGACCCATAAGGGGAACTCTTCTTTCTTGATTGGCACTGTATAAGGACTATCATTTTTGTACCTAAAATCAACATCACATGGAACCGGTTCCTGTTCTCGCTATATCATCAGGGACTTTCCAAGGTACAGAAGCCAGCTAAGTTCTAGAGCAGCTTGAAAGTTGTCCTAATAGAGTGGATGACTCCCAGAGTCCCTGGCATTCTCTAGGAACCATTAATTACTGTGACGATGATTTATATGTATGCAGCAACTATCCTCTTATCAGAGAAGTAATTCTTCAAAGTTGAAACCTCTGTTCCTCCTACTCAGGCAACAACTGACTGAGAAGCGTTTGAATGAGAGAAGTGAGGACAATGTTGAATGGGCCGTGTTTAGATTCCTTCCTTGTGTTCTTTTCTATATCAACACGGATAGTAAAGAAAGTTGCACAGAAAGTGTTTAAGTTCTCAGTGGGAAACAAAGTTGATTCATCTCTTCTTCTTTCTACAAAATAAAAATAAAGGATCCTAAAAGACCAAGGAAGCAGCATTCCTTTACCTGGTAGGAGTCCTCTAACACACGTACAGACATATACACAGACAGAGACAGAGACAGAGACAGAGACAGAGACAGAGACAGAGACAGAGACAGACACACACACACACACACACACACACACACACACACACACACACACACAGTCTTTCTTGACACAGGGTTTCCCTATGTAGACCTCTCTGTCCTTGAACTCAGAAACCCACTTATTTCTGCCTCCCAAGTGCTGAGATTAAAGGCGTGTGCCATCACTGCTACTAAATTTTACCCTAACTGTAGAATAGAGAATGTAACAATGAAATCTGGTCTTCAACTTTTCCTGATTGACTGTATCACCTCATTTTCTCTATTCTTGACTTCCTCCTTTCCACAAAGTCTAAATTCTCTGCAAAGTTGAAAACTGAAGTGTGATGGATGAATCACTTTAATGACCTCTAAACCATGCACACACCCAGGCACATGTCTGCCAAGAAACCTCTTCCTATCACCGCTGGTGGAAAGACTCTCTCAGTCCTTCTGTACATGTATTTATACCCATGAAAATATAACTCCACTCCTGGGAGTTGATTATTTAAAAAAAAAGATTAATCTCCATAGGAAGGAGGGAAAAACTACAGTAAAAGATATTGCTCGGGGTTGGGGATTTAGCTCAGCGGTAGAGCGCTTGCCTAGCAAGTGCAAGGCCCTGGGTTCGGTCCCCAGCTCCGAAAAAAAGAAAAAAAAAAAAAGAAAGAAAAGAAAAAAAGATATTGCTCACTGTTTACTTCAAACCCCAGCACAGACCCTTGAGCAGTAGATGAGAGGATGGGCACTGTCTGTGGTGGTTTCAATGTCATGAGAACCACAATGAGGAGAGACAAAGAACTTGCCCTGTGGCTTGCAAAGACATCTGAGAAGAAGAGGTATGTGAGGGGAGTAGCTGTCCATGGTGTACCCTCTGTGGGTCAGGCTCTGAGCTTTAACATTAACCATCTCATTTATTCTTCAGAACAGTCACGAGGATAGATATGATCACTATAATTTATGGATTAGGAACACAGGGCTCAGAGACGTGGAGTTATTTTCCAAGCTCATGACTACAGTTGATGAGCTAATACTCAGAATTCAAACCGAACTGGGTGGATTTTTGTTGTCATAGTGGCTCTGGCTTACAGAGTCACTGTGTCTCCAAGAACATTAAGCCACTGCATGTTCTGCAATTGTTCTTGGGGAAGTAGAAGGCTGAGCTCCTGCAAACTGCTGCGAATTCCAGCAGGCATGTACAGAGATGGTCCTTGACTTATGACTTAGTACCTGTACTTCATGGTGGTGCAGAAACAATGTGCCTCCAGTAGAAGCCTTAATTTTTGAAGTTTGGTCTTCTCCCAGGGATACAGTGTGATACCCTTGCTGTGCTGGCTAGAGCAGGGAGTGACAGCTCCCAGTCAGCTTTGCTCTCATGAATAGAACCATCCCATGCATTACGGAGCTGTGATGCTCTGCAGGAAGGGTGAATCAAACACATTCTTGAACCTATTATGGGTTTATTGGGATGTAACCTCACTGTAAGTCATGGGACACCTGTACATGTGTGTGTGCGCTTTGATTTAAGGATCTTTCACTATGTTTGGCTGACTCATTAGCATTGAACTTATGGCCAGTAAAGCTCTACTATTTTTGAATAAAGCTTTTTCTGGTAAATGAATTATCCCACTGAGCCACATCATAGCCTTTCACACAGAGAAACACTATGCAGTTCTGCTGGGCAGAGAGTAGTGGAGCAGGCCTAATCCCAGCTTATCAGGGGGCTGTTTTTGATTCTCCTGATCAAAAAACAAGAGTATACAAGCTCACTGGCAGATCACTCATGTATCATATGTGAGGCCTGGGGCTCACTAGTCTGTACTATGATGGAGAGAAAGGGAGGGGGAATGAGAATGAATATGTTTAGGGGCAGTGAATTCACAGCAGAAGGCACAAATGTGCAAAATCCATAGCACTGAACATACCCCAAATAGTGTACATTTTTTTTGATGTTGAAAACCGAATTAAAGCAGCATTACTTCAACTGGGTACCAGCACTTTGGCGATGTAAGTTTTTCACTGTTCCACATGTCTGTGAGCAATTGTGAAATCATTGATTTGGGGAATTAAAAAAAATTGTAGTGAGAAAGTTCTATGAAGTTTCATGGATTCTGTAATCCATGAAAAACAAGGATAGATAGTTTACCCACTCACAGAACAAGCGGGCGTGTCTATGAGAATGCAGATGCTGCCCTAGACATGGGATAGACAATTAGGAAGACTGGCATTCTGAGAAAGGGCAGTGTATGAGGAATATATTATCATCAATGGTAATGGCAGATGGGAGATTAGAGAGTGGGTTCGGGAGAGTGAGTTTGGGAGAGTCGGGTTGGCAGGGTTCAGTTCATTCAAGGTAGTCCCTGGGGAATCTGGCAAAGTATCATCTAAACAAAGCCGTCCAAGGGCTGACTTGGGAGTAAGCAGGAACCTGCTTAGCCAGAGGCCAATGTGACTGGAGCTGAGAGAAGAGGCAATAAGTGAGGAGATCACAGAGAAAGATGCGGTCGAGGGTATCAGAAGCTTGCATGGAAACCTCAAGCCTCTAGACTTAGTTTTTAAATGGACCACGGCAGGAAGTGCAATCGGAGCATTGGATGCTAGTCAGTGACCACAAGACTGGGGAAAGCAAAACAAAACAAACAAAACAAAACAAAACCACTCTTACTCTTTGACCAAGAGAGGATCTTGGTAGGGTGACAGAGGCCCCCAGTCACCCACCCCTGCTTCATCTGGGGCAGGGTAGGATGCCTGAAGCTGCCTGATTTAGGAAAAGGACTGAAAATCAGCCCTGGCTTGGGTGAGATTCTACGATAACATGACCCGGGGCTGCAACGCTGAGGGCAATTTCATCAGCATCAGCATCTGTCGTGCATCCCAGGCAAAGTCAGTCACAACAAACAAACCATCCCCAGGACAACAGCAGCAGTGACGGGAAGGAAGTCTATGGGCCAATGAGCTGTGGAAACTGGGCAGAGCTCTGCTTGCTGAGCTGGTCTCAGTGAGTACCTAAATGTCTGCCGGGAGAACTCCTTCGCCTCCCTCAAGTGTCTCAGCTGCCTGAGAGGGAAACTGAGGTCTAGATAGCAAAAGTGACAAGCTTCCGAATATCAAAGGAATGGCTGACCAAGGTGCCCAGTGAGCTCTGTCGCCAAACTGCTACCCACTGTGGTTAATATTATAGTTTAGGAGAAGAAATTCGATGGCTTTCTTCAGGTTGAAAACAAAACAAAACTGAGTGACATTGGTTTGTCCAGCTGTCTTCATAGCTGCCTTAAAGGCTTAGGTGGTGACAGCAGTGTGTTCGGTGACCTGGATTTATTTATTACATATTTTTATTGTTACAACCTGGCCACTCAGTGTCTGGCTCTCAGAGTGTCCTGTGGATAAATGTATACCATAATAGGAATAAGTCCCATGAGAAATATTCTCATTTCACCAGCGTGGTTACTCTACATGGAAATCAGTTGAGAAGAATTAAAATTCTATTTCTGCTACCAGACTGTAACTATTTTGGTAGTTTTCTGTGTGGAAGCCTCTGCAGGATTCTGTGGCTTCAGGAATCAGCTTCCATGATGCGTTGACTCCCCAGGAAAGTCGAAAGTGGTTGGTCAGGGTCAGTGGCTTGCATGTCAGCCATGAGTCTGGGACATGGTAAGAAAAGAAGTATTTGATTGGCTATTTTTGGTTATATTTTGGTATAAGTACTTTCATGATAGCGTATTTGAAACTCCCAATGGTGAATACATTTGCAGAGCTCCTGGAAACGTGAACTCTGCCTTCCTAAGCCTTCTCCTACAGTCTCGAATCTCTGCGGCTCTTTGAAGAGAGAGGACTAGAGTCGGGAGAGGTGGTTGATTCTGCTAAAAATTCCAGACTCTCAGGGATTGCAGAGATAAAGCGATTATAAAGCAAGATATGAAGGCATTTGCATTTGATCCCCAGAACCCACAGAGCCATGGTTGTGTATCCCAGCAAAGGGGAGAGGGCGGTGGTAGATTTCTGGGGCTTACTAGTCAACCAGCTTACCTAACTGGTAATTTCCAGGCCACTGAGCTATCATGTCTTAAAATAAGATGAACAGCATTCCTGAGAGACAGCACCATTTGGTTTTTGCCATGTTTATTTTGTTGTTGTTTTGCTTTAGATAAAGTACTCCAAATTGAGTGTTCACGCTGTGTTAATGTTTAGCTTATGATACAGGACTCAACAGAAGTGCTCTCTTCCTGGTGGGGTCTGATATGTGTCTGTGTGTAGGCGTGCATGCTCCACGTGTGTATGGAGAAACAACAAAATCCATGTAGAGTGCGGAAGAGCTATTGAGCACACAGGGAATTGAGGAGCCAGGACAAGTAAAACACAGGTCATCCTGGTCCTTATTATAAATCTTTATGGGGCTCTGGTCCTTTTCCAGAGCTCTCCAATCTTAATAAACAGGCTTGGAGAAGTGTCTAGGACAGGGGATTTGATGTGAGCTTAGCTTTACCATGTTCTGGTTAAAGCTACTGGAACAAAGTCAAGGCCACTGGATCCCTTGGGGACTAGTCTTCCCAGAAGCTATGACAATGACGACAAGGGGCAACCACTAGGTGGGGCTGTGGCCGAGGGGACTCCAGGGTTCCCATTATGCGGGTTCCAGTTTCTATTTCCTTATTCTTACTCTCTCCTTTTCCGTTCTCCTCTCTCCCTTGGTGCTTACTCCTGTTGCTGTCTTAGCTGAAGAAGCCTGGGTTAGCCACCTCCTTGTGCACACATCTCTACAGCTTGCTTTAGCAGGGACCAAGGGCCTGAGCCTTCTCCTGCAGGCCTGGACACTGGGTGGAATGCATGACTCCACTTTCCTGTGCTTTTGTTTTGTTTTGTTGTTTTGTTTTGATTCTTTTCTCTTCCAACATTCTCAGCTCCACTCTTCGGCCTGAAGACGGATAAATAAACAAACTGAAACTGAAATTGAACATTGGCCCCAAAGTGAGGACATCTGGGAGGCTTGTAGGGAAATGTACACGCTTGCTGGGTTTCCGGTTACATATTTTATGTTGCCTGGTAACAGAGCCCACAGTTCACTTTCAGGCTTTCTTCTCCCCCATCCCCTGTTTATAGTGTAATTACTGCCGTGACTTCATAATCCCCCAGTGAACAGCTGTCAGGGGGGCCCAACTGCTGAATAAACAGGGTTTTACAAGCTCTCCTCCACTGGCCCGTTTACTAAATAGATCAATATTTGGTTTGTAGGCAAAGAGATTAGGAGGTGGAAGTGTCTTTTGAAAAAGTCTGTTGGCTTCCCAGGGCCTGCCAGCACACCTGAGAATGTGGGAAAGAAAAAGCAGGTTCACGGAGAAAAAAAAGGACCCCTTCAAGACTTAAACCTGCTAGAGATTTCTCAAGGAGCACCTTGTCTTTAGGAAGGCACCCTCTTCAGGGGACATTTTAGGCTCTTAATTCTAACTCCCAGAGAATTCTACTTTCTTCTTCCTCTATCTCCCCACCTCTCTTTTTTCCTGGCCTGATCACATGCTCTTTAATCTTTCTAAATGGATATTATAGCCTCAGGGACTCCAAGAAGATTCATGGATAAACAGGAACTAAGCCCCTGAAATGCCGGTCTCCTTCCCACCATCTTCTCCACCCAAAAGCCCTGGTTAGAAACTCCATCAAGAGAGCAGCCTCTGAGGGTTCTTTGTCCAACTCAAGGTCTGTGTGACACTCTGGGAAAGGATAATCTTGACCTTGTTTTTTATGTTTAAGGAAAGTAGGGCTAAAAGGCAGGAGCCATACATTCTAAACCTCTAGGTTGGCTGGCTCTAGGACCTGGGATAAGCCCTTTGTGGATTTGTTCTTACAAGGAATGGGCTGCTAAGTCTAAAGGTTTCCAGGAGGGAGCGAAGCAATGTCTGATTGAGCAGGTAAGAGTTCGCTGCTAAGGCCCGAAAGATAGAGGGAACTCCACATAGTTGCCCTACCTTCACTGTGGGAAGGGGAGAGTTAGCCCATTACTGTGATCATCAAAGGAGACAAGGGATGAGTGTAACTTGCCGAGATCATGGTCTCTTTAGAGCTAGCATTGTTTAATTTACCCCGAGGCTAAAACCACAATGAAGAAAGGCTTGGAGGTAAAACTGGGATGGAAAGAGGACAAGAATAATCACAACCAATGCCAGTGCTGACCTTTCCTAGGCTGCTGAGCTCCCTTCCTGTGTACAGTCTCCAGTAGCCTATACATCTACCCTCACAAAGACAAGGGCAGTGCGCTAATTCAACTTTAGACTTAACTGCTCTGTGTCCTGGTGTTTCATTGCATTATCTCAGTGCCTTATGTCCCTAGGTTGCAAATAATTGATGTTCAGGGGTCATCAAGACTGTTGTTGAGGGTCCCCTTGCATGCAAATATTTGACCACCCTCATATGGATCTAGCCGTAATACTTTGCATTTTCCTTTCAGAAGTGGCTGATGAACATGGAAAGGGAAACATCAAAGCGATGCAGTGCTCCAGGTTGATGACCTAGAGGAGGCCAGGGACATTTGCACAGCATCTGATGCATCCTTTGTTGTTGCCATGCAAAAACGCGTCACAGGCTGATTAACTCATCTCACAGGATGATCAAGTGTCTCTGTGAAAAAGAAAAGTCTGCATTTGGCCTCTTTCTGGGAGACATGATGAGACTTCTCTCGACAGAGTGTTACAAAAGGCCTGCACATGTGAACACGCCCCCTGGAGACCCTCCGCCTGAAGTGGTAGGGTTGAAGTGCCATGGCGGACTGTCAACACGGTCAGTCTCAGACACTCTTTAGAAACTCCAATACTCTCTTCGTGCAAGGATGAATGCCAGAATCCAGTCATCACTCTGCTGTCCCAGGTTGGTAGCTTCTCTCTGAAAGACAGCACAATTTCACTTCAGTTTCATATAGATCTGTACGTAGATTGGCGCTGTGATAACATTCCTTCATGCTAAGTCTGTCCAAGACAACCAACCTGTTTCCAAGATCTAATTTTGTACGTGGGAATCTTGCCTTGCCCTGATTTCCAGACCCATAGGCAGGCTTGGCAAGATGCATCTAGGCAAGGTTCCGTGCTCTACCCTGCTGCCCTGAACTAGGCATCCTCTTCCTCCTTGGTTAGACAAAGCACCTGTCCTGACACGGGGGCTGTTTGTGCTGGTTTGTAAAGCTCCTTGTGATTGATGGCTCCCTGGAGAACTAAAAACTCATATTTGTTTGCTAATAAGTAAAATACACAAAGAGCCCATTATGACAATGTGTGTGTGTATGTATGTATAGTGTATGTCTCTCTCTCTCTCTCTCTCTCTCTCTCTCTCTCTCTCTCTCTCTCTCTGTGTGTGTGTGTGTGTGTGTGTGTGTGTGTGTGGTTTTTGTGTATGTTTAAAGCCCTCCAGCTTACTTCATCAGCCAGTACCTTTAAGCTGTAGTATTCATCTAACCACTGACTGGAGGGTTTGTTAAAATTCAGGGTTCCGGCCATTCTTAGAACTCCTGATTCCTCATGACCCAAAACTTGAGAATGTGCACCTTTAACCAATGCCTAGCTAACTTTTCTCACACCCAAGGAGGTCCGTGTATGCATAGTCCACCATAGCCATTTGAGTTCCTGGAGCCACTGGAAGCTTACCTTTTAGCTGTCTTTTGACATTTAGTTTTTGCTGTTTGCAGTTGGTCCTTCTTCCACAGAAGAGTACTGGGATTGCCTGTTTCCTCTTCATATGAAAATTGAGTGGTCTTCTACAGTACCGTATTTCATATCCCACTGTAATCTCTATCATGGCAGCCAGGAGATGTGCATGGATTCCTAATCTACCTTCTGACTCACAACCCTGCATCTTTGAATGTGCCTCCTGGTCCAGAAGTCCTCCCCAGTAGTTCCTGAACTGTAGGTCAGTATGGAATAGAGCATGTCCCCAGGTTACCCCTGCCCCAATTAAAACTTCTAGAATAAACTATCTTTACAGGATTTTGTAATGTTAGGATTTGTTCTTAAGCTTCCTCTGCCAGCAAACAAAAGGAAACAGGAAGTACGAGACAAAAAAGGGCTCAACTTGAAATTCTCCAAGTACCATGTACAGAGGTATCAACTCAGGTTGTGCTTTGAGAAGTACCTGAGCACAAAATTCTACTAGTCACCTATTTCCAGACTAGTCACATGGAGATCTCTTGGGAAGAAAGCTGTGATTCAAACCTTCAGATCCAGATGCTCTAGCACAAATGTTGTGGCAATTACCACTCTACTCTGTCTTTGTACCTTGGCTGTTCTGTATCTTATCCATGAGGCACACAGAATAGAATTAGGGTTTTCATTTTATAAGTGAAGAAAGTGTTCTAAGACAAGATCTTCATCGACTACCTCAGAGGATCATGGGTCATTTGTTCATTCATCCATTTAAGTATTTTTTTTTGTAGCAGTTACCATGGACATGGACTTATTAAGAGTGATAATTTATATTAATCATGCTCAGATTTTCAGTGAGTTAGATAAACTCTGAGTGAATATAAACTCACATTCCTGATAAAGACCAGGAAAGAATGTTTTGCTCAAGGGAAAGCAATACAGGCCATAATGGGCTAAGTGAACCTGGAGGCTAGGAATGGCTTCCTTGGGGAGAGGCCAGGTGTGTAGATAAGCAGGAGATGTCTATTGGGCAAGGAGAGAAAAGCAGGCTCCAACAGTGATAGCTACATGAGCATTCAGGACTGAATCACTTTGGGACTCTGGGCTCTCCTCCACAATTGAGCCTTTCTCTTTATAACTCTGGAAAGGTAAATGGTGTATATGGTAGCATGAGTACACATGTGAATACACCCTGGAGCATGTGTACATTCATGAAAACATCCAGAGAGGAAGGGAAGGAGGGAGGGAAGGAGAGAAAGAGGGAGGAAAAAGAAAGTACATTAGCTTGGATCAGAGATGTACTCCTGAGAGCTGTGTCTGACTGTTGATACTCAAAGCTCCCTTTCTTCAGGATGCTCAGATGATTCAAATGACATTATCTCTGACTAATATCTTGTTAGAAAACTTTGTTGAGAGTCTCCTGACAAAGGGTGGTCCTTCATCACAGCAGTGTGGAGGAGATTGGGGAGTTCTGACAGTGATTCCATGACATGAAATTCCAGAGCCCAGAATGCTTTGGTGTCTTCACCCTCTCTTGTCTCTGTCATGTTTTGTGTTAATTGGGAAATACCAGAGGAAGCCTTTAGATACTCTGCCATGCTGCCCCAAGCAGTATCTGTGGACATTAATATTACCCTTTTAAGAACTTACATTTTTACACATTTTAAACAGTAAATCTGTTTTTATTCTGCATAATGTATCACCAATATCAATTACCATGATACTATAAGCATCTGTATGACTAAAAGTTGGTGAGTATTAAAGACAAGTGGTTTAGTCTTCCCAACATGTTAACCTACCTCCTAAACTTCTCTGTGTGGCAACCTCTGGGTTTTGTTCAGTATTGTAAAGCTTTGTAAATTAAATTGCTTGTGTATGGATATGTCTGTATGTGGGCAAATGCGCATGCATATAGGTGCATGGGAAGGATATTGGCATCAGATACTCTGGATCTGGAAATACAAACCATTGTGAAGCTGCCAGACATAGTGCTGGGAACCAAGGTCAGGTCGTCTACAAGAACAGGAAGTGTTTGTAACCACCGAGACACCATCCAGCCCACTTCCCAATGTCTTAGATGAGAAACACGTTGATTCAGGAAAAAGTAGTTGAAAACTGTGCATATCCTGATCTTACAGAAGCAAAGAAAACAACAGAGTATTAAATGTGAAATAAAGTAGGGGCTGACACAGACTTTGATGAATACTAATAACAGCTACTGCTTTGGGAGGTTTTGTCACCGCCAGATAATGTGACAGGTGTTTTACTTATCCCACCTCAGGCCGTTTACTCAACTTCAGTTTTAAAGAAAAGCACAGATGCTCAGAAAAGATGAGCAACATGTCCCCAGTCGCTTAGCTAGTGAATGGGATTCAAGGACTCTGAATCTTAAGATCATGATATTTCCCAGCATTATAACCTAGTGAGGGTCTGTACCCCTCTGTTTTCCCATCTGTAAAATGGATAAATCAATACTCACCCCTTTATATGCCTCAAAGGAATGATGGCACAATAACTATTATTAGTCAGAATAGTATCTTTACTGTGTGTAAGACTTCAGCCTCCAAGATATTTTTTGTGTTCTGAGTCCCATGTGAGTGGCACTGCATTCCTGTGCCATGGGTATAATCATGCCCATCTTCCAGGTGAGGGAAGCTGAGGCTCAGAGAGGAAAGGTGATTGGTCCAGGTTCATAGCCCTGTAGAAGAGTAGTGCCAGAAAATTGATGCTGACATCACTGTCTGGCTCATCTCTTGTCAGCTGCCTTTGTAATTACAAAGATAACTGTAGTCCACCGGAAGTTGCCCATGGGAAGGAAGGACTCACTCAATAACATTTACACAGGTGGTCATTATCTTTGAAGCCATGCTTGCTATGGGCTTCCAAAGGACAGTTGTAAAATGTTTGGTCCTTTTCTCCTTTGAGTCCAACCACTTCCTACATCTCTTGACCACAGGGACCACATTACTCTTCTCATGGATCCTCTGGGCTACCATGGTCCCTTGAAACCACTGTGTTTCGGCTTTGTCATGTGCTTGGCTCTCTTCTCTCTTGATGGGCTTGGAGGAAGTTGGAGGTATTGAGGAGTTTAATTAACATTTTAGAACCTTGAATTGTGGATATAGTCATTACATTGCCCTCTTATGTAAATTGATGTGAGAGCAAGACCCTCCCCCCCCAATAACAGAAAGCTGGATTACAATTAAGAACATTCCTGACCGTTGGGTTTGGCTAAACAGATGAATAAAATCTATCAGACGAAGTATAAAGTGGTTTTGAAAGATGAGCGCTATTTTCTGAAGAAGAGCTTAAGAGATGGAGATGGTTTTTCTACTGCAGGAGAGTCTTTGCGAGTCTTTGTGTGTGGACAAAATAAAATGTCATAGGAACTGTTTTTAGGACTCTGTGACTCAGGAAATAGAGACATTAGGCAGAACTTAGGAATTAGTTCACTAGGATAGTTAATGGTTTTTTAAAGGGAAAAGAATGTAAAAAAGAAATGCGGAACATAGATCAAAATAGAACAGGTATTTGTGGTCATGGTCTTGGTTATAATATATGAGATAATATAGAGGGAAAGTGGGTATCTTCTTGAAGGAAAGAGAACAAGCAGCATCAGTTCAGGTCCCCTCTGCTTTCCAAAGGTTGGACTAAAGATACAGCCTTCCCATAGCCTCTGCATAATCCCATCAACGGATGATTAAACTAACATAATGTACCAGTGAGGAGGAAGTAGAGGGCATGCGACGCTCTCAGAAAGACTGTTAGGTACAGTTTTCCTTGCATTGACAGAAGTCTTGAGTGACCATGAGGGTCATATTGAAGAGACCCTTGGAGCTAAGACAATTAGGAGAGATTCTCCCAGGCTGGGAAATGTGTCTGTTTTCTCTAATGTGAGAATAAGAGAAACCACGTGTAGAGCAATCCTACACAGGACGTGTAGAGCAATTCTGTCACATGCTGACAGAAATATCAGCATGTTTGCCCTATACTCTCACGCTTCTGTTGATTATCACGTCCTGAGCAGGCACACTGTGCTACAATGACAAAAGGAAAAAGGAAGAGCATGTGCTGGCCACTTACCTCCAGTTTTTAGTCCAGTGAACAGATTTTTTTTCTAGGTTTCAGAAAGGAAACCAGGACTTAGCACAGTCCTTTTGCTCTGGGTTAAAGAACTTGCAAATATGAGAAACTGTTCAAATACAGATATACTGATACTGAATTCCATTCCCCACCACTTTCAAAGCACCCCCTCAAAGTCAGACACCTATCTTTTTCCTGTCTCTGACCCTTTTCCCTTTGCTGGGAATATCATTCATTCACGTATTTAGTTATACAAAAAATATTTGCAGGACACTTACCATGTGTCTGAGAATTGGCTTAGCATTAGGAAAATACATGGATAGGAACATGTGACTACCTTCCAGAAGCAGAACATGTTGGGAGGGACAGGTATGGGCAAGAAGAACTCAGCACAGTGTGGCGTGTTCTCTGAGTAAAAAGTAGACAACGTACTGCGAAGTCATAGCTAATGAAGCAGTCAACTCTTCCAGCAGCTGGGGAGACAGTGGAAGGAGATGGGAAAAGGACGTCGGACAGGGCGTTTTGGAAATACTACGTGCCAACATTTATCAGGTGGTCTGAAAAGTAACCCTCAAAGGAAAACAAAGAGCTCATCGTAACAGATGTCCATTGGGTGGCTTCTGTATGCCAGCATCACTGTGCAGAGTGATCAACAAGGCCTCAAGTCCCTGCCTCATGGAGCTTGTATTTTGATGCCAGAGTTGGGTACACAATAATGAAAAAGTCGAAAACACAATGCCTACTCATGAGGAATTCACCAGTGAAGGTAGAAGTCAAGCAGGGAAGTGGTGTTTCAGGTATCTGCTAAGACAAAGTCCCAGCTGAGGCCTTTGAGGGTAGAACAAGGCATGAGACACATCACACCGCTCAGTGTGGAAGGAGATCAAGGACAGAAAGGTGAGTAATAGAGGGGGAACTTGTCCAGAGCAATGGAGTAGCTGGAGTGTAGGTCATGAAGAACTTTAGAAGCTGTGAAAGATGATGTGGGCAATCAGCCAATCAATTTGTATATTTACCATTTATTACAGGAATGTATTACTGAGTAAAAGGATGTTCAAAGAGGCATTTAACATTCAGTTACTCGTACAAATGTTAAATAAAATTCATATTGTGAATGGAAGAGCTGGCTTCTCTCATCCTCAATTTAATCAAAACGGATCTCTACTCTCTTGCTGATATGTTCTGAAAAGCGTGTGTTATAACTGGTCATCTAAATTGATCACTTAAAACCCGAAGTTGGGGAAAGAAGCAGACAAAAATTTTAGGTAAAACCACTGGGAAACCTGTTTGGCATAGGTCAGAACCAACAGCTGTCACCATGGCTTCCTTTGGTTTCTGTATCAGGTTCACTCTGAAAAACAGATGACACTACTCAAATATACCTCCCTTAAGCTTGCCTACCACAGCCTGGAACCAAAAGGCCTCTCTTATGGTTCAACCCTTTTTCTCTTCTGGAACATTCTCTGTGGGGATTTTCTAGAAAGCAACATAGACCATGGAGGTGGCTCTGGGACCACTGACAAATGTAGAGAAGCCTGAACTACACAGTACACACGAAGTGAGCTTGTATCCAAGCCTGTTCCCCACACCCATTGTGAGAACCATACCAGTCTTTGGCTTTGACTCTGTCTCCTGGCCGTTTCAGAGACCTGGACACTACAGGCCTATGCTTCCTGTTGTTACTGAGCAGGCTGAGCTGAAACGGAGAAGTGGCCGAGGCTGTTATGGTCCTTTGAGAACTATTAAACCAGGCCTTTAGCAAAACAAGAGTTAGGAGGAGAGAGCAAGAAGGGAAGTCCTTATTGTTATCCAATGACTCTAGGTGTTGACCTAGGTGTGCCCGCACGATGTTGATTTCCCAAAGATCAGGAAATGTTGGGGGATGGAGGGCAACCACCTGATTCTCAGCCTCACCAGCCTATCTCCTCTCTACTTAGAAGAGGGTCAGTTGGCGACTCAAAAGCCTTTCACAAGCAGCCTCCTCTCCTGGTACTACTGATGGGTCTCAGCAAGTGAAGGTAGGTAGGTTTCCTGGCTAAAGAATGAACTCAGCTTTTTACTGGAAATTTACCATGATTGCTTCTCCTGACGTCCAGCGTCAAGTGTTTTGCTCACAGTTTGCTGAGTGCTTGGTGTGACAACCACATACACCTCATCTCCTTAGCTAAAGCTGACCGCTTTCATCCCTGCAGTCTCTCTGTTTTCCCAATGCTGAACATCTCTCCTGTCAGTATCCCCTTCTGACCACCCTGGTTTAGAAAGTTGAGTCTAGAGACTGGAAGTGACCTGCTCTAAATTCCAAATCAATTCCTTTCCCGCTTTCCCTTTTGCGGGCTTTGTCAGAACAACGCTACGAACTACAATTTGTCTAGAGTCCTTTTCCCAGGAACATTTTAAGGGATATAAGAGCTTCCTTGAATGTGCTCATAGATAAAACACCCAAGCCACATTTCCTTCGCCCCATAGTCTTCTCAAGGGATCCCCAGTCCCCATAACTCCCCATTCCATGGGAGAGAAAAAAATCAAGTAAACCCTACAGAGAAGGAATTCAAGGACACAGAAAAACAGGTTTTCAAATGCTCGAATGGCAGACACGTCTTTCAGAATTTATCTTGCCAGGTTGCCCCAATTCTGTGCTTTCATTAAACATATTAGTATACTTTTAGAAATGTAATCACAGTAAAAAAAGTTTAAATGGCTTCTGACTCATTTTCTTAATGTTAGGCAAACACACATGACCCGCATGTGGGCACACCTCCATCCCCACGCCCCCCACCACGTCTTACTCATTTCACATGCTAGATTAAATTTTACTGTTCTGTACATGATCTTGTAATTAAGAGCATTCTCTTTGAAGAGACAATTATAGTTACAGATGGCAGCGAGCGGGAAGCTCAAAGCATGTTTCCTGGTATTAACCAAAAGCCACTGCATTACTACTTAGAAATCTCACTGAAGTTTCAAAATAATAAAGTAAGAATGCTTATAAAAATGCTGAGAACACTTTGCCTGAAGCCGCTGTAATTATTCAAATAATTGGTGTGTCATTGTGGGACTTCAGAATCCGTCTCCTCTCTCCAGCAACCTCCACATCCTGTTTGTAGAACATAAAGGCGACCTGGTGTACGAAGTCATTCTATCTAGTTCTGCCACAACCAAGTGCCCAAGGATAAAAATGACTCACCTAGGATTCTACAGGAAGCTGGCTGCAGAGGTGGGCCTGGCCAGCTCGCCTCCTGAATCTCAGTCTGCAGGTCCCATTACCCACTCTTCTTTTATCCTCAAGCTAAGAGGTGGTTTTCAAATGGTTGCTTCCTTGCCTCTGCTGAGCTCTAAACTAGAGAAGGCTAGCTCAGCTTCTGTAGCTATTAAAATACCATGTGTGTTGAGATAGACAATTAACCAACACAAGGCTGAAAGGTGTCTGTGACCTTCAAGGAGAAGGTCTCCCTGGGGCAGGGCTCATGCTTCATTTATCCTGACAAATACAGTATGCAGGTCAGTGCTTTTCCAATGCTTTAGGCTTCTGTGAGATGTGGTATCCCCCTTTACAGAGAGGGTTATTGAGGCTCAGGGAAACAAAATGGATCTTGCAGAAAATACCTTAGCCAAGATACAGTGGAGATGTGGCTCAAATCCAGGCATTAACTGTTCTCAAGTTCATGGTTTGGTTTTGTTAATTTTATGCTGATGGACTTCTACCTGGGCAATAGCTAGAAAGAGCAGAGGCAAACCAGTAATTAACTAAAGAACTATCTGAAACTAATGGTGCTGGCCAGAGGCAGGCTCCTTGTTGTAGGTAGTATACGAGAGGTCTAGTTACGCCTGTGGCAGGTGTTTTGAAAGATGGCTCTAGAGGAAAAACATAGTTGTATTTCCCCCACTGTGTGTCAGGAACTGTAAGAATTGTAGTACCCTTAACATAAAAGCTGTGTGCTATTACAGCAACACAATTGTTTAATTATGGAAAGCAAAGACTTTGGATGTTTTTACAGTCAGTATTCAGCACATAAGCAAAGTTTGCATACCTTTCTAGTAATGTGCTAGAATGCTTAACTTTCAAAGTTGATGTTTCAGAGTCAAGCTGTTTGGGCAAAAGGGTTTACTGTGTGACACACTGTGGCTTCCAAGATGAGGTTTTGTTTGTGTTTCATTTTGCTTTTTCTTTTCTTTTTTTTTTTTTTTTTTTTTGCTTTTGTTTTTGTTTTTTGAGTCCCAAGTTGCAAGTGCAGGGGGTGGCTATGGAGGGAGATGTGTGGAATTGGGGTAGATGATGTGAAATTCACAAAGACTTAATAGTGTTTTGTTTTGTTTTGTTTTTTTAAGTTGGTATTTCAGTTAATGACCTGATTTAGTTAAGCGAATTCTGACTTGAGACCAGGGCAGAATTTTCTTCAATTTCTGAAATGTCCTTAAACAAGGTTTTTGCCAGTTTGTAGTATGTTTTGCAGAGTGGTACTCCCCAGCCAGCATTGAGCATTCATCACAAAACCCAAATATCGATCGAGTCTGAAAAGTGTCAGATGTGTTTTATGTCCCACAGTATCAAACATTTTGCCAAGACTTAGTTTGTTAGTATGAAAATACCCATCTCATTAACACAAAAAATTGCTTTTGTCTTTAATAAAGGGTAAAATTACAGGTACATGAAAGAACTGCTTTAAAGGAAATTTATTCATAATTTCTTTTTATCATCAAATGTTGGATTTTATACCCATTTCATTGATTTCTGTATACCTGGAACTGAATAGGTGTCTTGGAGGAAAAGGGATTGCAAGCTGATAAATTGAAGAAGTGCTGAGTCAGGGATCGCTTCCTCGGCGTCTAATGGCTTCCTTCCGGATTTCACGCAGCTTGCTTGCTTTGTGGAGGTGCTGTGCTGATGGGTGCAGGTGCATATGTGTGCTCTGAGTAGGGGCTTTCAGTGGCTTCCCTGTGGCCTTCATTCTGAAGCCTCCATCTCTCCAGAGCTCCCTCTTGACACACTGGCTCAGTGAGATAGCATTTCCCAGCATCTCCGATCCTGCTTTGCTCTGTAGGAGTCAGAGCATTTATCATTGGTCTAGCAGGATTACCTCAGTTGCTTGCAGTGATTCACCGTTCCTACTTCCTTACCTCACCTCCAGCAAAATTTCAGTTTCGCCCAGAAAATAAACATGTAAACTTTGTGGATAAAACCAAGTACTTAGAACTAATGCTAGTAAATGAGGAATTTGCGTAAAAGTATTCCTTAAGAAAATGAAAAGAAGTCACTAGAGGCCCTTCAAATTTATTCACTTTTATTATTACTTGTATATGTGTGTGTATGTGAGTATGTGCACACACCTGTGTCAGGGTATGGGCACCTTAGTGCAAAGGTTTGAGGAGGAATTCACAGGAGATGGAGTTACAGGCAGTTGTGAGCTAGACATGGGTGCTAAGACCAAACCTGGCTCCTTTGTAAGAGCGAGCAGTGTATTCTCTTAACTGCTGGCCCATCTCTCCATCTCCTGTGGCCTTAATTTCTTACACAGGGAGCATATGCAGAAGAGGGTACCTTTATCCCGCCCAATCATCTGCTCACATAACCGTGTCAGATGCCATCCACTGACATCTAATAAGGAGAAAATAATTTACAAGGCACAGGCACATTACAGGTGAAAATACCAGGGCTTGAACTGTGTTAGCACGAGCACAAATACTTTAATATAAAGAATAAAATAGAGACATTTTTGTCTCAGAGGCTCAAATGAGAGGACTTGAGCTATTTTTATCTAAAAATGGGGTAATAATCTGGAGTATAAAATGCTAGTCTGGAGGTCAGAATCCTCAGTAAAAATTCTACGAAGTTTCATCTTCACACCCCATTCATTATGTGTTCATCTTTTCGTAATTTATCTGTCCATCTGTCTACCTACCTGTCCCTCTGTCCTATTAGCCATTCATCCATCATTCAGCTACCCATCTATCCACAAAATTAGTAATCTTTCCCAAGATATTACTATTGCTTGAGGTAGGAGCACTGCAGTCGATAGGATAGCAAGCTACCAAGTTAAGGTGGACACGGTCCCTGCAAACACTGAAGTCACATCATGGTAATCATACGGAAGAAAATTAAACAGGAAAAAGAGGAAAAGTTTTCACTTTCCTGATTACAAAAACTCCTTCCTTGACTTTAGTACCTATAGGTTCCATGAACCTAATTCTTTCTTTTTAAATTTTCCCCAAAATTCAGCCATCCAAGCACCCTAAATGGAGAACAGGGGATGTTAAACCACAAAGTCCTCTAAGGACATTTCAAAAGGCACTATCTCTCAAATAGAATTGGATAAGTAGGTTTCAATTTAAAGATTAATTTCACTTAATTTGACCAATTTCAATCTAATGTAACTGTGACAATAGAACAACTTTAAGTACTCTGCCTATTGATTAAATAAACATTTCTTGAGTACCTAGGAGGTGGCTGGCACTGGGCTAGATGCTGGAATTGCCAAGAGGTTAATAGATTGGCCTTCCACTTGAGAGCCTGGATATCTCTTGGGACTGCAAACAAACAGTGACAGGAATCACAGCCAGCCGGCAAGATGCTTTAAGATAGTGCTCTATGAAGCGCTGAAGGGAGAGCGTGACTAAGTCACGGCTGGAAGAGAAGGTTGGAGAAAGCCTCACAGAAGGGCTGCTTTTAAGCTGAGTCTTAAGGAATGAGAAGTCCTTGCCTGTACTCAACAATTTCCCCGTAATTGAACTAAGTCAGGGTGACTTGATTGCAAACATTAATCACTCCACGAGTGTTGTTGATATGGGAATGGTTTAGTCAAGTTTGAAAAGAACATCATGGTCATTTAGGTACCCAACAAGCCATAACACGAGAGGGAAACTCTGCAGTTCTGAAAACGTACAAGGAATGTATGCAACTTCCGTTTTTCAAAATTGGTTTAGGAAAGTTGAATCTCAGTACAAACCTTGGGGAAAAAATGCGAAGTTCATAAAGGTTTAATAAATGCCTTGCGACGTGCTTTCAACTCCGGAGAATAAAGGTAACCTCTGCCAGAAGTGACTTACAGAATTCCGGGTACTTTTGCCTGGGTAACCCCTTATTATTTCAGCGAATCCTGGTCAGAGGCCATTGCGGGGTGGGTGGTGAAGCTGGCTAACAGGCCTTGACACAAAGCCTTCCTTTGAACCTAAGGATCATAGCTTCAATTCAGCCCATAAAATTAAATCCCTGCTTAGTCCCTATGATGCCTACAAGGTAGAAACATCCCGTCTTCCATTTAGGGACCAGAGAGCTGCGATAAGCTCTATCCTCTGCTTTGAGAGCCAAATGGGAATTTCTGAGCATTAAAACAAAGCCAAACAAAACACGAGATTCACTAGGATTTTCAGCAATATATCAGAAATAATTTATTTATGGACATCTATTTGCAACACTCTGAAAAGGTAGATATGCACAGTAACTTCCTCGCACAGGCAGACGGAAGAATTAGATTAAATTAATTCAGAAGAAAGTGTGTTTCTGGAGGAATAAACAAGCACGGCCTGACCTGACTTCATCTACATCCCACATTTACAGTTTCAATGGGACAGAAAGGCAAAGTATGGGAGAGAACGCTAACTGTTGCTTCTTCAAGGGCTTGTTCTTCCACTTTGTCACATGGCAAGATTCTGGGTGCTATGAGTTAAAAGGTATAGAGCCCCCTTGAATGGGCCCACCTTCATATTTCTTCCTTCGCTAGAAAATGTCGCTTCTATCTAAGACACTGCTATACAATATCCCAACCTTGTAGATGCTTACTCCTCATATCCCATTTTTTAGAGAAGCAAATAGAATATGTGTGACATTTTAATTTGCATTTTCTCGAAGGTTAAAGATGTTGAACTTTTTCATATGTTTATTGGCCATTAGTACTTTCGTCTTTTGAGAGAAGCTCGATTATTAATGAATTGTTTGGCTTTTAATATGTGTATATTTTCACTGTCGTTGTTGTTGTTCAAGTGCTAATCTCCTGCCACATGCATAGTTTGCGAAGATTTTCCTCTTGCCTGTAAACCGTAGCTTCAGATTGTTTCCTTTGCCATACAGAAGCTTTTAATACAATCCCATTTGTCTGCTCTTGGCATTATCTCCTAAGTTATACATAAAGTGTACTAAGTCAAGGCACAGAAGACAAATAGTGCATGTTCTCTTTTGTTTGTGGACCCTAGAATTTTGTATAGATACACACACAGACACACACACACACACACACACACACACACACACACACACACACACTCGCTTATTCATATGAGTGAGAGGAGAGGTGAAAACAGAAGAGGGAAAGAAGACACTAATGGAGAAAGCTAGGGGGTGCCAAAGGGAGGGAGCTATGGGGCGAACAGGGTGAAGATTGTCACTGTACATGATATACTTGACAGAAAGTATCTAATGAAATCTGACACCATATCTAGTGACTATGCAGCAAGTGAATGCCCTAGAAAAATGGACCACTTTCTGTGCCTGCTTCAGCCTCCTTCCCGGAATTGTTGTGATTCCGCGGTCTCATCTTCTCTTAGAATTTATGTCTAGGCCTTTAAGAAACATTTTTTTCCCTCACAGCTCTGTTCGGAATTTAGAGTGAATCCCCACACCAGCCAGATTTGTATTAACGTAGGACTGAAATAAATTTGCAGCAGGAACGCAATGCTTAGCAAGCCCCAGAAGCCATGTGACATTTATTTGTGGCATTTCTTAGTAGTTCGTATAGAACCTCAATTTTGCAAATCAGAAAGCTGTTTTACAGGGATTGTGGATGGGAACGGTATGCTGCTTGAGACTACAAGCACTGTAGTTGAGGGGGAGAATGTGGACACAGGAACAGATACAAGTGAATGCTTTTCTTGGAAGTTGTTAGCATTTAAGCTTCAGGCTGTTTCACTTGCTCAAGCCTCTCTTGCCTGCTCAAGCGATTTGGTAATATTTTCAAAGATAGTTATTCGTAATTTGTGACTTAATTTCTTACTGTAACCAAAACATAACTTCTATAGTCTATGCTATATTTGGGATTCTTTGGTCTTTTACTAAAGAGTTCACTCCCACATATTCATTGTATAAAAACTGACTGTATACTTGAGCCTGAATAAAAACGAAGTTGCTTCCTGTTAGATGTGTTTGAGTTCTATCAAGAGGCAGGCGTGCTGGTGCATGTTGGCCTGAGACTGCCTGCGCTGAGTATTTAAATATTAAAATGTTTCCAGGATCTGGCTGACTCTGCTTATATAATGGCTCATGCTTTGAATCAGAACTGTGTTGCTAATGACTTACACATGAATAGCATAAATACTCATGTCACTGCAGTTTGAGTCTGTGGACTACTTACAAATGAGGTATTACAGACGAGGACACTAAGAGTCAGAGAACTCCAATAACTTACTAGATGTCACAGTGTTAGATATGACAAGTTGTAACTTGGCATTTGCCTCTGATCCACCCCCCCCCACGGTCCAGTTGTTCTGCCTTAGTGCTTGAACCATAAAACGTTGATCTAGAATTCCCATGACATTGTTTTTACACTTCTTGTGGTTTCAGTGAGAATGGCCCTCATAGTGGGTCATTAAATATTTGTTTCCCCACTTAGTAGAACTGTTGGGATAGGATTAGGAAGCTTGGCCTTGTTGGAGGAGGTTTATCACTAGGGGTAGGCTTTGAGACTTCAAAAGTCCATGTCATTCCCAGTTAGCATGCTCTGTTTGGCCCATGCTTGTGGGACAGAATGTTAGCTCTCTGCTACTGTTCCAGCACCATTCTGCCTTCTGCTATGCTCCCTGCCATGGTGGCTATGAAGTAACCCTCTGAACTGTAAGTGTCCAAAAACTGCTTCTTCTGTCAGTTGCCTTCACTATAGTGTCTTAGCACGGCAATAGAAAAGTAAGATTAAGACATCTCTCTTTTAAAATAGCAAAAATAAAATAACAAACAAACAAACAAAAACAAAAACTGACTAAAATAATATTATGACATTTTAAGTGAGAAATGTCTCCCCTAGGTTGAGGCATTTGAACGCTTGGTTTCTAGTTGATGGCACTGTTTGGAGAAGGTGGGAGGTGAAGCCTGGGTGGATGAGGTACATCATTCAAGGCAGGCTTTCAAAGTTCACAGCCTTGCCCTACTTACATTTCTCTCTCTGTTTTGTGCTTTCTGTTGAGAATATGAGCTCTCAGCTTTCTGTTCCTGCTTCCATTCCTGTCGGTTGATGTCTGGTTGCTCCAGTGGACTCTTGTCCTTCTGAAATGATAAATAAAAGAAACTCTCCCATAAGTCACTTTTGGTTATGATATTTTATCATAGCAACAAAAACATAACACAAATACCAAACCCTTAAGAGGGGTGTGTGTGTGTGTGTGTGTGTGTGTGTGTGTGTGTGTGTTTGTGGAGAGAGAGAATTAAGAGTTAGCAGACAAAATAATGTCCTGCCACTCCAAAGGTGGCTGCATTCTACTTCCTGAAATCTATCAAACTTATTTTTCATGGGAGGAGCAACTTTGAAAAGTTGGTTAAGTAAAGACCTTAAGGTAGAGAACAGATTCTAACATACCTGGAGCGGCCCTGTGTGTATAAAAAGAGAGAAAATGGAAGGTTAGTGCCAGAGGATGAGTGTTACTGACAAATGCAGATCTCAAGGCAGAAGTAGATGGATTCCAGAGACTGAGGTTTGAAATAATACAGTGTGTTCACAGCACAGTCATGCTGGTGACATGTTGGAGCATGAACCAAGGAATTCATGAATCTTCTGGAAGCTGAGAAAACAGGGAAAGGGAGTCTTTCTAAGGACATGGTTGGTTGCCCCATAACTTCCATGCCACTGTTGTGTCACCTGTCAGACCCTGACCCAGATGGTCATTACTGTAGTTCACACACAAGGTTCATAATTGGGTAAGAATAATGACTAAAAATGATGATGACTTTTCTCCTCCAGGAGCATACACCTTCCAACACTAAAGACAGCCATCCAGTTGGAATGAGCCTTCAAGGCCATTACAAGATCGATTTCTTCATGTTCTACTCAAGTATGTAGTTCAGCTCTAGGGTCTTATCACCAAGTTCTGGAGAATGGCCAAGAGTAGTGACAATAGGCTGTAATGTTTGAGTAATCTATGTCTACCCCACTGACAAATAACTCCAAAGGAGGTTGAAGTCCCATTGATGTCCCATTATGGGTAAATACATTTAAACACACACACTCTCTCTCTTATATATGTGTATGCATATAATTTACTACACTTCTACAATAGAAGCTTTCTATATTACATTTTTGAAAGTTCTTTAATGCCATTTGTTACTCCATGTGTTCTCTGTCCACTCCTATTTCCCATACCATTTAACACCCCCAATGCATTATCCCCCTCTGTGCCTTAATACTGTTAAGGAATAGAACCACTCTGAATCTTAAATTGTAAAAGAAGCATGTATTTGTATGTATGGGATTTAATTTGCTCGGTGGATGTTATTGATCACTCAACAGTGTTGCCATGTGTACAAATGGGACCAGTTCTTAGATGTCTGGCTCACTGCTAGAGAGAAAAATCAGTAAAGTTTTGCCCATGTTGGACAACAAATAAATATATGGTGTTCCAATGCTATTGTAAGATCAGCCACAGCTAACACATAATGAACTGCCATGGTTGTTTTCTGATGAGTAAGAAAGACTGAATTTTGAATTTTGAGCCATCTTCATAGGCCCTGAAATAATGATCTTTTGATATTTTTCTCTTAGTGCTGAATGTTGAACTTAGGGCCTATTCATACTAGCGAGTGCTAGGCCACTGGGCTATGTCCCTAGTCCTTCATTTAAGTATTTTAAGCAGGAGAAGGACATGGAGTCTCATAGGATTGATAGAAAGGTAAGCTCTCCAGACCAGCCAGCTAGATAGGTATAACCCTCTATAGAGGAAGCTTCATAGTAAATCAGATGGAGGCTATTTTAGAGATCTACAACTGCTCAAAATGTTGACAATATATGACTAAGCGACCATGGAATGCCCAGCCCCAATCAATTCTATAATGCAGACCCTACAGCAAAGGCTCAAAGAACAACAGAGGTGAAAAAAGGATGGAAAGAGATGAGGACCAGGACTCCTATGATAGTGTCTTCTAGGCATGACATGAATGCTGTACCCATGAGATGCCAGCCACACAGGGCCTAACAAGACCTGCATGATGACAACACCAGTTGACAGGTTAGCACAAATAGATGGAATTCGGCATTGTGTGTAGAGGACTTGGTTTGCTCCAGGAATAAACTCCCTGGTAGGTTATCCAATCTCAATGAGTCCTAAACACATATTCATTCAAGAAACACTGAATACACTTGGCAGGTTTTTATATATACATGTATTTGTGTATAGACATGAATGTTTATACATGTGTTTGCATATAAGCATAAGTGTATATGTATGAATGTAGTCATCATAGAAGGAGAGGTCATGAATTTGAGAGGGAGTAGGGAGGTACTGGAGAAGTTGGATGGGAGCAAGGAATGGGTAGATATGATGTAATTCCTTCAATAGTGTATGGACATCTCAAAAAAAGAAAACTTCACACTAAAAGGGGTGGGGGAAACAATTCTAGGTTATGGGCCATACTTTAAAAAAAGTAAACTAGCAAAACCGTAGTGTACTGACCCCTAGAATGGCAGTATGTTGATTGGAAAGACACAAAATATCTCTCAGACTGACAAGACATGGACACGCTAAAGCCACAGATGCTGCTGGTGAGAGAACGCACCAATCTAAAGGGGATCTAGCTCACTGAAGAAACACAAAGGCAAAGTAGCTTCTGGGACCATCAGAGCTGGCACTGGTCTCTCAGTGACTCAAACAGCATTACTTGAGCCAATGATCTCAGACTGGCACTCAGTTCGCTAATGTTCATTTGGTAATGGGAAAGGATAGCTAAATCTATATCATTTTTTAAAATTAGAAATATGTGCGCTTGCCAGATGATGCAGTACCTGCCTATAACCCCAGATTTTGGTATGAAAATATGAGGCTGACTTAGGCCACATCACAAGACCTTGTCTCTGAAAACCTATATTCTATCACATACACATATAGTATACAGAATGTATTCCATAATAGTTTTGTTTTGTATGAAGCCAGACACATGTACATCTTGCACATGCCACAGCAGTGTTTATTGCAGTAGATATCCCTCTATGTACATGGTTTTGACATTGGAGACTAGATGAAGCTGAGGTAAAATCATGGCTCCTGCATCCCACTGCTGACCTTATGTCTTGGCTCCCTTATTGTCAGAGCTTTGCTTAGTTCCTTAGATTCTCCAGGTCGCAGATCTCTTCTTACAATATGATGATAGAATAGCTACCTACCACACCAAGTTGTGTGAGGACTGAAAGAGAAAAGTCAATGGAAACCCTTAGCATTCTCAGACCCAAATAACCTGATATAATGATCAGCCCACAAGCTGCCTTGTAAGAAGTAACCAGTGTCTACAACTGAAAGGTTTATGTGAAACAAATTATAATGATCCGAAGTGTTTATTCAGCTTTCTCACAAAATTCTTAGCACAGCAATGAAAAGAAGAAGATGTAGAAAGATATATTTGAGGAGGAAAGGAATTGTTACAACTTCCTGCAGTGGTAAAGGATGTGGGCGCATATGCAGAGCAAGGGTGTCACTCATTGTGGGGAGGGCATGACCAGCAACTCAGCAGAGTTTCTAGAAGTGATGCCCTTTAGAGACATTGCTAAGCATAAACTGGGACCTTCTCCAGATCGCTATGCTAATTACACTGAGAAAGGCTTTCAAATGGCAACTTAAGGCCTATTTCAACCATAAATTATTCACTTTTGAAATGATCTCTCTAATATATGGAAATTTCTTCATGACAAAGAGGATACCATTCTGTGTGATTTATGAAATCATTCTTGAAGTCTGGGTTGATTTACTGCAGCTTGAGTTTTTGCTGGAATTTAATTTGTGCTTTGGCAATAGGAGTTAATTTCAGAAAACGTGTCTGAAGGTACAACAAAAGAGAAGGTGTTAATGCCACCAGAAGAATTCGTTGAAGAGCAAAATTTTAAATCATTAATCATTGGCCTAGAGGAATGTGTGAAGTGCTGGGGGACTGTTGGGGACAGATTTTTGTGGGGATGACTTAATTAGCTGGCACTATCATGACAGTAAATGAATATAGGCAGCTCCCGCAGAGTAGGTGCTCAATTAAGGTGTCACTACCACTCGAACTATTTTCTAAAGGATTGCCATGTTCAGCAGCTTCCAGTGGCTGCACAGGTTAATCTAAATCCACAAAACCCGAAGAGGAAGGTGACGTCGTCACACTATCACAACTGGAAAAGTCTGCAGTCAAAAGAGGCTCCTCCAGAGATCACAGAGATGGAAAGGGATAAATGAGTTCTCTTCCCTTCAGGGAAAAACCAAAACCAAAAACAAGCTAGTGTCAGTGTGTGTGTGTGTGTGTGTGTGTGTGTGTGTGTGTGTGTGTGTGTGTGCGTCTGCCTGTACGTGTTCCTCTTTAAAGAAAATGCTAACCTCATAGTAAAGCCAATGACTACATTAATCTCTATTAAAAGCATTTTAAAACACTCATTTTCTTCAAAGAGAAATAAAGGCAGGAATTATGTGTAAATTCTACTGTGCTCTGTACTTATTATGTCAAAGATGGTTTTTAGGTTTTACCACATATGAAAGGGGAAGCTTCACTGAGTACCATTTTTATTATGTCCGAGCTGCTTTCTAAACTGCAACGCTCATTAGATTTGTCTGTGCACTGTAGGTACGTAGTCAAGCATCTGCCTCCCTGAATTAGAAGGGATTCTTTCATGTAGAAAACCAGGCCTACATCTCTTACCTGTTTTAGTATTAGGTTGAAATACACAGGATTTTAAGAATGGGCTGCCCCCTTGATAACTCACTACGTTTCAACTCTAACAAATACATCGTTTCTGAGTTCTTCTGTGGATGTGGAGCCAAACCAAGAGAATATTTATGTACAATGGGAAGATGTTTCTTTCCACACCAGGGAAAATGAAGGTTTGAGGTGGAGATCGTGAGGATGATGAAAGGGTCTTATGTAGGTAACAGGTTTAACAGTGGGACTGTGGAAAGCATTACTCTGAAGGAAGGAGCTCAAGGTTTTAGTGACAGCACTAGAGGCATCATGTACTTCGTCCTCACCGAGCCTTGTCATTGTTTGTAAACTAAAAACCAGTGTGTGGAGACCCAGACCTGAGCTGACTCAGTCTACCCTCTCAGTTTCCAAAATAAAGATAAAGATCTAGCTTCATCAGCACAATAGTGAAAAAATAACTTATTATACGTCTTACTATAAAGCAACACTAAGAAAGAAAAAGGGCTGTTGGTATAAATATAAAAACATGTCTCAGGTTGGGCCAGTTGTTGGTTAGCCACTCCCTCATTCTTTGTGCCATCTCTGTCCCTGCATATCTTGTAGGCAGAACAAATTTTGGGTTGAAGATTTTGTGGGTGGGTTGGTGTCCTTATTCCTTCACCGGGAGTCCTGCCTGGCTACAGAAGGTGTCCACTTCAGGTTCTATATCCTCTGCTGCTAGGAGTCTGAGGTAGAGTCATCCTCACATCCCGGGTCTCTGGCAGATCCTAGGGATGCCCCCAGCTGCCAATTTCCATTCCTTCTCCTGGTCCTCTCTTTCTGGTTGTACCCATACTTTATGCCCCACCACTCCCCTCCCCATACCCTCTCTTACCCAGTTCCCTCCCTCCTTCTACCTCTGATGACCACTTTATTTCCCCTTCTGAGTGAGAGTCAACCATCCTCTTGGGCCCTCGTTATTTAGCTTCTCTGGGTCTGTGGATTGTAGTGTGGATATCCTGTACTTTATGGCTAATATCCACTTATAAGTGAGTACATAGCATGCATGTCTACACCCGAGTCTGGCTTCAAACTTAGTGACCTTTCAGGCTCGTAAGAGCTGGGATTACAGATGTGCACTATCATGTCTGGCCATAAACAGTTTATTAAGGTTATGAAACTTCATTAATCAGGGGAAAACCTTGCTTTGAAGGAACTAACTCTTAGTGGGAAAGTGTCATTTACCTACAAAGCTAGTTTGCATAATGAGGAAATGTGGAGAGAGAAGAGAGAGAGAGACTGAGAGAGACAGAAAGACAGAGAGAGACAGAGAGACAGAGAGACAGAGAGACAGAGAGACAGAGAGACAGAGAGCGAGAGAATGATTTGTTCTGAAATACAAAAGAAGAAGAGAAGGGGCTCTCCTCAGGCATGAAGGAAGAATGAGTTGGTAACTGAAGAATGAATTGGTAACTGAAGAATTTGGAAGCCTTCTTTTGTCACATCACCCAGCAGAAGGGTTGATGCTCCCACCCATGACTGTAAAGAAAATGATGAGTAGCACTCTCCACGACTTGCTTGTGACCACCCACCCGTCCGACTCACACTAACATTAAAATCAGGGGAAAAACCCACAGAGGTCCCTGGATAGTGCCACCACAAACTAAGGCTGCAAGGCCATCACCGGGTTTGCAAATGGAGGTAAACAGAAAGATTGCTTTTGTGATTTATGGGACAAGAGTCCGTGTGTGTGAAGTGGGTTGAAGCGGTAGCCATCTTGGCAAGCCTGCACTGGGGAGGACCTCGGAGTGACATTACAAGTCCATGTTGGAGGTCAAGCCTATGAATATGCACCATGTCCAGTGCTGTACTGTCAAATGTCACTCGGTCTCTATGGTGTGTACTCAAGAAGGTTGTCAATCTTAACCCAAGCCTTGTGCAGCTGGATACACGGTCATCCTGGAGACACTTCTATATACGAGTCCTACGTTGTTTTCCTTGACTATTCAAATCATTTAGCAAGCAGCCATCATAGCTTTAGATTGCAGCTAGAGTGGCTAGGCAATGATTGTGGTGAATATGAATGTTCATCCTATTTTCAAAATCTTGAGACTCTCCTACTGGAAATTCCAGGATAAACAAACATCAGGCAATTACTGTAGACAAACGAATGCTGTTGCTAGCTGGGAGGGGATGATTTGGAGTGTTTCTTCTAAGTTTTCACATCTACCTGATGGGTAAAACCTTCAGCAAATCACCAATATAAACTAAGAAGATAGGTCTTTATTATTATTATTATTATTATTATTATTCAATCTGACTAACAAACTATCAAAGTCACAGAAGCTTTTGATAAGGAAACAATGCTTATTTAATAGCAATGTTGACTCATTCTGTCTATTAGTGAAACTCTTTCATGTCCTATGTCCTAAAACAATAGACTCACTTGCTCAAACGAGTAAGGATTTAAGAGTCACGTAGTTATATATGGAATAATTTACTCTTTTTAAAATCCAATCTCTGTTATGCAAAGGTTAGTTCCATAAGAATAGTTCTGAGCGTTCAGTAGTTTACAAACTCTTCTCAGGTACAAGTTGACTCCTAGAGGGGATGGCAGTTTAATAGTGTTTTTTTTTTAGATGTGCTGATTTGAAGGAGAAATGTCCCCCAGCAGCTTAGGTGTGGGACACTTGGTCACCAGTAAATGTCACTGTTTGGGGAGGCAGTACAACCTCGCTGGAGGAATTACATCTCTGGGGTAGGCTTACGAGTTTGTAGGCTTGTTCCACTCCCAGTTGGCTCGCTCTGCTTCATTTCTGAGGTTGAGATGTAAACGTTTAGCTTCCTGCTCTAGTCGGCCATGACTGCCTGCTGTACTGCATTTTGATGAATCTTCCTCATCTAGAACCATAAGCCAAACCCTTTCACCCATCGCTTATCACAGCAACAGAAAAAGCTATGAATGCTTACGTTATGTAACTGTGAGGCAGCTTTGTGATGAAAGTACGCATCATTAAACATCTACCTTCATTTTATACCTAGCATAAAGTATAAAGCAGAAATGTACTAAATGTAAAGTAGTCAAATGTAAAAGACACCCCCACAGCTCCATCACAGCAACTGCCTTTCCTCTATGGAATGTTGCTCTGGTACTCAGCACTGTTTGTCTCAGGGCTCAGCTACCAGAGCTCTGGGTATTAAAATAAGAGGATGGTATGGCCGCTGCTCTTCCTGGTGTGCTGCTTGTGACCTGGACCTCAGAATGCTCATAGCTGTACCCATGTCACTTTAGACGTCTCCATGATCTGACCCTCATTCTGGTACCTTGAACATCTCCCATGAGTTAGCCAGTTCCGCTTCTGCCTCTGTCTGTCTGTCTGTCTGTCTCTGTCTGTCTCTGTCTCCCCCCCTCTCTCCCTGTGTGTGTCTGTGTCTGTGTGTGTATGTGTCTGAATGTATGTGCTTGTAAATATACAGTAATGCATGAATGTTCAT
The DNA here is from genome assembly GCF_011064425.1 of Rattus rattus. Lineage (NCBI taxonomy): Eukaryota > Metazoa > Chordata > Mammalia > Rodentia > Muridae > Rattus > Rattus rattus. The sequence goes on from NC_046154.1 coordinate 95,378,413, forward strand.
TGGATAATATTTTGGAACCCAAAACTTTGACCATCTACATGTCATTATCAATTAATATAAGTGATTAAGCCTTTCATCTATGTTATTTCTGATACTGAGACATCTACGTACATTGCATGTATGTATGTATATATGTAAATGTTGGCACAATTGTGAGAATACCAGAAGCCAGACATCATGTACATCTATATTTAAACCCACATGTACATATATTCTCAGTTATAGAAACCGAGCCCTTCTTTACTAAGATCTTTAACTAGATACATGAGTCAGGAGGATCAAACTATTTCTTAAAGGTATCGTCATTTTTTTGTTTTGTTATTTTCAAATGTAAACATGGAAAATATATTAATACCAGACCTCTGACTGTTCTTACTATTAGTCAGGTTTTCCTTCCTATCAGAAAATATCTAAGGCATAACTTCATAAGAGGTTTAGTTTTAAATTCTTACTGCATTAGTTAATTAATTAACTAACTAATTAAACATTGTACACTGTGGATGTCAGAGGACAACTTTGTGGAGTTGATTCTCTTCTTCTATTATATGGAGACCCCAGAGATCTAACTCAAGTCGTCAGGCTTGGTGCTGAGTGTCCTTAATCACTGCTGTCCCTGAGAAGTTTATTTAATATGCAGTTCTGACAATGTAGGCTTCAGAAAGAAACCACATCTTGTAATCTGATTTTTTGTTGTTTGTTTGTTTGTTTTTTAACTAACATTATACCAGGGCATGTGACACTACACAGCAAGAGACAGGAAGTCAGTATGTGACTTGCGGTCTTATTCCTTTTAAAGGCTCTGAGACCCATTGTGAGGGATCGGCTCCAGTGACCTCATTTAACCCTAATCAGTCCTCAGAGAGCCCACCCCAAACACACTGGACTAAATTTCTACCCTCTTTATGATGTTAACATATAACTTTGGACATTAAAGTCTGCGTGAATTCATGGGGACACATCATGGGGGTCTCTGACACCATAGGATTTTGGCCAGGAGATGTCACAAAGCGGTCATGACACACCTTCCTCTCTGAGCCTACCTCTGGCTTCACACTCTACTCAGGAGGAAGTGCCAGAAAATTGCTAGCCACTGAGCATACAGACATGTCACACGAAAACAGTTTCCATCTTTGTTTTGAATGTCACCCATGTTTGGTATGACTCATGCCATTTGTTAAAGGGCTCATTCTAGTGACTTCTTCAGCTTTGGGCCTGATCCAAGGGGCTTTGAATGCGGTGGCCCAGTTCTGCTTGCCAGCTTGTTGTCCTGTGTCTGCTCACACGTCTTTGAATTTTCCCCTGGGAGACTTCTCAACTCCCCTAAAGAAAGCCAGATTCAGCAGTGGGAGGTTGCATTTTGTGTGGTGTTTGGTGGTCCCTACCAACGTAACCAGAGTACCTGCACGTAAATGCAATTGTGCTAAACCCTGCCCATTTGACAAATGATTATTGAACGCATAGTCCTAAGGGTCTTGCACTTTAGAAAGAATAGAAAGGACAGAGTTTCTGCCTCCCCGAATTTTATATTTAAAGAAAAATAAAATGCATTTAGGAAACTATCTATTCGGTCTTCATGAGATCTGTGGGCTGTTAAAACTCTTTCACAATTTTTGCTTTTTGGCTGTGTCACCATCTGAGATATGAGGTTTGAAACACGCAGGCAGTTGGCAGCGTGTGTGAGCAGCACCAACTGCTGGGAGGCTCTGGAACGAGGCAGGATCCATGCATGATGAAGGACCGCCTATGTGCTCCAAGTTAATCCACTTGCTCATAAGACAGAGCCGCTGCTTGTTTATGGCTTGGCAATTCATCTTCTCCAATTTCAAAAAACATTGGAAATCTCACCCACTTTCAAATGCTTTTCTTAAAAAAAAGAAAAAAAACAAAAAAAAAAAAAAACCACTTCAAAGTAATTTGGCAGAGCAGAATCCCCAAACAGATCATGTGACCGACCAGGACTGAAATTCCTATCTCTTCCCCACTCATCACCGTCTTTGATGTTACAGGACCTTGCCAGCCTCTTTCACTTGAGCCTTGGCAAGTCAAGCGCCATCGCTGAGACTTGCTTCTTTATCTCCTCAGTGAGGGGAATGATATCTACCTCCCAGCAACGTCACAGGGACTGAAGAGACAATGCCAACTGAGGCTGGAGCATGCACTAAATAAAGCTCCATTCTTCTCCTTACAAATACCATGACGGCACTGTGAAGGAATGCAAGAGATTTTGTTTGTGTGTGACTCATTTGTCCATCTATCCTTCCATCCACCTACCTACACAAACAGGAGTAGTTTCTCTCCCTGGCCTGCTGTACACAGGCTCTTGTGCTTGAACCGCTCCAAATATGTGGCTTTCTCTTTCACTGCACTTGGGAAACAAATAGTACATAATTAAAATACAAAGTGTCAAGGGGTGACTTGCATTGTCCATTGCTGGATAAAACTCTGACCAAACCAACTTGGGGAGCAAAGGTTGGTTCTTCCACCTTATGGTTTAGAGTCTATCATCCAGGGAAATCAGGGCAGCACTCATAAGGAGAGCCTGGAGGTATGAAGGAGAGCCCATGGAGAAACTCTGCTTAGTTTCTTGCCCCTGTAGCTTGCTCAACTTGCATTCATGCAACCCAGGACCACCTGTCTAAATGTTGGCCTGTAACACCCCTTACTCCCCACTCCCAAATGCACATACCAATCACTAATCAGGAAAATGCCGCCACAGACCTGTTTACAACCCAGCCGGCTGGAGGCAGTTCCTCAAGTCAGGTTTCCCCTTTCTGTTTTTTCTGGAAAAAAATAAATCTATGTTCTTCATCCCCTCTAGATAAGCAGTCCGACAGCAGCTTAGTAAATGAGTCCCTGAAATCTTCACCTTTCCACATAATTATTTTTCCAAAGAGCTAGAGCCATTACACCTCTCTTGGTCCCTCTCACTAAGCTTGCAGAAGCCAAAGTACATGAAAGATGCGTTCCTTCATTCTCTTTGAAGGATTCGATAAGCCTGGAAAAGTTAGTTTTGAAAGCAATCTTTGCCTTCCTTTATGAGCTATGAAACAACTATCTAGCTCTCACCTGCCCAGGGCCATTTATATTTTGATTTTACACCAGAAATCCCTGGGACAATGAGGTTTGAGGTTTTCCACACAATTATTTGATATTTGTTCAATTTTATGGAGATCATTCTGGCTCTCCGTGAACAGTTTCTATGGCATCATTCATTTTTGTTTAAAGTTCCCTGAAGTTGTTTTTATAACACGGTTAAGACTGAGAACACTGCAGATGTGCATTTACTGAATTTAAAGGAGATATATTCTTCTCTGTTACAGACCATGGAAACAGCATAATCAAGGCCATCCTCGTGTGTGTGTGTGTGTGTGTGTGTGTGTGTGTGTGTGTGTGTAGACGTGTTTGTGTGTGCAAGTGAGGGTGTGTATGTGTCCATATGCACATATGTAGGTAGGTAGGTCAGAGGTCAATTTTGGGTGTCCTTCCTAGTTTGGGTCCATATTGATTCTCTAGTTTGGGGAGGGGAGGGGAGTCTTTTGTTTTTACCTGAAATTCACTGATTTGGTAACAGCTGGCCAGCAATCCTTAGGGATCTGCTTGTCTCCCACTCCCAGTCTCTGCTATGGGTGCATCCCACTGTGACATGGTATTTTTAAAAATGGATTCTGGGGGTGGAACATGTTCTCATGTTTGTGTGGCAAACATGTTGCGAACTGACTGAGGAAACTCATCAGTCCTGTTCTCTTTCTATTTAGAAACTCTACCAAATGCCAACTCAATTGCAGAAATGACTTCTACATCATACATATCAAGATGAGATTTAGAACTTGTGCCCATTATTACTTAGTAGGAGAAAAATTAATATTCTATTTTCCTTGTGTGATAAATGCACATGTGTATGGACAATTATACACATTACTATACAAAACACATCCAAACACAATATGTGACCATTTACATCACACACACATTTTTGCTGTGTCCATTGCTCTAAAAATAATCTAACCGTGACATGCAAATAGCCAAGAAGATGAAGAAACACTAATACTGAGAAGTCATTTCCAATCTTGTAAATTATTTCAAAGCTCTTAGATCTCAAAAATCAATAAGGTTGCTTGTTTGAAAAGCAAATAAGCCATCTCTCCTTGGCTTGTTGACTTGGATTGAGTGAGAAGTAAATGCACAATCCTAAAGTTACCACCCAGTGATGATGCAAAACAGTAGGGAACTTTTCAACCTAGAAATGTAGGTGAATTAAAAAAAGAAACTTGGTATAAATGGAAATGGTAAAGGTTCAAGACTTCCATAATAATTATCAGACTCTTTTGAAGACTATGAATGGGGTGTATATATGAGGATCCTGCTTTGTCCTTAGGAGTTTCAATTGATTCTGTTCTTGTCTCCCAAGTAATTTCAAGTTTAAAACACAGTTTTAAAACTTAAATTATCTCAAATTCTTCCTGCAGTTTATTGACCCTAACTCAAATCCAAGGCACATCACTTTTGTGTTTGAGTTGGAGCATGGCGTTCTCTTGCACTCTGGGTCACATTCTATGCCTGATCAGCATGTCCTACAGAGTCTGTCTTTCAGCCTCTTTCATGGAAGGACTTTCCTCACTTGATGCCTTGGAGTCTCCCAAAGACTCATGTCTGGAATGTGAGGTCCGCAGAAACATTCTTTCTTTTGGTTCCTTCTTCTCCTCTTCTTACTTTTTCTCATCCTTCTCTTCCTTTTCTTTCTCCTGTTCATTTTTCTTCTTTCTTCTCCTCCTCCTCTTTCTCCTGATCTTTTTTCCTTCAAACAATCTCAGGATTCAATTTGTAGTTATGACTTTACATGCACCATATCTTTTCTTGATTGGTCAACTAGGCTCGGAAGCTTGTAGCCAGGCTTGGATTACTGTTTTCCCAGTGAAAATCCATCAAATGTGTATATATATATATATATATATATATATATATATATATATATATATATATATATATTCCCAAGTGTGAATCAAATTAATGAGAGTGCTATCACTGAAGGAGTGGAGAATGCTCCAGCAGCCTAGCCGTCCATCCTCCTTAGGAATTATACTGATGGTTCAAACTCACATTTCCCTTCATAGCAGAGCAGAAGCAGTAACTCCTGCATGACAAACACACCCTAAAATCCAAAACAGATGAGCTGTATAAACTCGTTGGCACCCAATGATTGCAATGACCGACAGATAAATTTGATAAGGTAGAGAAAAATGAAAATAATAAAAAATGATGGGCAAAATTATTTAGTTGTGAAAGTTTTGAATGAGGGGAAGAGAGAGAGAGAGAGAGAGAGAGAGAGAGAGAGAGGCATATATAAAGGAGACCAACCCTGAACAAATTAACTTGTAGTTGATGACACTGTAATAATGCATACACACACACACACACACACACACACATATATATATATATATATATATATATATATATATATATATAACATGCACATCTTCAAACTCAACAAAAGTTGCTCACCCATGATTCTGCAGCTCGATTTTCCTTTACTCCCAATTCCTACCATTCCCCTTTGCCATATTTTCTGTGACTGAAGGTATTTTCAGCAGGTTCTCATGCCTCACTGAGTTATTAGCACCTCTTAGGGTGCTTCATGACTTCATCTTCTTGTTATGTGCTCTCATAGAAACAGAATACAGTGTAACACAGCTGAGAAGAGGCCTGCGCCTTTCCTGTTGTATCTTCAAGCCTGATATTAACTGGAGGAGCGAGGCTGAGGGTATAAGCTTTACTGTGGATTTTTGTAGTGACTCCCTTTACATCTCCCCAAACCTTCTGTTTTTAATAAACTTTACTAGAAATGTAACATGACCAAAAAGTATAATCAAGTACATTGTATACGCATGAATCATAATAAATGGGGATTAGATAATGCTTTTGCTTACATGAAGAGGCTGTTTCACAGTTGATATTTATTTTTTAGTGGGAAAATTGTTTTGGTGAAGCAAGAGAGTCTGGATAGAGTAGAATTTATGATTATCCATGGAGTTGACCACACTCTTCTTTCTAACAACTGAATGTTAACTTTGCCCTTGCTTGGGCTGAGTTGGGATCTCTGGCTTCTAAGAATGACATTCTCCTGAAGACAAGAGGAAGACCTTCTGTAGAGTTCTTTGCTCTTGGGCCTTGGATATCTACCTTTGCTGAGTCCTGGGTTTCTTCTCTACCCCACAGCTGTGGGAAGTAAAGATTTTGAGACACAGAGACAGTGTGCTCATAGTGAGATTCTGTCTTCCATGTGATACACAGTGATCTTCACATGTGACACATATGGAAAGTGGGTGAATAATTCAGAGAGCAAAAGAAATGCAGACAGGAAATATTTTTCCAAGGGCACACAAGTGAAATATTACTTTGCAAAACAAGTGAAACAATAAATAGACTAATTTTGTACGTTGATGAATATTTTTGGCAAAGGAAAGTCTTACGTTGGTAGATAATATGACAGTTTATTAATATCTTGAATCCTTGACAAATGGGTCAATGACTTCATCAAACTTGGTTTTCTGTGTCCACTTAATTTGATAGATAGCTCAACTTTTCAATCTACCCCTCATGGTTGATCAAAACTTAGCTATTTTATTCATGCTAATTCAGAAATTTTTCTTCCAAAAATATCAACAAACACACAAAACTATTAATCTGTGGTTGCATTTTCCAGATTCACAAAATCCTGAAATTTATTATTTCACAAATAAACCTAGAGATTGTAGTCCTGGCCATGTCTTTGTTCCTTTGCAATCAAATACTTTGGATTTCAAAGATTTTTTTCCCCAAGCTTTAAAGGATTTCCCCACCAAACTACCTTTACTAGGAATACGTACCAAACACATCTACCATATCTTGTTAAATTTATTTAAAAACCAGGAAAAAAGATCTTTATGATAGCTAATATTAACACTATTTGACTTATGGCTTAAGAACAAGAAAATATCCAGTTAGTTCTTTGTCACAGTGATGGGACAACTGAGGATTCCGTATGCTTTTGATTTTTCCTGGCAGCGTAGGCCCAAAATCCTTTATTACTTCCCTTAGTGTTGATTGGAAACGCAAATATTTCACATTATGTTCTAGAATAGCTAGGAGCCTCTCAACAGTTTCTCTATGCTGGATTTTGAGGACAAATTTTAAAGGCTGTCATTTTATTGCATTTTTATGGTGCTGATTCTGATTTTACTTGTATATAGGAATTTTTGAAGTTTATTAGCATTATACAAAACAGTGTTGTGTTAGAAAATTCAAGTTCAGAACATCGTGCTTATGAACTAAAATTTGTACCTAATAGGAGCTGAAGAAATGGCTCAGTGGTTAATAACACTTCATACAGAAGATCTGTGTTTGGCTCCTAGCACCCATATGGTGGCTCATGGTCACCTGTAACTTCTGTTCCAGGGTACCCAGTGTCCTCTTCTAACAAATTCAGGCACTAGGCTGTAAGTGGCACACACACTTACATGCAGATAATACACTTATATGCACTAAACAAATCTTTTAAAATTCAACCTTACGAATAAGAGCACGATATTCAGTACTTTCACTCTGACTCATTGTTTTAAAATTGAAATGTGAAATAATTATTTAGGTAGTCATATAGTGACAGAAATGAGCTGTCTTTAATTCTGTTCTTTGATCATCACCGGGCTATCACCTTTGTGTACCATCCCCTGTTGTATACAACAAGTCCTGGGACCTGAGCAACACTTGAAGCCAGCTAAGAGGGCTCTGCCTGTCATAATGTCTTACTTAGCAGGAGTCCCCATAGCTGGGTATGTACATGTTGGTGGCTGATGGAAAACCTTCTCAGAATTAACTTTTGTATATGATGTGACCTTTTTTTTATTATTAAAAATTCAATGATAACCAGGGTGGTTGTTGAGAACTTAAACGAATAGTAACACATTCTTCTTGCAGCAGATTATTTTTTCCTAGATATTGTTTGTTTAGAATTTCTACTCCACAATGATAATAAAGACGACAGTGGTTTTAGTTCTGTTTTCAAGTTTTCTATGCTCTGTACAGCCCTTGGAATCTGGGAAAGCAGTGGCTCATACTAGCATCATTCCCTTGGCATCAAACCGCCATGGTGTGTGTGTGTGTGTGTGTGTGTGTGTGTGTGTGTGTGTGTGTGTGTGTGTGTGTGTATGTGTGTGTGTACATCTGCTTCATGCATTTGTTGAGTCCTGTGATCAGGCCTCCACTGATCTTGGAAAAGGAGTTCCAAGATGACGAATGGAGAAGCTCCTGAGATAAGAAGGAAAAAAAACGTCTTCCAAAAATGAGTGAATTCTTTTTCAAAGTTTTTGCTATCAATGAACATTTCCGTTTATTTTTAAAATAAAGCCAAATATAACTGTAGCACAAATTAACAACAGCAAAATGGCTCAGATTTCAAAGTGATTTACTGCTAGGCCAGTAGGCTGTTTAGAGGTGTGAGGTCCCAGCTTTGATCTACAGCTAAACCATGCCACCAAGGACACGAATTCCTTTGATCCTTTGTCTGTATCATCTTTAACAAGCTGGCAATTTATTTCCCATTGTCACCACATGGCTGATGTGGCTCTAAGCATTGTGTTCTTACAGAATACTTCAAAACTCGGGAGGAAGCAATGCTGACGGGCAAGGTGACACTCTTCCTCTGCGTGCTGCATGGATGGACTTGGGTGATCCTTTTCATGGAGCTTCCCAGGACTTCTTACGTCATATTGGCCATAAATGGCTTGCTTACTCAACTCTGAATAAATCATTCACAAAAAATAAAACAACAATAACAACACCAAAGAATCAGAACAGGGTTATCACGATTGCTTCACACAAAGCATGTTCATCTGTGACTGAGCATGAATCAGTTTTCTTAACCTAAAAATGGGCTGTGATAATTGGCTTAGGCAGCCTCACTGTCTACATTCTGACATAACAAAGCATTGTATAATAAGTTGCATATTATATATAATATACAATTCTAAATGTGTATATTGTATGTATTATTGCTAAATATATTATTGTATAGTATATTTAATGTTACATACATATCAGCTATATGATATATTAACTATGTATAGTATATAATGTTACACATAATATTAATTATATAAAATATCATATAAAATATAATTATGTAATCTGATATGCATGGTATATCTGCAATTAACAAGATTAGAGTATGTTTGTACATGTGGCTTTGATATGTTTTATGAAGTGACTGCTACAAATGGATGAGTTACCTTCTCTATTACCTCCCACAGTTACCTACCCACCCCTATGGTAAGAATACATAAAATCTACCTCTTAACCAACTTAAAATCTGCATTAGTTGTTGTCTTAGTTACTTTTCTATTGTTGAGAAGAGATCATGATCAACTCACCTTATAAAAGAAAGCATTTATTTTTGGAGTTTGTGGTTTCAGAGGGCCATAGACTCCATGATCATAATCAGGGAAACATGGCAGCAGGCAGGCAGACAGGCAGACAGACATGATGCTGGGGCAGCACGTGAGAAATTGGATTTTATCTGCAGGTTGGAGAGAGAGAAGGAGAGGGAGAGGAGAGGGAGAGGGAGAGGGAAATGGCATGGAAGTTTGAAAACTCAAAGCCCATCCCCAATGACACACCTTCTCCAACCAACCACACCTCCTAATCCTTCCCAAACAGTACCATCAAGTAGTGACCAACAATTCAGATGCATTAGCCTGTGAGGGCCATTCTCATTCAAACCACCACATTCACTATTAAGCATAATCATCATGCTATATATTAAAACTAAGATTTGTTTAAGCAAAAAATTTGCATACTTACACCAAAATCTTCATTCTCCCCTCCCCTTTCAACGTTCAGCCATGCAGGCTGGCCTGGCACTCACTGTGTAGCCCAGTGTTGGTGCGAAGCTTGTGATCTATCCGTCTCATTCTCCCTGGTGCTTGGTTCACAAGCATGCGCCGACACCCATGCTCACAGTTAGCTCCTCTACTTTAGGGGGCAAACACCATCTCACCAGGAGTGCTTCCCTACTCCCTTAAACATTTGTCAACACTCACCTTGTGTTCATCTTTAGACTCTTGTGAGTAACTCTTCAATGAACTCAGGTGTGCAGTCATCTCTTGGTCGTATTGACTTCATTTCCTTTTAATATGCATGCAGAAAAGAGCTTCTCAGTTGTAGCTCTATTTGTAACTTTGGAAGAAGCTGCCACGCTATTTCCTATTACAGCCGTACAGACTGACATAATCACAAGCTACATTCAGGGGTTCCTTATCTCTACCTTCCAAGAAAGTTATTGCCACTTGGCTTTTGGAGAACAATTATTTCACCAGTTAAAAGGGTATATCCTACTGTGGTTTTGATTTTATATCCCTGATTTTTAATAATATTTCCATGTATCTGTTGATCAGGGGTATGTCTTTATGGAGAAAATGTTTATCCAGGCCTTTTGGGCACTTATATCATGTTGTTTTACTTTTTGCTATTGAGCTGTCTGAGTTTCTTATATATTTAAATATTACTCCTCACTACGTGTGTGGTTTCTAAATATTTCATCCTATTCTGTAGGCTTTCTTTGTATTTTGTTGGTTTTGTCCATTACTTTGCAGAAACAGTTTAGTTTGATGCTGTTACTCACGTTTAAATCTTTTTTTGCTGCATCTTTGTATCATGTCCAAAGAGACACAGCCAAGACCAGCAAGCAGCATGTGATTCCAATCCCCTTATTTTCCTTCTAGAAATTTCATGATTTCAGGTCTACAGTTTACATTTTTAGTGCACATTGTGTCAATCTTTGCAAATGGCAATTTCTTTGTGTATGACCTATGTATCCAACTTCGTAATATTAAATATGGGACAAGGACACATATATCCCTTGTACTGCGCTGATCAGTGGATTGTCTACTCAGAATTTATGTCTATTTCCCCCCATTTCTGCAGAAAAATGAGCAGGGAATTTCCATGGGATATCATCAAATTTGTGGCTTACTTTGGGTAATATGGTCAATTGACTGTGAATTCTTAGCCTCCTGGAGACAATAGGTTTAAAGCTTCTTTGTTATAACCCAAGAGAAAACCCTCTTCGTGACTAAGCCGACTTCAACGTTTAAATAATTGAACGTCAATGCTCCCAGGTCTGGCTATTTGGGCAGTGCATGGATGAGTTCACTGTATTTGTGTATCAATGATGGACCATCTACTTCCACTGTCCTTGCCACCATTCCAGCATATTTCATTGTGACCCTACTGTGCTCCTCTATCAATAGGTATCTAAGCCATTTGCTCCAGCCATGTAAAGGACTCATTGAGAGCTTTCTTACTTCATGGTATGCCAGTCAGTGAAGAAAAAGAAGGCTTGCTTCTGAATTGTTTCAGTCTAGCTATTCTCAAAATGGCATAAATATGTGACCAATTTTCCCAGATATGTGAGGAATCAAAGCACTGGATATGATTCAGGCACCATAAGTCATTGCAGCAATGCAAATACTTTACTAAGCCTGTGATGCTCTTGTTGTATAACATAAAATCTTGCCATACAAAACTCCTTGAAAAATAATAGACAGCAATTCCCTACAGAGCTATGCTTATTTTCCCACGGAGCGAGTGTATCATGAATGACAGTTTTAGATATTTAATGGTGTATCAGGGTACATCTCTTTAGAAGTTCAAGAATGTTTTAAGGTGTTTGAGAGATGTCTCTTTCAAGGGACATAATTGGTTTTTTGCCTTGACCTGTTCTGGGGTCTTCCTAGGTTTTCAAGTAGGATGCAATTGGTAAAGAAGCATTGCAGACCCTGGTTTAAATACGCTCACTTGCCATGTGTTATCTCTATGACTAGAGTGAGGATGCTAAATTATATGCATGTCTATTCTTCCATTTTATGGATACGGACACTAACAATGGTAGACTAGATATCCCAAAATGGAGGGATGGCTTTAAAAGGCAAGTTTAGTTTTTGTTTGTTTGGGTTTTTTTTTGGGGGGGAGAACAAATTCTGTCTCAAAATGCATATTCTCAATGAAGTCCTGTTCCTTGGTTATGATTTAAGGTTTTATATATTTTCAATGATTTCCTGCACTTGGCTCTGGTAACCCATACCTCAATGCAATAGTAGTCATATAAACTATATTAAAATGAGGCCACATATAAAGGAAAATATCTGCAGATGCTGCAGGATGGTAACTTTCAAATGATTTTTTTGATACCTTTAACAGGCAGAAACAGAGCATCCTATGTTGACTTTAAGCTTTGGAAATTCCCTTTTAATCACTACAAAGTCCTAATGTCAACCATTGGTCTCAGTATAGAGACAACTCAGGCATATGATTGCTAATTTTGCCACACTGAGAGTCCAGTGACGAAAACCATAAAATCATAGAGGAAAGAGCTGGAGGAATGGCTCATAGGTTAGGAGTAAGTACTGTAGTTATAGAGGATCGAAATTTTGTTCCCAGAGCCTATGCTGGATACCTCACAACCACATGCACATAAATAAAAATAAAAACAAATCTTTCTCCCAAAAGGTAGGGGCTCATTTCTAGCTATTACTACAGAGTGCCAAGGTTTAATTCCCTTTAATTAGCTTCATTTCAATTCAGCATTAACTAATGCACAAAAGATGTAGATTACTTAGTTTTTTTCTGTGTATATGCTTGCCTGCTAATTTCTTCATCAACTCCCTGCTCCATTGTTTTCACTGACTCTCTAGAGTATAACAGGTAAGAGAACCAGTGAGGAGAGAGTTCTGGATCTTTGGAAAATTTGAATGTTTCCAAATTGTCTTCATATTACACACTTAGACAAAAATTCTACCTCCTTATTAACCTATTAATTTCATTCTTCTTCTAAGGTCTTGCTGCACCTTTCTCAGCATGTCTTACACATACCTCTTATCACACTCCATCCCATCTATTCATTGACCATCTGGGCATCTGTACATATGGCTACTGATATGACATGTAGCACACAGAGCACAGGCTCATTGACAAGCAAATGACTACAGTTTATGACTCTGATCCAACATGACAATATACTTAAACTCCTGGGGGAAAAAAATGAAGAATTTTACATGGTACATAGGCTTCGGTTTTGGAGATCTGAACTAATACACCACAAAATCTTTTCTCAGGTGGATGTGTGGACCACATTCTATTTCCTGAAATGGACTTGAAGAATTAAGTAGATGACAAGCTGATGTTTTGAGGTAGGTTCAAAATGAAGAATCTAAAAACAAGTAGAAGGTGAGACAACGGCTACTTTAACAACTGCTTGACACATGTACACACACACACACACACACACACACACACACACACACACATACAGACCACAGACACTCATACACACACATTATTGTTATTGTGTCTGTACAAACTAACATATCCGTGGCTATTAAAGCTGTAGGGAGGTGATGGGAATTTCAATGGTGTGGCTTGGTAGCGGTAATTGAGGTCATTGGGAGTGTGACTTCAGTTGCATATTGGAACTTTTTCTTTTAGATTCTTGGCCACCATGAGGAGGGCAGTGCCCTTTACCATATTTACTTACTTCTACTTTGACGTTCCAGGCAGACCCAATATAGAGTTGGCCAGCTGAGGACTAATACCTCTGAATCATGAACCAAAATAGACATTTTATTTTTGAAAGTTGACTATCTCAAATATTTTACAGTAGCTATCTAACATACCCACAGTCCCAATGCACACTGAAGCAACCTGTAGAGAGTAGCTCTGAGAGAATTGTTTCCTGATGAACAGGAGGCTGGCTCCTCAGCAGGGTAAAATCAAGCTCCCTTAATGGGGTGAAGAAAATGGAGGCTGTTGGGTTTTGTTTTTTTTTTTAACTCACCTTTGTGCTTTGAGAGAATGCATGTGCTTTGGTCATAATGTGGCATAAAAGGCTGAACCTGAGTTTAGTGACTAGGTTATTAAATTTTAACATCAAGAACATTAGCACAACTTTTGTGTCTGAAAGAACCAGAAAAAGTATTTAAAGGTGGGTTAACATTTTCAAGAAAACTACTACTAGTAGGTACTGTTTTTATTAGTAAATGATAGATATACAACATAGCATGGTAATTAGCTTGCTTTAGCCATCCCCACAAGTTATCTGTATATCAGAGCATCACTTCAAATGTCACTGTCACAGACAAATACACACAGTTCATTAAGAATAAATAAATTATCACTTACAGTTTGAAAGCTGTGTTGACCTGGTTAGGCACAATGCTTTCACACAGGAAGAAATGGACTGAATGCTGAGCCCCCTGATCTACAGACCATGCAGAGTGAAGAACGACAGAGTTTTAGTCTTAAAAAATGTGGTTTATAAACTTTAAATTGAAAGGCTAGATCTGTAGTTCAGAATACTTGCTGGATATTCATAAGGTCATGGGTTAAATTCCCAGAGATATATTTTTTTAAGATTATGAAAAAATTGCTAAAGTTGCATTTTAAAATCCAGGGGTAATTTTAAGCATGCTTGCAAAATGATGAAGAAAATGGAAATATTGAGTGTAAGCTAAGCTTTCCATAGGACGTGAACGGTGGCAGAGTATTTATTGTTTTTCTGATTGCAATATTCTTTGAAGAGTTACCTGTTGCCAGCAGAACACATCCTGAGTGCACAGGTACTTAGAACACTGGGATAGTAGAGGAAGTGAATATTTATGACAGTTTCATCTCAAAGAATATATTACAAAAATATACATCTGAACCCTGTTTGCAAACTAATCAAGACATAATCTTCAGCTTCAGTTTTTCTTTTAGAAGCAGCTCTGTACACAGGTCAGCACCTCAACTCTTGGATAGAAATGCCTATCATTTCTGTGACTGCACTTAACACCTCACAAGGACCCTCCAAAGGCACGTGTGCTTGGTAGCTGGCCAGGGATCTTGGCGTCTTGGGGGAGGAAATCGATTACCACTCAGAGACTTCCACGTAGCTGCTGTCCAAACCACAGCAAAGATGATAAACTGTGCGTGAGGCTGAACTCGTGCTGATTGCCTAAGACACCATCAGAATCTATTTCCAATATTCCAGAAGAGACTGTGTGGAATCTTCTGGCTTCTGGGGCATCAGACTTACTGAGAAACCTGTTTTGTATTATGGTTGGGAAATTGTGTGTGTGTGTGTGTGTGTGTGTGTGTGTGTGTGTGTGTGTGTATGTGTGTACATATACTGTTTAACTATTCCTTGACTATAATGGAACACAGATTTGGTTTGTCTAGAATGGCTGTTAGGCATTATAATTACAATTTGCTCCCAGCGTCATTGACAGACACAGTGGAACTGGCTTCCAGACCACAGAATCAGAGAGCAAAGGGGATAAGCACCAAGATACATGTGTGCTCACTTGTATGCACACACATATATATCATTCATTGGTTCATTTGCAATTCATGATACTGTGGGACTGGGAGGATTTTCCTCCTCAAAGGCAACATCCGTTCTTTGACAAACTCATAAATCATTTTATTTCTTTTCTATAAAGCAAAACCCGTTTTTAAGGCCAGTATGAACTTCAAATCTGTTCGTTTGGCAAAAGCATCTCATGCTGAACTAAAGACGTGTCAAGCATGACAGGAAGTCCACATTCCTGCATGGACATGCTCCATAAGGCCTTTCCAGAGGCCCGCCATTTTGGTTAATGCCCTCATGCAGAGTCTGTGTCAGACTGCTGCATTCAGCGTTTTTGTTTATCTCCCGAGTCTTTGCCAATATAGCCCTTTCACCACTTTGTGGTGTTTTGACATTTCATCCAAGGCTTAAATATGATAGTAGATTCTGGAAAGGATCCAAATGGGGCAGGAGAAATGAAGCAGAAGATCTTAGCTAATGAGAAGCCACCAGGCACCATGTGTTAACTCTGGGGTTTTCACTGCCTTCTCTTAGAAATTGTAATCCCAGGCTGAGTGAATATTGCTGGACTGAAGGCTCTAAATTATTCAGCACCTCATGTTTCATCATGGGGGTCTTTGTGCTCACTACTCTTTCATGCACTCTCCGTGGCTTTGCATGGCCGACTCTTCATCCTTACATCTCAATTCATTTAACTCTATTGCATTTAGTACTTTTATTATTTTTAAAAATAAAGAAATTGGGCAAAGACTCTAAATTGCTTGTGTACTGCCTAATAAACAGGGGAATTGTGGTTAGTCCACAGATCTAAAAATCAGACCCTGCATTCTAAGATCATATTATACCACTTAGTGCTTTGCTCTAAGAAGGGTCTTAGATTAATGCAGAAAGAAAATTAGTTCTTGGTGACCAGTGACAGAGTGGAAATGCCTTTGGGATGGGGCTTAGTAGAGTCACCTTAAGATTCCTTAAGGTACTAATTCTCTACATGAGTATTGGAGGAATGCCAGAAGAAGAGGTGACATTTAGCACAAAGTAATAGAAAGCCTGGCAGAGTGGCTTTGTGTTGGTAGAATAACAATAACTGTAGAGAACGGAACTGCTTAGCATTACTTGGGGGTGGGGGGTGTTTGCCGTGAATGAAACAATGCAGAGCAGAGGTAAAAAATCTGGTAGGAATATATGTAAGATGACATCTGTTTTCCTTTCTGTAGCTGTGATAAACACTCTTGCCAACAGTAAATTAGGGAAGGGTTGGGTTTATTTCAACTTAAAGGTTACTGTCCATTGTGAAGAAAGTCAGTACAGGAATTCAGGCAAGAACTTGAAGCAAAAGCTATGAAGGAATGCTGCTTGCTGGCTCACTCTGTCTTATGCTTAGCTACTTTCCTTTTACAGGCCAGGAATACTTGCCTAAGGAATGGTGTCACCCATGGTGGTCTTTGCCCTCACACATGAGTTAACAATCAACACAATCCCCACACAGACATCTCTGTAAACTAATTCAATCTAGGCAGTTCTTTATTTGAGACTCCCTTCTCAGGAGAATCTAGGTTGTGTCAAGTTGACAGTCAAAACTAACTAGGATGCTAAGTTTTTCTTGCCTACAATCCAGGATACCGACTGATGGTAGGCAGCAACTTGTCAAACTTACCTTTTAGGAATTTAACTATGGCTGCCATGTAGAAGGCGACTTGAAACTGGGAAAAGCTAGAAAGGCCCATTTAGAATGTCTTTGCATTATCCCTGAGAAAAATAAGATATCAGGTATAGTTATTCTGTCTAAGCTCTACCCCCACAGCTACCTGGCAAAAGCCAGCTGTGCCGGACACTACCTAAGTAGCTGCTTGCCCCCTCCTCATTTTCTTTGTTCTTCTTGTGCCCTCTTCTCTGTCCCTTCTCTCCCCAATCTCCCCTCTTTCCCCTCACGTGCCCATGGCTGGCCTTTGTTCCTCTATTCTTCTACTCTTCTTCTCTCATTAAACCTTTCCATGTGGAACCATGTAGGCTTGGTGTTCTTTGTCCAGGTATGGGCTGAGATTTAAACTCCAACGTTGGTCCCAACATCAGGTAGTGGAATATATGAAATACCCCCATTCTATTCCCAAGTCTCTAGATAAGCCAAGGAAGCAATGAAACACCTGAAAGTGCAAACCAGAATGTTTGCTTAAAGGTTCACTGGAGGGTCCTTGACTCCTCATGCATACTTGACTATGACCATACTAGTGTTCTCTAAAGGAGAACCTGCTTCCTACACATATACTCAGTTCCTTGGAATGGTAGCCTTGCATTCCAAGCTGGCACACCAATGGTATCACTGCTTATGTAGTCTAACTTGTGAATCCTTTCTATCTGTGGTAAGCTTTGCAATAACAGAGCACTGTGCAGAGGATTAAAGGTTTCTGTTCTACCTAGACCTTTGTAGTTTCATAGAGTAGATAAGCATGATTAGACACCAGAGTAGAGAGGTGCTTCTGGTATAGCATGGAACTTTTCTGGGGGTAAATACTCTGAGATAGGTTCTATTTGCATGGACTTCCTAGTTAGTGAAAGAGGTATTTTCTGCTACCACTGTATGTTTGACCTGGTTGGTAAGTTTGTTTCTTGTGGGCTTCCTTCTTAACTTCATGTTCTGACCTAAGAGTTTTATCAAACTTTTGGTAATCTAGCCAATGTTTGAATGCAGCTGGGTTTTGGACAGTCCAGTATTAGATGCAGTGTGATGGACTTACTGTGAGTCTGAAACAAGATGGCAATAGGGAAACCTGGGTTTTACTCGTGAAGAATTAGAAGTTAGGTCAATAAGACCTGGCCTGGGGAGATATGGAATGTAAAAGGTGAGCTTAGGTCTACTTCCAAGTTTTTGACTCATGTTCCTGGATGGACAAAAGGTCATCCTTGGAAATTTGAGCCAGGTATAGTGAAGAATGTAAAAATCACCTTCTTTGAGTATATAATTGTCAAAGTGTCTACCATGGCCTGGCACAAAGGGTTCTGGAGAAATGCCAAGTGTTGGGAAGTGACTTGGATTCATAGCCTTGTGAGAGTTTGTTAAGACTGATACTTCCAGGAGAGTGGTAGAGGGAAAGTAGACCCTTGGGCAGATGCCTCAAGGTCATCCATTGCAGGGTCCACTTGAACCCTGAAACAGGCAGAACACCTAGGAGCAGGAGGTCACCTACACAGCCAGAACCTTCCACAACTTCTGTGAATCACAGATCAACTTTTCACTGGGGAACAAGAGCTACTACCCAAAGAATCTATAACATTCTTATGAAGACATCACCTTGGCTAGTGTGTACTTTTCCAGTTTTTCTAAATGCTCTATTTCTCGTTGAGTACAGTGAAAGAGAGCATCAAAATATTGGAATAGAATGTGTAATATGCTTTTCTTAAGACAATCCACACAGATTTAGGGATTTATTTTAAGTGACATGGATGTTTCAAATGTAGCAATTTATTTTGTTTTCATAAATCTAGCCTTATGTTTGCATTGTAGCAACCTTAAAAAAGGACCAGCCCCTAGTTCTAATACTGCATCTTCTGTGGAACAGGAAAGTAAAGAGGCAGAGGAGATTTTTTGCTTTTTACTGTCAACCATTCAAAGGCTTGGTTTATGTAGTTATTTTCTATCCAGGTTTCTTTGGAGCAGCCATTCTCCTCCACAGTGAGATTTAATGACACTGGATGAATGTTTGCCATCTGTTCAGCGCTATTCAAGGCACGTTGATGGCCAATGTTCCCTGTAAGCCTCATAACATGGCCAGAGTGAGTTCATAAGACTTTGGTCCATTGTATGGATTAAAAAATTAAGGCTTTAAGAGGTGAAGAGATTGGGTTTCTTGAGCCAATTAGAGGACAAGTACTTGAACACATGTGCACACAAGCACACATATTAAATTCCAAGTCTAACTGTTTTCTCTGTTAATACAATGGTTCTGTTTTTAATACTAAAATATGGTTCACATCTTGGTGATGTTTCAAAAGGAATAAATCTTTTCTCTTTAACTCCTGAGCTTCCCAACTTGGCTAAACAAGAAGGAAAGAAATGAACGAATGAAATTTTGACCTTTCTAATATGGTCACTTCTAGATCATATGCACGATGGAGTAACCTACACATTTTATCCTACAGTAGCTGGTGACTAGTAGATACTTTGGATTTCTAGCCTGAACAAAGTCAGTGGGTAAAATTTAAAGTTAGTATCAGTGATGTTTCTCAGCAGCTTTTAAAAAGTATTCTCAATATTTATATATTATCTTTGAGGCTTAGAAGCAAGGCACCTGGACACTAGTTTTGTTCAGGGAGGTAGGCATTTGTTTCTGCGAAGGCAGGCCTTGGCTAACAGGGTTGAGTGTCTTCATTTAAAGCAGTCCCCATACTTAGTGCACAAAAGAACAAATCATTGTTGTTTATTGTCCCTGCTTGCGTTCATATTCTAGTAGAAACTAAGTCCAAATACGGAAGGGAAGTTCCTGTGTTTCTTTTTTTAACCAAGCTTGTCAGGACAGAAGAGCAAGGGATAGAAATGAACAATGAACGACATAAAATAGAAGTGAGATTGCCACCTGGCAACTGCAATGACAAATTCTAGGCAATGAAAGTTTGACGAACACAGTGATTTTTAGAAAACTCACCAGTGAGAGTCTAGGGAGGATTTGGCTCCTGGGCTAAATCATCCATTACTGGTAGAGGACCTGTTCTAAGCTAGCCCCCTCTTAGTTATGGGAGGCAAGAAAATGCACAAAAAAGAAATGTCTCTGCTGGTACTCACAGAAATATCAGGCAAATGGCTCTGAATCCCCACTAAATGTCACAGGCATTGATAATTTGATAGTGATGTTGACAGGGGCATACCTATGGCCTCACAGAAGAGGCCTTGAGGAGGCTATCAAGCCCGGATTGGAATTTCTCCTCTCTATAGATTGTCCCTTAGAGTATAATTATTGTTGGAGAATCTCTGCTGTAAGACCTGGTAGGTGGAAAAGGCAAAGGAGATAGACTTGAAGGATGTGTCTGAAGAACACATCCTCAGCAGATGCCTGAAATGAATTCTGCATAAGGCAGGATGCTCAGGGAATTTGACTGTGCTTATCCCACACTGCCAGGGTGGGAGCTGATCTGTAAGGAAGCACCAAGGCTTGTCTCTGGGGGTGGGAAAGTTCAGTCTTAGGTGTGCAAAAGCCAGAGCTGGTTTGGGGTTCCTCAGGCTTGCAATGGGGTGAGCAGGTGTGTGTGTGTGTGTGTGTGTGTGTGTGTGTGTGTGTGTGTGTGTGCGCGCGCACGCATGGGTTTCTCAGACTCTTGGATATCCTGGGGACTTCTGAGGAACAGCAGTGAACTGAGACTGGGGTGAGTGCTAGGGAGAGCATCTAAGCCCAGGTCCAGGGGGTGGAGGTTGTTAAGGGGTGGGGCGGAGGAGGAGCTCTAGCTTATCTCACAGGGTGATTGTACTTATCTTGGCTGAGACAGGCTTGGTGACAGTTGTGGCTGGGAGTCCAGAGAGGTCTTCTGTGGGAGAGGAGGCTTCAGCTCTGTACAGGAAGGCTTTCTTCATTGCTCCCCACTATGGATCTTGAAAAGAGACAGTCCGTGGTTCTAAATGGTTTATTTTCATGGCAGAAAATAGATGCAGAGTGTACCATACCCCGTTTCTCAGGATGGGCCTGAGATTAAATACCTTTTGGAGGGAGGAATATGCGGGAAGGGAAGCTGATTGGCTAAACCCTCCAGGCCTCTAGGTACCTCATTAGCACGGAGAACTCTGTCTCCAGCCTACATGACCACAGGGCACATCTCTTTGATGTGAGAAGCATGGCAAGTGTTCCGGGTCCAGAGTCTGTCAGGGAACTGAGAGCTGAGAGTCACTTAAGCCTCAGGTGTGTGCCCACCAAGTCTCCGGGTCTCGACCCTGCTCCACCTTACCAAACTTCCTTTCATGGTCTTCTCTCTCTCTCTCTCTCTCTCTCTCTCTCTCTCTCTCTCTCTCTCTCTCTCTCTCACACACACACACACACACACACACACACACACACACACGATCTTTTCTTGTCAGATCTGAGTCTCTAGCATCATAATCTTGTGCTTTGTAACATTTATTTATTTATTTATTTTCTTAAGCAACTGAAGCAAGGGAGGGTTCTTTTTGTTTATAGTTTACAGAAATATAGTCCATCCTGGTTAGGAAGGCATGGTGGCTAGAATGTGAGGCACATTGTCACATGTGTCCACAAGCAAGGAGCAGATAGAGGCTCAAAAGTGGTCCTGAAATATTAAATGTGAAGGCTTATTCTTCAGTGACTCACTTCTACCAAGGCTCTACCTCCTAAAAGTTCCATAACATTCCAAAATGCCTGCATTCAAACACATGAAGCCCTTTGTATGCTATCTCAAATTCAAACCATACCAGGGACAGTTACTAGCAAGATGTCAGAATACAATCTCTGCTGCATCATCACAATTGAAGTGATAACCAAGACAGTTATGAAACAATAACAAGTAGTGTCAAATTGCCAACTTGACATAATCTAAAATCACCTAGAATTGTTTAGATCAGATTGACTTGTAGTTATAACTATGGGGAATTTTCTTACGTTAGTAAAGGTAAGAAGACCTGCCCACTAAAGGTGGCACCATTCCCTAGGACTGTATAAGAATGGAGAAAAAAAGTAGATCCAACATGTATACATTTATTACTCTCTTTTCTTGATTATGTGATATAATAACTTCCTCAAATTCTGGTGTGATTTCCGTGACTTTATATATCGTGAAACAATGAGCTAAAATAAACCCTTCCTTAACAAAATTGCTTGTGTCATGATATTATCACAGCAAGAGGAAATAAAACTAAGATTGATAGGTACCATTCATGGCATAGATACCTTAAGAAAAATGGCCGACCCATCTGCTGGGCAGGATAAAGGGAAGCAGCATGCAATTAAAAATGTATGAATTAGTTATGTTTGGATTTTTATCCTTTATGTTTGGGACTGTGGGTGATTATAACTGTATAACTGAATAAAGAAAGAAAGATAGAGAGAGAGAGAGAGAGAGAGAGAGAGAGAGAGAGAGAGAGAGAGTGAGTCAGTCTGTGGTCAAGAAGGACCAGTGGATTAGAGAGCAGATCCCCTAGGACCATTTTAGAAGCTGGCTATTGTACAATGTACATGTGGTAGCTGAGTTCCTTGGTTGCTCTATGTTTAAAATGGGGATAACATCCATGCTGCTCTGTTGTTGTGGGAATTAAACAAGATGGACTACATTAAGCCTCAGCCATTTCCACACTGCCTGTGTGGATCTTGGCCTGAGTTAATCTATTCTGAATGGTTCCTTCTTTGCTAAGATAATTTACTTAAAATAGTTCAGAAAGTATCTCCTATCCTTGAATTATGTGCAGAGGGAGACACCTTTTCTTAACTATAAATTCAAGGAAGCCATCACAGGGGACTTTTCATTGTTGGAGTCTTTAGCTCTTTTCCTCTGACATTTTCATGTTAGTGAGGCTCCCAGAGGGATGACATAATTGATAGAATACTCCTGCAAGCCTGCTCTGTGCTCCGCTGTCACCAGAGGTGCAGAGATTCATCTCCTCAGTGTCAGAAAGCTCAGAGTAGAAGCAGAACTGAACTCTGCCTTGAGTTGCAGAATTTCCTTTGAAGAAGTCAGCCTACTGTGGAGGCTGACTCCAGAATCATGGGACTGGCCTGATAAATAAGCTCAAAGTGCTACCTTGGCCTTTCAGATGTCTGAAAGCCATTGGGAGGGAAATAGTGGGAAGGAGATTGAAAGTTCTAAACAAGTGCTATGTGTGAGCCATCTTGCAATCATGGACTTTGCATTACAGCGAAATCACAGATTGTACTGGAAAGACTGTGGGCTACAGAGTCAGGCAGAACAAGCTGACTGGACTTCCAGCCGTGCCTCTCTCTAACTTGAAGAGGTCTGGAGCAGAAAACATCTTGAAGACTCTTAATGATGTCCAACATGAAACCAAGTAATAACCACTGTATCAGAAAGTTGCATAGATGCCAGGGACCACACCAAAGGCTCTTAATAAACTCTAAATCCCTTAGAGCTTGCTTTCAAGATGCTGGTGGTAAAAATTAACAACTGAGTCTCCAAAGGGGGCTAGGAGAGCCCTGACTTGCAGTCTTTTCCTGTGTGTCTGTGTTGTAAAATCTACTTTGGTGCTGATGTTGGGTACTCAATCTGAACTAATTGAATGTGAGGTGGGGAGAGCTGTGATTAAGGCTGAGAAGTTCATGGTGTCGCTTTACCTTTTGCTTGGTCTTCTCTTCCTCTGATGCTTGTTTATTCCTTTTGGTGGCAGTGCCTGTAACTCATGAATCATAAAACTAATAGAATGTATACCTGTTGTGTCTTGTCCCTCAGGCAATGAGTGGATGGATGATATCCACTCCAGGTTAAGGTTTAGTAATCATGGATTGTTGCTGTCTAAAGAAAAGGGAACTCCTTTTCCAGTTCTCTGGTAGGAAGTAGTCTTAGTTCAGAACACATGTCTTGGCCTGAGGATTAGCATAAGGCCCTTCATAGCTCTTTACTGCAATGGCTAATGCCATGTCATTGGGTGGAAAAAATGGGAAGGAAATTTAAGATACTAAACAAGTGCTGTGTATGAGCCATCTTGCAATCTTGGACCTGGCCTTTCAGCAAAATCAAAGAGTGTACTGAAAAGACTGTGGGCTACAGAGTCAGCTCGAATAAGTTGACTGGATTTCCTTTGTGTAGGACATGCATGGTTTTTAAGCATTATTTGGTAGCCTTGCCTTGTGCTCTGCTTGAGGGCTTCCCTAGACCCTGAAAAATGCTGCTTACTGAGAGGCTGCCTTATTCCCAAGATAAACAAAGCAAACAGAGAGTCACAAAAAGAATTTTATGATGCCCAGAGGTGGCTCCTCTCTGACAGACATGGTAAAAAAAGAAACTAAGAATGTCATGGGCCCCGTGATGTTTGAAGTTTAGGCTGCAGTAAATACATGGACATACAGATGGGGATGTCAGGAAAGATGGAGATGTCAGGAAAGTTGTGTGACATTGTCCTGATTGTTACAGCATTTGCCTGGGGGTCATCCATTGGATGGAACTCTGAGATAATTGCTACTTTAATGGACGATGCTCACATTTGTACAGAACAGAACAGATTATAAGTCACTTTTAGAAATGTTACCTCATTTTACTTCATAAAATCAGAAGCATTGTGATCAGATTTCAGGGATGTGAAAAGTGTCTCAGAGAAGCTAATAACAGAAGGAAGAGCTTTAGGCGATATAGGACATCGGCCTTGAAAATAGCATTATCTTGGTTCTGAGCTGTTACCTTATCCTTCTAGATAATATATCCCAACTATAGTTTCTCTCCTGAACCACGGAATATAGCATATCTTTTAAATGTCCATAATCTATGGCCAGTGATGTATCTGGAGTGTTCTGGAGGCACTAGGGAAAGTTAATTCACTGCAGTGAACAATTTCAAGTAGTTACAGGAAAACATACACAATCTATGACCAGATGCTACCATACATTCTCCTGCTGGAGACTCACTCTACTGTTTTATTCCAGTCATTGGTACACAGTATTCAACTCCCTTTTAGGAAAAGTGAGATGAATACAGTTGTGCTCTTAGAAAACGGTTCAGACCTGGAGATGACTCAGTTGATAAAGTACTTGTTCTACAAGCTTGAGGGCTGGAGTTCAGATCCCCAGAGCCCACTTAAAAGCTAGGTATTAGTGGCAGTTCTTTGTAACCCTAGTGGACAGTACATAGAGACATGATCCCCAGGGCAAGCAGGCTGGAAAGAGAGTAAATGAGCTGTATGCTCAGTAAGAAACCCCTAATCAGAAGAGAAGGATCAGGGAAGACACCTGAGGTCAACTTCTGACCCCCCTCCCCCCAAAACACCTTGTGTACTTGCACATGTACATATGTGTGTCAACACACATACACACACAAATATGTAGATATGAAATAAAGTAATTGAAGGGAGTGCTTTGGGTTATAATCCTTGCCTGATGCTCTATGGTCTGTGTTACTGCAATTTCCACAACCCTGAACCCCACGATCTCCATCTGTACAGTGTCATCTACTCAAATCCATTTCCAGAAGTGTAGCGAACACCTATAAGCAGTAGCAATATCCAGATGGCTCACATCTAGAGTGTGGCTACCCAGGCATCAGGAGGCATAGCCTGGCTTTAGCCTGGTGCATACATTAGTGTGTGAGAGTCGCTCACAGTTGGGATAGTAAAATAGGGTACAAAGGACTGAGCTGTGGAAGAGGGTATGTGTGGGATGGATCTTTTGAGTCTTAATAAAGGAAAGCTCTTCAAGTTGAGTGTCCAAAGAGGAGTAGGAATGTATCAGGAAAGGGTGAGTACAGGAGGAAGATGGCTGCCTCAGCAAGTGAGCTCCATCGGGAGACCCAGGGTGAGTGCTGTAACTGTAGGGAAAGAGGATAAGGATGCTAGCGAAGGCTCTAGAAAGCAGGCAAACAAGATGGCCAAGAAAGGATGGTATTTGTCCCTCAAGATGTTATGTTTAGGAAGCTTGTTCATGTCACATTGGCAACTATACTGAGAGGTGGTAAATGTTTCAGAGTGGGCTTTGTGGAATTTACTGGGTATATCACTCTCAGAGGGGACTGAAGACCGTCTCTTGGATTGGGTTAGGTCTTCAGAGATGGATTAGTTACCGGGAGAGCAGGTTATGATAAGGTCACACTGTATGTCCAGTCCCTTCTGAATTGTTGATAGACACATATCATGTGCCGTACAATGCGGTGCCATACACCGTACAATGATACAGTGCGAGGGCACTCAGTAGAAGCCAAAGAGGTGAGCCACCTAATCTTGGACTTTTGGACTCCAATATTGTGATATAAATATTTGTTTTACAAGAGAAACCATATAGCTTCTAGGAATTTGTTATAGTCATACAGAATGAATTTCATAGTATACCACATATCCAGTATACATTTATTAATACAACTAACAGGTATTTTTATTAACTTCAAAAACATTGCATGAATTAGAGGAAACCAGTCACGTGACATGCCATATAAGTATATACAGTAAATCTTGAAAAGGGAAAATTAGCAAACAAAAAACCAAAACAAAAAGCAAAAAACAAACACACAAACAAAAAACATCAATAACTTTTAGATGCAAAGACAGGGAAGTTGCCAGCACAGCAAAAGAGGGAATTGTAGGGGACAGCTTAGATGCACTTCATTTCATTTCAGTCTTATTAGCAATTTGTATCTTTAAAAGCAATGAGTTTTTCTGAGTGTAAAAGAAAGGCTATAGTCAGTAAAGCTGGTTTTTAAAGACCTTTGGAGTGTCATGGGACTTCAGTGTAGGAATACAAGGGAGCAAATCAGGAGAAAGCAGAGATGGGTTAGGGGAATAAAGTAAAAGATGGGAGAAGAATGCCTTTGTTGATTTTTATTTTGTGAGAAGAGTCTTTGCTATTTCCATATTAAGTGAGCAGCAGCTCCTCAACTCTTTTGTTGTAATCCTATCTATTAATAAGATAATAATAATCTCGTGTTCCATCCAGGCGTTTAGTCATAAACACCAATCAGGGTCCCGCTGCCCTCCTTCCTGCATCCCTACTGTCTTTTCCCTCCGCCTTTTCTCACTTCCTCGGTCTTGCTTCTCATTTCCGAACTCTGTTTCTCAGCCTCTGATGTACAACCAGGAATTCGCACCGTTGATTTTATCCTTACCCCTCTAAATGCAACTCCTCAGCCTGCGGTTTCATTCTTATGTCTCTGAGAATTTTCTCATTCTGTTGAGCTTTTCCTATTAAGCCCGGTTTTAAACCTCAGTCTGAGAAATGACTGAAAGGGACTGTCCCTTAGACGGCCAGCCTGTCTACCTTGTAGCTGTGGTTAGCATTTGACTGGGTTATAGTCATCTCTCCTTTCCTTTTTTGGGTCATTGGCCTAGTTTTCCAGGAATTTCCCCTAAATTTAATTGACAGCACAAAGCAGACAAGGCCCCTTTCTATTTATAATACATTTAGTCTGAGATTCACATTTCCCTTTGTCTCTGCAGTGCAATATTACCCATGGCCGTGACTGGGCTTTTATTTCCTCAGGAAGGTTCTCAATTTATGATCACTCAACCTTGAAAATAGGTGAGTGGATGAACCCAACTTCTCACTGACCCTCGATCACAGGTGAGTAGCTGACCCTGCTGTCCCCTCCCTGTTCACCTGCTTTCTCCTGCTGTAGGCTCCAGGAGACTTGTCACAGTTGCTCATTTCCATTTTCAACGGACTGATAAAGCAGCCAGAGGAGAGAAGAGCGAGAGGGGAAGCCATGGGCTAAGTCATCGTTGCTTACTCTCTCTGTTTGCTTAAACTCTTGTCCCAAGGCTTGTCCTTTTGTATTTGAATTCCCATTTTTCCTGTTCCTTGTTCAGGTACAAAGGGGAGATCTGAACAAACATTGGAGCCTTGTGATGAAAATTCTACCCATAGAACTATTTCCCTATAAAAATATCATGTGTTTTCTCTCATCTGTGCTTTTGAGATTTAATATAGGCATACAGCCATGAGTGTATATATGACACAAAATTAGAAGCAAAATCATCTAGGAGAACAAAGAAGACCGAATGGAGGGTTGGGGAACAAAAGAGAGCACAGAAGGGATTCAGGAATATCTATAGTGTACAATACACACTCATATGGAAACATCCTTATGGAATTTAGTGCCATATCCAATGAAAATATACCATGGATTTAAAAGCAACATACACATACACATAAAGGAGAGAACAGTTGATAGTTTGCAGCAGGTGGGCCCAGTAGGATAAGAGAACGATCACACTGAACACTTTTTACATCATTTGTGGTAACTTGTCCTTGTCATTCAGAAACTTCATCTCTACCCCTGAACACAACCTACTGGAAAAGGTAGCTGGGTTACGAGGGACCAACAGCTCCTTGTGATGCCACGGTGGACACTTTGACCAATGAAGACATTTCACACTGAGTGGTAGCTAACTACAGTCATTGGTTCCCCTTTGTGGGAGAACAGTTGTAAGTAGTTGACATTCCCTTAGCTCTGGATGCCACTCCAAGAAAGCCAAGCTAACCATCATCTGCTCCAGCTTCAGAAGTTCTGAGCCCCAAGAAAGTTTTGACTGTGGCTCAGAACCCAAGTGTGTAACTTTCCCAGCAGTGAGATTGAATGGAGTATTACTACCAAGCAGTCCAAGGGCTTTGCAGATTCCCAGAGAACTTTGCACGCTGTGCAGACATGACAATGCTGGTTGAACACATC
This sequence comes from Rattus rattus, assembly GCF_011064425.1. NCBI lineage: Eukaryota > Metazoa > Chordata > Mammalia > Rodentia > Muridae > Rattus > Rattus rattus. Next base: position 95,407,094 of record NC_046154.1, read on the forward strand.
CTTTACTTCTTCTGCAGAAGAAGCTTCCAGCAGGGGTTCTGCTTTGCCTCCTCCAGTCTCTTACCATACAGTACAAACACATATTCGGATGTAGCCGAATAAAATCCAGGAGAGAGTGCTGCTGGTCTTTTACAGTGTTACCAGCCTCAGATATGAAAAGCTGCCCCTTGTTCCGATGAAGATAATTTGAAAGTTGGACACGGTTCCTGTTGACAGTATTAGCTTGGCACTGGATACCTTATTACACATACAAGCTTTGGAAGATTGTTTTATGACTAACATTTGGGTTAAATCTATAAAGATTGTTTATCTCTGATATTGCTTCCCTTCAGAGAAAGCAATATCAGCCGCATTTGCCCCCTGCCACGTTGCCTGCACCGTGGTGAGGGGGGTTGTGGGAGGAAGGAAGGGTGAGGAGATGGAGAGATACTGCCAGCCCCGGAGTCTTCCAGTTCTGTTGCTAGAGGGGAAAATCTTGACATGACACAGAAGGCCTTTCCTCGGGGAGTCCAGCGAGTGAAAACTGATGGCTATTCACCACCAAATCCCTTTCCTTTGGGTATGTTATCATGTCACATTTCTGAAAATATAGACTGCGCTCTGGATAATATTTTCACATATGCTGATGAGGGCGGCTGCCAAGAATAGCATGCTTTAAAGCAAGAATCCAGGGGATGCCGAGGCTGCCTCTCAACAGAATTTATGTGCTCTTGGTCCTTCTCCATTCCTTCGGTGATGCTCTGAGCTCTACCTGCTTCCCTCTGCTGCACCGTTTCATCTCATGACTGCCAATAACTGAAACATGATTCTTAGTTTATGATGGTCAGAGATGACAGAGATAATAAACTTGCTCCATTGTGGATGAACTTTTGTTAAAGACACACAGTGCACACGCACACACACACACACACACACACACACACACACACACACGGTGGGGGGGATGGAGAGGGAAGGAGAGGGAGGAAATGAAAGAGACAGAGAGAGAGAGAGGGAGAGAGGGAGGAGAGAGGAAAGGGAGAGAGAGAGAGAGAGAGAGAGAGAGAGAGAGAGAGAGAGAGAGAGACACAGGGACCATCCAAACTGAAAGACAATTTAAAATGTAGGAATCAAAGTCATTATACTTCATCCAAAAATAAAAATAATATTTCTAATCTTTAACTTATTTTACGTGTCAGTGAAATCCTTTTGAATTCTGCCTTCTAAGTTTCATCAGGGAAACTGAACCATTGTGGCAATGTGTTGTACTAGTTTGGTTTTCTGTTGCTGTAGGAACTTTGGGGAGGGGGTGTGCCTTTGTCCCACCCTCACCATCGCTGCCCATTGCTGAGGGAAGTCAGGGAATAAACTCTAGTTGACATTGAAACATAAATCATGGATGTACACTGTACATCCCATCCCCTACCCCCACCTGACTCCTGCTCAGACAGCTTTTTAATATACCCCAGACCTACCTGCCTAGAGATGGTACCACCCATGGTGGGCTGGATCCTCCAGAATTAAACACCAGTCAGGCCATATTTCACAGACATGGTCACAGACTTTCCTGATAGAGGCAATTCTTCAATTGAGGTTCCTTCTTCCCAGGTGACTTTGGATTGTGTCAAGTTGACAATAAGATCTTACTAGGGCAGTTGTGGTTATCATTTATCAGGTCTTCAAAGCAATTAACAGACTACTTATCTTTCCACTAATTATTCCCCTATTCTTGAGTTACACAGTTACTGATAAATAAAATCAGTCATAGGTACAATTGCAAACTGTCATTGTTATTCTTTATTTTCTGTTTTTCTTTCTATCACTCTGTGAGGAACCCGCTTAAGAATGGTGGATATTGGTTGGTTATATTTTTACAACTTTTGCAAAGTTACCTTCCCACAGAGATTTAACAAGATATATCACAGTGACCACCAGCACTTGCCCCTTAGTGTGGCAAGGCATCCTTTCTTGGGAGCTCTTGAAACATTTCACAGAAAAAATGAATGAGTGTGGAAATTCCCTGCCACGCTTGTCTAGTACCAATGGAAAATACTTGAAAAGCTTCCATAGCTAATCGTTCTTCTCTTTGCATTTCCACCCCCTTCTACATCTTCCTCTTTGTCCTGCTACCCCTCCATCTCTTCTTCCTCCTCCTCCTGCTACTCCTTCTTCTCTTCCTCCTCCTCCTGCTACCCCTCCTTCTCTTCCTCCTTCTCTCCCTCCTCCTCCTCCTGCTATCTCCTTCTCTTCCTCCTCCTCCTGCTATCCCTCCTTCTCTTCCTCCTCCTCCTGCTATCCCTCCTTCTCTTCCTCCTCCTCCTGCTATCCCTCCTTCTCTTCCTCCTCCTCCTGCTATCCCTCCTTCTCCTCCTCCTGCTATCCCTCCTTTTCCTTCTGCTACCATCATTCTCTTCCTCCTCCTCCTACCCCTACTTTTGTTCTTCCTTCTCTTTCTGTTGAGAAAGGGTGTCGATACATAGTACAATTTAGTCTGAATCTTTCTAGGTAGCCCAGGCAAGCCTCTAACTCAGAGTCATGCTGCTTCCTTCTTCTAAGGGCTGGGAATCCAGGCATACTCCATCACATGCAGATGCACTGTTATCTAAGAGTTAATGCTATACCAATTTTATTGAACTTCGAAGTTGAATCTTTTTTTGTTTTTTGTAAGTTATCTTCTATCTGGCTTCATTTAACCTTCTGCTTTTATTTCTCATTTTCTTTCTTCTATTTTCTCTCTTTCCTTTTCCTTCGTCTCTTTCTCCTCCTCCCTCCTTTTTCCTTCCCCCTTTTTTCCTTCCTTTTTTCTTCCTTCCTCCTTCCTTCCTTCCTTCTTTCCTTTCTCTCTCTCTCTCTCTCTCTCTCTCTCTCTCTCTCTCTCTCTTTCTTTCTTATAGTGTTAGAGATTGAACTCAGCATAAATAAATCTTTGGATCATTGAGCTATGTGCCAAGCCTTTTTAAAATTTTCTCTTTTTAATTTTTGACACAGGCCCCACTGAGTTGCCTAAACTGGCCTTGAATTCACACTATAGCCTATGCACACCATGAATTTGTTATATTCTTTTGCCTTAGCCTCCTGAGTTTTAGAATTATAGGCCTGTACCACTAGATCAACTTCTTCAACTTCTTTAATTTTTAATCTGTCTATTGCTAATTGTTGATATGTAAGTATCTTTTGAATCACATGAGTAAAAAACAGATCTGATATAATATATGCTTATTAAATGATTGTCAAATAAATAAATATGTATATATCATCTAGATGGTTCTTGGATATTTAAAGAACATCCAGGATGGATGTTTGATTTTGTTTTTTATATATTCTTCCTGTCAATTAAAGCCTGTGCTTATAAATCCTGGCTTACTGATTTAGGTACTCATTAATTTGAACTTTTTATTATGCTATTCAATTGTTTAAATATTTCCTTATTCAATCCACACAACAGTCTACAATGAGAGACTACATTGCTTCCTTCATTTCACAGGAAAAATTACCAAATGCAAGAAAGCAAAGAAGTGTTTGGGGGCTCTGTTGGAATCTATGCCTTGTGAGAGTGTTTTGTCTGTGTCAATCTGCAGAAAATATTGTTTTTCTGCTCTTACTAAAATATGTCTGGAAGCAAGGACAGGGCTCAGGTTATTTGAGTCCCAAGGCTCATGCTGTAATTTTAATGCCACCATACCACAGGTTCCACACTCCAGCCACTACTAAACTGTGATTGCTTCTATTTTACAGACAAGTAAACTGAGGCACAGAAAATGTTGTATATAGCCTTATGCTTACTTAGTTCATGAAAGGAGATTACAGTCTTTCTCAAAGATGCCTGTGCTCTGTTCACTACCTCAATGGGAATATAGAATAGAAACATCAGGAATTACCTTTGAGGTCATCTGGCAATGCAATAACAAACCAACATATTGAATACACACATGCCAAACGTCTGCCAAGAACTATATTTGTACACATGATCATGTGCATATACACAATCTGAGGTCTCAAAAATCCACAATGAGAAAGGGGACTTGCTAACCTTCCTAGCTTACCTTATAAATGTATAAAACTGAATCCCAGAGATGTTAAGTGAATTGTTTGTGACCATGAAATCAGTAAGGACAGAGCCAAGAGCAAGTGCTGGAGGACTTGGCCTGTTCATGGAATGTCTTTGAGCCTCTCTTTCTCAGAGACAGAGGTTCTTCAATTAATGAAAATATTATTGGAAAATCTACATGATTCTGCCTACCTAGCAGAATTCCTCACAAATACTGCTTGTTAAACAGATACATGTACTGCTTTCAAAGAACTGCTCAGTGGGTCTATTTACTTTCTCCTGCAAAGACTCTTCTGAGACTATCAGATGCTGGGTCCTTCGTCTCCAAATCATCTCTATTCACAATGCATAACCTCATCTCACATCTCCCCAAATATTTCTTACCTGTCACAGCTTTTAATGTTTTCATTCTTCTCAAATCTTCTGTGTAGAATGAGCTCTAGGGAGTCCAGCATTGATTCTACACATGATAGAAAAACATTCAATATCTGGAAAACAAACATACTCTATTGAGTGGCAAACATAGAGACCACTTCGATCCTATGCTCTCTTTCCACCCCAAAGGCCTGGAGTACGACCAGGTAAGAGTATAGTGACCCTGGAATCCAGTAGCTTTCTGGTAAAGCAACAACAGTGATGTGATGATGCTTCCTGTGATAAAGAAAGGGTCCAAATAAAGTTTAGAAAGTATTTCTGTTAATATTTGGTATATTTATGATATATTTAAAATAAAATGTCTTTATTACTATTTATACTATAGCAATTATTTGTTGTATTAAAGTGTTTGCTATATATATATCAACATTTGTTGAATATATGTATGACTATTTCCCAGTAATTTCAGTCCCAAGTATGTACCTCAAAGAAGTGAACACAGACACATTTAATAGTACTTGAGCAAACATCCCCAAATTTGAAACATTGTATGTTGGCCAATGGTAGACATTGGAAATTTACCCAGTAGGACATTATATAAAGAAAAAAACCACAGCAACTACAGGTACATAAAATGCCATAAAGGAATCTTTACATATATGTACATACACATGCTTAAAATATTTATATTTTATTGATTTTTTTCACTTTAGTAATTTCATAACAGGCTAGTCTACAATGTTATATGGACAAGGACAGCCTTAAACTCAGAGGAATCTACCTGCCTCTGCCTCCCAATTCCTGGAATTAAGTGTGCCTGGCTGTTGTAATACTTTTTAATGTCAGAACCTGTCAATATGCTATATTTTTTCTCTTCATACACTGAAAATGTGAAAGTTTGGTGATTTTTAATTCTTCACATGCTCAGACTATGATGTGACTACTCAAAATAAAGCGAACCCAACATACTGAATCCAAGGTTGGTGACTGTCTGCAAACCGCACCTGTAACTGACCCCACAGCCATGCGATTTTCAGAGTTGAAGAGCCTCATTTCCATAATGACAACCAAGATCCCAGATGTAGCTAAGAAAAGTCATAACTTCCTGGGATCCTGGGACAGGTGTTGAGTATACAAGCCTGCTTCACTCTAGCAGAAAAATCCAGAAACCAGGGATGCCATTCTATCTGCTTTGGCATAGCCAGTGAGTTCACAAATAGCAACTGTGGCTGCATAGCCAAAGCTAACACAATATAAAGACACAGGTGGACCAGTGCCCTTCTGTTATTCTATTACCTTGTCCAGACAGGAGAACCCACCAGACCTGCACCCTAAGTATTCAGGAGGCTGTCTCCCAAAAGTCTACCCAGGATGATGGAAGTGAGCAGCTGAGGACCATGAGGAATCTTGAATGCATAACATCATAACATTGGGTAGAATCCAGACTCAGACACCACAGACAACTTGAGTCCATTTATATAAAATGTGTGTGTTCTTGTGCATGTGTGTTTATGACTATGTGCACGTGTGTGTGTGTGTGTGTGTGTGTGTGTGTGTGTTTAGGCCAGAGGACAACCTCAGATGTTCTTCCTTGGGCAGATGAAGCTTGATTTTTGAGACAGAATCCCTTATTCAGCTTAAAGATAACTAAATAGGCTAAGCTCGGTGACCAGTGACTCCCAGCTCTCTGCCTGTCTCCGCCTCCCAGCACTGGTATTACAAGCACTTACCACCATGATGTGCCTAACTTTTGTATATGAATTTTGGGTATGGAAATCAAGACCTCATTATTTCAAGGCAAGAAACCCAGACAGAGCAGCTCCCCACCTTGATGTATATAAAAGCATAAAACCAGGCAAAAATTAGATTGCTTTCAAAGATATAGAAGACAATACCTATAAATGAAACTATGATTAAATGACCAGAAGGTGCGCCTTTGGAGTAGGGAATGCCATTATTTAGAAGGTACCTTTTTAGGGTAGATGAGTGCTAAATCATGTGAGTAATCATACTAGATACCTTGTGGCACTTTAAGACCTATGTGTATAAGTTTAAACTCCTTTATTTAAATACATGTGTCATTTCACAATAAAAAATATCTATAAAAGTGGAATGATGGTTAGCAGAAAAGTAGATTGCAGTGCTCCTACCGCCCAAACCACTGTGAAAACACCTCGCTACATCTCTCTGCAATCAAGAACATATCCTTCTCCCCTCCCCCATCTGATTCATTCACAGCCTGTGTAAAGTATAATGGGGTAGCTGAGGGAGAGCTTTTGTTTGGTTACTGTTGGGGATTTTCCCCCGTATTTGAATGAACCACATTGAATAAATAATGACTTGATGGAGCAATGTGTGTCTAATTAAGCTCCTGCTTCCCTGATGCCTTTCAGGGCTCTAAAATTTACCAAGTTAAAGCTTCGGTCATGTTGGTGGGGCCACGCACTGCTCTTCTCCAGGGATCTCCTCTGTTTCTGAGGTAGGAAGCATACCATTGGGCTGCGGATTTTATTAGAAGCAGGAAGTAGTGTCAGGAATATTAAGCAGGCCCTGTGTTGATCCCTCCACAGGCCTGTCAGCTCTCTTAATCTCTGGCTGGAAGGCCTAGCCCTGCTTCTTCTGTGTTATATAAGCTGTGAGACTGAATTGGTATGCATGGACGGGCTGCACAGGCCCTCAGCTGTCCTCTTGCCAAGTGTTCCAAGGCATGTAGCTGCTCATTTAAATGAGCCCCCAGAGGAGAACTGGATATACACTCTGTGTTTCTTCACTGACCCCTGCGTATATCACAAAACATTTTTGGTACATTTGGATTAAAATGTCACCCTCGCATTTGTCCTTATTTTTCTAAGATGCATGGAAACTGGATCAGAATATGAAGCAAACCAGGCCTGTCTGATTCATCCGGGGTACTCATTAACATCCTCCCATGTTGCTCTATCTGTGACCCATTTTGAGTCATTCTTCTGATGACTAATATGGTCTACATAGAGCAATAGCCAGTGGATTCCAAATTGCCAGTAGGTCCTTTTTACCAAAGCAAGGGATCTTCCCACCCCCTGAGGGACTTTAAACTGCCTTTCCACGTCTGTCTTCCAGACTGTTCAGTTGTTCTATTGAATTAGACAATGCTTCAATAGCACAAACACATTTGTGCCTGATTATATTCACTCAGAACCACACTGAGACACCACCCACCATGCACCAGGCCCTGTAGTAGGTGCTGGAGCTCAAAGGGAGTTCAATTTCACAGTTGTCATGGAAGCAACTTCATCTCACTCAAGTGACACAAATGCAAGGTTGGAGATGCTTATAGGATAGGAGAAGAGAATTTTTAATGGTTGACACTAAGAAGAACACTGGGGCTGGTGTCCAGTCTAGTATTTCCATATCAGAAGGAGATTCACTGCATCATTGACAACAAAATCAGAAGAGCAAAACTAAACTATATTTTTTCCAAAATAAGTAACTCATTTCAAGGTGGTAAAATGCCACAAACACTATTAAGAATGTAGACAGGGTCTAAAGAGATGGCTCAGCTGTTAAGAACAAATGCTGGTCTTTCAGAAGAACCTTGTTCAGTTCCTAGTATCTATATCAGGTAGTCTATAACCACCTGAAACTCCGGTTCCAGAGGAGCTGGTGCCCTTTTCTGGCTTGCTCAGTCACCTGCACACATGTGGTGCCCATAAACACTCTCAGGTATACTCACACATAAGAATAAAATAAAGTCAGTAATTAAAATGGAGCCCAGAGGTGACTGAGAGTCATGATCCCATCATCATGATGCAAAAATTCCAACCCAACAACAAAGAAACAAGAATGAAAAAAAAAAAAAAACTTCCACTTGCAAGTTTCCTCAGAGTAGAAAGGCAGCTCTTAAACCCTCTGCTACACTGTGTTCACCTGAATTCTAAGCACACTGTATCTCACTAAACGCTCATCAATGGACCAGATGAGTTAATGACTTGTTATATAAACCATGTGTGCATTTGCGTAGACAGTGTGAGAGCTGGAATTTTGTATAGAACGCATAGAAATGAACACACATGGGAAACTGACTTTAACTGGCCCCCAGTGAGACATGGTGGTGCTAATGGTGGCTAGGTCTCATCCCGGGCTTTGTATAGTTTGTAGAGAGCATTTGACACACCCTGGTTATTCTTTCATCATTCTTGAGATGGAGACTGTGGGAAAGAAGAAACATACTGATGTATTTCACTCTCTTTGTTCCACATCGGGCTATAGCATAAGGTCCCAGGACCTACAAGAAAAAAAATCAAATTACAGATGAGGCTGAAAGATGCAGGGTATAGAAATTTCCACCCAACCCAGAGCTGGGGCTATTTTGAACTGTCTACCTCTTTCTGACAGACATATGGCATCTTCTCTAGCATGGAGTAGACTCTGCCACTGTACAAATGGCTGGCATCCAGATTCTGTTCCTGCATTGACTACAGATGGAGTGAAGGCAGGTTCTTTCCTGTCTCTAGACTTCAGTCTCCACTTACAAACTGACAGGTTTCTATATGTCATCGTGCTTCCATTTGTTATCATCTATTACATTTCAGAATGCTCTCAAAGATGTTGGAGAAGGGGGTGAGGATAAAGAGTATGGAGGTATGGGGCAACTCAATCAATAGAAATATTCACCCTTTCAGGGTGGCTCAATCAAGGAAGTCAAATAGTAATATGGTGACCAATAAGAAAGCCAATTTTAAACACTGGGAAACTCATGCTGTGAAGAAAATAAAATGGAGCCTTTTCATCAAATGTAGATAGGGATTGCTCAGAAGTGGTTCTGGCAAAGAGCCAGTGCTCCAAAGATCCAGAGAGATGAGAAAGAGAATGAGAAGAGAGAGAGAGAGAGAGAGAGAGAGAGAGAGAGAGAGAGAGAGAAGAAGAAGAAGAAGAAGAAGAAGAAGAAGAAGGAAGAGGAGGAGGAGGAGGAGGGAGGAGGAGGAGGCAGGGAGGGGAAGGGAGGGGAGGGGAGGAGAGGAAAGGAGAAGAGAGGAGAGAGAGAAGTGAGAAGAGAAGAGAAGAGAAGAGAAGAGAAGAGAAGAGAAGAGAAGAGAAGAGAAGAGAAGAGAAGAGAAAGGAGAAACATGTAGACAGACAGAGACCAACAAACAGATCAAAGAGTGGTTGCAGGGTTGCAGGACTATTGGGATGAGAGCTCCAGTGTTAGGAGTCAGAAAGCAATGCTCAGTTCAGCTCAGTATAACAAGCCTCACGGAGAGGAGACAGGACTGTGACAACTGAGTCAGGGGTTTCCGTGTCCAGGGTGAGGAGATCAGACCTTGTTCTCAAAGACATTGGAAAGCACTAAGAAGTAAATATCAACAGTGCAGTTTAATTTTACAGGAAGAGCTTAGAAATGAAGGTTGATTGTGAAAATGTATACTAAGGACTACAGACACATAATGGAAGAGCTAAGATATCCAGAGATAAAAGTTGTTTATGGGAAGTTGCTTATGGAGTGTTCAGTGTGTGTGTATGTGTGTATGTGTGTGTGTGTGTGTAAATGCACATTCATATGTGAATGTGTAAACTATGATAAATGCCAGAAATCAAGGCCATCGTCTTCATCTCAAGTCTTGGCGAGCCTGCAGCTCTAAGCATATTGCATGCATTGAAGGCATGTGTTTCTTCTTATTTAAAAATGATCACTCTTTGAATAATGGCTTCATAACTATGCAGCCCGTGCATCACACAGGCTTAATGAAAGTGCTTTGAGAGGTTTTTCAACAAAATCACATTGAGATGTAAATATTTACTTTGCTACAACTCATTTGTAAAATTGAGTCATCTTTCTGAGCCATACTCGATTATTTTTGTAACTAGCCAGCAGCATAATATCTATGAAATTATACCATGTGAGTTTCTGACTAATTATCTTACTTAGAAAACATAAACATGGGCTTCTTTTTAAGAGTAATTTTAAGCAAAACAGGTTTCTTGGTACTTTAACAGTATCTAGCAGGGATGTGAGATGTGGCTGATGCGGTGATAGTAGCCATCTTTGAAAAGTGAAAAGCTGTGACATCTTTGCTGTCCTCTTTTGCTTACAAAGCAAAATTTATGAGGTTTATTGGAACAAAAAATTCCAGTAGCATCAACAGTAATAATTAATATTAATATACCCCCAAATTGATTTGCTGAATGAATAAATCATTTCTATTAACCAAAGCCAGTGCATTCATAACTAAAGCAGTGGGATGTCACGCATACTGTGAAAGCGAGAGTGGCGGTGGGGTAGACTTGGCCATCATTTGCACCAGTCCTGAGCATCTCTCTTGAGATACTTTAACTCCCACAATGCCAATCGCTGTCAACTTGCCCAGAGCCCTCTGCTCAGTGCGGGGACTGTTTGGTGAGCCAAATCTCTGTTTTCTTATCTCTCCATCGTCCTCTGTTACCACCCTCATTCCAGCCTCCACATTTCACAGCCCGGCTTGTTTTTGTTGTCTTTACCACATCAGTTAGGTGTTTCCATCACCCTCTCACATCCTAACTGATGCTAAAGGATGCAAAGCTGATGTTGGCTCCCTTCCTACTTGAAAATGCTCTCTCACCCCTCTTGAAAGTAAAACAGAAACTCATTCTGCTTCTCTGCAAAGCACATCTCCATGACTCTCCATTCTGTTTCCACACTAGAGTCTTCCAGGGGCTGTTTACCATCTTTTTACCCAAATCCTACTTCAGCCCAATTCTTCTGATTCCTACATAGAAGGACTGGGACATATGTGTTTTATTCACACATCTTGTCAGTAATTCTTGGGTGAAGTCAGAATAAGGAACAGCAAAGGGATTTCAATATAACACTTTTTCTAATCTTTAACTACTTTCTCTCTTAAAACAAAACAAAAACAAACACCTCTGCTCAGGTTAGAGTTTATGGTATTGTGTTTTAGGGTTTGATAGATATAGACCCTGGAATGTCTCACTTTGAATATAAATATATTTGGCTGACACATTAAGTATCTGTCCATGCGCTCCTTTGTAAGAAGTACCCTGGGATTCACTCTTCTCACTCTCTTTAGTTTTAGCTTCTCAGAACTTGGTTATTAATGCCATTGTGACTTTAAATTTATTAAATGTGTAATTGAGTAACTCATTACAGGGCTATTTTATCTGATGTTTCTCTTTCTCTGGAGTCTGGGCTCCTTGAAGGGCAGACATCAGATGTGGTTGAACGGCCTCACTTTCTTAGTACATACCTACAGGCTGGTCATCTGTGGATACTGGAGTCAATAAGGGCTGTGATTGGTTTAAAATTATCTATGTCTTGCTTGCCAAACATAAATTGTCTTTCATCTCTAGGAAATTGTGAGATTGATAGATGCTCAAGACCCTTATTACTCATGTCTTAATATTTGGATACAGCCTATATGTACCCTTCTTTCCTGGTTACATAATTCTGCATTTCTGAATGCAACATAAATGTTAGGTGAACAGTTTCTTTTACATTATCTAAGGAATAATGACAATAAACCTGCCTATGTACAAAATATTATCATAAAAAGTTGACTCACAGCTGGTCAGATCTACAGACATGGAGCCTTTGAACATGGAAGACTGACTATACTGCGAAAACTATTGATTGACTTGATTTCAGTTTAAAATATGAAGATTAACTGTGCCCCAAATATTGCTTAAGAAAGAAATATATAAATCTATATTGTTTACCTGAAATTTTGTATAACATAATAATATATAAATGTTTACATATATTGTTTAGTTGAAACAATACATTATATATTATTAATATAATATATTAATAATATTATATTATATGTGATATAATATAATATTATAGTATGTAAACATATTGTTTACCTGAAATGCATGCTGACTTCAGTATCCTCTTTTGGTTTTTACTAAATCTGGAAACCTGATTTAGCTCAGTGGAAAGAGGCTATGGGAAGAGCTTGTATGAGTTGGGAAGCATAGGAATGGGTTTTGATTTGTTCACACCGTCCTGTCAGCCTGTGCTGACTGCTGGAAGTACACTCATCCCCATCCAGTATGCTCTGACTGCACTGAACCTTGAGAGAACTGGTATTGTTTCCATTCACAGGCGGTAGAACAAGGAGAAACAAGACTTTGACACCTTGAGCTGAAGAGTTGGCAACATTTTTTTATAATTACTTATATATGTAACCTTCACTTTCTGCACTGATACCAACTGAAGGCTTGTGTGAACTCTCTTCCTAGCACATTAAGGCCCTTAATAAACACGATCTATTACCACTGACTTTGCATTTCTAGAGATGCCAAGGTTTGTGGTCCAATATTGGCTCTGTGACGTATGAGATACAAAAATAAATATTAAGTGGTGGTAAGAGAGATAAAGATCACAAGTTAACTGGCCACCAGCACTGAGGATAATCTGGATCTAGTATCCTCTTTGTATGACTCAAAAGATTGAATATGCTTGGCTATCTAAGAAGGTTGCTGCCTTAATCTGGGTCAGCTCATGTGGATACAGGTACTGACGTGGACGTTGACATGGATGCAGATGTGAATGTGGATGTAGATATGGATGTGGAAGGTGTCACCAAGGCTCAGCCAATCAACTCAGAGAAATTGATTCTCCATCAGGTAACTCTTTGCAGCTGCCAGAACCTAGCTCCGGTGGACACACTCAGGCATATCACAGACGATTGGAAACACCCATAACATTCTTTTAATTTTTTGTAAGAAAATTCTTTCCACGTACTATATTTGATGATATTCTTTTCCCTCCTCTAATTTCTAACTCCTCCTAGATTTTACCCACCCAACTCACTGATTCATGGTCTCCCTTCTTCTCTACTCCCTCTCTTTCAGGGAGATAAAACTTAAAATCAAAATAGACAAACAAAATAATTGGCCAAGTACTTCTGAGTATGGGACTTGCCTGCCATTCAGGGCATTCTTGAGCACAGAGTATCATATACATGCTGAGGCAGGAGGCTCAATCTATTCATTGGGAAAACTTGCTGGCTGATGGTAACTAACTCAGCTTTTTGATTCCAGCCTGTGCTGGGGGAAAGAGCTGTAATACTAAATCCAGGAAAGGTATAGGTGGGACCACATCCAGGAAGAAGGGTGAAAGGAAATTGAAAGAATGCAGCAGACTGGGACTCAAGAGGAAAAGGACAGGGTTATGCTGGTACAATGTTGCCTGGAGGAAGAACAGGGAAGCAACCTGAAGAGATGGAAACCCTCATCTTTGGTGGAATCAGTTTACAGAGGACAGTGTTTAAGCCCTTGCGAAGCACCGTTTCATAACTGGTAACTGTTATTAGGCACCATTTGAGCTCTTACTTTATGCCACGTACTGCACTTAGAATTCTTGAGTCCAGTTTTGAGCATTATCCCCTCGGATGTTTACTAATAGCGGGGTTCATAGTTAGCTAGCACATGCTGGGCGCTGGGATATAGGAAGTTCAGATCAGGTTAGTAAATAATTGCTCTTGAAGAGTGACTCCCTGCCTCTCACAGTCAGGGAAAGAGAAGGCTCTTCTGAAGAATTTGCTCATCATACTGCTCAGTGCGTATTTGCTGTTGTGCAGTAAACCCAACACTTCCCCAACACAGCTGGTTGTAATCACTGAGATCAGTAACTCTTACTTTGTATGGCGAAAGAGAGCTCACAGATGTGACAACTAAGGATCTGGGGAATCTTAGTGACTTCCAAGAACAAACATGTATGTCTTTTCCCACATCTTATTTGTATGTGTAGTATGTAGTGTAGTTAACAGGTGTATGCATATGTGTAACTACACATGCATGTGGAGACCAGAGGTCAAGCTCTTTATCGGTCATTCTTCACATTTATTTGTTTGCTTGCTTTGAGGCAGGGTCTCTCTCTGAACCAGGGTCTCTCTCAGCTGGCCAGCTGAGCTCCAGGTATCCTCTTCTTGCTACCCTAGTGGTTGGATTCTAAATGCAATGGGCAATACTAACTCAGGTTCTCAAGATGGCTCTGTAAAAGCTTTACCAACTCAGCTCTCTCTAGAACCCAAATCACAAGTCTTTATCACAAGTCTTTTTCATATATATATATATATATATATATATATATATATATATGAGAAACAATATAAACAAAAGACTGAAGTTCATATGACAAGGAGGCAGAGATTTGAAGATGGGTGCTATGCTCTTGCTTTGAAGATAGACTAAGTGGGCGGATATTGAAAATGCAACTCTGAAAACTACTTTCCCCTGGAAATGGATCCCCTCTTGAGCTGCCAAAAGGAATATGGGACCCATGAAACCTCCATTTTAGCATAATGAAGCTGAACTCCACTGGAAACCAAACTGAGTAAATCAATTTGTGTGTTCAAGTCACTGAGTTTGTGGTTATAGACTAGCTCAAGAAAATGAAACGGTTAACCTCCCAAGAGCAGTCCTATGCGGTAGATGAGACTAGAGGAGTTAAGTGATTTTTCCTTTGTGCTTCTAAGGTGATGGTCTGAGTTTGATTTAGGCTGCCTGACTCCAGGATGCCGATTATTAACCACAGCTGCTTTCCAGTATTGCTGCAAGCAATTGACCACAGAACCTACTGCCAGCATTTATCCCAGAGACTGAAGGAATCCTAGGACTTTGAGGTCAGAGCCTAAAGGACAGAGCCATTTTTTTTCTAACACATCATTCTGATGTGTTCTAAATATTATCTTCCTGCCCTGTTGCCTGGATTGGACCTAGGAGGCTGTCTGGGTGTGTAGAACTCACCCAAGTCACCTAGTGCCAAACTCTGAAGAGACAGCAAGACTCTTTCGAGCAGCCTCCTAACTCAATGGCATGTTGCAGGTATCTGTTTTGGCCTGGTGGCATGGCTTGTAATTGTAGGTGTGAAATTTTCCAGCTAAGTTGCTGTAAGGATCCATGAATACCAGGATGTGAATAAAAAAGTGGATTGGACAGAAGCAGATTTTGTCTCTGCCTTGTAGAGTTTTATTGTTGCTGTTGTTGTAGGAATTCAACAGCGACCACAGAAGTTATTGGTCCATCAAGCACTTGAGACACCCACCATTAAAGCCACATGGGACGTTCTTGGCCAGAGTGTTGAGCTTCTGTCTCATCCAGCACTGGATTCTGACAGAGATGTCCTAAGGCCAGATCACTATGAAGAACAAGGCCAAAGAATACATTTGGAAATGAGCTGGTGAAGGGCTGTGCCAAGCTCAGAGGAAAATCATGGAGCCCAAATGAACGTTCTTGAGTTGCCCATTTCTCTTGCTCATTTTCTCCTGATTGCAATACCCGTGAGGAAGAATAAGACACAAATAGACATGGAGAGCAATTTGGGGGTGCATAGCAGGAGTGGTCCTACCTAGTTAGACCAACACAAATCATTCTCCAAGGATGTTATTAAAAGTGAATGTAATCACTTATTAACTGAGTTGTGCCTTCAACAAGAGGCAAGCTTAACTCTCAATGCTTTATATCTGTGAGTGTGACTTTATTTGGAAGTAAAGTCTACCTATGCAATAAACTGAGATGAAATCAACCGAGTAGGGGATTTTAAATTGTTTTAATTTATTTTATTGTTATTGTCATTAATAATGATTATCATTTGAAGTTTGGAGATGAAACCTAAGACTTCTCTCATGCTAAGCAAGTACTCTATCACCAAACTACATTCCCATTTAATATTTTTATTTTGAGATAAACTGTGTAAGTTGGTCTTGAACTCACCTGGTAACCTAGACAGGCCTAGAATGTTCAGTCATTGTGTGTCAGACTCTGAATATCTGGATCACATGTTTGCATCACCAGAGCCAAAGGTCTGTTTAATTTTTGCTGTATATGTTTTCATTTTGAGCTGGAGTCTTGCATAGCCTAGGCTGGCTTTGAATTTGCTATGCAGCCAGGCATGACTTTGAACTCCCGATCTTCCTGACTTCTGAGTTTATAGGTGTGTTCTGCCTAGTGTTGTTATCAGAAGGCTCTCTTGCACCTCCAGAAGCCCTGAAGAGGACAGGCAGTATGCTAAGGCATACCTAAAACTATCAATATCCAGGTTTCAGACTTCTAACTGCCAGAACGTGAAAAGCGCATTTCCATTGTTTTTACCCACCCCCAAGACTATTAACATGGGCCCAGGGGGTTTGTGAAATAAGGTACCCTGTTCTTCTTCAAGTCTCCTTCAGATCTGGATCAAGTTCTTCATGCCCTTACTTAGGCTAAGATGAAGAAGGAAACCTTGAGAAGATCTGTCTGAGCAAAGTCCTGATAGCTAGAATGTTTGGATCGTGTCCATGGGAAACACGAGTTTGGCTGTGGAGGAGCTAGTCACAATGAGGAAAGCTGGAGAGGCAAGAGGAGGCTGGACTGACAGCCTCATTCCTCCAGCTAAACACAATCCTCTTAGCTTTGGACTTGACTTTCCCTTTCTCAGAGGGAAAAGACACGTGAGTCTCACATAAATTACCCACGCAGACCTCGCTGGAGCCAACCTCCCTCCTCTCCAAGTCTTACACAGAGATACTGCCAATTTCTGTTTTGGAAATTGCTTTGTCCCTGTTTGTTCTGAAGAGTGGATAACCTCCCTGATCCCCACCTACACTTGGAACAAATCGAAAGGCAGGTATCAGCAAGATGCTATCGAAAGATGACTCTCAGTGTGATAAAATCTTGCTGCAGTGCATGGGTTTGTGTGCGATCCACATGCACCCAACACTGGCCCAGTTCAGCTAGGAGAAGGCTGCGCTTCACAGAGCAGATATACCACGGTGGAATCACTGCCTCGCTTCACTTCAGGATCAGAGAGACGATATACACATCCCCAGCCTTGGAGTTTTGGTTAAGGTATCCATGTTGATCCACAGAATCACATCTATCCCCATTGCCTGGAATTCAAAGGACGTCAGAAGACAGTAGACAGGGAGTCAAAGTGCTTACGGGAAACTATCTGCTACTTGCAAACAGAACACCATTCTTGCAGGGGTGCCTATATGAAACTATCCTTAGCCAGAAAGGGCTTTAGCACGTGATATGGAAAAGGGAAACTCTCAAAAGCCATATCAAGACAGTCTGTGTTTATGGTTTGATCATCTACACTGTGGTTTGAAGAATTAGAGCTAGAACGAGCTTAGGGTTAGACTGTAGAGACAAGATATTGTTAGCTTCGTCATACACTCTTCCTGCTTCTTAACAGCTCCTTCTCCTCTGGATCATGAACTTCTAAATTAGAAAAAAAAAACATCAAATATATCTGTAACATAAGTTGTATGATATATGCCATAATTATTTACACGCCATAATGCCTCGTATACAGGAATATAGGTCTCACGTGTGTGACTTATCTAAGCCCTGTGTTTTTCCTTAACTTGGCATCTGAGGAGAAGAAAAGAAGCCCACGAGTAACAATTTGCTTGGATGTAGAGAGAGAAATTCTGGCTGTCACTGTGGTTTCTAACTCACTCTCTAAGCCTCCTCTTTCATTCTGTGTGTGGTGTTACTCTGATGTGGACAGGAGTATTACTCAGGCTGATGATGCACAGGAAAACCATTCAGGTCTCCAGCTAGGGCTATTTTATAGCAGACACAATGTTGGCCTTAGAGCTGGGGCAGAATAGGTTGCTTCTAGTTTTCAGCTTTGGACTATTTTCTCCAGGGCCCTGGGCCTTTCTGGCTTCTGTGTGTCTCTATTGGACACAGAGTTCCCCGAGCCCTATTCTCAGCACATAGCTCTTCTCTCTTGCCTTTAACCACCCCTGTACCAAACCAAGGACTCCGAGGCCTGAACTCCAGGATGTTTCAGGCTTTCCTGTTCTACTGCCTTGGAGATGCTATCTGATATCCCCAAGTAGCCTTACAGTCTTTTGAAAATCAGAGCTCCTACTAGTTTTCCCCACACCTGAACTTGCTACAGTGCAGCTGTTACAGGAACACATGAATAGGATTTGGTTTCAACAAGACTTTTCCTTTACGAGGACCTATAGAGAGTCAGATGGGCTCCTATGTGCTTGCTGGCCCCTGCTCCACACTGGCAATGTAGTGAGTTATCTTACGAGGTGAGTAGAATTTCATCTAGTCTTTTGTTTCGAGACCTTAAGTACTTCTCCACATTCTTCCTCAGCTCTCTGGGACCTGGCTCTGTGCCACCTCTCACACTCTGTCCCTTGTATTATCTGTTCCTTGATCTTGATGTGGTTCCCAGAACACTTGGTTCCACTTGTCAATTCCATACCTTGACACACCTTTCTGCTTGCTGGAAAACTGTTCATCTTCCCACAATCCGGCTTCTGTTGTGATGCCCCTATCTATAGACCAAACTCCTGTGCCTCCTGTGCTCTCAACAACTTTCAGTTCTCCATTTGAGACATCACCTAAACAATTGTGTATTGGCATTTTGCTGAGATACTGTAATATTTCAGGAGGTTTGCCAAGAATATGGTAAAGTATGACTGGGACCTAGAGACTGCTCAGCCTGGATCAGGTGGGTACATTGGAACTGGAGACATTTTTTTCTAAAATGAGATTACCTAAAAAAAGATAAGTCATTTATTGTGCAATTTTGAATTGATACCCTGTTGCTAGAACATACTGTCCAAGTACACTATAATAATTGTTTTAAAATACTGGAATTATCCTGTGACTAACAGGATAACTCTAGCAATCTGTCTTGGAGATATTGACTTGTTGCATGAAGATACTTAAAATAAAGCATGGTTTTTGTAATCTCATCATAATATTGCATCATTTTTAATCATATTAGAAGTTTAGAAGGTAAATATAATCCCATCTTGACATTCAAGAAACCATGGGGCAGTGAAGTCATGGTGGGATAGACACTTTCCCTTGAATTTTATGATGTCTGACAGTCTTCCCATCAAACCTAGACCAGGAAACTGTGTGCTCCTGGCACAAAAACATGGAGCTTGCTATGGACCTAGAGATATGATCATTTTCCCATTCCATTGCAGGCAGATGATCACAGGCAGCTCTGAGATAGAAATACTGGAGGTACCATGATGCTCTGAGCTGCCCAGAGTCAAGCTTGGCTTTGAATGGTAGAGGCACAACAGGGATGGAGAGAGACAAAGTGTCCCTACTCCCACAGTTTCCATTACAGTATAGCAAACAAATAAATATGATGGCAGGAGCCTTGACAAAGAAGGATATTGTGCACAATGATGTCACAGGGAAGGAAAGACGGCAGTGGGGCTTGCTACCAGGCCTATCTACTGTGTATAGGGTAGCCACATTCTTCTGACTCTGCTGTGGGCTTAGTATGCTCCTCTAACTTTCTAGTTAAGACTACTATAGGTCATTTGTTTACTTGTGTCTCCTGGTCAACTGAAAGCTACCCATCAGCAGAAACCCTCACCGAAGGCTCCACGTCTCCCTTGTGCCTGGTACAAAATTACTTCTTCATTGGAAGTTGCTGACTGAGTGCGTCTCTTCACACCCTCCAAATGCTGCCTGCGTCCCAACCACCAACCAGCCACAGTAATTGATTTAGGAAGAACGAGTCCAAGTTTGGAGAGAACCTTGACATTCAGCTCACTGGATAGCCCACTTCAAAGGAACATGACTGAAGAGACATGGCTACTACATGTGCCTTCCATTTACCTTAGAAGTCAGGTTTCCACACTCAGCCAAGCAACTGAAAAAGAGCTTTAAGACACTGACCCTACTTTTGTGTGTGTGTGTGTGTGTGTGTGTGTGTGTGTGTGTGTGCACGGGCACACACACATACACACATATATACATATACACCACAAGTGTGTGTGGGGGTGGTGCGTGGTGTGGTGATGCCTTGATGCCATTAGATCAAAATAGCCGCAGTGTGGTCTGACTCCTTAGGGAAAACAAAGCCCTCTCAGTTCTGATCAGGGAAAAATATTAAATCTATTCTTCAAAAGAAAAGGTTTAATTATATTCTTCATCCCGAAAGCTTGAAAGAAATACTGGCTCACCAGAGAACATTTGGAAAGTACAGAGAATTTTGAAGACCCTCATTGGGTTCCTCAGCACCCACCTTCTGCTCTCTACCCCAACTCATGCTGACAGCTCTCAACGGACTTATCAGGACAAAGGAGGAAGCTTGCTGCTCTGTTTATCACCTGACTCCTGAAAGATTAGCCCTGCCTTTTTGTAGTCACTTTCACTTTTATCTGATTAGAGAAATAATATATTCTCATTTTGGAACCAATAAGAAGCAAGTGCCTGCCATCAATTTCCCAAGAGATAAAGGCTAGCAATGTTCTGCTCTGACACATTCTTTCAAAGTCTGCGATTTGGGCAAAGCAATACAGGTCAGACTGCAGTGGGTGGGGCAAAGCTGCAGCCTACGTATCTATTTTCACACATTCATGTTTAAAATGTTTTCCCATCCTGAAAACTGTTTAAGCGGATGCTGACAACAGTGCAGCAGCCGGATTTGATAGATGATCATGTAGTTCATAATTCTAAAAATATGGCAACCTTTCTAAATACAAATGTGTGTGTGTGTGTGTGTGTGTGTGTGTGTGAGAGAGAGAGAGAGAGAGAGAGAGAGAGAGAGAGAGAGAGAGAGAGAGAGAGAGAGAGAGAGAGAGAGAGAGACAGAGAGAGAGAGAGAGAGAGAGAGAGAGAGAGAGAGAGAGAGAGAGAGCATGTGTGAGTATACTTGGGGGTGTGTAAATGTTATGTTGTGACCAATACTTTTAGGTAGGTTATGTGAGTCTCAGGCTATCTCTTTAGCAAAATGAAAATCTGTATTTTATCTTCATTGAAAGATACTTCGCTGAGCATCTAACTTGTACTAGGCTCTAGGCATGGGCTGGGCACACTCTCAGAAGTGTCCCAACATCATTGCAAAGGCATAGGACTAAGCACCTGTTTAAGTGTTCATGATCAACATCAGAAAACAAGTGTGTCTGAGAGTGCAGTACAGAGAACTCTTGAATCCCGATCATCGTTCTTGGAAGTGTAAAATAAACCAGGTGATCCAGGAAATGGCATTGAGATTCCTCAAAAATGGAAATACCAGGTGATCCGCTAAGCCCAGTTTTGGAAATGGATGAAAGAGATTTGAAAACAGATCCAAGAAGAGACATTTGGGCACCCAAGAAAATGCTAGTGTTGTTTGCAATATTTCAGAGTTGGAGCATCCTGCATGCTCACTGACGGACAGATGAGTAAGAAGGTGAGCTTCACCAGTGTCCATGTTTCTCACTGCCCCCCTGAACTGTCTCCCTTCAGAACACATCTGAAACTGGTTTCAACCAGAAGCCATTCTTTACAGAAGAGGTTATTCTGTTATCCATATTTTTATTCTAGGCATTTATTCAAAGAATACTTAAAAAAATCCCTCCCTTCCTTTCAGACATCACTCAAATGTAGGACTACTGCTTCTCAAATTTGAAGTGAAAAACAGATTTTTATTTAATTTAAAAACTGTGACGCACCAATGTGTTTGTAAGTCATAATAAAAATTGATTCTGAGAAAATAAAAGGGAAAAATGTGTACTATAAACCCCAAATTTTTGTTTTTAGATGTATGACACAAGCTGCTCTGACAATAGCTGTCAACGTTTATGTACTTTCGACTTCTGTGTTTGTTTGCAATGTAGTCATTGTGCCATTTGCAAGTCACATGTTGAAGAGCAGGAACCTAAAGGAGAGACATGCCTTGAATTTTAACGAGCCAACGTGACTGGGCATTGCTCATTTGCAATACCAGGCTTCTATTGATCTCTTTTCGTGAGGCAGTCGAACCTAGAGCACATGGCACATTCCAAGCACAGGAAGTGTGACTTCTAGGAACTGTAAAAGAATTATAATAAGTATTGGAAACAGACATATCTGGAATTAGACTCCAAAACCTGCTGCTCTGAAGCTGGGGGTCTTAAATAATTCAGTTTTCCCTCTCTACATCATTACTAGCATCATCCTAAAAATAAATGCTAAGTGAAGGGCTAGGGAGACCACTTTGAAAAGCATTTGCTTTGTGAACATGAAGACTTGAGTTTGATCCTTAAAACTGATGTTAAGATACCAGGTTTAACAGTGCATGATGTAATCCCAGGGGTGAAGAGTCAGAGGCAGGAGGATGATTTGGGCCTTGTTGGACAGCCAGTGTAGCCTGATACGGGCTCTGAACCAATGAAACACCCTTTGTCAAAGAAGGTGGACTGTGTTCCTAATGATGACGCCCAAGGTTGTCCCCTAGCCACAATGCATGCAAATGCATGCACCATATACTATGTATCTATACATACCATAACACACACACACACACATACACACACACACACACACACACAAACACACACACTCACGCACACACGATAGTGACTCTCATCTCACGAGCATACTACTGAGATGCGTTATCACTAACCTTGTAACTTTGTTGCTCAGTACCCACTCATTCAGAGTCGTTCAACACGACTTTGTTTTTGACAGTGTTCAGAAGCTGTGGGCCAATACCAGATCACTGCAGCCTAAAACTGTCCCCTTCTCAGTCATCATTCTGTTTGGAAGAAGACCCGCTCCTTTAAAGTCTCAGCAGCAGTAGGTCCTGCTTTGGACAAAGACAACTCTGGGTCACTGAGCATTCTGTGGAACTCTGCCTTTTCTCTGCACTGTTGCTGCTACAGGGGGGGTCATTCAGGATTAGCAAAGTCAAAGTCTTGCAAACTGGCCATTTTATTTGAAAAAGCTGCACATTAGGAGTGCCAAATAACAACTAAATGTGATTTATAAAACAAAGCCAGTGCTTCCCATAAGCTCAGCTTATCTTCAAAAGAATCAAGCACTCTCCTAAAGACCTTTGCTAACCTGCTGAGGTCCTAATAGCCCAGATGTTACCTAAGCCTAGAGCAATTATCCTCACTCCTCACCCTCCCTCAGCTGCTGCTGATAGGCAGGTTTGGACACAGTACATGGTAGGTATATGTCTGCTGGATCTGAATTTAGGTTCATCAGAACATCATCTGAATGGCCTTGAAAGAATACTGTGTAAAGGAGGGTTAGTCCTGTTATTCTTGTACCCCAAAACAGTGCAAAAGATCCCAAATTCATGTGATGTGTTGAGTCATGAGCTCACCTTTCCACTCCACTTCATTTCCAAGAGGCAAGTGATTCAGATGTCCAGTGGAATGTTCCGGGGCATGTGGCTCTGCACAGAGCACCAAGGCTGTTCTACTTCCATGCAAGATCCCAGGAGTACCTCTGGGCAGGTGAATTATAACCCACTACTGTTTAAAAGGCAAACATCAAAGCCTAGAGTGACCACACCATGGAGTTTTCCATCCTGAAATATGAGCATAGCTAGGGAGTTTTGTGTAGCAGAACAAGGAGAAATTTGTTCATCATACTTTAAAGGGACTCTGAACTCTCACCGAACACCAGGGTGTGTTTATCTGGAATCCCTTTCTAAAACATTTACAACCTAGTACAAGCCTGGAGAAGAGGGATGGTGAGTGATAGGGACCACATGGTTTTAGGAATGTAAATTACTTTGGTCAAGTTCCTGCATGTAAAACGTTTTATCCTTGTTTCTTCACTGGAGAATTGGTTTGGCAAATAAATATGCCCTATGGTGGAGCTTCTGAAGGTTGTTCATGCTGCTGTGTTCAGCAGGTTTAGCTTTGGACCAGTGCTCCATTGATCTCAGGAAAGTGTTCTACTTAGTTGCCACCCACCATAAACAATCCACAGTATTTTGCTATTATGTTCTTTTAAAATTCATGAACCATTTTTTGAGAATTTTAGGAGTACACTATTTACATCCTATTTCCCTTTCTTTTCCCCCTACCACATTTTCCTCTCCTCTTTTTAATTGCCCTTTTCTAACTATAATTATTATACACACAGACACACAGACACACAGGCACAGACACACACACACACACACACACACACACACACACACACACACACTTCTGAGTCCAATGAGTATTTGGGGCTGACTATTTAGATTTTGGCATCCTTTCAGGGTCCTCATCTTGATGAAAATTCAGCAGCCATTGACTACATGATAGGGACCATTAATGAGGGCTTTGTGAACCATGATGGCATATTGTCATGTTGGCCAGGGTGGTCTTCAGTAGTAATTTTACTACCTGCTTTCTTATTTTAACCAAATGAGCTCCATAGAAAAAGCCCTGACAGCGTTGCTCAATTGCCATGGACTGCATTGTGCAACATCCCTCACTTATGACCTTAGTTGCAAGACTCTTTTTCTGTGTTGCACATAAAGCCCATATCCATCTGGTCTACCTCATTCTGGGGACTGTGGCTGGATGGCAAATAGCAACATTCTTGAAGTTCAATTAGTGAGCACATACAGATGCATGCACTGGACGAGACTCTGTATCTGGAGGAAAACCACATTCCCCATTTTAAAATTAACCATAGAATAAAGTATGAAAAAAAAAAGAGTGTCTTGAGGTCTCTGTAGTTGGCTGGTCTCTAGTGCATGAGAGAGATCAGTATCTGAGGACTCTACAAAGTGCTATCTTCCCATTCCTATGCTAAGATAAGAAGTGGTGTATAACTGTAAACCTAATCATTGCTCTCTATAACTTTGTTTTATGGTCAGTATAATGGGTAGAGTAGAGTCACTGAAAGGATGCGAACTAGCTGTGTAGGTTTCAGGGCCTTCTCATCTTCAGTGGAGAACTGCAGGCAAACTTGCCCACTGTAATCCATGTGGCTTTTCATCACCTAGGAATCCGACTGGAGAAAACAAACAGGCAACCTAAGCAGTGAAAATGATTAAAGGCTTCTACATAAAACCAACATTCATAGTTTCAGGACAGTATGGTCCAGGGACCAGAGTATGGAGTTTTGGACTTTTATCATATGACAGAACTGGAAAGGGAAACAAAGTTTATTTTAAGAACTTGAACCTGCTATAATCCTTCTGGACAGTTCACAGTGAGAGGGATCAGTTACTGTTTGGCGTTCGAAAACATATTCATGGAATTTTGGTCATTCAAATTATACAAGGCCCTGAACCTTGTATAAAGGAGATACATAAAGGCATTGGCAAGATTTGTTTTTGCACATTAAAAACAAAGGGGGTCTCCATTAGGGAAAAGAAGAATCAGTGGACAAATGCAGTCGTCACCAAAGCTGACATCCTAAGCTTGATTAGGGGACCTACATAGTGAGAGGAGAGAAATAACTCCTTCTGACTGCCTTCTGTGTTACTTGTATGCACAGACACACTCACAGACATACATTTATAAACACATACACATAAATGAATAAATAAATACATTATATTTTTTAAAAGAAGAGAAATTGGCTATTTTCCACATCTTCAAAAGGGTGAGAATTTGGAAATGGAGTTTGTGGATCTGGGAAACAGAACGAAGAGGAGACTCAGAAAGAACTCGGCCATGATAGGAATGGGTTTGCACCATG
The DNA here is from genome assembly GCF_011064425.1 of Rattus rattus. NCBI lineage: Eukaryota > Metazoa > Chordata > Mammalia > Rodentia > Muridae > Rattus > Rattus rattus. The sequence goes on from NC_046154.1 coordinate 95,432,859, forward strand.
AAAACAGGCAGGTGGTGGAAAGGGACAAAGCTTGGCTGTTGCTCACACTTCGTCTCATACCAGTGCTAACATGCTAGCGCATTTCCACCTGTAATGTTTAACACTGAAGTTTACCTTCAAGTGACCTAGAATCACTCAGGAAACAAACATCTGGATATGCCTAGGAGACATTTTCTAGATTGGGTTGAATGGGCAGGAGGAGTCTTCTCAAATATTTCTGGCTGCATTCTGTGAGCTGGGGTCCCCGACTGAGTAGACATGTGGAAATGGAGTTGAGAGGCAGTCTTCATCTCTCTCTGCTTCCTGCCTGCAGACATAACTTGACTAGCTGTCTCAAGCCCCACTGCCATGACTTTCTCAACACTATGGGCTGGCCGTATCTGTGCATCCTGAGCTAATTAAACCTTTTCTTTGATAAGTTGTTTTTACCAGGCATTTTGTTGCAGCTACAAGAACAGCAGCAAATACAAATGCATCTTTCTTACTGGATCTTAGATCACGCCACTAGAGGATGGAGACTAAGTAGCAGAAGAAAGCAACTGAGTTAGCTGAATTCTTACCTTAAACTGGGTAAATTTACATAATGAAGCCATTGAAGATGCCCTGATTTTAATTAAATTTCATTAAAGGAAAGTCACAGCTTCTTTCCTCATTAAGTCATGGTAATGATATCTGCTGAGACTGCATCTAACCTTGGCGATGGCTTTCGTCTTTTGTCCCTGGGTCTTAAGTTAGAATGGCTTTTTGCTGCTAACTGCCTGTTTCCCCACCCTAGCCTCTTCAATAGCACCTTGCTCTTTTCTTGGGTTCCTTAGGGCAGAAACCCTGGGAAGCACATTGACTGTTGTGCCCCAAGCTCTTGAAATAATAAGCTAATACAGAATAATTCCCACAATTACAATTCTCTCTGTATCACTCCAGACTCCCCTTTAGGATGGATGCTCTGTCAGCACAAGGGCCTTCTGTTTAAAACCCTAAAATATACTTTTAGGGCTGGTGATTTTAACATCTGCAATAGCATCTTCTTGCTTCTGAGATGTCTTTTCAGGTGATGGGTGCTTGTTGAAGAATTCTCATACAGTTGCTTGGAGAAGTATTTGAAGCTCTTCTAAAAGAATAAAGGTTCCTTGAGTGGATGAAGTCTCCCTTCCTTGTGGATTCTGATATTAAATAGACACAGAAATAAAAGCACTAGGAACAAACTGTAAGCGGTTGAGAAACAATGGGCAAGCATCACAGGGCAGAGACATGGGCAGATGTCGGTGTGCTAGAAGGAGGTTGTGATGAGAGCTAAAGGCACTGCTCCTGGCAGTGATTTGTCCTCTTTCCCCATCCTCTCTTGGGATCTTCTGTGTTCCTGCCAATCCGTGAGTTAACAGTTACAGAAGTAATCCCCCAAGCAGTGATAGCATCAGTGGCACTAGACAAATGGTGTCTGGCGTTGCTGTGATCTGTTGTATTTTATTCAATCCCAACCCCTTCCATTCCATTCATTCCTTGCACTTCAGGACTTTCTACCTTTGGCTCAGTTCCAGTCAGTGTACATGGTGTTCAGGGCCCGTGTTATAATGGGGCTGTGGTGAGAAGATTAACTTGTGTAGAGTCTGAAGCAGATGAACGCAGGGTGGCTGATAGGGTGGAGCTCCAACATGAGGCTCCTATGAAAATGGCTGCATTCTGCTCTTGGGCTAGTGAGGTATCAGGCCATGATCCATTTGCTGATTGAAATGTCTATTGGTATTTAAACTGGGCATTGAAATATCAATAAAGTTATCTATCAGGTTGATCAATGAAATCTAAATGAAGACCCAGAAATAAACCCACACAGTTACAGACATTTGATTTTTGACAAGGAGCCAAAACCAGACAGTGGAAAAAGAACATGTCTTCATGCATTGGTCCGGGAGGCAACTTCCTGAATAGAACACCAATAGCTCAGGCAAAAGTCAACCATTAATAAATGGAACCTCGTGAAACTGAAAAGCTTCTGTAAGGCAAAGGACACAGTCTGAGAAAACAGTGTCAAGGGTGACATTTTTCCTTCAGAGAAGCATCAAAGAAGTAATTCTGTGACCACTCTGTTTTAAAACTGCAAATCAAATGGAGAAAAATGCCCCAAAATATGAGTAAAGTCATTGGAGAACGACTTTGCCTTCCAGCATTTTTTAAGGAAAAAAAAAAGGCTTTACCCAGGCCGTGGGACTTATGCACACATTCTCATGAAAGTCAGATGTGTGCCATACCACCAGGTGGGTGGTCCTCGTGCAGGAGACACTAGGCCCACCCAGCAATACTGGGAGAAGGCTGAGCTTGGCTCCTCAAGATGCTAGAGGATTCTGCTGAATCACCTACATTTGTTCCAAAGCCACATTCTTAGACATAATTTGTGTAGGACGCTGCCATGCTGCACTGGCTGTCCTTTCTATAAAGATGTCCTACTAATACCTCCAGTTTAGGTCTGGTCTTCACATGACACGCAGATATACACGTAGGCACAGGCACAGGCACAGGCACAGGCACACTTCACACACACACACACACACACACACACACACACACACACACACACACACATGCATGCTCGGATCCCGTGTCATGTGGATGCTGGCGGCCACCCAAGCACACAGTTCTCTTGTCTGCATCCATAGCATGCCTTCTGCTTATATTTCTTTTTCCCATCTGGTAAAGATGCACAACTCCTACCCACTGCTCACCAAGCATCTTTCATTTTAGTACCTTTTTTGAAAGAACCACACTCCAGCAGCCACAAACAACAGAACAAATATTTTGCCTCATTTGTTTAACTGCTATTAATACAACCCCATGACGGCAGTAAAACAATGTTCACTTATTAATGTAGTACTACGTTTTGCAAGAGCACTGTCTCACTCGACACTTATTAAATGACCTCTATTGGGTGCTCAGGGTAAAACGTATGCTATTCCTCACCAGTATTATTCATTACAACCCCTGTTTTCCTAGAAGTTAGTACAAACTAGTTCTCTGGACCCATAGGATTAACAAATGCATGAATGAACGAAGGAACAAACGGATGAATGAATGAACAAATGGATGAGTGGAAGAAAAGAGTTTTCCCAGTCTTCAGTAGCTCCCATCTCCAAAATGGTATGAAATAACATGAAAATGCTCTAAGCCCTTGGGTGAGATGTGACTTGCATCTTTCCCAGAGGTTACCTAACTTCCTGGGTATCCTTAATTGAATATCAACCAGAGTTTATCTGTTTCAAAGAGCTCTCTGTCTCTCTGCCTTTCTCTGATTCTCTCCGTGTGTGTTTCTCTGTTTGTCTGTGTGTGTGTGTGTGTGTGTCTGTGTTTCTCTGTGTCTGTCTCCCTCTCCCCCTAAAACTCCCCTGCCCCTCCAATCCCTCTCTCCTTCTCCTTCTCCCTCTCCCTCTCTTTTCCCCCTCCTCTGCTAGTCTCTAGGCCTTTTCTATTCTGAAACCATGTGTCCCTGTGGTTCCCGCAGTTGAAATAATGCAATTACATCGTGAGTCACCGCTCCTTCAGCAGACCACGAATGGACTGCTTAGCACAAGCTTTGCCAGTGAGAAGGCTGTGCATGGACCTTGCGTGTCCTGATGCCTGTTTGTACCCTGCTGGAAACCTCAGAGGAGGCTGCGGCACTTTGGGGTTTTTCTAAAAGTACTCTGCAAGCCAATTTCAAATACAATTTTCAGAATGGGGTTTGAGGACTAAATAGGCAGCCATATAATCACACTCTCTCCTTCCTTGGGAGAGGCATAATAAGCTCCCGTTTTGATTTGATGATTGGTACTTGGTCCACGTGGTTCCCAGGACGTTGGCTATAACGAGGACATTTCTATATTGGGTAACTACAAATCAGGATAACAGATTGCTTCTCACCAGCACACCTGAATGCAGACATCAAAATAAGCGTTAGATCCCCAGACACGGTGTTCAATCTGACCACTTGCTTGGGAGGAAGGATAGTGATGTCCCTTCAACACTCTGTCATTTGCTGAAGGTAGCTTTAACGTGACTCACCCATCTTATTTATAAAGGAGAGAGAATGCCTGCTTTGCAGATGCATTTTAAGGATCTCATGAGACAATGGATGTAAGGTGCACATTAATGAAGTGAGTCCTTTATGTTTCTAAGTAAACATGTGTTCTTTCAAGTATCCGGATATTTACAGTCCTTCATCCTGATAAGTTATACACAGAATAGTATTATTTGAGAGAGCATCCTATGCAACCATAGCTGGCCTAGAACTCACTACTCAAAGATGATTTTAACTCATTTATCCTCCTTCTATCTCCCAAATTCTGGGGTTCTAGGAAGGTATCATTGCTCCCAGTTTGAGGCTCTGAGTATTAAACCTAGGGGCTCAAAATTTCAAGGATGTACTGTGTACCGACAGCCTGAACAGTATCTGAAGTGACAATCTGCTCCTTTGGGCAGAAAGACAGGCAATGTTCTAAGACAACCCACTCTGGTAGGACGCACCAGTTTGGTGCTTTTGGTAAGTGATTTGTTTTCTCTTTTTTCCAAATTTATATTTGCATTTTGTTTTTTTTTATGACTTCATAAGTTAATTCACTTTGGCTTTCTGAGAGGTTTCGGGTAGTCCAGGCTAGCCTCTAAATAATTAGCCAAGGATGACCGTCCATTCCTAGTGCTCTTGAATCTACATTCCAAGTTCTGGATTCACAGGTGTGTCCCAATACCACATCCAGCTTAGGTTTGGTTCCTTAACTGAACTCTTGAGTATTTCTTGGCTTCCCATTTTTGCAGAGGGACCATTTCAACCTACCCTTTTGTCCAGACGCCAATTGCAGCTAGTTCAGAAGACACAGGTATCAGCTGGCAGAATCCTCACCAAAAATATTGGACTTTAGAGCCATCTGGTCTAAGAAGTTTTCCTGGAGCCCTGTCAAGAACAGAGGAGACTCTTGCCTCACATTGGACTCTCACACACACTTCTTTGCTTTCCCTCCTCCTGGACAGTGGCTGTGAAGGCTGTCCTTCGGAGGTTCAGCTTAATCTCTACTTTTTAAAAAAGGGAAAAGGTATCAAGTCTCTGGAGTCTAATGGCTGAGAGCATCTCTTTTCTCTTCATCCAGGAAGAGCAATCTGCTTTAGCAAGACCACTGTCATCTTGTCCTGCCATGTCCCAGCAGGGCCCCCATGACATGACTGCTATGGGAGTGATCTTGTCCTTAACAGTTTCCCTCATTCCCTAATCGACAGACAGGCGTTCTAATTGATGTCATGCCTTAGCGCATCTTTTACTGATAAATAGCAGTGACTAGTGGATCACTAGTCTTTGGGTTGTTGTTTTGACTTTTGCTAAAGCCTCAGTAAAGGCTTGGCAGAAGTCTTCAGTGGGGGGAAGAGATGGGAAATGGGGGTCAGTAGTAGCTGCAACCCTCCTGAGAATAAGAGGACGGCGAGACCACCGATGAGCTCAGATTAGGGTTCTATTCCCTGGGGAAATGACCAAACCCGAGAGAACTTGGCTACATGCTACACAGAAGGTATAGTAAGGAAGTTTCTGTCAAAACAACGAATAAAACTACCGTATGATCCAGTTTACCATGCTTAGGTATAAACCTAAAAGACTCTCAGCACAACAGAGATACTTGCCAATCTATACTTAGTGCTTCACTGTACCCAGCAGCCAAGCTGTGGAAGCAGCCTTGATGCCCATTAACAGATGCAGTAATAAAGAAAATGTGATAAACACACACACACACACACACACACACACACACACACACACACACAAAATGCTCAGATATGCAGAAAAAGAAAATTATGACATTTGTGGAAAAAGCTTGGTAGAACTGGGGGTCATTATGTTAAGCAAAACAAGTCAGAAACAGACAAATACCATGTGTGGATTTAATTTTTGACCGCATCTGTAGAATCTAGATTTAAATAAATGTTTAAATGAAATGAAAGTGGAAAGGAGACTGTGAGGGAGGGGAGTTTGAGGAAATGAAGGAGGACAGAGAGAGAGAGGGTATTGGAATACACGTCATGAAAGCAGAAGTGGAGACTGTTTAAGGAAGGAAGAGAACCAGCAAGGGGAAGAAAGGAAGTAAAGAATGAGGAGAAAGGACTGTGCGATTCCGGGTGCTGAAGTAGAGTGTTCTGTGCTCCCAAGGATGGCGTGCAAACAGCTGGAATTTGGCTTCTTCTGGTTTGGTGACCATGCTCATGCTGACTGTGAAGGACGGGATATCTGAGTGCCCACCTCCCTGGGAAGCACCCAGGGAGGCATCTGGATCTTAACATGGTCTGGAGGAGAGAGCACACCCTTTCACTTCTGAGAATGGTCATCTTGAAAGCCTGGTTGGATGACAGCTCTGAGTCATGTTTAAGTCAATTCAAAGAGAATACAGAACTATGTTCTTTCTTGGAATTTAGAGATGCACAGGAAGATTCACATTGTCATATCTGAAGTGACTACTGAGAGAGTCACCTTGTCACCTTGTAGGAAGGTTTTATTTCTGTAGCTATACTGTTATCGGTGGTACTGTTACAGATCATAAGAAATGTTATCATAAAAACATGAGCCTGGACTTTAGAACCATCCTCAGAAGAATTTTTATGCAGCACACCACTGTATGTGGGGTGGAGGCCACTTGGAATTGACGACACTGAGAATGATATTTGACTTCTCCCTCACACTGACTGGCTCCTAAGTAACATTTGTGAAGTCTCATAATTCTGAGGGTAAGTCTTAGGCTGTGCCACATGTCACAGCCTTGATGTTATAGGTAGGATCCTCATTTATGTGGCTGTTCTCTCTTGGCCTAATCCTTCTCTTATTTCTCATGTTTGTCTCCTGTTCTGAGGATCACTCTCCTGTCAGCCTCAGAAACAGCTATACTGTAGGTGTGGTGCGAAGGTCACACAATGTGTGCTTATCACATGATAGAAACTCACTTATTCCCCAAGTGGTGGTAAAAGACAGTGAAACTTTCGACAAGAAAGGGAGGTGCTTGTGTCCATTTGTTGTTGTTTGGTCAGTTTGGTATGTTGCCAACATAATCAGAGTACCGTACCTCTTTTAAACCTCTGCCCAGGACACCTATGCACACATATATATGTGCATCCTGTTTGGAATCAGCTGAAGCAAAGATGGGCACAGCAAAATACTAATTCTAGGAATGCTGCATGTGTGCATGTGGCTTACACTGGCTTCCTCCTTTTTGTTCCTCGATCTAGACTTTGGATGAGCTGTTTTAGCATAGTGAGTCGGTTAGCTGACACAGCAAGCCAGGTTAGTTAATGGGAACTGCATCTCACCTAAAGGGCTGAGTAAAACTGGAGACTTGGGTGTCCAGATAAATCTGCCTTTTGGCTCTCTCACAGGTATACTTTCACCTGCAAGAAGATGCAAATGCTCTCTCCCCTTCTATCCTTCCCTCTCCCCCCACCCATAAAACGGGAGACTATTTAAAGAAACCTTGGTATAGCCTCTCAGAGGACAGCCATGCTAGGCTCCTGACTGCAAGCACAGCATAGCATCAGTAATAGTGTCAGGGTTTAGTGCCTGCCCATGGGATGAATACCAAGCCAGGGCATTTTCGTCTAGGTCTACTTTTGTCCCTGTATGTCTTTTAGACATGAACAATTTTGGGTCAAAATATTTGAAGATGGGTTGCTGTTCCCGTCTCTCCACTGGGGGCCCCGTCTAACTACTGCAGCTGGGCATTTCAGCTTTGATGTCCCCACTGTTGGGCTTTTTGGCTAAGGTCATCCCCATTGAGTCCTGGAGCCTCTCACATCCCAGGTCTCTGGGATTTTCTAGAGTTTTCCCGACCCTCTACCCCACACTGCTCATTCCAGGCCACCACATATTTCCATTAATTCTCCTGGCCCTTTGGACTTCTCTCCTGTCTCCTCCCATGTTTGATCCTGCACCCCCTTTCCCCTCTGCTTTCTCTCTCCCACCCAGGTACCTACCTCCCTCCCTTCCTCCCTCCCCCCACCTCCTTCCCTCTGTCTCCTATGATTATTTTCTTCCCCCTTCTAAGTGGAACTGAAGCATCCTTACTTGGGCCTTCCTTCTTGTTTAACTTCTTATGATCTGTGGGGTGTATCATGGGTATTCTGTATTTTTTGGCTAATATCCACTTATCAGTGAGAACATACCATATATGTCCTTTTGGGTCTGGGTTACCTCACTCAGGGTGATATTTTCTAGTTCCATTCACTTGTCTGCAAAATTCATTATGTCTTCATTTTTAATAGCTGAATAGTATTCCATTGTATAATGAATCTTATTTTTTAATTGAGAGACATCTGGGTTGTTTCCAGTTTCTGGCTATTACTAATAAAGTTGCTATGAACATAGTAGAGCATTGACATTATTACTGATGCCATTTTGTGCTTGCAGACAGGAGCCTAGCATGGCTGTCCTCTGCAAGGCTCTCCTGGCAACTGACTGAGACAGATGCAGATATCACAGCCAACCATTGACTGAGGTCTGGGAACCCTAAGGAAGAGTTAGGGGAAATATAAGAAACTGAAGGGGATGGCAATCCAACATGAAGACCAACAGTTTCAATAAACCTGGACTCTGGGGAGTTCCCAGAGGCTAAGCCACCAACCAAAGAGCATACATGGGCTGGTCTGAGGCTCTACCACATATGTAGCAGAGGACTGACTGCCTTGTTGGACCACAGTGGGAGAGGATGAGCCTAATGAGAGGATTTGATGCCCCAGAGAAGGGAAATTACTGGCGAGGGGAGGGAGAGGGTAAGAGGCTAAAGAATTCTGGGAGGGGATACTGGGAGGTGGGCAACATTTGGGGATGCAAATAAATAAAATAATTTATAAAAAAAAGAAACCTTATCTACTCACTGGGGCCAGAGTTAAGAGGCAGTATAGAATCATATATCACATAATCCTTTACACTTGGAGTGGGTGGACGACAACTCCCAAGTGATAGAGCAGGGGACAAAACTCAGAAACAAGAATCTCTGTGTGTTAAACAGGCATTGCTAGAAAGTTCTGCCTAGATCTCCATGCCACTCAGAGAGTTTAAATTGTGGATTTTTGTATATTTATCAGGAAAGTTTGCAGTTCATTTCTGGCAGGTTGACCCTACTCAGTGGGTACCACGTGACAGTTGAATTTGGAAAAAAAAATATTAAACAGAACCATCCCCAAACCTGCAAGAGCTGTTTCTACAAGCGGATGATAAAGTTATGTATCAAATGCCCTAGAAGAACTTGGCATTAGTCCTAATGTGCAAAATAAACACTGGTGTACATTAGACATGATGTGTACAAGTATAAATTAGGAATCATAAGCATATGAACAGGGCAAAACACAGCAAGGCCAGTCAGTGATGAGATGCAGGGGCAGTTTATTAGGTCTTTAGAAAGCCCAAACATTGTTAGACACCAATATACAAAATCCATCATTGAAATTTTTCTACTACATTGTATTTATTTAAGTGTATATGTGTGTTGGGGGGGCACATGGTACTGCACATGTATAGAGGTCAGAAGACAACTTGCAGAAGTCAGTTCTCTCCGTCCACCCTATGGGTCCCAGGGGTCAAGCCCAAGTCAGGCTTGGCAGCAAATATCATTACCAATATCTTGCCTACCCTGAAATTTACATCATTTTGTTTGACTCCTCCAACCCTCCCTATGCATGGTCCTGAATGTTTGGTCTTCAGAAACAAGTACCAACCACACACACACACACACACACACACACACACACACACACACACACACACAGAGAGAGAGCACTATAATAAAAATATGAATCAACAAAGAGTGAAGACACAGAACATTAGAAATGGCCCCACCAAAAGAAAGAAAAATGGCATTCCAACCAGACTTCTTGGTTGTAAGTAACAGTTTTTAGTGAATTAAAGGAAAAAGAGAAATCTCCAGAACTCATGAAAGCCTGAAGAAGTAGGTTTGAAGACTGGATAAAATTTGATGAGATTGGAAAAAGACAAGCAATACTTGCACTTAGGGACTGGGTAAATGGCACACCTTTAATTGCAGCACTTGGAAGGCACGGCAGAGGGGATCTCTATCCAGTACCCAGGACTACAAAGTAAGACCTCATCAAAAAATAAAAAGCCACAGCTGGACACTACTGCAGTGTATGACCATTGCCTTCCGCTGCTTTTAGACACTGTGTTTTGCAGATTTGCTCTAACGTTACATTAAGAGTTAAGTCACTGGAAGCTGAGGGAGAAAAATGCAAATGGATTGATGTTGTGACTGACAACTTTTTTCGTCCCCTGAGCCAGTTCTCACATTAAGAGGCAGATTGCAATGGCTTTGTTTGCTGACTGAAACACTTGAGATGATAATAATAGAATTTACTGACTGTCGGCTATGTGTCAGTTACTTTGCAGAAGTTAGCTCACTCATTCAGTTGACAGCTTGGCTGAAAGGAGATTCCTTATCATCCTTCGATGAAGGAGGAAACCAAGGCGCAGAGACCATCAGTGACTTTCGCCAAGTTTTCAAACCAAACCATGGACAATCTAAGGTCTCCCCACCCACAGCAGACACAGCCTCCTCATCTGTGTAGACCTGAGACGTTGTTTTCCTGATGCTTGCAAGCTCCCAGTAGGGACACCTTCCTTCAAGGACAAAAGTGAGGTTGCGATGCGTTTCTGCCTTCTCAAACTGCCGTCCTTCAAACCATCAGGTCTTTAGTTTATAGAGACAAGTCCACAGTTCATGAAGGACTTGATTCAGCTGGCTAAAGAGTCACCAACCCAATCGAAAAGAATTCTAGAAGATTTCTTTGGCCACAAAATAGGATTTGTTGTCATGAGATCAACTGAATTTTTTTTTTTTTTTTTTTTTTTTTTGTCAAACTGATCCACAGCCCTATTGATAACGGTATTGTGGATGACAGTATTTTCTCATCTTGGAAATTTGTGGAGATCAAACCTGGGAGAGGCCCATGAATCATAAATTTGTCTGCATACTTTGTATTTCTAATTCCCCTTTCCTCCTTCTAAGAGGCTTTCTAATTCTAAATTAAAATCATTTCAAAATAAATATGTTTCTGTTAATAAAACAAAAAGGAGTTTCTAGCAGCCTTTCTGCCAGTGAGGACGGGAACCATAGCTTCAGACTGGGATGTGGCAGGATGTGAGATAAGGCAGATAGCAGAAAGAGGGGACCTTGAATTGATTAGACAGTCACTAGCTTGAGCGAGGCGAAAGAATGGCCTGGGAGAATGTCATGGTCTTGGGGCTGTGGCATTGCATTGGGACACAATGGCCATCATGGTGGAGACTCCAGGATAATATGGCCCACTTTGTCTTTTCCTGTTGTCTCTCTCTGCTCCTCAGATATTGCCCAAGCTTCTTGTGCGTGTGTTAACTTCAGTAGCAAAAATTAAAAGGGAAAACCAGTGCTCCATACTCTGCAAAGAATATTCACTTGGCCTTGGCAAACTACTCAAACTGCACTGAAGAATAAATAAATTCATAGACATTGGTGCCTGATCTCATCCCAAAACACCACACACATTAAAAATTCCAAAAGGTCTATAAGATTCTATACATTAAGCAAAATATTCTTTTACCTCCAGGCAGAATATATAATGTAGACTTGAGGGTGAGAAAAAATAAAAATAAAACAAAATCTGAATGTAAGAGTAGGGAAATGTGACCTCCTGTCAGAAGTTTTCTCCTAAAAAATTATTTTTCAATATTTGGTGGTGTTATCATGAGACAAATAATTCACTTAAGGAAGGGGACTTTTTGTCATTTTAATAAATTGTCTTCTACATATTTTCATAATAGGCATTCTTCTATGGATGTGTCATGTTTTAATTCAGCAGAGGAACTACCCACAATTTATTGATCTTGTTTGAAAGTTGTCTCGATCTTTTTCTCCTATGGTGAAAGATGATAAATTTAATTGCTTCCACCTAATCCTTAACCTCTTAAAAAAATATCTCCTGAAAATAATCCTGGAGTTTGTTCTAATAGATGGATTATTTTCTGTTGTTGGTAGATTTTCCAAGCTGTTTTCCTAAGTCATTATTAATCTATGCTAATGTAACTACTGTTTTTTTTTCCTGAGCCATTTTTTCACTATAAACTTGGCAATGTGCTGTGTTTATTTCTTTTAAATCGAAATTCTTAAAAAGAGGAATCCTCTAATTGGGAGGACGTGTGGCTACAAACCACCAGCCAGCTATTGTGTAGCCTCTCAGGGGCTGCCTATGAAGTCAGGGATAAAATTAGGGACGTCAGGGGTCTTTTCAGCTCGATCTGTCCTCTGTGGCAGGTGTTGGACTGTTACCCAGACACCAGTGCTCTGGGGACGCGAATGAGTGGAATATGTTTGTCAAACATGTCATTCAGAGTTCCCAGAAGACTTAGCCACAGATTGTGGACCAAGCTGGAATTCAAAGGCCTGGATGGTTGCCTGCCATCCCCTGCCAGGCCTGGGAGCCCGGGAGAGAAGGACATCTCCTGGGTATTCTATAGAGCCCTTCTGGGTTCCAGAACTTTGCTTGGACACCTGGAATTCAAATTTTTCCCACTGCTGGAACAGAATAAATAAATTCACTCCCAGGCAGCCTTCTACTGTTTCATTCTTTGAATGTATCATTTGTGAAGCTGAAATGTATTCCACTAGAATGACGTTGATGTACAAATTGCCAAAGCATCAAAATTCATCTAATGTAACACTCGTCGGTAAAGACATAGAAACTGAAGCATGCCGGGTGCTGGCGGGCATTGATACCTCAGTTTCCTTACTCCCAGCATGTGGAGTGCCTCTCCACTTTGCATGTTATTTTAGGGATTAGATATATTTTGTGGGAGCTGGTTGGAACAGCTTTGTGTGTTGTTCCTTGTTATTGATAAGGGTTACTCTTGTGTCAGTCAATAATCAAAACATGTGTATTGAGCAATTGTGAGCATTGATTTCATCATGTCTGCCTAGTTCAGTTACTAAGACTAACCTTGGGCCAAACTCTAACAGTTTTCTAAAATATCTTTTCTCCTTATCCTTATATTGCAAGGACATAAGCCAAACACTGCTTCGTAATCAGTGTATAAAACAATATAGGATAAGCTATGCTGAAGAAACAAACAAGTATGTCTGACTCATTATAATAAAGCTTCATCTCCCTCTTGTGTGATGTATCACAGGTGAAGGTTGATTCTTTTTTAATTGTTGTGTTGGGATTCTATTCATCTAACCATCCATCCATTCATTCATCCATCCATCCATCCATTCATCCATTCATCCATCCATCCAGTAGTCACCGATCACAGCACCCCTCCCCTTCTCTTCCCAGTTCAACCCTCTCTCTCACACACACCCTTTTCTTCTCAGCACAGAAAAAGCACCATAGGTAGCCACCCACCCTGGCACATCAAGTTGCAGCAGGACTAAGTGTTTCTTTTCCCACTGAAGCCAAACAAGGCAGCCCAGCTAGAGGAAAGGGATGCAAAGGTAGGCAACAGACTCAGAAACAGTTCCTGCTTCAATTGTTAGGGGACCCACATGATGACCAAGCAGCGTATCTGCTACATATTTGTAGGAGCCATAGATCCAGCCCAAGCATGTTTGTTTTATGCTTCAGTCTCTGTGAGACCCCATGGGCCCAGGTTAGTTGACTCCGTAGGTCTTCCTGTGGTATCCTTGATCTCCCTTGCCCCCTTAATCTTTCCCCCCACTCTTTTACAAGACTCCCCAAACTCTGGCTATTACTAATAAAATTGCTATAAGCATAGTGGAGCAAGTGTCCTTATGGGATGTTGGAGCATCTTTGGGGTATATACCTAGAAAAGGTATAACTATATCTTGAGGAAGAACTAGTCTTCCATTTTCTGAGAAACCCTCCAAATTTATTTCCAAAGTGGTTGTATAAGTTTGGACTCCACCAGCAATGGAGGAGTGTGCTTACTCCACATCTTCTGCCAGCATCTGCTGTCACCAGAGTTTTTGATCTTAGCCATTCTGATAGGTGTAAGGTGGAATCTCAGGGTCATTTTGATTCGCATTTCCCTGATGACTAAGGGCATTGAACATTTCTTTAAGGACTCCTCTGCCATTAGAAATTCCTATGTGAGAAATCTCTGTTTCACTCTGTACCCCATTTTTAACGGGGTTATTAGGTTTGATGGTTTTTAATTTTATGAGTTCTATAGACTGCCATTTTGTCCTACTGATGGTGTCCTTTGCCTTACAAAACCTTTTCAGTTTCTTGAGATTCCATTTATCAATCGTTGAGCTTAGTGGCTGAGCTGTTGGTATTCTATTCAGGAAGTTGTCTCCTGTACCAGTGTGTTCAAGGCTATACCCCACTTTCTCTTTTATTAGATTTAGCATAACCAGTTTTATATTGAGGTCCTTGATCTATTTGGATTTGAGTTTTGTGTTTGGTGATAAATATGGATGTATTTGCATTCTTCTACATGCAGAAAGCCAGTTAGACCAGCACCATTTGTTGAAGATGCACCCCCTTTTCCATCATATGATTTGGTCTTTTTGTCAAAAAGCAAGTATCCACGGATGTGTGCGAGTTTATTTCTGGGTCTTTGATTCTACCCCATTGATCAACCTGCCTTTTTTTATGACAGTACCATATGGTTTTTTATTACCATTGATCTGTACTAAAGATTGAAATCAGAGATGGTAGGTAATACCTCCAGAAGTTTTTTTTATTGTACAGGATTGTTTTAGATGTCCTGGGATTTTTTTTTAATTTTCTATATGAAGGTGCAAATTATTCTTTCAAAGTCTGTAAAAAATGAATTAGAATTTTGATGAGAATTGCATTGAATTTGTATTGGTTCTTTTTTCTGGAACCCACATTGAAAAGACTGCCCTTATTTCTGGACTTGCTTTGACTTGGTAGATACATAACTATTTTAAGTAAAACAAATGGAAGTTTGATAAACAAATTAAAAAGTATGCTGACTACTTCCTCTGAAATTCACTGCCCAAAGCAAATTTCTGGCCATTCTGACATGAAGAAGGTAGATGAGTCTCCCACTGGGAAGACCCAGTATAAACTGAAGAATATAATTCATCACTTGTCATGACTTACTCAAAGCAAGTAGATTTTGGAGGAAGGATCTGAATTCAGGGTGGCTCCAGAGCCCATTCAGTTGACTAACCTACTTCACTGGTGACGTAGTGGATTCTGGGAAATATAGGCCAACCTTAGAGGGGCTTTTGTGCTGCTGTAAAATGTCATGATGGGGGTCAAGTGCTCAGTCCTACATCCCAGGGCAAGCAGTTTGCAGTTCACAGTGTTTTCAAATCCTTCCTCTCTGTTGGCAACAGAGTGTGATCCACTGCTGTTTAAATAAAAGAATGAGGCACACTTTCACCCCACTGTCACTTCTGTCATAGCTGTTTCTATAAATTCATCATAGACTCTTAGAGAATCAGGCCTTGGGAGGAAGGCAAAGCCAACTCCTGTCAGTGCTGATAGACTCATGATGGAATCATGCCAGGAGGCCATGTAGCTAGCCTCTCATGTCTGTGTCTCACATCCGCCCAGGAAGGCTGCTCTCAGCTTTATCTGGGAGAGCCATCCTTGAACTAAGTCTCTTCCACAACTTTTATTCTTGGGTACTTGACATAAAGGCAATGTTTTGCCTGTATAACAAAGAAAGAATACAGAATAGAATAATAAGTATAATAATAAGTATTGAATGTACCAGAACATATTCTAGCTATATATACATATTTGTATATATACACATGTATTTACATATGCTATGTACAGTCTGTTTGTATCATGCTTATGGTGATACAGAATATTTACAAGTATATTATGTATTATCTGGCAAATAAAAGGACACAAATGTCTTTTAAATTATATTTCCTTTAATTTTATATTTTAGTGAAAGGTTTTAACTTCTTTAAACTCAAAAGACCCAGTTTCTTCCTAACACGATATGATTTTATGTGTCAAAGCATCCTGTGCACTTAGCTACAAATGTACACTCTGGTCCCTTTAATTAAAAAAGGAGGCTCTTTTCCTCTCTTCCTTTTTATGGCAATCACAATTGACATAATAGGAATACATTTCAGAATTAGTATGGTATCCTGATCTTTTATGTACAAGTTTAAATTACTTAACCTTTTTCCTAATACAAAGTTATCAATATTTAGAATGCTCAGAAATTTCAAAAGGTAAAGTAAAAATTGCTCAAATCCCTAAATACATGTCTCAGAAGCTATTACAGCAAGTATGTTATTTCTTATAGGTAAGATGATTTTGTCTTAGCACATATTATTAAAACAACTTTCTTACATTCAAATATACTATATGTGAATTATGTAATTTCACTTTGGCATATTTTGTTAATTCGTTTTAAATTTTTGGAGTAACCTTGAAAGCTGCATACTTCGTTCTTTGATGATCTCACAGTGTATATAATGTATGTGGATAATATTCACCACCATCGCCCTTTCTAATTATGTTCTGTTCCTGCTTGACTCCCTTCTCCTTTGCACCATGCTCCCCTTTTACTTTCACGTCTTTTTTGTCTATCCACTGAGTTTAATTTGGACTCCCTAGAGAAAAATGGGCATTGGGTTAGGGCGAGCTACTTATGTGAGCATGGGCACCAACCAGTGACTACACTACTATAAGAAAATGACCCTGGCTGCTTCAGCAACTAAGATCTGCCAGTAATATCTCAGAGAAGAGTTGGGTGTCGTAGACCCCTTCAACATAGGAGTTCTTCTTTGTCAGTAGACAAAACCAACTCACTTTTGGGAACTGCGATGTTTATAGGTTTTAAAATACTATGTCTTTTCTGCTACAGAAGCTGTGTGGAGAAGGATTATGCATTTCCTTTTCCTCACCGATGCCTCAGCAGTACAGTACATGCACTTTATAAGCTGTACCTACAAGAATGTGCTGGGTTAATGGAAGAGAAAAGCAAAGGAGACCACAGGACACAGCTATGTGGTATGCTTACTTTTGGCTCTCTGAGTACAGTTGTATTTGCTCAATAAATTCAAAAGTAATAACAAAAGTTGATAGCATTGAGCTAAAGGGAAGGATGGCAGAATAGAAAGAAAGATTCTTGAGATGTATATAAGAAGTAAAAGCTTCTAAAACTTAGAGAATAATTCGAGGGTGTGATGACTATGGTATGAGTCTGCAATGACTCAGGAGTTTCAGCTAGAGTAGGAATAGTTGGTTCACAGCCCACAGGATGAATCTAATCTGTGTGTTTTGTAAATAAAGTTTTATTGGAACGCAGCCACACACCTTCATTGACATTGTCTATTTCTTCTTTTACCTCTTAATAGTAGGGTTGGCTAGTTGTGACAAAGACCATATGGCCTTCAATGACAAAAAGAAAGAACAAGAGAGAGGAGAGGAAAAGGCTGCTTGTCTCATTGTCAGCTGAATCTTGCTTGGTAGACTATAAAAATTAAGGTAGGGAATGGAGGCATAGAGCTTCAGTTCTTTAACATGCTGACATTACAGTGCCTGAAGAACATGCCAGTCAAAGATGTTTAGCCAAAATGTGTAGCTACAAGGCTAGATCTCAGGAATGAAAATATGACCTAACATAGATATGGTAGATTGCAGTCAAGCTGTGGCTTTGTTGGCTGTGTTGAAAGCCCACGACAGTTGAGCATCTGAAATAAAGATCTCATGGTGATAGGCAGCATATGTGGCCTGGCTGAGCAGTGAGTCAGTAGTGTTTGATAATATTCCAGGTAAGTGCATGGGAAAGACACGGGTGTGTGTGTGTGTGTGTGTGTGTGTGTGTGTGTGTGTGTGTGTGTGTGTGTGCGCGTGCAGTGCATTGGCCTCTTTGAGAGTGTGGGGTGGGGGAAATCCCTGGAACCCAAAGCCCAGGCAGAATCCTCCCACCACCTGTGTGCTTCACAGGGTAACAACATCATCCAAAAACAGAAGGTCCCTCCTGTGCAGGGTTGCTCTGAAGTTTTGTAAACTCAGACAAAGAGAAGCTTATATTCATTGATGAAGAGGAGAAAGCTAAATGTTGGTCCTAGATTTATAAAATTTTACTGTCTTTAGAGTTAAGTCTAGGTCTGCAATGGATGCGCTTTGTAAGCTGGCTTGGGAATTGTTCTGTACAGGGGTTACATGCAGTCGTTGCAAGGACAATGCACTCTCTGAGTTTTCAGACTTGTTCCAGCATGCCTGTGAAACCTCTCATTTCCAGAATGACTCACTTCTGTTTCCTCTTTTGGCAGCTAGGGAGGGATACAGCAATCTCTCTCTCTTTCCCACAGATGCAAACCTTGGAGTAGGGAGAGGGCAGGCACATGGACGGGACCTCCAGGAGCAAAGCCTGCCTCTGAACCACAGTGTCCACAGAAACAGCCACTTGGGATATTGAGCAAATGCCTTCCAATGTCCTGACCGTGCATCAGACACTGACTGCCCCAAAGAAAATGGTTGAAAGCTATGTTAAGATTTTCTACTTGGCTCTTTCCTAGCCACTGGAGATAATGAACTTCCTTCATGACTTGTATACTTTTGTTAGAGGGGCCAGAAAGAGGTGACTACTTAATAGATAATCTAGATGTTAATGGATACGGAAAGCCCTTCTTATCCCTCTGAACCTATTCTAACGCACATATATTAGTTGTGTTTCTAGAAAGATAGCCTTACAGTGCACATGTTTGGATTTTTGTAGTTTTGACAAAGGCCACTGTGCTCATTATTTCAAAAATTAATTGAACCAATGCATGGGGAAACACTTAAGACTCTAATCAGGTTTTTCCTCAAATCACATTTTTAGCCCCTTTATAAAGTTCTTGGCTTTTGTACTTAGTGTTACATTCCCATTCTTCCCTGCTGAGTTTCATGCAATGTGAAATGTGTGGCAAATGTGTCTAATGCCAGCATGGACGCACGCGCCGGTGTTCCGATGCACGGCTGGAGTAAACCTGCCGGTCTCTGGGCGGGCGTATTTGTATGGATAAGCATGTGTGTATTCTTCTTGTGGATGTGCTGGTTGTGTGGAAGGAGCTCTCAGATCCCACAAGAGCCAGATGCCTAATAGGAAAGAATCTCTGCTAAGTTTTCAGCACATGCTTTTTGCAGAATTAAAGGGTACAGGCACTAGGAAACCACAGGACCCTACACAAACTATTCTGGGTCTTCCCAAAGACCTTTAATTTACTTGTATTTAAAGACACTATGGAGCCTTCAAATGTTCGTTTCTTCCACAGCCTTAGAAGGCATTTGGTCCATCACCTGGTTGGGATTTTCTCACTGACTGTGCTGACCCCCACCAACCTGAGCTGACCCCCACCAACCTGAGCTGAATCACACATTGAGTCAGAGAGCTTGTGTTTGCCTGTTTATTTTCTCCCTGGCCTAGATACAAGATAAACGTTGCTGCCTTTCAGCTTGCTATGTTTAACTGACTGCAGTATCTAAGATGCTAGCCCTTTCATTTGGCTATGGTTCGCCCTCTCTTGTCCAATTCAGTGTTCAAGTTTTCTCTCGGTACAGGACTCAGAAGTGTTTCATCGAGAGTTTGGGTTTCAGGATTTCAATTACTCACATCGTCTAAAGTTGGCTTTGAAATCAACCGAATCAGGCATGGCGATTCACCCAGGAGTCTGAAATGGAATCAAGAAGGCAGAGATGAAGAGACATCTGGTGCCAAACCACACCAATGAAGTGCCCACAAGCTTGTGTAGGGGGCTGGGGAGCAGGAGGGGACTTGGGAAGAAAATGAAAAGTCCACAGTAAGACTGACTCTGCCTTTGAGAAGCCTAATGTATCTCACTATCCCTTCAGGAGGCAGTTAATGACTGCCCATGTTGCCTGACATCGATGCTTTAGAGGGATGACTGTGGCTGCAGAAGGTTAATGGAAATGGCTCCTCCGACACTCTGACTGGCTGAGAAGACTTGTTCTCCATTGTCTTCATCACTCGAATCTCTTTGGATGTTCTCTGAGTCTCATTAACAAGTACCACTCCGCCTTTATGAACTGAGGTTAAAGAATCCACCTCTACTATTTGTTTCTTTGCCCCTAGCAGTTTACTGTTTAACTCCTTCCTGCCCACTGTGAATCCTTTCTCTAGGGATACAGGATGTCATCTAAGGAGTCAACAACTACAGGTAGAAAGGTTACTCTGAACCGAAAAATCCCTTCGCCATTTTTATCTCTTTCACATGTTCTTTTAAATTTTTCTTTAATAAATCCACGTGCTTTCTCATAAGACAATCACTGGTTTTTTTTTTTTCACAAAGGGGGTAAAAGTATGTCAAATTTAGCTGTCGGACTTAAAAGTAAGTTACATAAGAGTATTCGGAGAGATCATAATAGTAAATAAAAGCTGCTGTACAGCTACAAATAACAGAACTCAAGTTTTGATGATTCACTTCCATTTTTTATCTATTTTGCTCTCAGCCTTCCTCTCCTTTCCTCCTTTCCCTTCTCCTGCTCCTCCCCCATCCCACCCAGTCTCCTTTTTCCCCTCTCCCTCCCCCACTACTTCTTTTCGTTTTCCTGCTTAGACAAAAAGCCTAATTCACTATCATCTTAGCCAAGAGCAACTAGAACGCAATCACAAAGCAAATGCGCCCCCTCTCTCGCTCTGTGTTTTTAAAGTACATTAGGGATACAGCTCTTCTCTGTCTTTTAGTGAAACACTGGACAGACTCCTGACTCTCAGAATATCCCCTAAAGTGATATGAGCTCAGAGGGAGGCCCTTTCCCCAACAAATTCGGTCTCAATTCAGAACTTACCCTTCCCGGTCCCTTATCGTAATGGGAACTGTGATTTTGATCTCAGATGGCCTTTTCCACTTCCTTGGTTAGGCGGGTTGCCATGGAAAGCCTGAAGAAGGCAGACGGATATGGCTGTCTTCCATCCTGTGTTTAGTCTTCTTTCTGACTTTCCATTTCTGAATCCTCCATGGTTAGAATTGGGGGAGGAGCCAGACACAGACCCTGCAGGCTTCTACTCAGGACCAGAGAGATTCGCCCAATTAGTATTCTTTCCCATTGGCTTTTGTGAGTCTTCAAGACACTTCCCTCCTAGGAAAATGCTCTGAGGGCCGCCTGCCTTGGTGGATTTACTGGGCTCAGCCCTTTGTTCATCTTTGTCACCTAGTGCTACCCCTTGGCTCCTCTCTGGTAGAGATCGACTACCTTCCAGGAGGCTTTCTGGACAGGGGTCAAGCCCTACACTGGTTCTCCCTCGCTCCTTCTTGGTACTTTCTTTGCGAGAAGCATCCTTCTGTCCTAGAGATGTGCTTTCTGACTCCCACAAGCATCTACTCCGCGGGTGCATACTGCAGGAATAGCCTAGACGCTCCTGCTGTCGAGCTCAGTATTTCCATTAGGCATATGCCAGGGTTTTGTGTCATTCCGTTCAAACTCTCCTCAGCAGATATGCAATGATTTTAGTTGTACCATACATTCATGCGTGTGCTCGCACATGCACACACACATGCACGCAAGCGCTTATAACCACTTTTTATCCCCAGAAATTTGTATCTCTCTTGTACCGCATTTGGGGATTTCATTATCTGCCCGCTCTAGGTGATGGTTAAAACCTGCAGTTTAACATCTGTGCCAGAGTTTATAAGCATGATTTCAAGTAATATTTACCATGAAAATGACACCCCAATATTATTTTTAAAAATGTGATTTTAAGGGTGTTTGGAGCATATTGTATTCATTTGCACAAAACAGTGCGAATTAGTTATCTGGCAGTTCTGGGGATCGGGAGTGCCGAGTCCATATCAGTGGGCTGCAACCTCCTCAAGGCTTCCTGACTCCTTTCCTTCCCCCTCTCTGATACATTCTTCATTTTTACTTCATTTTTCTTTGATGAAGTTGGATTTTGCTGTCATTCAGGCTGGCCTGGATCTTGCTATGTAGTCCAGGCTGACTTCGAACTTGCAGTCCTTCCACATCATCATCCTAATTGCTAGGATTGCTGGTATGCACGACCATACCCAGTGCTCGATCTGTGTGACTTGTCCAACTGCCACACATCCTTTGGCTTGTGCTCCCACACAACCATCCTCTAAGTGCCTGTCACTTCTCCAATTCTGCTGCTATATCAGCTGCTTCGACTGTGACCCTTTCCCTACATTTTATAAGGACCTGTGTGGTTACATTTTGCCCACTCTGATAATATATGATGATTTCCCCAGCTGCGTGGTATTGATCTATAATTTTACCATAGCTGCTAAGTTCTGACTATCACACAGTGCTGTGTACTCATTCATAGGTCAGAGAACTTGGATGTCCTGGTGGGAGGGGCAGTATTTGACCACCATAACTATAGCTACCCAACTTTATATTCAATTTTTTATTTCAATATGCTAATCGTGGTATGTAATTGTATTTTACTGTAAAATCTATATGGGTTTGTTAGCATCACCTTATGGTCAATACCAAGATATACTATTGGCAGGAGCAGTTTGGAAGACTTTCCAGTCATTTTTCCAAATTCCCTTCCAGAAAGAATTCACAAATTGTTTGACTCCATGAACTATGTGGAATCCACCTAATGAGGCAGGTTTCTAGGAAACTAAAGAGTTACCACATTTTCAACGAGGCAAACACTTAATTTCAGAACTGGAACTCACTTCTTTGGGCCACTTCCAGACATATATATTTGGTTTTCGCATACATACACACATGCATGTATGCCTACAAGATATATGGCATTGTGAAAATCACTACGATGACTCTCATTATTTGTGCTTTATGTACACCAATAACCAATCCTACTGTGAACATTAGCAGTTGGTTAAAATGGGCTGATGCATTGTTATCTTAATGTTGAGCTCAGTTGCTGTTAATGAGTTTTTATGAATTATGCAAGTGATGCAAATGCGTTTCACATATATGAACTATCATACCCTGTCTGAGGCAGAAACCTGGAGGCAGGAATAAAAAAAATCAGAGGCCATAGATGGTGCTTCTATAGGCTTGATTCCCATCGCTTGCTCACACTGCTTCCTTATAGCAATCCAAACCACATCTGCAGCCTAGGGGTGATACTACCCACAATGGGCTGGACCCTCCCGTATCAATCGTCAAGCAAGAAAATATGCCAAGCCTATGGGTGATACTTTCTCAGTTGAGATTCCTTCTTCCCATATGACTCTACCTTGTGTCAAATTGAACAGACAACTAGCCCACATGTTGTATTTTTAAAATAATCTAGGTTTTGTGATTAATGAGCCATTATCTTTCATTTCCCACTTATTTTATATTTAGAAGTTACGCTCTATTTTCAAGGTAATTGAGATATTGACTGCAATGTGAGTTTTTCAATAATAATTATGTTTGGTGTCACATGAGTCTATAAAGTATATGGAATTTGAATTTGTCAATACCTGAGATGAAGATCAAAGAAATTTTTATCTCTCTGATAATTTTAGACTTGTTTGCCAAGATCATTTGATCAGTTTTGAACCTTTTCCACTTTGAGCTTAAAAAATACTAGTTTTTAATTGTGTGTGTGTGTGTGTGTGTGTGTGTGTGTATGTAAAAGTGTGGGTTTGTGCACAGATGTGCAGTGCCCATGACCATCAGAAGTGGCACTGGGTTCCCCAGGGCTGGTGTTTGTGAGCCACCTGATGTGGGCTCTGGGAACTAAACTCAGGTCCTCTGTAGAACACCCAGCACTCTGAGCCGCCAAGATGTCTCTCCAGACTCCATAGTGAATTTTCTATTTTCAGTATTATTGTGAAGTTCTATGGTGTTTATGGCTAACTTTAGAAGTTCTGTTTGGTTCTACTAGTGTAAGCACCCAGTTTTCTAACAATGTCATCAGTGATCACAATGTGAAATAGAATTTTTTTTGGCAAATTCCTCCACATTCCCATTGTTTTAAACATTGGCTTGGCTATTTGCCCACTCCATTATTCTCAGGAGAAACAATTTCCATAATGTAAAAGAGTAGTTCTATTTTGTTTCCTTTATACTTACATGTTATTTTAGGAAGATCGGCATCTTTGTCTGGTCATCTCAACCAGGAACTTAAAATTTCTCTGGATTTTCTGAACTTCTCCTTGAATCCCCTACAGTTCAGTTTCATTTAAGTAGCTACACGCTGTGAGTTCTGGGAAGTGAACCCCAGTCCTCAGAAAAAGCAGTAGTTGGGTCATTTCTTCAGCCAGATTCCTAATAGTGCTGACAACTGTTACTCTTTACTTATCTAAGTAGTCATCAAAAAGTAATAGTTTTCTATTGTTCTCTTAGTTTTTAATTTATTTTATTTTATGGTCCAAAGTTTCAGAGAAACAAGAAACAGTAACGTTACCTGTCCTTTTCCTTAGGTTGAAATCCTTCTGATAATTCATCATGGTGTTTTATTTTTTATTCTGAGGGACAAATACATGTTTTTATTACTCTCTTTAAATCTCATTAAAATTATTAGAAAAAAATACACATCAATAACCCAGAACCATGTCAAATACAGAGGTGAACGCTAGCAGCAAACCACTGAACTGAGAACAGGACCCCCATTGGAGGAATTAGAGAAAAGATTGAAAGAGCTGAAGGAGCTTGCAACCCCATTAAAACAACAATGCCAATCAACCAGAGCTCCCAGGGACTAAACCACTACCGAAAAACTATACATGGACTGACCCTGGGCTCCAACTGCATATGTAGCAGAAGATGGCCTTGTTGAGCACCCATGGAAGGAGAAGTCCTTGGTTCTGCCAAGGTTGGACCCCCAGTGCAGGGGAATGTCAGGGGGTGGTGGTGGTGGTGGTGAAGGGGGTTGGATAGGGGGAACACCCTTATGGCGGAGGGGGAGGGGTTAGGGGGAATAGGAGGATTATGGACAGGAAACTGAGAAAGGGAATAACATTTGATATGTAAATTAAAAATATATTCAATTAAAAATAAATGAATAAATAAATAGCCCAGAACTAAAACTGATGGTGTGTGTGTTTTGTGTGTGTGTGTGTGTGTGTGTGTGTGTGTGTGATATCTGAGTGGGATTTTAGTACAATAAACACGCCCTGACTCCTGAGTGAGGAGCATGTAGCCCGGGTGGTATGTTCTTCAGCTCGTGAGTGACAATTTCCCAATTTGGTGATTTATTAAGATATGAGGAAAGACTCCACGAAGCACGACCGTGACTGTGGGGATACTTGGCATGCACCATACCAGGTTCCTTCTACAGGGTGAACGTTAATGTCATCCTTCACGACGATCTCTACAGCCTTCACTTTCTGCTTCTCTTTTATCACAACCGACCTCATTGTCAAATCGTGAAGAAAAGTTGTAAATATGAACAGAATGTGTAGTTAATAGTGAAATGTAACCTGCCCCCTTCACAAAAAAAAAAAAAAACACAAAAACAAAAACCCTCCATATCTTGAGCATAGCTACTCTCACGTTGGTTCACTTGGATGTCTAAAGTTTGGATATAGGCAAATGTTTGAGTGGCTTCCTAAAACTATCCCCATTATTTTTTTTTATTTGTGAATTAATTAGAATAAAGAAACATTTTAAAAATAAAAAAATCAAATTAATGCAAATGAGATTATTAGCTTCTAGCTGGAAAGGATTCTGACTCTTAATTACAGCCATAAAATCCCCAAAGCTTGGACTCTTCTGGGAGGGCCTTGCCAGGGCAGCGGTGGGGGAAGCTCTGCTGTTGAGGGCAGGAAGGAGCAGGGCAGGGAAGCCACGGGAAGCCTGAGCCACATCTTCTGGCCCCTCCCCCGAGCAACGCTGAGTGTTGTTGCAGTACTGTACTGTTCGACTGCGCAATCATAGTTAACATTCTTCTTCCAAGCACATTGAAAACGTTTGGCTTGCATTCTCCTCGAGCTGTTTTATAAGGGCAATAACCAAGGCCAGGGTGTGCTCTTGTCAGCAGGCAAAGCACGCAGTGCAGGCTGCCAAGAGTTTCCTGCTCCGGGGCCACCCATCCTTGGCTACAGGATGCAGGCCTGGAGCTTAGAGGAGCTTGCGTGGAGCCTGTGCTGGGACTTTCTGTTCTCAGAGCTCATGCTTTAGATTCCATCCTTCCGTCCTGCAGCCCTGATCAGTGGAGTCTGCTGTGTTTGTGCTTGTTTGGGAGTAGCTCTGAACACATGTCAAAGCAGCCGTCCAAGGCTTAGCTGGGAAAATGGTCTTTGAAGACTAGCATGCTGCTTTTTCCTCCTGCTAATTCAAGCTCAGAGTTCCCACGAGTCAGCTGCCGGGGAAGTGGGCATTCCCTTCATCTACTCCCTGTGAACTAATTTCTGGAATGGGCTGACAGTGCACATGCCAAATGGAAGGTTCTAATACTGTTGCCCCACCCCTTTTGAAGTCCACCTTGGCAATGGGCAGATGGCTTTTGTGTGTTATTTATTGCCAGGGTCTGTGAAGGGGAGAGTCCCCAGGAGATCGCTGAAGCTGTTTTTGCAGGATTTCCTTTGATTGGAAGCTGTTGGCTGTGCTTTCTGCAGCTGGCTCTGTCACAAAGCAGAGGGCTCAACTCATCCCCCGTGAGACAACTGCCATGCCAGCACCAAGGAGGTGCTGGCTGTGAAGTGCCTTGGACAAGAAGATGAGGTGCTGTTGCTGTTGCCTTCAGAGTAAGGAGGCAGCTTGGCCTTGGGAGCGGAAAGAGCTTTGGCGCGCATCTGAGAGGTCTACATTGGAATGTCAATTCTTCTGTTAACTCAAAGCATGACCTTGACCTAAAGTGTTTTCATTTATAAAATAGCAATTGGTAACTAAAAGATTCATCCTGAAACTCATGGCAAAGAACCAATAGCATACAACACGCACTCTTTCTCTCCTTTCTTCTGAATTCCAAAGCTAGCCTGAACATTCTAAAGCACGAGGGATGACATCTATAAAATCTCTCTGTGTCTTCTCCATTTATTCAACACTCATGTCCTTGGCATCCAACAGACTGAAAAATTAGACAAATAAATAAACACACTCTTGAGCATTTAACAATTTAGAAAGTATATTAGCTGCCAAGGATAAAGAAAGAAATGCATGTTGAAGACGTGGTCCAATCTCTTGTCTGTCTGAAAAACAAAGACATTAAAGATGTCGAATGGCTAATCAATGTGAGAGATGTTGTAGCAGTGGGTACAAGAAGAAAAGGACATAAGCAGAATGGGTTTTACTGTAATGTGTGGACTAACAAAAAGCCTTCTAAAAGAGGAGATGGTTACCAGAAGAAATGTGTTAGACTATGGAGAGCAGCATAAGACAGGTTCAAAATTTAGAGACAAGATTAATTTTAGGTGTTCCTCTGAAGATCCATATGCTAAGGTTTGGTGATCAGACAGAGGTGTTATTGTGGTGATCTTTAGGAAGTGGGACCTTAGTAAGGAAGTAAGGCCATTGAGAGTTTCCTAAGGGCATTACTGATACCCTCTTCTCTCTTTTTTTGCTCTCAATCAGCTGTCATGAGATTACCAACTTGGCTTGACCACATGGTCCTAGGCCTGAGGTTCTGCCTCTCCCCTAGCTCCAAAGCAATTCATCCACCTATCTACAGACCAAAACCTTTGAGACTGCAAACTCAAATGAAACTTTCTTTTTTTTCTTGTACCTTGATTATTCCATGTATTTCATCACAGTATAGGAAAGATGACTGGTACAAATCTTTAAGCAAGTGAAAGATCTGTATGACAAGATCTTCAAGTCTCTGAAGAAAAAAAATTGAAGAAAATTTCAGAAGATGGAAAGACCTATCATGCTCAAGGATTGGTAGGATTAATATAGTAAAAATGGCCATCTTACTGAAAGCGATCTACAGATTCAATGTAATCACCACAAACATTTCAACTCAATTCTTCATAGAGTTAGAAAAGGCAATTTGCAAATTCATTTGGAATTTGGAATCTTTTAGTGAAAACTATTCCCAACAATAAGAGAAATTCTGGGGAAATCACCATCCCTAACCTCAAGCTGTATTACAGAGCAATAGTGATAAAAACTGTAGAGTATTGGTACATAGACAGGCAGGCAAGTCAATGGAATAGAAGATCCAGAAATGAACCCATACACCTATGGTCACTTGATCTTTGACAAAGGAGCTAAAACTAACCAGTGGAAAAAAAGACAGCATTTTCAACAAATGGTGCTGGTTCAACTGGTGGTCAGCATGTAGAAGAATGCAAATTGATCCATTCTTATTGTCCTATATAAAGCTCAAGTCCAAGTGGGTCAAGGACCTCCACATAAAACCAGATGCACTGAATCTAATAGAAGAGAAGGTGGGGAAGAACCTTGAACACATGGGCACAAGGGGGAAATTTCCTGAACAAAACACCAATGGCTTATACACTAAGATCAACATTAGACAAATGGGATCTCACAAAATTACAAAGCTTCTATAAGGCTAATGACAATTTCAATAGGACAAAATGGCAACCAACAGATTTGGAAAAGATCTTTACCAATCTTACGTCAGACAGAGGGCTAATATACGATGTATATAAAGAACTCAAGAAGTTAGACTCCAGAGAATCGAAAAACCCTATTAAAAATGGGGTACAAAGCTAAACAAAGAATTCTCAACTGAGGAATACCAAATGGCTGTGAAGCACCTAAAGAAATGTTCAACATTCTTGATCATCAGGGAAATGCAAATCAAAAGAACTCTGAAATTCCATCTCACACTAGTCAGAATGGCTAATATCAAAAACTCAGGTCATAGTAAATTCTGGGGAGGATGTGGAGAAATAGGAAAACTTCTCCATTGTTGGCGAGATTACAAGCTAGTACAACTACTGTGGAAATCAGTCTGGCAGTTCCTCAGAAAATTAGACATAGTACTACCTGAGGACCCAGCTATACCTCTCTTGGTATATACCCCCCAAAAATGCTCCAACATAACAAAGATACATGCTCCACTATGTTCACAACAGCCTTATTTATAATAGCCAAAAGCTGGAAAGAACTCAGATGTCCTTCAACAGAGGAATGGATACAGAAATTGTGGTACACTTACACAATGGAGTACTTACTGCTCAGCTATTAAAAACAACGACTTCATGAAATTCTTAGGCAAATGGATGAAAATAGAAAATATCCTCCTGAGTGAGGTAACCCAATCACATAAGAAGACACATGATATGCACTCACTGATAAGTGGATATTAGCCCAAAAGCTCAGAATACCCAAGATAGAATTTACAGACCACATGAAGCACAAGAAGAGGAAAGGCGAAATGTGGACGCTTCAGTACTTTTTAGAAGGGGGAACAAAATACTCACAGGAGGAAATATGGAGACAAAGCATGGAGCAGACACTGAAGGAAAGGCCATCCAGAGACTGTTTCACATAGGTATTCATTCCACATGCAGTCATCAAACCCAGTCACTATTGCTAATGCCAAGAAGTACATGCTGACAGGAGCCTGATATAGCTGTCTCTTAAGAGGCTCTGCCACGACCTGACAAATACAGAGACAGATACTCACAGCCAACCATTGAACTGAGAATGGGGTCCCCAATGCAGGAGTTAGAGAAAGGACTGAGGTAGCTGAGGGGGTTTGCAACCCCATAGGAAAAACAACAATACCAGGGACTAAACCACCAACCAAAGAGTACACATGGAGCAAACCATGGCTCCAGCAGCATATGTAGCAGAGGATGGACTTTGTCAGGCATCAATGGGAGGAGAGGCCCTTGGTCCTGTGAAGGCTCAATGCCCCAGTGTAGAGGAATGCCAGGGCAAGGAGGTGGGAGTGAGTGAGTGGGTGGGTGGGGAGCACCCCCCATGGAGGCAGGCATGGGGGATGGGATAGAGGGTTTCTGGAGGACAAACCAGGAAGAGAGATAATATTTGAAATGTAGATAAAGAAAATACTCAATAAAAAAATGGAAAATTTTCCAAAAGAGAAATAATAAAACCAGCATCCCCCTGCCCAAAAAAAAAGTGGACTAAAAAGAAGCTACTCTTTAAAAATTCTATTATCAGGAAAAGGAAGGGTTCTATTATCTAGGTTGCCATAGTCTGTGGTTAACTTCAGCTCCACTTTTCTCAACAGAATTTCTTTTGGCAGTCTAAGCAGTGGTACACGCAACCAGTGATAGGCTTCTAGAAGCTAAGAATGGGGTATTTAGCTGAAGACCCATTTCAGTTCATAGTATAATTACCTATCACGCACAAAACTTTGGGTGTGATCCTTAATTCCATGTAAATCAGGTATGGTGAGACATACCTATGATCCTGAACACCCAAGTAATGAAGGCAAGAGGATAAGAAGTTCTATGTGATCCTCAAATGCATAGATAGCTTGAGCTATATGAGACCTATCTCAAACAAAATTAAAAGGAATATTTGATGTGAGGATCACCTGCTTTATGTCTCAAACTGAATCTGACTAGTTGATGATGAATCCCATTTTCTGTTCTTGTAACCACAGGGAAAGCCTGTCTCAGGGTTTCTTCAGAGCCCTGTGTATACAGGTAAACCAAGCCAATATAGACAGAGGATTGTAGGACATTTCTAGACTTGACCATGAGAAGTCTTTTAGGATTTCCATGCTCCAGGAAGAAGGACACCAGACCAGTTATTTACAGAAGAACCACAGAACTGCAGTGCTGAAATTACACAGGCAGTAGTGGGACTCAGACACAGATTTTGATTGTATTCATCTTCAGACTTTATAAGGATTGCTTTTATAGTAGCCAATCTTATTTTACCAAATACATGTGTCGAGAGGCATCTACAACCTAACAGGCATTGTTGCTGGATAGAACGCAGGGTAAGAATGTTGGCTTCAGTCTCCCCGAGGTTTTGTTTGGGTGGATGAAAGTCCCACGTTTTAGATAAACGTGGATAAGATATACTATATTTATTCTGAGTGAAAACCAGGCTTGTGCGTCTCTGGAAAAGCAGAAATAAGATTGCCGCTCCCAGAAGGCTATCTGTCTTTAGACATATTTTATGATTTTTTACTATTGTAGTCAGCCTATCTGTGTTCAGTTAATTTGAGGTAGACTGATGAGATTGGAACTTTATATCTGAAGAACTGACCCCAGAAGCCATGTCAGACATTTTTGTGGCTATCTAGGCTAGGGTGAGTGATGAATCTCACCTTTTGCACAATACTGTGCCAATTCCCCATGAAACAATGAGAACACAATGACAGCAACAATTCCCCTTTTCACCTTCCTAATCACTTCAAAATCTTTAGATCACTGTATTCTGTTGCTTTTCCTATGCCATATTTCTCATTGTTCCTGCTTCCAAGTAAGTGATTGGACTAAGCCTCAGGAAGGTTTGCTGATTGCTTTAAGTGTACACTCCTCAGTATTGTCAGGTCCCAAACTAAAACTCAACTGTTCTGGAAGACAAAGTCCAAGTTACTCCTAATCGATCAAATTCTCTCTCATGAGCAACACATAGTCTAAGAAATGAATACAGGATATAGCCTGGAATATGTGAGAACAGATTTCCTTGTTATACCTCTTACACCTAGACTTTTCATTTAAGCAATGTGTTCCAAGTTAAGCAGATACCTTGAACACTACAACAGCAGGCTATATTTGCTGATAAGATTTCTCAGAAAGTAAGTTTCATTTCTGAAGACAGGGAGAAGATGGTGATTTGTAGACTTTGTCTTTATTAGTGTCCTTTCCTACCTTGTCTGAGCGCATGTACTGCCTTATAACAATAGACTTCTGTTATGCGGCAATTAATTTAGAGATAAAAAGCTTCTGCCTTGGAAGAAAGCTTAAGATGCAGGCAGTACTAAAGAGAGGTGAAACATTCCAACCTGGAGGGAAGCTTCTTAAACTCAGGAAATGAAAAACGAAAGCTTTAGGAAGTTCCTAAAACAGACCAGATTCACTAGGCCACTCCTTCCCCAAATATCTGTAACTGGTGAGAACTTTTAGAAGATACTCTATAGGTAAGCAGAGCGGCTTAGAAGAGATTCAGATCAGCTTGACTGCCTAGAAAACACACTCCTCAACCTGTCCAGCTGCCTAAATGTTGTATAGTGTGTTCCTGGCTGCCAGCTTTCATGAGCTATTACTCAAGTTGGAGTGAACTTTTGACAATATAACTGTCTTTGAGTCTTTTCTTACATGTAAATCATCATTCCCTTGATCCCTTATAAAAAAGTCTAGTAAACTAATTAGTTTCCAAAGCTGGACTTTGATGAGATTGTTACTTTTTTGTTACTGAGTGGATAGACATTTGTTCTTGTCTCCTCAGGAATGGTTCCATTCTAGAGCGAAGATGTTGGCCTTTTTAACAGAATGCTGGGCAGATAGTTGGTTACATGGTTCTTCAACTCTGACACCTGAATGATCCTTCTAAAGCATAGAAATTATTATACTACCTAACGTAAGCTACCCAATCTCAATAATACTATTACATGCAGTTCTGACCACTTGGCTAACTTCACACTTCCCCTAGAGGTCTTGCTTGAATCATATTATGTTTCCTGTTGTACTTTGTATACAGCATTGTCTTTCCCAGCCCAAGATCGGCTTCTCTCTGTGTGGCTGGTCACTGATTGAACAGGTCCACTTACCTCCTATGGAAAGTCCTTTGTGTTTGTGTCACATCTCTATGATTTCTTACTTTCTCCTCCAGGCCAACTCAAGCACTTCCACGTCTATGATTGATTCTATCTGGATAGACCTCTAATTTAGTAATTTCTAATAAGTATGGGTGAGGATATTGAAAGAGCAGGTAGTTTCCATCCAATATAGAAAAGAACAGAAGACGGACTGACGGACTATAACATGACAAATGGCATCTCATACTATAAGAAGTATTGGCTTTTTATTTGAAACTATAAATATCTTTAAGAGTTCTAGAAGTACTAACACAGGAGACATTCCTATGTGATTGTGCATCTACAGTGGTTGATCAAGAATAAGATCCACTGAAACAGAAACATATAACAAACGAGCACTTAGTCTATTAAATTTCCTCAGTTAATCTACAGTAGAATGAACATTCATTTAGTTTTCCTCTTTATTTATCTGTGGCCTGAGTTTCCAGCATTTGAAGTGAGTTCTTGGTGGGGTATCCTGATCTCTCCAACATCTCCTGGGCAGAGCCAACAAACATCAAAACAAAAATGAACAATAACAACAAAAAACCACCCAATCAACCAATCATCAAAAAGAACAATAACAACAATAACACACACACACACACACACACACACACACACACTACCAACCAACCAAACAAACAAAACAACAACAACAAGAAACCAACACAACAACAACAAAAAAAAAACAACCCAGAAGAAGGCAATGGACTCCTGAGTAATATGGAAGCTACAGGGCAAGGCTGAAGTCAAGTATCATTTTACGTGGCTTCTTTATTTTTCCAATATTGAAACTAATAGGGGCCCTGTTATTTTTTCCTAAGAAAATCAATTGGGGATTTCAAGTGCCTGGTGTGTGCTTAGAGACCTTCCTGTAATGCACAGTGATGTCCATTGTGACATGCTGGCTACCTAGAGATGCTTTGGGTAAAATATTGTGGTTTAGATGCAGTCAGGAGACTGCAACTCCATTGAAGCTCATTTTTGGGGACTTGGGAGAGCTACTGAAGGAAGCTGTTGGAATTTTGGACAAGATCAGTGGTCGCGACTGTACTCTGAGAGTGACAGCAAGGAAAAGCAGTGTTCAGTGTCTGTGTGATTTACAATGGAGTAAATGAAAGCTCTCATGCCTTTAGAGCAAATGCCAGGTTCTCAGGTTCTCAGGGAAGCAGCATCAGCTCAGCTCTTGTTAGACTCTAAAAGGTTCATATGTGAAAGATGCCCAGTCCATGTCACTCAGTCATCTCACTTTCCACAGCATTAGCACCAAAGCCATTTTTATAAACTTATTTTGCCCTCCCAGTCCCCACCAAGAACCACTGACTCAGTGAGTCTAGGCCTCTTAAGCACATATTGTGGAATTTTACATTTTTATTAAATCATGAACTTTCTTTTTTATAAATTTAATATATAATACATTATAAAATTTCAGCAAACAATGGTGTAAATATTCTTTCTGTAATAAACTGATTCATTCTCTGTACTGTAGAGAAACAGCCAATGGCTATGTTGAACTGAGTCACAGTAAATTGCTTTTATTTTCAGACAGTGACTTTATTAAAGATGAGTTTGTGACCTCCAGTTTAATTGAAGTGAAACAATGCTATTCTTGGTATGTCGTTCAAAGATTTACAGGGCAGACAGAAACATTCATTTGAAAGTCACATGACACATTCAAAATAGCATTGAAGAAAAATTTTCTAATTAATTGAATTCTGTGTTAGATATTTATTTAACTTGTTCCAATTGTTTTACAACAGTAGCTATAAAGAAATTTAGCTCAGTGTAATTAAGGCCCTGGGTTCGGTCCCCAGCTCGAAAAAAAAAAAAAAAAAAAAAAAAAAAAAAAAAAGAATGAACTGATTAGGAGCAGAGACTTTTAACTGGCCAAAGTGCCAAGAATCAATAATAGGAAAGTTCCTGGCCCTAGCTGGGAAGGCTACAACACCCTCTTCAAACCTTAGACAGCACCAAACAAGGTAAAGCCGAAAAAAAATGTAAAGAACTAAGGATGAGAAAACAAAATGTCCTCTAAACATGGCATTGTACTTGTGAACACTCTGCAGCTGTGATTATCTACACAAGATTGGCCCCATCAACGTTCCATCATGATTGAGGGTGGGCCTATGAGGCCCTCTCCCCACTCCTACAACTATCAGTAATTCATACTTGTGGGTGGAGGGGTGTGGCAGTTGTCCTTGCTCTACTGAATGTGAATTTTCCTACAAAACTTCCCTAACTCTATCGTGTGTTATGTTTCCCATAGAATGGGAGTTGGATTACTTTTTTCTCTTGTCATCTGTTTTTTGACCTCCAGCTTTGTGCCTGGAGAAAATAGGAACTCTATGAATACTTGCTGAATTAATGAATTCACCCCTTCCTGTGAAGGAACAACCATGTCTTTGGACTGCAGGATTATGCACTGAGGAATGTGTTAGGAGATTTCAATCACTCGGACTAACTGCACAGACATGGATTGTCACGCCTATGGCATGTCTATAGGTTATCTGCTCGGCCCTACTACCCCAAGGATTCAACCCACACAACACACCAGTGTACTGAAGGCTGTTGGCACTGGTCGTGAGATGGCACGTACCTAAATAGAGAAAGGGTACAGTGAACAATATGATTTAAAAACTCAAAATGGTACAACCGTTTACCAGCTTGCAGGATCAAAAGTCACTCAGAGTGACTGAGGCAGTACTGAGAAGTCCATCATCAGGAGAGGCTGGGGACTGTAAACCCTGCCCACACAGGCTGTATTTTTTTGTTTGTGTTTCTTTGCTTAAAGCTCAACAGTAGCTTATGGTAAAATTCACCACATACACTTAAATTCTTTTAAACTTTCTGAATTTTGTAAAGACAGCATAAAATATAAACTTAATGTACCAAGTAAACAAAAAATGGTCTCTCTGTGTCCTTATATTTTTTCTACTAATTTTTTAACCTTTCTTTTTAAACTTAAAACATATTTGTTAAGATGAAGACACAAACATTTATTAGCCTAGGCCTACACAAGGTTAGGACCATCACTGTCCTTGGGTTCCACTTGTGTGTCCGGAAGGTCTTGGGAGCTGTTGTCCAGATGGAGCCACCATCTCCCTGAACAGTGTCTTCTACAGGACTTGCTAAATGACCTGTCTCAGTTGTTTAAAACACTTTTGTTCAAAATAGCTACTTAAAATTGTTTTGGGCCACTCTAAGAGAACAATTAAAAGAATATTCAAGTGTATATAATAGGGCTAGAAGTGTGATTCAGTGGATCCCATACATATATTGCAGGAGACCTGAGTTCTGGTCTCAGGATCCATGCCATGAGACTTATAAGTATCTATAACTTTAGTGTCGGGGGATCTGACACTTTTAGCCTCCATAAACACCTGAACTCATGTGCACATATCCACATTCAAACACACACGTACACTCACAATTGAAATACTAATATAAATCTTGGGGGAAAAGGAAAAGAAAGGAAATAAGGAAATAAAAAAGTAACAAAGAAAATATAGACGAGTAACAGTTAATTTTTCTCACTACTATTATGCCTTGCAAATCATTTAATGTGCTACAATGTGTATTTGATGACCAGGGCAGTACAATTGTTCAGACCAACATCAACACCAACACATTGACATATAACACTCTGTGCGGTGACATTGTAATATTATAACATCTAATATATTAGTAATCGATATAGTAACTGTGATCTTATGAGACCAACACTGAAAACTGCCATGAAGCACTGAAGGACAATGTGATTGGTTCCAAACTACTTGCATACAAGACCTTGTATATTGTGTCTCTGATTAGCTTGAACAAGGTCCTTTTGCAACAGTGCTTTTAAGTTAGTTTATACCCCTGGATTTAGTATTGCTGAAAATTCTGTGTATTTACTCTCACATTGGCTGGGGCTTGTACATTTGACTCTATTGATTGGAATATGTATCAGTCCCCTTTTCTATAAGTCAAACTCCTACTCAGGCTTTAAAGCATGGGTTGTCTCACCACCCACAGTGTGGATAGAGCAGTTAATCTACATTTCCTGTGGTTTTCTATAGCAGTTGAGAACTGAAATCTCAGGCAATAATTCAGTGTTTTCTCATCACTAATAGCAGAGAGCTTAGCTCGTAGTAAATGTACCTTAAGTGCTGGTTGAATTGACTTGCATTGTGTCTGCATGGCAGAAGAAGCCAGCTATCTCTAAATCATGTGCAAATCACAGGATATGATTGCAGTGTTGGAGAATGGTAATTATGCACGGTCCACTGAGTAGATGATATTTAAGGAAATGGGCTCCTAGAATAGCCTTCAGCTCAGCAAACATGCCTCAAGCACCTACCCAATGTTTGACGATGGAGACACGACTGTGGACAAGCCACTCTTCTCATCTCAAGAAGCTGTTATTCAAGAAGAGAAATAAATGCATAAACACAAAATTACAGTGCAGTGTGCATACGATTTCTACCAGGACTGTGTGTGGTCTTCAGCTCCGTTTCTTTTTGGGTACAAAGGGGAACTACATTGCCCAGAATCCTTTGCAAGAAAGTTGTAGGTCTATGCACATTTAGGGTCAAAGAAACATCAGCAGAGGTAAGTGATTCCAATTCCAATTTCATTTACTCAATAATCCTTGAGATCTGTTGCTTTTCTGCATCAGAAAATTTAACAGAAAACTCCAAAGCCCTGAGAAATGACAGAGCTGTAAGTGGAAGGAATCTATCGTTCTAAGGGTTACCTGAAATTCTACAGGACAGATACTATAAATATATGCAGTCATGATCATTTTGGCTAATTTTAAAATAGAATCAACTATACAATTCATTTAGTAAACAAATATATATGAAAAAATTATTACTAAGGATCAGACACAGAAAGCAAAGATGAAAAAGGAATATTAATCATCACATGAAAGGGAAAAGAAGGAACAGCTTTCTTTATGATGTCTTTTAGAGTTTAATCATGAAGGCAAGGAATAGATTCAACGTCTCAAGGAGATAATAAGCAGGAATGTATGAAAGATCTAAGCAGATAATAGATCTTTACCACTTGGCTCTGCTATCCTGACCACAAGCTTTTTCTATTTCAATCAAAAGGTATTCCGAAGAAAGCATTCTGAGGGACTGGAGAGGTAGCACAGGTAAAGGTGCTAACTGTACCAGTTTGCCTCCCTGGGTTCTGTCCCTGGGCACTATTTTATAAGACAGATGTGATAGCAAGCATCTACAATCCCAGTACTCCTATAAAGGGGTAGCGGCTGGAGACAGAAGAGTTGACTGAGAGCTCATAGTGCAGCTGGCCTGGAATGGGCAGCAAAAGAGCAGATGTGAAAGAGACCCTGACTCAACAAGGTAGATGGTGAGAACTGATTGCTGAAAGTGTTCTTGTGGCAGCCACATGCACACTTCAGTAAGCATGTGCCAACACACACACACACACACACACATCATATATATATATAACAAAGGAATAACAAAATGTGAACAGCAAACCTTCCTGTAGTAAATGACTCTAATAAGGAGTCCATGGGAGGCTATCCTCTTCAATAGCAAATTTTCCATGACAGGGAAGCAGGAAGGACTCCCAGTGACCTAGAATTTCTTAGAGTAACCTACCTAAGTAGACAAGTCCAATTGTGAAGGCCATGCTTTGTGGATGGCAGAAAACATTCAAAGAAAGAAATGAGATGACCAAATTCTCATAGGTGTTAGGGTCTAAAACCAGAGCCTAGCTTCTTAACCATCTTGCCTAGGCCCTTTCACACTAAGATCGTTTGAAAGAGGAGAATTTCCGTCTCTTTCAAGGCTAAGAAGACTGTCAAGGCTTATTGGCTTTAAATCAAGAGAGGAAAATAAAGGACATTGAACTCCTATCAAACTCTATACACTTTCCATTCATTCTCATTGATCAACTTTCTGATAGCATAGTAGACACAACAGTTTATAGATGAAGTACTTGAGTTAATGGGATGCTCTCTGTCTAAGGATTTCTAGATTCAAGGCCATTCAGTATCAATTCATCCCTTTATTGTTATTTTGGGCAAAAGATTGATGCTGGAAGTGTGTGTCTCACTGTGGTCTCCCCTAGCAAGAGTCTAGTAGGGACATCTCTACTCCATTTGCCTTCTACTTTATGGCTTCCACGAAATCATTCTAACTCTCCAAGGCTTAGGAATCAAGCTTGGTACCAGGCTTAGCAATTGGTATTTAATACTCTGGCTAGTTGGATCCTGAAAGACAATCCTGGAGCTGATACAATAAAATCTTGTACTGAGGACATGTTCACCTGTACACACAACTGCTGTAAATTTAAATTACAAGCATAGTGTTGATATTTAACTTGATATTAATTATTTGAAAGAAAATCAAATAACCTGAACAAGACTATCCCCTCTTCAACTTATTAATAGATGTGAGTTTAACCCACACTATTATTTCACTGTCAACGTAATAGAAAAAAAAAACCTACAGATGTATCTGGCATGTGAGTTGTCTGGTCAGTGTTATTCATACCCAATCAAACTCTCATTCTTAGAATCCCTCATGTAAGTCATAGGCAGTGATTTTGAAAATTAATTTTGCATAATTGTGATGTCAGTAATCTGTGTGAATTGTTTGTATGGATGCCACACCTTGTCAATAAAAAGCTTGTCAGAGCTGGATGACATAAGGAGTGTGAGAGCCCATTTATTCCACGCATGTGTGGGGACGAGGCACTGGAGAGTGGGAGAGTCAATATGTACAAGACCGTGCTTAGGAACCAAAGTAGCAAGTTAAATAAAAGAAAAAAGTTCTTCTGTACTGGGTGGCCAAGGTGAGGTCAGTATAAATATTGGCCCTGGCACTGCCAAGGCCATGTTTTGCATGACGATAATTTAATCAAGATGTGTTGGTGACAAAAGGCTTATCAAACAAAGAATGTTTTAGTACACAGGTAGACTTGTTTAACCAAAGTGACACCCAACTTTTTTCACAAAGCTACTGTAAAATTCATATCCGGCCTTGCAAAATTTCATGTCCATAGCCAAGACTGTGATGTGTAAATCGACTGTATACTTGACATGTTTGTTGTTCATCATAAAAATGTCTTCCCTGCTTTTCTCAGGAATCAGGGATGTTTATTCTTAGTGCTGTAGAAGTAAAATGTACAACAAAGATGAGAAGTGAAATCTGAGAGTTCAAACACAAACCTAGGAATTCTGTACTGTTTTTGCACACTAAGTTAACACATTGTCCCATTTTACTCATGAGAAAACTAAAACATGGTGAATTTCAATGCCACAACTTTCTCTACCTTTCCTAGTAGCTATAATAAGCAAAACAAAACAAAACAAAACAAAACATGAAAATCATCCTGCTTTAAACTTGGAACACACACACACTTAAATCAAACATCTAAGAGGCAAATTTATGATTCAATTGTCAATGTGACTTTTACTACTCCAGTTTCTTCTCAGAGAAGTTAGAGGGAAGGATGTCTTCTACAATAACCTACCCATGATCAGTTTCTTCAGGTAAGAACCATAAGATCCAGATTGATCCAAGGCCAGAAAGGAAAAAGAACGTAACCCTGATGTTAACCTGATGTCTGAAAAAGAGGAACAACTTTCATAGTGCAGGCAGAAACACAATTTCCCAAGCAGTAAAATAACTGTGGCATTCACTTACTACTTTATGTACCACACACACACACACACACACACACACACACACACACACAGAGAGAGAGAGAGAGAGAGAGAGAGAGAGAAACACACACACAGACACAAACACACACACACATAGATGGGGAGGAGATAGACAGACAGATAGACAAGAGTCAAAGACATACACACATACACAGAGATTCAGAGTACACTAATCCAACAAACATTATTGTCAACAGAACCATAAAACCACTCATGATACAAATATGAGGACACTGAACTATTGACAGAGCATTCAAGGACGGTGACTGGTTACAGGAAGCAGAGGTGATGGGCAGTTCACCCTCAGGTCTAGCAAGAGCAAAATCTCTTAAATAGAAATTTAAAATAAGTCCTCTTTATATTTCTTAAAGAAAATTTCCATTCTTGAAGATGCCCTCCTAAGTAGAACTTTCCGAATGTATTTAGGTGTGCCTGGTAAAATGTGAAGCTGCTTTCTATCCACACTCAGCATTTGGTATGTGTACACCCACAGTAGCCCAGCTCTCTGAGTTCTGCCTTAGCAAAACCATAGCAGTTTTTGTGTTTTTTTTGCACTTCTGCCCATTTACTGAATTTTAAAACACTAGCCTGCTTCATTTCTTCTCGTGACAGCTCTTTGGTTAGTGATGGCTTCCATAAGTGGCTGCTCCAGAATTTCTGTATGTGTGTGTGTGGTGGAGGAGGGAGTCTGATCATAAAGGACAAAGGTTTTTTAGACACCTACCTCTGTTAGATACCTACCTCTGTTACACCTACCTCTATGCAGCTAGCACACTGTATGATCTCTTCTTTGTGTTCACTTGCACTAACTTGGAAGGTCTTATATTTAGCCACTCCCACTCCCAACCATCCCGAGGAACACTTGCTGTCTTCCAAAAGGACATGGGAACTTATTGGCAGTGCCTCTAGTCTCTGAACAAACTCATTATGATGTCTCTCCTGACAATCCTCAGCATTCGGCTTCCTGAGGTAAAGAGCTGGAGAGCTACTTCTGTCTGAAGCCTGTGGTGAGGGCAGTGTTCCTGTAAACCCACAAATCTGTGCTGTGTTCAGAGAAGATAAATGGATCAAGAATTCAGGGACTACGGGTTAAAAATTAACTCCAGAAAATATTCTGACTAAGCAAATGCGACGGAAAAGCTTGTT
The DNA here is from genome assembly GCF_011064425.1 of Rattus rattus. NCBI lineage: Eukaryota > Metazoa > Chordata > Mammalia > Rodentia > Muridae > Rattus > Rattus rattus. The sequence goes on from NC_046154.1 coordinate 95,474,192, forward strand.
AATACACTTGTGCTTCAGTGTATGTCTCAAGGACATCTTAGGAAGTTCACAAAGCCTGGGTCTGGGTGGAGGATACCCCTTTTATAGTGTTTCAGACAGAAGAGAGGACTAATTTTCTCCAGTGCAGCACGTTTTGATGTTTTTCTGAGCCTGCTGACAATTATAAGATTCAACAAATGTGAGAATGCTCAGCCGCCATGCTAGGTGGCCTAATTCCAATTACATGTGTTTGAATTTCCAAATATCTTCTCTGACAGAAGTACCCTGATCCATAATCATAATATTGACAAAAACAAAAACAATAACAAATCTTTTTGTTTGTCTTCCTTGACATTTGTTCTTCTCAACATCCTTGAGAGGGTGGTGTTAAAAGCTCTGTTTCACTGCAAACAAAGCCATGGTTTCAATAAGTGACGTGATTTGCTTTTAATTTTACAGTGAATTGCTAAAGCTCTGGGAAAGCTGAAGCTCCCATTCAGTGGAGTGAAGTGGGGACACTTTCAGTGTTTGGGTCACCCTGTTTGAGAGCAGACCCTTTAAAAAAAAGAATCCCAGGAGTATCAGCTCAACGTAGAATCAGGTGATGAGGCAAGAGGAAGTAGAGAGAGGTTGTTCTCTGGAAAGCAGTCCAGCCATTCTTGCCTCTTGTCTTTTCTCTTTTACTGCCTGCTTCTCTCCACCTGAGTTTGACAGAATTAGAAAAGGTCAGAAGCACTCAATGACCTGTCCTAAGAAAACCTAGCCCAGAAGACCCACATCAATTCTGGTCTAGGCTTGATTTTCTGGACCTGGATTTTCTACTACATTGGAATAGTATTAGCCAGGCATAGGGTCACAGGCCTGGCATTGCAGTGCTTGGAAGGCTGAGGCCGGAAGACTGTGAGTTCAAGACTAGCTTAAGCTACATAGAAAGATCATGAAGCATGTTAAATTTTAGCAATCAGGGAAGTACAAATGAAAACTACATTGAGATTTCATCCAACCCCCGTCACAGTGAGTACCATCTAGACAACAATGGACTGAAGAAAATAGCTAGTAACAATGGAGAAGAACGAAAACACTTTCACACACTGTTGTGGGATGAAATATTCCCTAACCATATGGAAGTCAATATGAAGGTTTCTCAAGATACTAAACCTAGATTCTATATGATGCATCTATATCACTCCTGGGTATACAAGCAGGGCTCTGTGAACCTAGAACGGATCTACCCACGGGACCATGCTTGCCCCTGCTGTTCATAACAGCTAAGAGAGCCAGTCTATAGTCCACAAGCAGATGAATGACTGAAGAAAAAGTGATGTGTATGCAATGAAAAAAGGAGAGAAAAGAAAAGGAAACTGTGGCGTTTACGGGACAGGGGGTGGACCTGGATAGCACTATGTTCAAGGATATCATCTAGACCCAGAAAGACCAATGTGGTGTACTTTCTCACAAAAATGGTGTGGAAACAGAAGCTATTTGAGGAAAGAAAGTGAAAACCGGAAGAGCAAAGAGAGGAGAGAGAAGTTAACAGGAGGTAAAATTGATCAAAACACATGTGTGTACAGGAACCAAAATGTTACAGAGGAAATAACGAGATTCAGGGAGTCTGGGAACCTTATAAGCAATGGTGGGCCTGTAAATGCATAGCAACAATGAAAGGAAAGAAAGTAGAGTCCTAATTTGCAGCATTTGTTGGCTTCTGTGGCAGAATTTCTCCACTATGGCTCATTTCGTGCTACCAAGTTCGATCTCAGTGGGCCAGTAAAACACCTTAGAGCAAAACCATTGGCTCTTCCAAGCTACTGAAACCCTTTCCAGCAAACCTCCAGCTAGTCAACTGGCCATGGAAGGGCATGCAACAGCCTGTGTCTCCAGCCAGGTAGTAGGCATTAACAGACCTTCAGCCTCCTTTAACAGGGACCGTGTAGCTACGCAAGACCAAAGCAGATGAGTTATGGAGAACACACCTAGGTATGGCTTTAACTTCAGTACATTTACCTCAGGACTCATAAAGTACCATCGAGTGACAGATCAAAATTAAAGTCTAGACTATTCTAAGGATTCTAAAAATTTCCCTCCTCTAACAATGTGTGCACGTTTGCAAGCTCAATGTAGCGACAAGATGTCAAGACATTCACCTAGCCAGTGCAAATGTTGATACTGTGTTCTACATGACATAGAAATACACTTGATTTCCAGCTCTTTCCCTTCACGAGTTGCTTCGCCTTTATCTTCTCTGTGAACCCGATAAGCTAGGCTAAAAGACTCCACTGGACACTGTGCTTCAACTTTCTTCGCATGTGCTAAGTGGAAGTGTTTGTTTTCCTTGCATCTGCCTGGGTAAACTCTCAAGCCCTGTCAGCTTCTGTCCCCCCTGTCCTCTGTGGATCTTTGAGGGATACTCACAAAGGACATAATGACAGACGGCCATTCATTCAGTTCCCGTTTAAATCCAGTAGTGGGGCTATTGACAAGCGTGTGCATTTTGCATTTTCAATAATTTTCCCACAAGTTCAAGTAATATACTTGTCACCCTTCAGAGGCCTGGGAACCAATCTTATCTGCTTTGTCACAAAATGGTACCTGCCTGAGTAAACAGGAAGGCAGAATAGCGAGGCAGCGCTTTGCTCTGCAAGTGTAACCTAATTCGCTTAGGCAAACAGCATCATGGCTGCCAGATTCAGCAAGTTTACTCTCAAGATATAAGCTTCTCACCTTCAAGGACACAAACAAAGAAACAAACACAAACACTATTGTGATATTGTTCCAGGGACTCCCTTAATCCTTGACAAACAGAAAGGAGCACTGATGAGTGCCAGTGTTTAGAAATGAACTTCCCAAGAAACAGGGGTGTGTGAAGCTTCCTGCCTTAATTCCTGTATGATTCGGCAAATTAATTTGTAATCTAGTGCTTGTTATCTCAAGAGTTTCTAAGTTCTGTGCTATACGAGTGAGGACTCGTTTCAGGTTAGCATCCGCTATGGGAGGTGAGAATTCAGATCTTTCATCCTTTGCCCTACTTAATACTGTTCCCCTGTTGGCACAAGCTATCTGTATGTTAACTATGGCTCACTCCGCTTTCAATATTTGTATTAACACGATTACATAAGTGCTGGCCATCGTTTATCATAAGGTGTATTTCCTTTCTGGCAGAGTAACTCTGATTTCCAGAGTCTGCTTTTGTGTAGGTTTTATAGCATATATTACCAGTTTGTTCACAATTCTTCCCCAACTCTGAAAATAATCTCCTCTTTGCATAGTCAAACAGAACCGGCATTTAATGAGGAAGCACCCCAGTGCCTTCTGAAAGGATCACCTTTGGGATGTCTTTGAAAGCACTCCATATTGTGTGGGTCCACAGGCTCTTCCTGGATCCCACTTCAGTCTTAGTTTTCTACGTGTTGTGGTGGATGATCTCAAATGGTTTCATAAATCACAGTATGGAACTAGTAACTTTCTGAGAATTGTTTTGGGGGTGTGTGCGTGTGTGTGCACACACATACGTGCCATGGCAGGCATGTACACTTCTAAGGGCAACACTGGACAATTGTTTTCGCTTTCCAGCTAGTTTGAGTCAGGGTCTCTGTGGTTCACTGATGTACACCAAGGTAGCTGGCCTAGGAATGTCAGAGGCTTCTCCTGTCTCTGTCTCCAATCTCCAGTAGAATCATGTCTTGCTTTAAATGAATGGTTCAGGCCCCAAACTCAGGTCCTTTACTCACTGAACTGGCTTCCAATGCTGGAGACCTTTTAAGTTGAAAGGTATTTATTTTATTATCTTATTTGTTTGACTGGGTCCAACATGGTTAAAAAGCAATTATGACTACATTAAGAATGTTGTTCTGGTTTGTTTGTTTTTATTTTATTTTTATATTTTAGAGAGAGAGAAAGAATGAATTTGGGTGCAAGGGAAGTTGTGGAGGAGTTGGGCGAGGGGAGACTATAACTGAAATATATTGTATAAGAATTCAATTTCCATAGGGAAAAAAAGCATGCCATGAACAGATTATTACCATTTGGCTTTTGTTTGTTTATATTAAAAACACATCTTGCTGCATTTCTGAAGAATTATAGAGCTTTGTTTAATGTTCAATGGTACAAAATTGTATGACGGTATGTTTGTGATAATGTCAGTGTGAGAATGTTATAGGGACATGTCATAGTATAATTGTGATCGCGATAATGGCAGCATAGTTTTGTTTCAACCTAAAAACATTTGAAATTCTGAAATGGATTTATTGAATTATTTCTTTAGTCATTCAGCCTTCGTTTAATATTTTTCTTTCCTGAATTTACTTTTTTCTAGATGCTATAATTTCTGAAATGCTTCCTTTTTTACATTTTCCTATCTTTGATACCTTCTCTTTTTTAATGTCATTTCTTCAAATTTACCTTGAGAGATTTCGATTCAGTGTTTTTATTTCAAGCTTCATAGCTTTATGTAATACTTCCTCTGTCTAAAATCCTGCCCTTTTTAATGGATCCAAATTCTTTTTTCACCTCTTAGGAAATAATAAAATCAGCTTTTTAAAGTTAATATCAAATCTCAATTTCTGAATGCCTTTCTCAAGTGTTTACTCGTCTTGATTTCTGTGCTCTGAATTGTTTTCCACAGATGTCACATAGTTAAGTGTAAGATACTAAAAATCTGTATACATGGTGGGGCTCTCCATGAGACTAGAGTTACCCAGTCTGATCATCACATGCCTTCACACCATTACTTGCACTCTTGTCTCTTGGAATGACCACATCCCCCAGAGAAGCCTTTTTTAAAGCCTCCTACCTCAAGGTATAGACCAGGATACTTCATCCTGGATGCTGTTAGAGAGGACGAGCCAACTAAGACATTGTCTCTGCCTCTGCTTATAGTTTTGTTGCTGCTGTTGTTTCAATTTAGTGAAAGAGGGTGTCTTGGGGAGCTTGTGTCTTGTATGCGCCCGGTAGAACTGTGCTCAGTTCTGGGTTTGAACCCCATTTTAAAATGTCTAGTCTGGATACCTTGGGTGACTTATCTCCTACATTTAGTTTTGTCTCCAAATTCACTGCCATCTCCAACTTTTGGAACGTGTAAATCTCGGTAGAATATGCTTCCCCTTTAGTTGTAAAAGTCAGAATGATGTGATTCATAGGCAGGCCTATGTATGGGAAATGCGTGTCCCTTCTCACTCCCTTTCTGCTGCAGTTGTCTCCATTGTTATTCTGCATTGTTCTGTGGCTGTCTTATCCTGTGCCAAGAAGTATGAAGGAGATGAGATGTTTGCCTGACCTTGAAGAACTCACATTTCACTGGTAAATTTCACATTAAAAGCTGTGAGTCAGGTACTGAAAGAAAAATGCAATCGCCCATTTTTTAGTGAGGCCTCTGATCAATGCTTCTCAAAATTTCAGTCTCCTCTTGTAGGCTTTTATCATACTGAAAGGCAAGAGGGAACAAGTGGTCCTAGGGTCTAGGTCAGTAGTTCTAAACTTTCCTAATGCTGTGTGTGGCCTTTTAATACTCACCACCTCATGTTGTGGTGAGGGCCTAACCATAAAGTTATTTTGTTACTTCTTCATAACTGTAATTTTGCTACTGTGATGAATCGTAATGTAAATAACCGTCATGCTGGATACCTGGTATATAAGTCCCAAAGAGGTCATGACCCACAATCTAAGAAACACTGGTCTAGGCCAGAGGGATTTTCAGAAAGAAAAATAATACTTTTGTACTGACACTATCAGTCCAAACATGTAATGAAATTCTCACCTTTGTAATTTCCAAACAGATAACTTTGAAAAAAACTTTTTTTGGGGGGCTTGGAGGATTGACAACCCCCAAAGAGTGAAGACAGAAGAGAGAGATTGGCTGAGATGTTTTGCAGCTCATTCTGGTGCCGGTGCATTGCCACGGCACCTCCTGTAATCTTCATTCTGCTCCTTGACACCTACAGGGGAGTAGACCGAGGCTCCAAAGTTCAAGTCTTTTGCCCAGATCACATGGTTAGAAGTGCACGGAACTGTGATTCAAGTTCTTCTGAGAAGACTCATATCTTTGATAAACACTCTTGGAATGGAACCTCTTTTGTTTCCCACTTGCACATTAGTGAGAAGTGGGAAAGAAATTGGTGTGAAATCTTGGAGAGCTTCTTTCCCCTGGAAAAATGGACTGGGAAAGAAATCTCCACTTACCATTCCGTTTTCAATAGAATTTACTGTGTGGTACAGGTCAGGGGAATGATGCCAGGTCCCAGGCTGAACAACGTCCTAAATGGTAGGAATGTGATTTAGGAACATCTAGCTCTGAGGAGCACATTGCCTGTGCCATGTTTACTCTTAGCTGGCCTGTTATTTCAACACAAGGCTGGTGACCCTCCCATTCAGGGTGTACTTTCCAGTAGTCAGTCAGCAATGCTTTGAGGAGAAGCCAATTGCAGATGAGAAGGCAACATTTTCACACTGGTGTCATCTTATGTCCCTTCCTCATCCCCACAGGCAGACGGAGCAGTCTACAGAGAGAGAGAGAGAGAGAGAGAGAGAGAGAGAGAGAGAGAGAGAGAGAGAGAGAGGAGAGAAGGTTAGATTGACCCAGACAATATTGTAGTTGAACAATGGGGACCTCACACTGTAGAGGCAGAAAATCTGACAGGTGTTCCATCTGTGACATTGATGTTTCACTGCTAGATGTTGGTGTTGGAGTCTTGTCTATATTGGATGCCTGAAGAAGGTATTTCTGATATCAGCAAAGGAATGCTGGACAGGTGAACTTGTCAGTGAGAGTGAGGACAAGCAGGTAAAGACCGTTTCTTGCTTTCATGTCCTTTGATCTGGGCTACCACCAGAAGGTGCCACATTTAGGGTAAAACTTCCCAATTCAAATGATCTGATCAAGGAAATCTCTCCCAGGAGTGTCCAGTGGGTTGCTTTTTGGTTAATTTCAGATCCAATCCAGTTGACAATCAAGATCAGCCATCATCGGCCCAGACAGAGTCAGGTACAGGCTTTTGGAGGCTGGAGGAGCTACCTCAAAATTCCTAACTCCTATATTTTACTCCTAATGTATGTAGCAAGGATGGGGCTTAGGATACAGCTCATTTGATAAGATTGTTCGCCTAGCATGCAAAAACAGTGTGGGATGGAACATGCATATAATTGCAGCACATGGGACTTGGGGCTTTAGAAGGTTTACAAGTTAAGGGTCATCCTCAGCTACATCAGAAGTTCAAGATCATCCTTGGATATGTGACATGCCTCCTTGTTCTTTACACACACACACACACACACACACACACACACACACACACACACACAGCACAGAGAGGGGGGAGGGAAAGAGAGGGAGCACAAGGAACTGTCATGTTCCCCTCATCTTTGCCCTGGACTTTGTTGACATTTCTTACTGTGAATCCTTAATTCCATTGTTACTGAACACTTGCTTTATCCAGCTTCTGTGCTAAGCCCTCTATGGATCATTAGTGATTGTTATCATTTAGTGATTTAATTTTTTGTATTATTATCTGTTACAGAAGGTGAAGCAGATTTTGAGAAGGGACTTTACTTGTTCAAGGTAAATCAGAACTGGCTATCTTTAGGTAGTGGAATATTTAAGTCAGGAACTTATACAATGATTTTTCTTCTGAGCATTTGGAACATCCTCCTAGCTCGCCTTCACTCCTTCCCAGGCCCCAGAACTCAGTATTTCATGGCAACCTCCACAAATCTTCACAGAGTTTGACTAAGTGGGTTTAAACAAGATATAAAAGTAGCCATAAACTCCATACCCTTGTATCTTGAAACTGTGAGACTCCAACTGCAAACGTGATATGATTCAAATAGATGGCATTAGGTGTAATCATGTGTGATGTCTTGACAAATGAACCATTAAATTTGGGTATCCAAGGGTTGCGGAGACACGCTGTGTTAACTTGGTGAAGTTCAGTGCTCGTTTTCAATTGCAGCGTTAAGATCTGACTCTTGGTTCAGCTCTGTCTTAGCCCCTGTCCATTTCTTGCCCCAGCGCATAGTCCTAGATAGGGAGTTTCTTACTACACCCGAGGTTCACACTGTATTCTCAGCATCTGTCACTGCTTCCTCTGAGAAAAACTCTTGTTTTTTTACTTAGCTCTCTGTCTTACACACATATATTTTTTTTCCTAACTAACTGAATGCCTCAAGGTCAGGGACAGTGTGCGAATTACAGGTAGTCATTTTTATCCGTGAAGTGCAAATTCAGAGAGGGAAAGTAACTTGTCTCCCAGGATCCAGGAATCTTTGAAGGAGGAGGGCATAAAGGCGTCATCTCTATAGTACATTGCATTTGGTTAGGGCTGCTCTACTCTGTGACACTGGGGTGGATTTTTTTGATTGTCCATTTCTTTTGGTGACCCAGCACCTCAAGGACAAGTCTCAAACATGTCTGGCTCTCACTGCTCTGTTGGCAATGTTGCAGGGGAGGACCTTGGACTTCTCACTCCCTGTCCTTGAGCCTCACTTTACTCAACTATGAAGTGAGCATGTTGGGCCAGATGGCATCAAGCTTCCTCCTTTGATTTCACCCAGGCTGTACATGTGGCTCACATCTCCTCAGTGACCTTGGCACATCAGCAGCCAAACATTGCCAAATGATCCAGCTGAGCTAGGCTGTGGAAATGGGCTGGGGAAGAACGGCACTTTCACACGGGTGTCTGTGCAGGGCGAGTGCTATCACCACATGAAAGTGCCTCCAAGAGATAGGAGTGGTGTATTGGAGAATGCCCGGCAGGCCAGCATTTCAACCCTTCCTACCAACAGCTCCACAGAATCAGAGGCCTTCCTGACACACTGTGACAACATACCAGGTCCAGGGCAAGACACTGTGGGAAGGCAAACCAGAAGTAGACCCAGGACTTCTGAGGGTCTGGTGACCTCCAGACATGCCAGAAGTTGACATCAGGCTCTGCCACTTCTTAGCTCCTGTGACACGTAACAGCAATATTTTCCTCAAGAAGAGACTATGTCACTCACAAAGGTGGTGTTCTTTCCAGGGCAGGCCATCCTAGAGCGCTGTCCCTCCACCTCGTGTCTTCCATAGCCATTGCTGTCCAGGGGAATCCTAACATGAGGTCATCCTTCTTACTACTCCCCAGAAACAAGGAGACACAGGCAGAAAGGCTCTGCGTGTCCTCTGCGCATCTCGGGAGCTATGTCAAAGCCCCTAGCTTCTCCTGGCTCCTTTTCTAGACCAACTTCACCTTAGGTTTCCATGCTTAGTTAGGGAGCCACCGCCTACAGGTCACAGTCCCTGATTTCCTGTGGTCTGACCTGAGCCAGAATCTTCCTTCTCCGCCAAATTCCCACACTGTTTCCTAAATCTGAGCTTGTAGAACTTGTGCACGAATTAGACCAACACCTCAACACCTTCAAGATCTTTTTCTCTGAGACACAAAATACATTGGGGGGTCAAGAGAAGAGAAGGGCCCACAGAGTGGCTCAGTGGGAAGAGGTTTTGACATCTGGAGTTTGATCCCTGGATCCTTTAAGGTGACAGGAAAGAATGAACTCCCAAGAGCTGTCGTCTGATCTCTATGCATATGCTGTGATGTGTGAGCACCTACACAAACACAGAGAGAGAGAGAGAGAGAGAGAGAGAGAGAGACAGAGACAGAGACAGAGACAGAGACAGAGACAGAGACAGAGACAGAGACAGAGGGAGACAGAGACAGACAGAGATAGAGAAAGACAGGGAGGAGCAGAGAGAAAGAAAGGGAGACAGAGACAGAGAAAGAGAGAGAGATAGAGAGAGAGGTAGAGAGAGAGGTAGAGAGAGAGGTAGAGAGAGGGGTAGAGAGAGAGACATACAGACAGAGACAGAGGGAGACAGAGATAGAGAAAGTCAGGGAGGAGCAGAGAGAAAGAAAGGGAAACAGAGACATAAGAGATAGAGAGAGGTAGAGAGAGAAAGGTAGAGAGAGAGAGAGGTAGAGAGAGAGAGGTAGAGAGAGAGAGAGGTAGAGAGAGAGGTAGAGAGATAGGTAGAGAGAGAGAGAGAGGTAGAGAGAGAGAGGTAGAGAAGTGTCCCTAGTGTCAGGGCATACACAGTCTAGTGAGAGAGTTCGCCAAGCCATCATCTAATATGTGAAAACTTAAAGCGCGTGCCCAGAGCAGCAGCTAACTTCACTCAGTAGCAGGGATTGCAAAAATAGAGAACTCTTTAGGGAGATGGTAATGGGGCCCATGGGACAGGGGGAGGCACAGACAAAGACAGTTAAGGAAGATCAGCTGTGCCTTCCTGATGCCAGCATCATTAGCCGATTGTCAGGCCTCAGACATGGTGACTATTTGACAAACATATACATGAAGGTGCCTGTACCCAAAGCCACATTTTCTCAAAGTCGACTCTGGGGCTGCTGGCTATGTCACAGTTTAGTCCATCTTGCCTGTCTTAGATGCAGGTAATATTTGTACCACTTATTATGAGAGGTGTCCTTGTCTTGCCTATGCGATGTCCCTACCAGCCCTGACCAGGCCATGCACTGCAGACTTTCACATTTCTGTCAGTTAGGGTCCCCCAAACTATGTGTTTATACTTTCCACCTAGAACCCTTGTTGATATGGGCTGATATCTCCCCTTTCTTATCCTTCGTGCTCCTGCCTGTAGCTTTCCTGGCCCACATAACTTCAACTACTTCTATTTCCAGCTTACCTCTGGGGCTCTTCAGAGTGCACTCCTTGTCTCCCCCAGTGCCTTTCCACCCTGAGGAAACAGGCTTAGTTCTGAGTTTCAGACAACCTTGTTGAATGCCACAAACCAGCCATGCCCAGTCCAGCATCCCCACCCCCTCAGATGCTACCCAAGCTTTCCAAATATTGGATTTATCACAGGCGGGAACGCATTTGGTTAATCAACTCTCTTTTCCCAAACTGGAGCCACTCAGATAAAGATTTAAAATGTACCCCTATTGTAAGTGGCTACTGTTTCCAATTACATATGCTTCTCCCAGCCACCATGCAATCTGTTCACTTCATGCTGGTTTGCAAGAGCTGTTCACACCAAACCATTGACAGCCAGTATCTAAACTGAAACCATCTGCTTAGCCATTAGCCATGCATGGCTTGGTCTTCCAGGCTTACCCAGTGGAGGGCCTGTGGAGCAGTCCATAAAACAAGCATGAATGAACGCAGCCTGTTTTTATTAAATGTCTTGCAACTGATGGGAAGATGGACAAGCCTGTCTGGCAAGGATAATAGCCAATGCTCTCAGCATATGAAGTCTTGGATAAAATCCAGCAGCACCCTGCATCTCAAGACCATCCAGTGTTTCGGGAGTGTGGTCATGTGCTTGCAATGAATTAATCCATGAAAGGCTTCTAAAAAGATTTTATGGCTTCGCCCCTTTCTTGAGAAAAGCTCAACCATAACTTCTACTCCTCTTTTTCTTACCTAGAAAGTCAGAGATAAGAACACCTGACTTCAGGGAACTCCGCTCTTCACTGCTGTTTCCAAATCTAGAAGTTTGGGTGTGTAGGCCTTTTCTTACTGATACATATGATTTCCTTAAGAGTCAGGCCTGGATCTTGTGTAGTCTTCTGTGCACTTTTCAAAAATCATGGCCCTCAAAGTAATGAAGCCACATAGAAGAGGGTATCTTCGCAGATTCACCCTGGATTCTGATCTTTATGTCTAAAAAATTATTCTGGAAATTAGCAAGGAAAAATCAGTAGTCCAATCTGAGAGTATTTACCAACTGTCTGGAATATTCAACTGAGTTCGTTTACTCTGATTCCAGGGTAATCTGAAACGTTCTTACCCTTTGACATCCAAGATAGATCAAGTATCTTTGAGAACAGACCAGTTGAGCAAACACAGCACCCTTCCCATTTGTCAGTGCAATTCATATTGTAAAGTCTTACGGTAATACACTAGAGTATCAGTCAAAGTGACTAGTAGCATTTACTTTATAAAGAGATGTATCTTATTTTATGTGTATGAGTTTTACCTAAATGTATGGGCTTGTACCACATGTGTCTCTGATACCTTGCAGAGGTCAGAAAATGGCATTGGATCCCCTGAAACTGGAGTTATTTACACACAGTTGTAAGTTGTCATGTAGTCTGCTGAGAACTGAACTCCCATCTTCTTCAAGATAAACAATTGCTCTTAAATGCTGAACCATTTCTCTAGCCCCATTGTTTAATTTTTAATGAAGGAAAAAGTGTTGAAGCAAGACCGGTACAATGCTTCCTTCCTAATTTTGCAATATTGACCATCCATCAACTAATGACAGTGGGCTCTAACTCAAGCCAGTGGGATGGCTCTTGTTATCTGCTCAAGCTAAGGGATGGTATCCCTTTGTGCTGAAGTCTATTCTTTGTTCACTCAGAGCTAGACGAATAGAGAAATTTGAACTTACTGTGGACCTTCATCCATATGCTAAATGGATGTTGAGAGTTTTATAACTGTTGTTCCTAACATCCATGGTCTGAAGTTTGCTTTGCATTTGGTGTAGACTGCAGTCTGCAAGTCTGGATGCACTGACTCACTCATTCACCTAGTAATTACTTGTTGAGCTTCTACTCAGTTGCAGTCTCTGGATTCTAGGCATCAATGAAGGATGATGGTGTGGTCCATCTGCAGCAAGATCGCACTCCAAGGGAAGGCTCTGAGGCTTCTCTGTTCATTAAGGGTTCCTTATAGATATTCCCAACTTAACTTTTAATTCCAAAATGAAGCCACAAAGCAAAGGAAAAAAAAGAAAACCACTGCCAAGTAGAATGAAACTTAGTCCTCCCATAGCAGAGGTTCCTGTATTATTCCCCCCCCAGGACAGAGGTTCCTGTATTCATGTAGCAACCTCTAAGTTTCCACTGCTCAGATAGTAAGAACCACGGATATTCGTAGCATTTCTAAAAATGCAGCCCAATGTGGTGCTCCAACAGGACCAAGAGCTGCATCATCCACTGGTGTTCTGATTCTTTCTTTTCTTTTCCTTCCTTCCTTCTTTCTTTTTTCTTTCTCTCTTTCTTTCTATCTTTCTTTCTTTCATTTGTTTTTCTAGTTCTTATATTTCTACTTTACTATTTCTTGGTGAATTTCCAATATGATTGGTCCTTACTATAAACTGACTCCCATAATTTTTTAATATAGGCAAAAGTTTCTATTGTTTTTATTTTCAAATTGTGGGGTGGGGTCGGGTGGGGTGGGGCTGAGATGTGTGAGTGCCATGGCACACAAGTTGAGGATGGAGGTCCTTGGCGTCAGTCTTTGCCTTCTATCTTATTTACAACAGAGTCTCTCAGTAGCTTACCCACTGCATATGCCAGTATAGCTGCCCTATGAATTTCTGGGCATTCACTTATTTTCATCTCCTATCTCCTCTGGAACACTGGTGTTACAGATGCCCACAATATGCCCTCAGTGTTTACATGGATCCTGTGGATTTGAACCAGAATCCTCACATTTGGATGGAATACTCTTCTACCCTCTGAGCTATCTGCCCAGTCTCCTATATATTTTTTCAACAAAAAATATTTGGTGATGTTTTTAATCAAATAAGAATAAGTTTTAGTTATTATCTCTTTGAGAACTGGAAACATTTGCTCATTCCTGCCTTCTCTCACTGCTTCCTCTCTTTTTCTGTACTTTTTGATGAGCTTATGAATTTATGGCTGGGAGGATAGCAAGCTCCTTGGGGAGCCATCCTGCCCATTTCTAGGAATAGAATTTATGGCTCAAAGTTTGTTAGATCTCTTATATAGGGAAGCAATATACATACCGTTTTACTGACTTTTCTACATTCTCTTCTTCAGGGCATGGCATTAAGCATTATAGAGTTCATGCTCAGAAACCGATGCTGGAAAGTGGCTGCAGAATGAATAATTAGATAATTTAATGCTTACTCAGACATTTACATTTGCTCTTAAATTCTTAGTCTTTCTGAAATATGTACAGTGACTAAATGCTACCAAAGTAAACAGCTGAAAAGTAAAGATAAACCACAAGGACATGTCTTTTGGTGTACACACACAGAGGCACATGCACATGCGTACACAACTCAATTGCTTTATTTTCATTAAATTAGCCAGAATACTTGCAATGTAAAAATATGACTACCTATCATAAGCCTGTGTGTTTTTATTACTAACCTTTTATCATGGAGGCACCTTCCTTCCACACAGGTCTATCACAGATAAGTTCCTTATGGAATGAAGAACACAGAGGGCATGCCCTAAGGTCTGAGGGAACCAAGCTTTGATTTGCACTGACCTCAATCTCATCAAGTTACATGGCATCTGAACCAGTCACTTGTCACACTGGATGGAAGAAACATAAGGGAGAAAGGATGTGTTTCAGTTCAGAGTCCAAGAGCAGAGATCTCAACCCATGGATTGCTACCTGTTTGGAGGGGGGATGTTAAATGACCCTTTCATGGTGGTTGCCTAAGACCATCAAAAAACACAGATAGTTACATGATTCATAACAGTAGAAATATTACAGTTATGAAGTAGCACCAAAAATAGTTGGATAGCTGGGGTTTACCACAACGTGAGGAACTATATTAAAGGGTTGCAGTGTTAGGAAGGTTGAGAACCACTGTTCTACAGAGTACAGTCAATTGTGGTAGAGATGAAAAAGAACTTGGTGGAGGTGGGAACATGTGGCAGTTATTACTGAGGAGGAGTTATAACCCTTAAGTCCCGCCCTCAGTAGTCCACCTTCTTTAGCCATGCCTCCTATCCAGAATATTCTATAACCCAATGCCACTGGCTGAATACCAAGTGTTCAGACATGAGACTGTAGGGGGATATGGCATATCAAAGCCAAAATAGAGAACCACAGAGGTTTGACTAAGGAAGGAATTTTCAAGGGTTCAGAAGTATAAGTGAAGTGGTTGGGGATTTAGCTCAGTGGTGGAGCGCTTGCCTAGCAAGTGGGAGGCCCTGGGTTTGGCCCTTAGCTCCAGGGGGGGGGGGGTGGAGAAGTATAAGTGAAAAAGGCTTATGAACAGGACTAGTATTATTCAATTGATCTAATTATGCCTCATATTTGACTGGATGCCTGGGGCCCTTGGAACCTTGCTGCCTCACTACACTGGTTTCTATGCATCAGTCCAACAGATCGTGACCCTTCCTTTCTTATGAATTGCAAATCAAGGGAGAACTCCTTTCTCTACTCTTCACATTCACAGCCAGGCTACGGGGCTGTGTATTAGCCTTCCTCTGCAAAGAAGCAAGGGGGATCACTGAGATTAAACAGAACTTGCAGTGAGAGAAGGGGAAACTTCTTTTAACCCTTTAAAGTCATTAGCAATGTCTCCTGTGGAGTTAGGTCAGGTCATGGACAGACTGTCAGTAGGTCTGATACCCTTGAAGCAGAAGAACAAGTAAATTATAGGTGAGGATGGAATGGTAGTAGGGGTAGTGAGAAAGTGATTGTATTGTAATAGGATGGACCTTGAGCACTGTCCTTTCAATGAATCAACAGTGTTCGGTACTGAGCCCTTGGGACTTGCCTCTTTCTCATTCTACAAAGGCTTGGGACTTTGAGACCTAGCATGTATTTTCCATCAAGATGGGAGATAAAGAGAGGCTCCAAGCAACAGCTTTGTTAGCACTAATCATCCTTGCAGCTTAGCTTCGTGATAAACACAAGTGAAAGCCAACTTGGCCACGTTAGGATCCTGTTTTGGACAGTCTTCAAGCCTGTGACACATTCTAGAAATGATACAGTCTAGGGGTCTTCACTAGGTTTATTTTCTTTGCCAGTTAAAGAATTAAAATGCAGGAAAAATCCAGAGCACCACAATTAGCAGCAGAGAAATCCAAGCACTGCAGAGAGAAGGTGTTTACTGGAGCAGAAGTACAGAGAAAAAGATGTTCTGCATTGCATATATATATATATATATTTCTAGAGAATTTGGGGGTTTTAACACTTTTGAATAATCTCCCTTCAGTTATTTAGGCTTGGTCAACTTGAAGAAAGCTAGGGTGGTTGCTTGGTTCACAACTGTCTGTGACATATACTGATCCAGAACTTGTTGAACCAGTCCATTGACAGGTGGCTAGATTGTGGAAGAAAAAAAAGCTGCTTCACATTGGAAAGTTAAGGAAGAATCTAACCATTTTGGAAATTCGTCGACTTTATTACTTAGCCATGGCCCCTCTCCATGTCTATCTGCCTCCCAAGGAATCTCTCACCTAGAATCCATCTTCTCGGCCTGAATTGCCTCATATCCTACTGTCCACTGGACTTAACGAATGACACAAATGGAAAATGCTAAAGTCTGAGACAAGGCTTAGCTGAGCTCTAGCTATGGGTCATCTGCTTGTGCTTCCAGGTCGCAGCAAGAGAGTTATTACAACTGAAGAACCTAGTACTCTTTACTCAAGAGATGGAGGGGTAGGTAATGCATGTGTGCACTGGGGTGTGTGTGTGTGTGTGTGTGTGTGTGTGTGTGTGTGTGTGTGTGTTCATGTACTATTTGTTGAAGTGATCTCTGCACTGTGTTTTATATGTATTTTCTTATTTGATCTTTCTACAGCCCTTCTTCTACTGTTATCTACAACCTGCACCTAAGCACAGAAAGGAGGAATGACTGCACTGTTTCTCCTACTCTATACAGTAAAGTTGGTAAAGCCTGCTTCTAAAGAATACTTCCCCATAATTCCCGTACTGAAGGAATCTGATGAAAACATACATGAGGCAGAATGGCTGACACGTTTCAAGGGAAAGTTCATAGATCAGTTTGCTTGTGTTGTGTGGAATGGATTTCAGATAGGTAAAAGCAGAGGCACAGGAAACAGAGGATGTTGTCACCCTCTGAGCAAAAGATAATGGAGGCAGAAATTGGGGTACAGGCTGACTGTGTGCAGAAGGAAATCACGGCTATCCTAGGGCTCTTAAAGTATCAAGAGAGCAGAAGTCGCATTCACCAAGGTAGTGCAAGGATTTGGTAGAAGTTCATAGGGAAATCTGCATCCAGTGTTGTCATAAGGATAAAGGCTCAGAGTCTGTCTTCATGTTTCTCACTGGCTCCGGGCATGTGGGCAAACTCCCAACAGCCCGTGAGCTCTGTGAAGTCTCCCTGCCTCTGCTTGCCTCTGTTTTATCATGTCACTGGGTCTTAAACAAATGAGTATCTTGTTTGGCCCCTTCTCTGCCCATAGCGACTGAAGTTTGGAATAGGATTTTATGGCCAACCCACAGGTCTGTTTTGCTCCAAGTGTCTGGGTCCCATGGTTATAACATAATACTGGATGCCTCTGAAAGGCAGTGGCAGATTTGATGACGAGATGTATCTCACTGTCTCCTCCCTCTCTGATTAGAATCTCTGCTTAAGGTAAACAAATGACTTCCATGCACCGTGGAACGGAGGAAGGGCTGGTATTCTCAGCAGGGGAAGTTACTGAGGACACTGTGTGACAACATAGGTGGTTTCTCCTTAGAATGGAAGCATACTATGTCATTCCAGAAAAGATGGTCATGAGATAGACTCTTTTTATCCTAGGTCAGTCTCAATATTAACACTTCTTGCTGTCAAGACGTTCAACATCCTATAGCAGAAACTCACTAGGATAAGGAGAAAATTGCCCAGTGGGGAAACACTAATTTTCTGAAATTTCCATTCTTCTCCCAGGTGGTTCAAAGAACTGCTGACTTGGTAAAAACTTCATATTCATGGTCTTACTCATGTCAATTCGTCACTCAAACATGTTTGGTACACACCAAACTTATATAAAGTGAGGATTGGCTGCTTTAAGATATGGTTAAAGGAAAGGTTTTTGTTGTAGATATAGAGGAGGGCACAAAAAGTGGCGCCTAGTAGAGTCCAGGGAGGAACGAGAAAGTAGCACACGAGAAAGTGCTAAGTGATAGCGTGGTCAGCAGAGCCACCATGGAGAGTGAAGAGAGTTGGGGAGAGTGAGAGCAGTAGAGAAAGAAAGGATGGCAAAAGGCAGAGCATATAGAGAGGAAGACAAACGAAGACCAAGACAGTGCATAGCTAGAATGGTAGGGTTATGTAGAAATGGGAAGCCAGGGAAATGGAATCCCTGAGCTGGAGAATTTTAGAGAGCAGAGTGAGAGTAGCCTGGATGCCAGTGTGGACTCCATCACAGTCACTTGTGCTGCTGAGAGAGCTTGGAGACCAGCATGTATGCTAGTTTGCTAATAGGCCCTCATTTGGCCATTTGTGCAGTTTCTTTTAGACTTGTCACAATTACGGCTGAGTGATGGTGCTTTTGCATTCTCTTTTTTTTTTTTTTTTTCTGGAGCCAAGGACCGAACCCAGGGCCTTGCGCTTGCTAGGCAAACGCTCTACCACTGAGCTAAATCCCCAACCCTTGCATTCTCGTTAGTGAGCATCTTTCAATCAGTTTGGCCTTCTCTTGGGGTTGAATCCAAAGGACCATCTCGAATTCTATTCTGCAAAGGTTTTCCAAATTGTATGATGCATGAGGTTCCATCATATTTGAGAGAAGATAAACTAGAGGAAGGCTATAAAAATAAACAGAGTAACTGTTTGTTATAGATATTTTCATTGTGTATTTCATTTATGCATTCTTTCATGATCCACACATTCATTCCAGGATGCAGACAAAAGTGTCTGCTGAGTCTCCCTGGATGGTCATGTAATATGCAATATATACAGAGATTAGCAAAATAAGGAGTTTGAAAACTGGGGTGGGAGAATGAACAGTGACAGTCCATCCTGGGAAAGGTCCCTTACATAGATGCAACAAATACAAGTGAAGGCATTCAGAGAGAGAAATGAAGAACACAGACTCCACACTTCAAATCCTCACTCTATAAGTAGTAGGTAGATGATGGCTTGGGCAGGTCACTTTTCTCAGCTTCAGTCTTCTCATCTACAAAATGGACATAATTTGAATGGCAATGTGAAAATACTTACAAAGTCTTCTAATGTCTAGAATAGAGTATTTGTTCAACCAGTGCCTTTTTAGAGTGATTTTTTCTTTGCCATTGTATTGGTGTATATTAATTATACAGAGGGAAGTTTCATCTTGACATTTCCATACCTGCATCCTAAAGTCAAAGCATTCCTTTCTCGTTTTCTCCTCCCTTCTCGATCTTCCCCTTTACTCATACCCATAATGGTTTTACTCTGATGTTGTTGTGACCTCTCTACAACTGAAATGTGAGGGAAACAAGAAAAGACTCACTATGTGTCTGGCTTATTTTACCTAGCAGGAATCTCCATCTCCACCCATGTCCCTGAAAATTTCAGAATTTGGTCGTACTTGTGGCTGAATAGCATCTCATTGTATATGTACACTTTATTTTCTTTATCCATCCAGCTGCTGATGAGCATCCCCGCTGACTCCATAACCTGACTGTCAGGAGTTCAACAATAAGGGTGGATATGTTGGTATCTCTAGAGTGAGCTGACATTGCTTGCTTTCCATAATATACCCAGAAGTGGTATGAATGGTTTACTTGGATATTCTATATGCCATTTTGGTGGCCATTGTATTTGTCAATTACTAATGATGTCATGACCAGAGCAGAGTACTCAGAAGTTCTAGTAAGTGTTTTAGATGAACTAGTCTTTGACCAAATGCCTGTCTAATCTGCATTAGGTTTCTGCTTTTGGCAGATAAAATAATATGAGTCTGGCTGTACTTTTACAGGAAATGTGAATAACCAGAAGAGAAACTAAACTACTGGAGACTTGGCGTAGTAAGCTCTTTTCACAAGTTTGCACGGCATAGTTGTTGACACACAAGACTCAGAAGCAGCCATAGAAATCTACTAAAAGCAATATGACAATTCTTTCCATGGAACATACTTATATCTGAGTACTGATCATAATCATTATTGGTATCATGAAACCACTAATGACCTTATCATTATTGATGGCTGTTGCTGTTTAGGGAGTAAGTCAAAACGGATGAATAGCCATAATTAATGGAATCCCCAAGAGTGATGGGCAGCATGGTGTAGATACACCAATCAGCAAAGCAATTCTGTAAGCTTGCCCACTGTGCCCACCAGTACAAGCTAGAATGGCTGTCTAGCATGTATACTCACTGGCTGCTTCCTTTACTCAGGATAGAACCAGGAAAAGATCACCTCAACTTCTGAGGTCTCAGGAAGGAAAATCTAGGCCACTGGGAGGAGGAGAATTAGGAGAGGTTTCTTTCTTGGCAGACATTTTCTCGCTCCACGTTGACTGAGAGCAATCAACCCAGATGATTTATACACTCTGTACTTCAGAAGGAGGGCTTGATTGTTAAAGCACTGAGTAGAAAAATACTAACTTTTCTCAGACACCCTTGGCAATTACCCATTATGAAAGCATTCTTTTAAGGTGAAGGGAAAGTGAATGATATTTAATGGGCCTTTCTTACTTTAGAATAATCATTATTCTCTATGTTTCCTTCAAGAAATTGAACCCCCACTCCTATTAAAAATGATGCATTGAAGAAATCAATGGTAGCATACTCCACTATTCCAGATGCTCTTGATTTTAAGAGAGAGTAATCCATATCTACAGAGGTCGGGAATAAGTGCCCTGTGTTTTCAAGCAAGGGGAAAAGGTGGTCTTAGGAGTCATTGTAGGTCAGGGGAAATACTTTGTCTCCCTCTAATTATCCTCACCTTCTCTGTTGTGTTGATCTGGAACAGTTCTGACAGGTTCTTAGCACAACTGGTTCAATTCTCTGCGTTGATGGATCAATGCTCTCTTCTGCCCTAGCTTCCACTCCTAGTTTCAGCACCTTTCTAAGGGAGAACTCCATTCCCTTCCAGGTAGCTCAACTCATCTCCTGGCATATCTGTTGGAGGTCTTCTATTGAATTCAAGAGTCCCTTTTCTTAAAGTATTCTTTCAATGACAACAGAGGGTATACCCAAAGTTTCCCATTAGCAGTCTCAATGTTCCCTTTATTCTCACCTTCTAGCTTGATGGTCTCCCAGCAACAGTTTCAGAGCCCTTTCAGAGCACAGGAACTCTGCTTGCTTTGTAGGACACAGATGTAAGCATAACATTGTTTGTCTCTGCTCTCAAGGCTGTGCTACCACTTGTGTGAGGACATAAGATTTAAACCATATCTTCTGAGAAATAAAGAGATGAATAAAAAGCATAAGAAAGAAAGGTGACAGATATTCTAGGGACTGAGATCTTAAAAATGAATGAAATGTTCTCACAGTTTTCAGGGTTATAGAAAGTATAAATTATTATGAATAACAATGAATTCATATTTTTATAATCATGGCAATAAATATTAATAGTACATTGACACTGTAGGTATTTTCAACATTATGCATACAACTTTATTTGGGAAGAAGGTAAGACAAAGTGGATGGCGTTGGCAATTCTGCTTTCACTTCCTAAGTAAGGGAGTTATAAGCCTAACCACTATGCCCATTCTTGTCCATATTTTTATAATATAGTTAAAACAACACCACTTCTCATAATGAAATAATGGGTGACTGTGAATAGAAACTCATTACATTTTATTAATATAGTCATAATTATATGATATTCTTAATATTTATACCAATTTTTATTTGTAAAAACACATGAATATATTAGTGTAGGCAATGTTAGTGGCATACTGGCAAAGTGGGAATAATGTTTCACAGGAGCCAGACAGGCCTGCCTTATTAGAAGTTCTGCCACTTTCCGATAAGCATCACAATTACCTTCCATTTTCTATTCTTCCATTGTCTTCCTCCTTAGAGTTGTAGTCATGCTATTTGCTTAGTTAAGAAAAAATAAAACATGGAAAACCAATTCTTGGGTGAGCTGCTAGCATGCCCTGTAGCAAACCCCATGTGTCAGTTGTATTTACTCAAGGTTGTTCCTCTAAAATTCAAATTCATGGGAGAACAGCTTTTCACATGGCCAGGTTACCCTGAGTTTTTGTCTATGATAGCAAGAATCACAGCTAAGGCTGCCCCCCTGGGAAATAGTGGCTGAGTCAGCAGTTTGCAGCATTGACCCTGATTTTATATTTCCCAGGATATCAGTATCTCAGGACTGGACAATATTGTGGGGCAATGGTTTCCTATATTCTTTTCATTTCCCTGAAAGAGAAGGGTTAATAGCTTTCTTAAAACATTTTCTAGGTTTTTTTTTTTTTCATGTTCCAGACCAGGAACTAACTCTCTAAATATTGCAGTTTCATTTGGGGTGTAATAATATGTTTTCAGGTGGAGCTCCTTTGATTTGTAAGTATTCTTTTCATTTTTGACTGCCACCCAATCCAGGGAGAGCTTCCAGTAGCCAATGAATGGAGCAGACATGCCTTGTGTGTTTGCAAACACCTATCTCCAGTGGCATTGACCAATCTGCAGTTAAGAGCTAGTCAATGAGTGAGCAAATCTGATCTTGTTTGGAAATAAATCGGGAACTCAGTGTCTCTTTCTCTTGTGCTCAATGGCTACAGAGAAAAGACATTGCAAGAAGGAAGGAAAGATGAAGATAAGGCAGCAATATTTGATGAGTTTTCTCATATATCTTCACTTAAAACTATGTTCTGACCATCTGCTGACCTTGTTCGGGTGTTGTCTGTCAGACATTGTCCTGAACCACACTGCAGAATGGATTGCAATTACTATACTAGCTCAAAGAGAAAGAGATTCTTCCCAATAGGGAATCTGGAAGTCTCCTGGAGTGGACATTCCAAGCAGCATTTGCAAGGATCTGAAGAGCCAGTCCCACATGATTCCTATTAGATTCCCAAACCGGATGTGGAAAGGCATGTAAGATGGCAGGCGGTCTGCTATGAACTGAGTGATAAATGAATGCATGGAGAGGGTGGTGAAGAGTGAGGATAAAGAGAATCGTGACAGTTAGCATTGACTGTCAACTTGATAGGATCTCATATCACCTAGGAGACAACTTTCTGGGAATGTCTGAGGGGAGTTGCTTGACTGGGTGAGTTGATGTGGAGTGTGTGGGGCAGTATTTCATGGACTAGGGCCTTAGGTTAATTGAAAAGGAGAAAGCAAGCTGAGCAACACCATCCCTGTCCCATCGCCTTTCTGCTGTGGACACAGCGTGGCCATTCACCTTACTTCACTGCCACCGCGCCTTCCCCCTTGAGTTGACTTTGTCAGGTATTTTCTCAGGGCATTGAGAAAAGTAACTAACACAGAAATAGACTTGGGTAATATTCTCTTGGCTACTGAAAGGATTTGAAAGGGTATATTCCTACTAGATCCAGAGGCTCCCACATACCTGAAGCTATTTCTTAGGCTTCCTTCCCTTTCTAGGTGCTTGGTATTCACATGCATGCACATACAGAACACACACACACACACACACACACACACAGGTGTATGCACACACACGAGTGTATACTCCCTCTCCTTTCCAAGCAAACTCCACTCATCCATTCATCCTCATGAGGCCCATTCTCTAGTTTAAGGTGAGAAGAAGGTAGCTTGTCATGATTTTGAGTACTCATGTCTGTGATATACATGTTCTGAAGAGCCTATCATAGGCAGGTCATCTCCAGTCTAAGTACTTTCAAACTGATGCCTACCATTGTCTCTTGGCTTCTTGCAGTGGAAAGTGATCTTCTCACTGATCAACAGTCAAGGCTTCTCATTGTGTAGCCTTCACACACTTCCCCTGACTTATCTTCTGCAAATGAACTCATGGGACTCTTCTCAACAGGTATGGTCTGTGCCATGCTCTAGCACTTTGCTCTATCTGATTCTCATGACTCCCTTTAACACTTATAACTAACAATTCCACACAGTGCTCATGATATTCTCCTGGTGCTCTAATATCCAATAGCTGTCACCTCTCTACAAGCACACATTTCTTACCATCCAGGCTATATGCCTTCGTGAATGATTTTGTTTCACTGTTGCCATTGACTGTCTACCTCTGTTATCTGGTTGCATAGCCCACACAGTCACTTCAGCTTCTGGTTTCCATAGCAATACATACTTCTCTTGCTTCTCCAACCCCTCCAACTGTCTTTCACTTTCTTCTTGATCTTGGGAAACTGTACCATCTCTCTCTGCACCTGCAATACACTTCCTGGCTTCATTCCCCACCGCCCATCTTTTCTCTCATCTGCCTTTCACCAAAGCCCTAATTTGCTTTTTGTTGCAATGAGAAAACACTGACTAAAAGCAACTTGGGGAGGAAAGGGTTTATTTCAGCTTACAGGTTATAGTCCTTCATCAAGGGAAGTCAGGACAGGAACTCAAGGTAGGAACTGAAGCAGGGACCATGGAGGGATGCTGCTTATTGGCTTAATTTTAGTGGCTTGCTTAGTCCATTTTCTTATACAGCCCAGGACCACCTGCTCAGGAATGGCACCACCAAGTGTAGGCTGGGCCTTCCCTTATCAATTGTTAATCAAGAAAATGGCCTCAGAGACATGCCAACAGGCCAATGAGACAGAGGCAACTCCCCAATTGTAGTTCTGTCTTCCCAGGTGACTCTTTGTGTCTAAGTAGCACACTAAGCTATCCTGATTCTTCCTCCAGCCTTCAGCCTGGTGATTATTTCTCAGAAAGCTAGTTTCCCTGATCAAGGCACTTGATACCACATGTAATCCGTTTGAGCTCACCAGTATCTGTTCCTTTATGTTTACTTGGTTAATTTTTGACTTCACTCTATCTGCTCTTGTAAATTACAAGATGAAAAAAGCAAAATACCATAGTCATTTTTGTTCACTCTTACTGTTTCATTAGCATACAATAAAGTGCTTATCACATAGCCATCCACAGGGCTCAATGTCTACTTGTCACCAAATAAACACCCGAAGAAAAAGCTTTGCTTCTTCCTCTGTAGAATCAAGTATCTTGCAGCATGGGATGAACAACAGCAAGCTATAATACCTCATAAATGATGAAAAAAAAAAAAGACCAACTAGAAAGCCATTTCACCTTTAACATAGTCTTAGGCAATCAGGTTCTCCTGAGGAAAAATCAAAGTCATTTTTTTTTTCAGGGTAGAAATTAAAGATGGAAATTTTTAAACCATTTTGTTTTCCTTCCTCATTGAGATTTACTATGTGCACGAGACTTTGCACACAGAATTGGCTCCCTAATGGGCGATCAGTGATTCATGGGGAGAGATTTTAAAGTGTGGTTTCTAATCAAATCATCTGGAGAGCTATCAGGTGCTTCCTGTGAATTCTGTGGTAATTAAGATTCCGCCTGAGATACCAGTCATTAGGAGCTTTTCTGATAATCCTGTCAGTTCTCTTGGAAATGCTGTGTCTGAAGCTGCTATGTAGCCACACTGATTTATTATCCCTAATGACCCGGAGCCACAGTTATGATTCCATACTGATGAAGTGCTTTCTGGTAATTCCTTTACTCTGGAGACATCAGGATTAATTTACAATTCTTAAGATCAGGTCTTAGTTGTACTTACTTTTGAACCTGGAAACAAAACACAGTATTAACTTAAAAACAAGCAATTTTTGAACTTCATATCTGGATTTGACTCTGTGCAAATTTTTTATGAGCCTTAAGCCATAGGAAGAAATAAAAAATGTAGAAAGCCTCAGTCTAGTTTTTTTTCCCCCAGGTTTTAAGCAATCTCTTCTAAGCAGCTACCACATCTAACCAAAAAGGCTAGACTGGAGCCATGGTCTTGAACCAAGAACAGAGGGTTCTGGGCAGCAAAAGGTCCATGACTGAGTGATGGCATTTCTTTATGTAAAGGATAAGAAGATCAAGAGAGAAATCAAGATGAAAATAAACAAGCAGACTGGTCAAGTATAGTTTTAATTCCTTCCTCCAAAATTTAAGATAGCATGTGGCTATCACTCTGGTTCCTTATTCTTGATCCTTTCACTGTTTCTGGTCTCCTTAGGCCATTTCTTCACAGCACTAATCTTGTCTTCATTCAAGCAAATCCCACAGATCTGAAAGTTTTCAATCTCTAGTAATCACTGGGGCAAACATCCTACTCCATCTTCCTGCCACCCTCAGTAATTCCCTAGCCTCTGCTTGTACACACTCCAGAAAGACTTTTTCTAACAGATCTGAATTCCAAAGATTTACTCAGCCATAGCATAGTGGACCAGGGCACGGGTGTGGTAGACATTCTTTGCACCATAACAGACAGAGGAGCTCACCATTTCAGGAAGGTACCTGACATGATATGTGCCCTCCTCACGGTGCCTAGCTATTGGTAAACAGTGATGTCTTTGAAATATCTCTCCCCACTACGTCTCCCTCCCCTCCCTCATTTAATAAGAATGTGCCTTCAAAGTGTATCAGTGACAACACTAGGATCACTTAAGGCTTCATTGACTCTTATGTCTTCTCAGGGTTACTTTTTACCATCCTCTCATCCTGCATCCCATATATCAGCTGTGTTTACAGTCCACAACAGCATTGCCAGTGTCTTTGTGCTTCGCGGTGTTCTTGTATGTGTTTCAATACACTTAAATGTTAATGTACATCTTTGCCAGAAAATACCTCCACCTCTGAGCCTTAGCTCCTGGATTCCCTGCCTTCTGCTGCTCTGTTTCCTCTCTACTTTGAAGTGTAAGTGTTCCTTTTTATATGTTATCTTAGCTCTCAATTCTGCCTTCATTTAGTTTCGAAAGGCCCATTAGGGGCAAGGATAAGGCACGGTTTCAGAATTATGTGGAGAGAGAAAACTGAAAGCCAACATTAAATTACCAAGATGAAAAGATAAAACAAGAATTTACGGCCTCAAGATGCCACTAGCCATGTTTGAAATGGATGTCTGAAGAACACCCAAAGCCAATGTCACACTCAAAACTAAGAATAAAAATGCAAGCCAAGGGAGGGTCATGGACAGGCAGAAAACAGATACCCTGGAACACAAATGAGGACTACATAAAATTCTATTGCGATTCTTAAGGAAGCACAAACCCAGCCCCATTCAGAGATGTTTGGCAGATGTCTGCTTACCAACATGATGCCACTTACCTTCATTTTACTGGATTTTTTAGTTGTTAGTTTCAAAAGTACAATGCCCCAATCATTGTGGTTCCCAATAGCCAGGAAGATCATTCAGATAAGGTAAGGATAGAACCCCTTGTCAGCTTCTCTAGACATGTCATCCTTGCAACCTGAAACTTTGACAACCATGTGTAATTTTTCAGCAAATTACGTAGAGATAATAATAACATTATCTAGGTCTTTTCTTCAAACTGATACATATTTATTCATATTTAAGCTCATGGATTCAGGAAAATTTGTAAACTCCTATCTGTTAATCATAATGTGGAACCTATGGGTCATTCTGCTTTAATGCTAGCATCCACTGTTTACATGGGGATTTTACATTATAAGAGCAACAGCTGGGACCCTCAGTATATTTGTAAATGCTCTCCATGTGTTATCTTACTTAATCTTTTTATTAATTTCATGGCTAAGACCTATTTACATTTTACAAATAATGAAACCAAGACAGAGAAGACCAGAGCTCATCCAAAACCATGAAGCATGAGTGTTCAGAATCAGTCATGGAGAGCACAAGCTGTAATCTGTCAATTAACTCTCTCAACCTCTCATGAATATAGAGAGGGATGAGTTTATGAAGAGGGGACTGTTCTGGGGCTAAATTCTTTTCCACTCACAACAATGATGAGAGCATCGCTGGAACTGTTGGGAAAGCTTTGAAACAAGTTCCCTAACTTCAGTTGCTGTTGGGCTTGATGTAGCCCATTCCAGGAAATCCAGAGGCTGAGACAGCAAGAGCTCTGGGACAGAGCCAGCAGAATGTGTTTGCTTTGACATCCATCTGCTTTCCCCAGTTGCTAGAACAGCAACTTCCTATTTATATGGCTCTGTTGTGGTTCTATGATTGCATGGGAGGAGACAGCCTCTCTGTGTGGGGGGAGGGGGTGTTAGATGTGATAAGTAGAGTAGGTCTGCTAACCTATTTAGTGGTATCATCTTGAGGTAGCAAAGGAAACTGGTGGTAGATGGAGAAGCAAGGGGTGCTGAACCCTTATGACTGGGGGAAGAGCTGAGAGGCACCAGCCAGTATAATGATATATATAATGATATCCATATTCAAAACTGCAGGTTGGATGGGCCTAGAAGCAACCTCCAAAAAACTCAAGAAGAAAAAGCTTAGCTCTAGGCATTTGCATCATCTAGAGAACACACAGCCAATTTGTGATGTAGTCTGTTTCTTACATATGTGACTTGTTTTTCTCCTTCTTCCTCTTCATTCAGAGACCTCAAGTGGATCAAAACCAACAGGAGACCGACAGTAAGACCTGGGATAGAAGGCAGCTGTGGAAGCACAAGTCAAAGAAAAGGAAACTGAACTAAGCCCTTCGTTCCATAGAAAGCTCCAGAGCAAAGCAACCCAGGGTAGAGGAAGGGGAAGGCTGAACTAGAAACAAATTCAGCATTGTGATCCACTTGTGGAAATGAATTCATTTTAATGTCAGAGTTGAGACTGTGATTCTAAAGCCTAGGACCCAGTGCACTGTGACCTACCAGGAAGTGAGCAGTACAAGGATACCAGAAAATCATCTCTAACTACTGTCATTCAACTTGGGCCATTCTATTTCTCCATGTCCTTATTGTTTTCTTTATATTTTTCCTCCTTTTTTTAAAAATGATGCCTGTAGGAAGGAACCTGATCCTAAAGCCCTTTGAATGTTTCTCCTGCTGTTTTCAGGCCCATTTTTTTTCCAGAAATTTTGCCCTGTATCTTGTATCTTTTAAGTATTGCATTCATTATTATTAAAATGACTGCTTCATTGCTTTTACTTTGTCCTTGCATTGCTTATTACCAATATCCATTGATTCCCGAGCATGTTGACTTATATTTTAATTTCCTGCCCCATTTATAATTCTGCTTTGTATATTTATACTTTCTTTTTCTTTCTTTTTTTTTTATTCTTTTTTTCGGAGCTGAGGACCGAACCCAGGGCCTTGCGCTTGCTAGGCAAGTGCTCTACCACTGAGCTAAATCCCCAACCCTTGACTTTCTTTTATACTAGTTAATTCCCCACTACTTATTTGGGCCTGCAAATTCTTGTTACTCGAGATAATCATGCCTGAACCTATAATGATATTTTAAGGGAGATCTGGAGACCTAGTCCCCAGTGGGCATCTATCTTAGTGTGCCAAGCCTGAAATGTCTGCTCTCCAGACCAGGGTATCCTTCCTTGTTGCTTCTAGGACACAAAGCACTTCCTTCCAGCAAGGATCTCTTTTAGATTCTTTGAGAACCAATGTAAAGAATGGTTCAACAGAAGAGAATTGGGGAAGGACAACTGGCTGCTACAATCCAGTTTTCAACCCTCTCTTTCCTAAGTTAGTCCTTCCACACTGTCCCATGGCTCTGACACATCACATTCTTTAAGGATTACCAGACCCCTTTCCGCCACCATGGATGAGTTGCAATCCTGGAAAGACCTCCCCTTTGCTTAAGAGAAGAAGAGGGCAAGCTTCAAAGAATGAGCAGACTCCAGAGGACAGCTGTGCAGAGTACCCTTAGGTGAGTGGTGGGCAGAGACTTAGGAATGGGTTCTAACCTCAGAAAGCATTTCCTTATGGGCAAACAGTTAGGAAGTTAATTAATAGCTTAGAAATCAGCACACCGTGGTTACTTTTGCTGTTAGACTTTGGTCACATCATTCACCTCTCTGAGTCACAGTATCCTCATCTGTCAGATGGGGATAAGGGTTGCCCCTCCCATACCACTGTAGTAGGTTGCAGGTGAAAGCTATGATGACAAGTCAGAATGCGACAGAAGCTGGCTACGGTGGTGCAGGCATTGTACCTTTCCTGGCCTATCTAGGATCCTAGGCATCCATGGTCTTCTCCCTCTCTACATGGCAACATCAAACTTTCATTATGGCTCATGAACATAGTAGCCCCAGTCTCTGGAATATGTACCAATTCTGTTACTATGGATTCTCGGGGCTTAGTGCTGATTTTGTCTGCATTCCTTGCTGGCTAGAAGACCATACAGGTCTTGCCTGACATTTATACCATAGACTACATGGAATCTGTTTTCTACGACCCATTCATCTTATCATCTTCGTAAAGGGACCAGGTAGTATAGAAAAGCATGGCTTTCTGTGCTTTAAAATTCAAATAACTTACCATTACAACATCAGGGCCTTCTGACTCTGTAGTGACTAGACATACTCTATGAGGTGGCAGACCTCATAGAGTTTGTTGAGTTACATGCAAAAGAACCAGGAGGAAAAGTTAGAAGATAAATCACTGGGTAACAAACCTGATATACAAACTTGAGGAATTGAGTTTGAATCCCTAGTACCAATGTTGGAAAATGGAGTACAGCATGAGCAAGCCCTCACTGAGGCAGCAGAGACAGACAGATCCCTGGAATTCTTTTGACTAGGTAGTCTAGCCAATCAGTGAGTTCTAGATTCAGTGAGATACCTTACCTCAAAAGTGGGTTCTAGGCCAGCCTGGTCTAAATATCAAGGTCTAGGCTACATCATAAATCTTGTCTCAAAAGAGCAAAACAACAGCAACAAATGAGGCCAAGACCAATAGAGTAAGTGTTCTTTGTCACTCTCTGACCTCTATATAAGTATGCAATAGCATGTGTATCCATAGACACTTGTATCTACATACATACCGCATATAACATGCACAACTGGAAGATTCCAAGGAAACTGTTGTCTGTGGATATAGAGGTTATCACCAAAGACAACACCAACAACACCAATAATTCTTACTATTTTAGTTAATAACATGAGTAATGTGCCACTCAGTAGTTAAAGATAATTTTTAAAAAATTGGTTTTGAAGTTTTGAGTTCCAGGATTGAGTCTTGATTTTGTCACAGGTAGGTTTTATGTCCTTTAATAAATTACATTTGTAAAGTTCATTGTTCTCATTTAGGAAGTATATATGCCACGGAACTATTGAGATTAATAAAATACACAGTAAGCTATTATTCAAACCAGAAAATAAAATAGAGTGCTCTGCACATGGCTGTCCCCAGTATTGCTGGCTCAGTCTTCAGCAGGATGTGGATTTCAATAGGCATATTTATTTAGGGACAATCGTCTTGGAATGACTGTTAAACCTTGGCTGGCAAACTATGTTCTTTAGGTTCCAAAACTCAGTGATCTAGTCTTGAGCCCATGAAACAGAATTAATGCATTTGAAGAAAGACCAAATTTTAGAAACATAAAACCCTTGTCCTGCCTCAGTATGTGAGATATTGCACCCATTCTCCAAGATACTCTCCTGAGAGCTTGTCCACTGGTGTTCATAGTCTCCTTTGGCTTCTTCCTCCTGCACCAGGGTTGGTCAATCATAGATAACCAAAGTTTAACAACCATACCAAAACAATTGTTTATAGACTTCTCTGACCATCCTCAAACATGGTCAAAGTGATCACATGTCTCTTCTGAGACTAAGTCACAAGAGTTCTATGACTTCAATCTTGGGCATCTCTGTCCCTGTCCTTCTCCTTTTCCCTCAGAAAAGGGAACTACCATTTTATGGTAGATTTTCTTGAGAAGAAGCTGAGAGTCATTATCAGCGATGGTATGAATAGCTTAGAAATGAACCTTCAGTCTCAGTCAAACCTAAAGGCAACCCAGGGAGACAACTTGGCCTTGCCTGCTCCTACCCCCAGCTGAACAAGCCAGATTCATGCAACAGCTATGTGAATTCAGAAACCACATGAGTTCATAAGTGTGTGTCGTCTTTAGCTACTCAATTTTAAGGTGATTTGCTGTGCAACAGTTGATAGCAATGGTAGGGAATGTGATCTTTGCTTCTTTTATGTGTGAGAAAAACATCAAGCCAGGTACTGCAAAACAAAAAAGCTATCCTGAATAGGGGAAAAAAACATACTGTTTTCAGATAGGAATTTTAGGTTTATTTTAATGGATCACAGAACAAATTTTTATAAGAATGAGTAATACAAACTGAATGTGTACCAGGAGCCAAAAGATAGATGTTTTTCAATACAAGTTTCTTTCCATCAGCTGAATGCTAGATTCTGGGGATAAAGCCGAATATATTAAGTGTAGTTCTTGCCCTTAAATACCTTCATCTGCTGTGAAAAAAAATTCATAGATTATAACTGAAATACCTTTATTGAATAGTGAATGAATACTCCAGAATCTACCAGAACTCAGTAAAAATCCGATACTTAGCATCTAAGTGATCTTGGGCAATTGATTGGTCATAGAGACCAGCACTGAGGCTTTCACTAAGCCCTTCATGCCCGTCTTCTCTCCCCAGTCTTACTACACACACGCTAAGCTCTTTATCCATGTTATCCCATTTAATCCTCATAACAATCCTATGACTAAGCACTATTACCTCACTCTTATGGATTAGTACCTATCTCATTGTGTTGCTAAGAGAATTAATATATTTAATCCAAACAAAAAGCTTGGCCTGACCACCAGCTCATAGTAAATGCTAACAAAATGACTACAACTTGGGGCAGAGTCAGATCCTCAGAAGGAACATTGTGAAAGTTGTTTGAGAAGGATATATGACGCTCTAAGGGGGGGTTAGAAGGGAAAGTGGGAAAGATAAAAAGATAAATTAAGGGTGTGTTCATATAGAGAGAATTCCTGTGCTCATGGAAGGCTCAAACCTACTCGTACTCCAAGACACGTTCGTTGTCCAGCACATCTCAGAGATGAGGTAGGTACAAGGGTAAAATCAGGTAAGTCTGAAGATCAAAGCCAAGTTGTAGAAATCCTAAGTACAGGAAGTGTCTTCATAGCACATTTACCAGGGGATCCAGAGAGCTTCAATTATAAGAAATTATTAATATCGTCACTGTCAGTAACAAGCCAAACACATCACAGGATGCTTGGTACAGTGGTGAAGGCAACAGATGGTTTGGTTTTTAAATGTCCTCCCCAGGATCATGTGCTTGAACACTGGGTCCCCTCCTGGTGAGATTGCTTTGAGCGATAGTAGGAACTTTGTGTTTGAGGCTAAGCTAGAGGAGATGGATCACAAGGAGTCAGTCCTTGAAGGTTGTAGCCACCCTAGTTACCTATAGCTCTTTACTTCCTGTCTACTGTCATAGGAAGATGCAGCAGCTACATGTTCCCATCACC
The DNA here is from genome assembly GCF_011064425.1 of Rattus rattus. Classification (NCBI taxonomy): domain Eukaryota; kingdom Metazoa; phylum Chordata; class Mammalia; order Rodentia; family Muridae; genus Rattus; species Rattus rattus. Next base: position 95,507,147 of record NC_046154.1, read on the forward strand.
ACACTCAAAGCTTCTCCGTCATATTGACATTGTGGTCAAAATAAGCATCTTCTACCCTATTCCTTGTTTATGTCAGGTGTTTTGTCACAGTGATGGAAAGAGTAACTAATATAAAATAGGCAATGAATTGACACAGCACACACAAAAAAGAAGGGGTCACCTCCAATCATGGGCAGGGGAGATCAGAATGGGTTCCTTACAGATGTGATGGTCAAAGAGAAATGAATAACAGATTGAGGAGAAAAGGCCAGAGGAGTGTTCCTGAAGAAAGAAGCCTGTGTGAAAAGCCACTCCAAGGAATAGGAAAAAAGTTCACTATACAATTAAAGAGTACTTGACTGTTGGTCTGAACTTGGAGTTAAAAGTCATGAGAGAAAAGTTTAAGAGGGTCAGCAGAGGTCATATTGTTCAGGTCTAGTCAGATCTGCGCTTTGTCCCGAGAAGAATGGGAAATCCATATGGAGTCTAAGCAGGTTTATGCTCTTCCATTTGCTCAGATTCCAATGAAGAAAGGTGATTTGGAGAAAGGAAGAGATAGGAACGTAGCTGCCATGATTCAGGTACAAGTGCACATGACTTGGCCAAACTAAGGACAATGAAGCTTACTAAGAAACATGCATCTCTGTGTTGGGGGTTAGGAATCCAGGAAGAGCTTTTCTGGAGGCTATGACTCAGGGTTTCTCAGAGAGTCCACAATGGCTGCCTCTGGGATTGGAGGATATGCTTCTAGAATGACAGACTTGCCTGGCTGTTGGCAGGAGGTCTCCATTTGGTGCCATGTGGAACTCTCCCTACTGCCACCCAATGCTCAACTGACATCACATCTGGCTTCCTCCCTGTGAACAATCCCACAGAAGGTCAACAAGAAAGAAATCAGTTTGTTTTTCACAACCTAGCCTCGAAAGTCACATTGTCATTTCTGAAATAGCTTACTGGTAGTCCAGGCCTGCTGGCCTGCTCTATTTAATATTGGGGAAGTCTGTACAAGGATGTGAATGCCACAGACTGAGATCATTGAGAGCTGTTTAAAGGGTAGCTATGAGTCTGACCTCAGCCCTTGATGGTTCCCAGCCCTTACACATGCAAAACACACTCATGTGTCTCCAAGGCTCCCAAAAGTCTTATTCTAGTCAGTCAATGTGAAGTCCAGAATCTTGCCATTAGAATCAAATTTAGGTGTTAGTGTTACTGAGTGTGTGTCCGTTAGTGTAGCCAATCGAACACAGATTCACTCAACTTCGATTGCTGTTAAGTGAATAGGCAAATGATTCCCGCCCCTCCACTCCGCATACACAATGATGAAACACGCACAGAGTAACTGCTATAGACGCTCTTATCAAATAGTTGTCACCAGAACCATTCTGAAATTCAGAAGAAAAAAATAGAATTTCTTTCATTAGTGTTTAACTTTGCTCATGTCAAGGAGTGATGACCCGCGGCTCTCAGAGGTGACCTACTATTCCCTTGCTCTGGATAGGGAGCATGAACAAACAAAAAGCAAATCTGAGTGCCAATATAGCCTAGCATCACTCACTCAGATTAATGAAGCCTACATACAAGTGTGGAGGAAGCCAGAGGAAGATAAGTTTGCAGGAGAGACGGCAATGCCTAGAGAGGTATTGGTCTCTTTTGGTCTAAGGAAGAGGGTCTCTGAGGGTGTGAGTGTAATTGATAGAGTCAACGACTCTTGAGAACCCAAATTAAAAATACCTGGGGAGCGATTGAAGTTTAAAGTTCCAAGGAATGGATCCACAGGAACAAAGGAATGATCAGTAGAATAGAAAGATCAGATTCTGATAAGCTGAGGAGTCAGCGGGAGGGAGAGAATGAGCAAGGTTGGCTGTGTGCAGTTCGAGAAAAATACAAGGAGCAGTGAGAACTTTTCTAAAAACCGAGTTGTGGGTCATTTTTCATTTAAGAATGGAAGAAGTGAGAGTCAGCAAGGTGGCTTGGTGGTAAAGGCATAAAGGCTTGTGGTGAGAGAACTCATAAAAGCAGAGAAGAGCACCAACGCCACAAAATTATCCTTTATGCACACCTTGTGGCACAGGCATGGTGGCATAGATGGGGTGCCATTTGCACCCTCATAGCCAATGTGCATGCACACACACATGCATGTACACAATACACAATAATAATAACTTTTAAAAAGTGATAAAAAGGAATGAACAAATGAACAATGAAACAAACAAACCAGAGATGTGGTTCCTGAGATCAGGACACGGCGAGACTCAGGGTCAGGACAGGGATGGCGCTTCAGTTGACAGGAGAGGAGGAAGATCACATGTTCCCCACAGGACCTAGTGGAGAACAGGGCTGGGGACAGCTTGTTGTGTTCTCCACAGCTGCATGGATTCTGGGATGCTGCAGAGTCTGGTCCATGGGAGGAGAATGAAGGTTAGAGACAAGGTTAGCACAGTATGAAGGGAGCAAGGTTAGGAAGTTAGCATGGTACTATCCTATATCCTCAGGCATATCAAGCAGCCCATTGGAAATCTCCTTTCAGACAGGATTGTTGATAGATTACATATAAGAGAAAGGGAGGGTGATGGTGCTGGCTTTCTAGCATGTTGGAAGACTCTATGATGCTAAAATCCCCTATTTAAATAGAGACAATTGGACAAATGGTACCCAGCATTTATTCTGTGAAGCTTGCAATGTATTTAGAACTGCTGCTATGTTGATGATATAAAGGAAACCCTGTGAGTCTGAGGTTTCAAAGCTGGAGTTGATCCAAGGTCCTGTTTTACAACAAGGAAAATGCCGAGACTTTTAATAGCTATTCACATCAGCAAGAGTCAGTGATCAGCTTGAAAGCACACCTTTCCTGCATCTAGCTTTATCTGGCCAAGTGACAAATCCAGCAAAAATAAAAATATCACCTTATTGGGAATGACCTCATAACAGATGGAGCCCTAGCAGTAGGGAAGTGGGTCAGTGGCTAGGGCTAGGACCATACGCACAATACTTTTAATCCAGATTTCTTAAGTGGAATTGCTGAGAATGGAGCGGCTGTTGTAAGATTAGTATATGTGCATGTGTATGTGCATGTGTGTGTGTGTGTGTGTGTGTGTGTGTGTGTGTGTGTGTGTGTGTTGCTATAGAATGGTTTTAATATTATGGGAACATCTTTTAAAATAGGAAAACTGAGAGTCCCTGGGAGGAGATGGAAATTGGCCAAATCTACTTGAGCGTTTAGAGGCAGAACCAGAGCATCCAGGTCTCCTGACTTCCAGGCCTGTGTCCCTGCCTCCATGGAGATGAACAGAGGCATTTGCAGCTGGGTCTTCGTGTACCTGTGTGGGACTTGTTTCCAGGATGTGGTTTCTGCCTCAGGAAATGCTGGGAACACTGTGATGCTGAAAGGTCATGGGTATTTCTGTGACTTTTCCACACACATCCCATGGTGTAGCTAATGCTTTGAGCTTCACTCTGTATAGTGGACTGGAGCTCCCCTATGACCAGCTAGATCCTCAGCAGTGAGATCAGAAGAGCTTGGTAGAACTACTGGACGCTACATCCTAGGGAAACCAGCAGCCACAGTCTACCTTCTAAACAGTGTACATTTTGGAAGAAGAGTCTGTGATAAATTTCTCACTTCCCTGCTTCCTCTATTCATCCTTCCTTCTATTTGAAGAGGACCACCAAGCAAGATCATTGATTTATGATGTAAATTAAAAGTAATCAGTATCTTCTTGCTTATTTATACATCATTATTTAGCTCCTTCAGAATACCAACAGACAGTTGGTGACCCTAGCTTTTAGACATGAACAGAAAAAAAAATTATAGAATCATTTGACTAGAAAAGATCAAACAAACAAAAACCCAGCTATCCCAGAATCACTATAATCATCCAACACAAGGCGCCAGAATAAAAGACAACTTCTAAATTTACTTATGGAGTTGGTTCTAGATGTTTCTGAATTCTGGGAGTTCTTCATTATCCTGAGTTCAAAGATTTCTTTCTGCAACTTCTACCTGCTGAGGCTAATCCACTTCACTAGAATGACTCCTTAAGGTCCTCACCCAGTAGACAAAGGAGTCTGAGTGATGACTGTCTTACAGAAGTTTCCTCTCTCTTTGTTTAAACTGGAAATGTCTGCCTTTCCCCATCAAAGTCCTTTCTCCACTTCAAATAAAATATTTTCATGGTTTCAAAGCTTTTCCTATTCTAAATGACCTAATTGCCTTACCAAGACAGAAAAGAATACAGCAAGCAAATCCTTCCACATGCAGATATTTGGGGTAACACCTGGTACCTGGGGAGTATTAAAGCAGGTCCTGGTCACAGGAGGAAATGATTTGAGTAATTGCATCTGGTGCTGGACACCATCATCCTGCTGTTTGTTGTGGACCCAGGAACCAGCCATGTCTCAGATCAAAGGAAAGGTCTGGGCCGTAGGGGAACAGGCAATAGAGCATTGGGAGGGGAGGCAGCTGGAAAGTGACTTTGAGAAGGGGAATGGCCAAAATGCCAGTTTCCTGGGAAGAACTGGCTAGATATCTGTGATGCCCGAGGTAGAAGAAAAATGCAGGGTTTCTTGTTAAAACTGTGGAGAATTTATTACTCATAATTAGACTACTAAGCTAAAAATGATCTCCAAGCAACTGTGCACAAAGGATGGCAAGGCTTGGGGTGGCCCTGCTGGTCATCTTGGTTGTGTTTGGAGGAAAGTCCCAGACATGCAGGACACAGGAAGCCAAGAAGAAGCATATCTTCTTCTCCAGTTCTGATGGAAAGATACCAGGGAGTCTTCTGACTTCTTATTTGGTCATTTCTTATTCCATTCACACAATTTTATCATCTAATCACAGAAGACATTGATCTACTCAGAGTCAAAGAGACGTGAATGACTTCTTACAACTGTTAAACAGGTAGATTATTCAGTAGAAGGAAATCATTTGTTATCTAATTCCAAGATCAGAGACTCACCTGCCACCATAGGTCACCAAAATTTTCTGAGTGGAAATAATTGTCAAGATTGGCTTTATATCATAGGCAGAATTCTGTAAAAATAATACATGCAAAGTATTGTAGACTGTGTCAACAATCCTACTAATATCTCATTGGTATTTAAATGCAAGAGAAAGGAGGAGGAGGAGGGAAGATCAAGAAAGGTGATGGAGAAGAGGTAGAATCTGGTGTCCTGGAGGACCTACATCAACCGTCTCTCCTGCCATAACTTCTGGCTCTTCTGAGAGACTGCCTCCCCAGTCCAAGGCTCCAGCCACTGTTTTCTTACTTCCCCTATTCGTTACTCACTGAAAGAATGAAGGAAGAAGGGAAAAGAGAGCTGAAGAACTGAGTGATAGCAGGGAGAAAAGACTTGCCGGTCTAAGGCAATTCACTAGAGAGCCACCTCTCATGATGGGACCAGTCTTTAAAGGCTCCAGAATGACTCAGACACATCAAACATTTTCATTTTCTCGCCACAAATCTTAACTTGCATATTTCTCTAACCATAAAGTCTTATTAGCAAATATACAGATGCATAAATATAGCAAGAGGAATGGCAAAGATTAGAAGAAGAAAAGGGGAAGACTGTGTACTTCTACCTTCCAGTCCATGACTCCTCTAGCATTCACTCAACCCTAATGATGGACCCCAAAAGAGAAAGATTTGGGAATCCCTGTCCCATGCAAACCCAGCAAAGCACTGGGCAGGGGATGTGGGAGGCAGAGACTGCTGAGGTGGTGGTGTGCTCTGAACAAGCTGAGGGAATTGCTGCCTATGGCTGTGGGGAGACTAGAGGCTGAGATCTGAAGTCAGGAGTCTAGAGCTAGGCAGGGAGCTTCCATAATTCCTGGGCAGAAGTGGAGAGAGTGATGGCTACAGATTAGAATCCTACAAAATTAGAGTTCATGGTTAACTTGACAGGGTCTGAAATCACCTCAAAGGCAAGACTCCAGGCATACAGTTGAGGGATGCTCTTGATTAGGTTAACTAAGATGGAAAGATTCCCCCTCCCAAAAAGTTATGGTACCTTCATAAGGGTCTCACCCGTGAACAATATACAAAAGAGAAATCAAACTGAGGACAAGTGAGCATCAAGCCCTGCTTCCGGAATGCCACCGTGAAATGACCAGGTGTCTGAAGCTCCTGTTGTCACGACTTCTCTGCTCTGCTCCATTGAACACTGGGACTATAAGACAGAATAAACCCTTCCTTCCTTATGTTGCTGGGGTGTTCTGAATAAGTATTCCACAGCCTGCTCCCCACAGCCTCGGGCATTTGAACACTTGGTCCCAGGTGATGTCCATATTGGAGAGGTTGTGGAGAAATGCCCCTTGCTGGAGTGAACATGTAAATTGGAGGGAGCTTTGAGAGCTTAACATCCCACAACACTTTCACTTCCTGTCTGCTCCTGTTTATCGTTCCTGTCCTGCCACTGTGCCCGCTTGCTGCGGTGCCTGCCTTTTACCTTGCTTGTGGGCTGGCCTGTCTGCCTGCTACCTTGTTTACTTGCCACCATGCTTGCCTGCTGTTATGCCTCCCTGCCTCGATGGACTCTCATCCCTGTGAAACTGTAAGTAAACTTTCCTTCACATGTCACTTTGGGTCATGGCATTTTACCCAAACAACAAGGAGGTAACTAATACAGTTGCCTTTTTTGGATATTTTATCACTGCAACAGGAAAAATGACTAAGACAAATATTGGGAGTACTTTTTACAGGGATATCAGATTGGGCTTTTGATGTTCCCTTGGGCACCTAACACAACCGTCACACCCAGCATGAAGGCAGTCTGCTAGGCTCATGACTCCATGTCATCCTCATTGTTGTATCCTTCTACCCAGACTGGTCCCTCCTCTTGCTATCCTCATTTCATTGAGGATGTCCTACATCACCTTAGATGAGAATGCAGAAATATCCTCCGTTCTTCACCTCTGTGTCCTCTCCTCAAAGCACATCCATCTTCTCAACTGTTCTGTTCAGCCCCAATCTAGTTGCTTTGAAGTATTGGAAGAATGATTCTTCCTCTTCCTCTCCTTCCTCCTCCTCCTCCTCCTCCTCCTCCTCCTCCTCCTCCTCCTTCTTCTTCTTCTTCTTCTTCTTCTCTTCTTCCCTTGACTTCCTTTCATTGGGCCTTGGAAGACAGTAAATGGTTTTCCCTCTGCAATCCATGCTACAATCTACTTGTACAGAATCAACTCCTTGACCTAGCTTTTGTGATGCTATAGGGTCTGCTCCAGGCCTGGATTTCTGACCTCAACTTTCCACACTACATCCATAATGCCCAGTCACCAACTATATAACAAACACTTCACTGCTTTTTACACCTCAGTCCATTTGCTCAGGCTCTGTTCTGCTCTACAACAATGTAGTTACACTGCCCTGCAAATTTCATATAGCTGCCTGGATATGCCCAGCTAGACATGAAGCCTCCAGTATAATTCCAACTTCCCAACCACACGCTGTTCTATAAAATAGGTTTACCTCCCCCTACCCCTTGAAAGAAAACCCAAAGTAGATAAGTAGGGAAGATTTGGAATCTGGGAGGAGATGAGGAAAAAAATGTACAATATCACTAAAATATGTTCTACAAAACTCTCAGAAAACTAATTTAAAAAATTTTATTGCACAATTTTTAAACACAAAATGTAATAGTACTGAAAAAGCAACGAAGCCAACTTTTTAAAAAGTAAAAAAATAGTGCACAGATTGCCTTACGTGCTGATTAGCAGTTCCCTGCCTGTCACATGTCCTTGAAAGCTGAGGGTCCCTTGAAAGTCCAGACTCCCTGGTTTCTGTCAGAATAGACACCAGTGGATGATTATTGGGTCTTTATGCTTCACAATAGCTTTGGCACCTGGCACTCATCATGGCCAGGATGCCACTGACTAATTAAACACACTGTAGACACTCTGTCTCTCTTTGCATCAAATCCACCCTGGCAGCTCCCTCTGGGAGAAGAGAAAATATTAGCATGGAATAAGTACATTGCCGTAATTGGCACATCAGAAACTCATAATTAGGAGATAAACATCTGGAACTCGTGCAATGTTGCCATTGCTATACAGACAGAGAACCTGCAGGCAAGTCACAGAGAATAGGTTTCAGGTCACACTGCCCAAGTAAGGTGGCCAGTCATCCATGCAGTTATATAATCTAGGCATGCGTACTAGGGACCATGGATAAACAGGCACTGGGGTCTGCTTGCTGAAGCCTGAAACGTAAGTTCCAAACAGGTAGAGTGACCTAGTCAAGGTGTAATCTAGATTCCAATTTGGCAAGACCTGTGGGGTACAGGGACTCTGTTTTACATAATCTGGGGAGGAGAATTGATGGCTGCTGAGTCCTCATGCTTGAGTACTGAGTAACGCAGGTTCCGCAGTCATTTTGTCCCGCTTACCTGTCCCCTTATTCTGAGAAATATATCTGCGGTGGGTTGAATAGTACTGGCCTGTTCCAAGTTAATGTACACCAGAACCTTAGAATGTAACTTTTCAGGGTCCTCTGCAGATAGACCTAAGGCAAGAGTCCAATCATGAGATTGTCTTCGATGAGAGTAGAACTTAAGTCCAAGAACAGTCATCTCAGATACACAATAAAAACTGGTGTGTAAAGGTGGCCAAAAGTCAGAGTGATGAGACTTTAAGCTAAAGGGGGCCAGAAGGGAACATGACTCGGAGAAGAGCAGAGAATAGATTGTCTCTCAGAGCCTCTAAAAAGAACCGAAGTCTACCTTCCTGTGGCCTTTGAACTTCTGGCCTCCAAAACTGTGACAAAACTCACTTGGATTATTTCAAGACACCCAGCTGATGAGGATAATTTTGTTCACCTCCCTTAACTAAGCACCGTGACACACTGTTTACTATCTAGGTTAGCAAATTACTATCTAACTGTTGATTACACAAGGGAGTTGAAAACCCCTCATATAGCATGCCGTTAACAATTACCACTGGGCTCATCCTTACAAGGAAATAAAGTTCTATTGATTTCTTCTTTAGACCTTTACCCAGAACATATTTTAATAAGGAGGTGGTGAATAAGTAAAAGTTTGTATGGGCCATTGTGTGTCACCAGTGAGAAATGCCTTATCATACTATTTAATTGCCAAATAATTTAGTATAATCAGTAGCATTTTGGACCTTACTTTATAAATGAAGCAAGTGAGACTCTGGACTGACTAAACCAAGACTGAGCGATCACGCTGCTTGACTTTGGCAGTGTTATGTCTCCCTCCAGGGTCCTGCAGACAAGGGTCCGCAATGATGCTCTGTCTCAAAAGACTGAAGCCTGAATCCTCAGAGAACAGCCCAGGGCTGCCTACCTGTACCTGATTCCTGTCTTATTCTCCAATGGTAGCTGGTAAAATCTGAGAAAAGTTCCCCTTCGCATGAGTACAAAAGAAAATCCAGACTCTTGTGAATTTAACTATGGATTTTGAACCTTGAAGTCAGCTTGATGACATGGTCTGACTCTGGAGAAATTCAGATACATTCAGCACCTACCCTGTGCAGAGGGTTGGGCTGGACTCACTGCAAAGAGAAGGGCACGTCTCATCTGCCTGTGTTTCCCCTTATGAAAGTGAAAAGGAAGAAATGATACTTCATTTGGACTGGGCTCAAATTCTGATTCTGCTATCTACCATTAATGACACATTCCTTTTCGTGTCTCACATATCCTGCTTGAGATCTGAGCTGTATGCGAGGCCACAAGAGACCATGCAAATGGTGTCCAGAAGTCTCAAACCTAATTATATTTAATTTGGACAGTTTCTTTGGCTGCCAAAGTGTTTTTGACAGCCCAACATAGCACATAAAAGTGTGAATCCAGGGCCAGGTAGTCTGGATTGAACCCCAGTTCTTCTATTTCACAGCAATGCAATCCCAGGCAGCTTAACCTGTGTGGTTATCACTCTCCTCCTCTGCTTTAAATACTTCATGCTTAGTACCTCACGGAGTCATTGAGAAGATTCCGTAAATTAGTACACACAAAATGCTGAAAACGGGAGATGGAACCAAGAAGCCCTTGGTGGATCCCGGTTGTAAAACAGTGAATATTTTTCAAAACTATTTTGTGTTCTAGTGACTTTGCAGCCATAGGAAATGGTCTGGTCCAGGCTTGGCTGCTGAGCTGATATCACCTAGCACCGAGACTGGAAGTAAGTATACGCCTGTAGAATGTCAGGGTCAGAAACTATAACCTCTTACCTTCGCTAGAACTGAAAATGGAAAGGGATTTTGCTAGGACAAAGTTTCCACCTTCAGTGGAAGTATGTCCCTTTGTCACAATGCACTTGGAGCAAGTATGAGAGGAGCTGGACGTTAGGGAAATCTAACCTAACCTGTAAAATATGTGCAAAGGTGTGTGCTCACCGCTGCAGGGCAGGGGGCGTTGCAGCAGTGAGAGGGGCAGTGGTCTAGACACTCTCTCAGCCTCTTAAGATGATGTACGTCACATAGAAGAGTCTGACTCTAAACATCAACGTAGCCTCTCCATTGTCCAACCTTGAACCTGGGACAGGAACTCTGACAAGATTGTTTGGTTTAAGAAAGATGCCAAGGTGAGGGTCAAGCAGTGGTGCTTTTGAGTTAACCAAGGCAAGGAGAAGACAGATTTGGTAAAGCCTATGGGGCCACGTGAGCTGCTGACACACAGCCTGAGCATGCCAGATCGATATGGAGGCCAGTCAGCAAGTGAGCTTCCAGAAGAGGCAATCCCAAAGCCGTTCTCTGGTCAGAAGCCTGATAGCATGCTGACCCTGGGCCTCAGGGAGTCCAGATTTCCTGCCTTACTCTAACACAACTGTGAAGCCCAAGGCACTTTTCTGGTTTACCCTCACTTAAACTTCCAAACCGGGTTTTCATGTCATAACACCCAAAGGAGTACTTCTCTGTGCAGACAAAGCATTTCTGCTTCCCGGCCATCTGAGAATGGTACTAAGAATTGCTACATGCATTTGATGGCCATACAGGTCAGCTGGAGGAAGCAGTTGCTGTAAGACCTTCTGTTGAGGACTCCACCTCCTGACCTGTGTCATCACCTTTCACATCACAGTGGTGAATCGGCCTCTACTGCTCTCCCAGGTCTAGAATGCTGTGGTGAAGTTTCATGTCTAATATCTATTCTTCAGCAAGCCCCAGCCTACACCAAACATGATTTCCTATATTCTCTTTATGGAACTGTCAGGAAAGTCAATGCTTCGTCTTGCTCGCTGTCTCAAAATACAAGGCTTTTCATGAAGACACCTTTGGAAATACTCTTTTACCTAAAATATATGAGTTTTTTATGATGAGACAATCTGGGCCAGAAAAGTCTCTTGACTTTGTTTCAGAGTCTGTTTACCTTTGTAAAAAGGCGAGTTTTGATAGACATATTCATGAAGTACAAAGAGATATTTGATTGAATAATGATAACAATAATAATGATAATAATACCAAGGTTCTTCGCATACCCATCACTTTACACTAACACTCCAGCCTTCTAAGACCCCATGTACCCCATTTAAGAAGCAGACAAGAGCCAATTTCAATTTATCAAACATTTCTTATGCTGCATTCCCAAAGATCTTTTAATTTTGCTCTCTCTAGGACTTTAACGTCTGTGTCTGTTTTCTTGTTTGAGAGCCTTATCTCATAGAGACATTCTGAATCACAGCCTTGACTTTTGATTTTTGGATCAAAACACCAGGGGCTACTCTGATTCCTATAATCTCAGCCACTCTACATCCAAAGTGCTGATCTCAGAGGCCCCATCACCATACTACCTATCTCCTTCCTCCTCCCCTTCCTATGTCCTTGCAACAAAGGCCTTCCTCTCTACATTGGCCATGATAGTGATACTGTTAGACTCAGCAAATGTGGAGGGTGGAGGGCTGGGTAAATGAAAAGCTGGATTTTTTTATTTGAACAGGGATTCAGTCCCTTGGAGAATGGTGCTGATGGGCTGGGTGCTACTGTTGACACACGTGGGCCCGAGGACAGCAGCCATTCTCCTGCTGTGGTTCTTACTTTTCAAGGGCAAGTGTCAGTTTGTCATCTCTGCCTCAGTGGGGGTCACAATGCAGCTTCTCTTCATGCAACAGGAATTTGAAACATACAGCCTAGCATGACGTATTGGCTCATCCAGCCTCTGAGGACTGCTGCCTGTTAGACAGGGGAGTGCTGGGAGGGGTATAATTTGTGTGGAGGAATGGCAGATGTGGCTGATCCATTTTGGATTTATCTGCCCATCTGGATTTTCAAAAGAAAAGAAAGTGGTGTGGTAACAATTTCATAGCAAAGGCCGCAGGCTGGTTAATCTTCAGGGATTTTTTTTGAGTTAACTTCTGAAAATGTCGATTTGGCCTATTGATTTCATATGAATTGCCTCTGACTAGTTGGAACGCTGCCAGAGCAATCCCAGCTAGCTGTGGGTCGCAGTTGTCAATCTGTCTCCTCTGGAGCGCCCAGGGTTGCAGTGCAGCTGGGTGGTTCTTGCCTGGCACGTGGGCCTGTTTCTAGGAAGTGTTTCTGGCGAGACTCAGGAATTCTGAGACAGACGGCAAGTTGCTAGGGATGAGGGAAAATCAACCCTTGGTTTGCAAAATTAGCTACCCTGCAAACTGATCATATCTTATTTGAGGCCTGGGCAAAGTCACCAGGCTTAAGAAAAAACATGAGAATACAAGGGTAGGAAAAGGAAGTTGTGGGGTGGGGGTAGAGAGCAAGCAGAGAAAGAAAGAAATGAGAAGCCTGAAGGTAAATAAGAGATGTAGAATCTTTCCTGGGACTGGGCATGGTTGTTCTGCATTTGTAACCACAGGGCTAGGGAGGCGAGAGTTAGATCCCTGCAGCTTGCTGGTCAGCCATCTAGCCAATCGGTGGGCTCCAGGTTCAGTGAGACCATATCTCAAAATAAGGAGGAAATTGATTGGAGAAGACGCTGAATATTGAGCATAAATGTCTATGTATATCGGTACACATGCGCACAGCATATGCATATGTATGCCCGCACATGAGCGAATTAAGGTAAAAAGAAACTTCTAAAGACAGAATGACACCTATGGATGCATCCTCAGGCATAAAGAGAAGCAGGAAGAGAGAGAGGGAAAACAAAAGAAAATGACTGGGACAAACGGAGACAGGAAAAGAGACACAGAGAAAGATTTACAGAGATGAAGAGAAAGCGTAGCCTCATAGGCATGTTCAGAGGCTGACTGGCTGGGAGGATCCATGATGCGGATTCTCTTAATACAACAGGAATTTCAAAACATACAGTGGAACACAGGAAACGGCAGAAGCAAACCCTGAGAGTTGGCAGACGTAAGGGTGAAGGCAGAAACAGAGGCACAACAAAACAGAGAAAGAAAACAGTCACTCCCAAAGAGATGGTTCCTAAGAGCTTCCACAGGGGCTGCCCAAGGAGCCTGCACCTCTGTGGCGCACCCCAGGCAGGCTCCATGGGGCCTTTGCTTGTAATCCCCAGGCTCCCAGGCAGCCCCAGGCCCATCCCAATTGAGATCCTAGGGCTTGCAGAACCGGTTAGTGGCTGTGTGAGGGAACAATGACTGAATCACGAAGGGCTGGAAACAAAACAGGAGAACAAAAGCATGGGGGCAGGAGAGGGGGAGCCCACAGGAATAGTTTGGAATCCTAGTTTCCTACGTGCAGTTGCTAAGCAGTTTCCTGCTGTGTGTGTCCTGGTCTGCAGAAGTAACAGGGGCTATGAGGAAAGCAGGTGCCAGGGAGGTCTACTGTGTGGTCTTGGGTTCTCAGGTGCTGGGGGCTGTTCTTCTTGGGAGGCCAGGAGAAATGTAGCTCTTCTGAAACACAAAAAGAGAGGGGCTGATTTTTTGAGCAGTCTCTCCCTCAGTCTCACTCCTGAACAGGGGAAAGTGGCTGCCTTTTAATATCTCAGGCAATCAGCTTCTCCTCAGACAGGCAACCAGGCAGCATGGGTCTCAGTTCTTCCTGGAGTCTCTGACTTTGTATCCATAGCTGTGTGGCTTGGTGATTCCAACCAGACAGTGGCATAGATGGAGGTGGTAAGCCCCTGGGCATAGGCGTTTGACCTTTAACAGGGGATGAGTGAGTCCTGTGAATATTCCAATCCAGGCTTAAGGTTCTTGTGAGAGAAACTGAGTCATATTACCAGGGTCGGGTGTCTCTCTTAAATAAACATCCCACTAAGAGTGACTCAAAGCCTTACAAAGACAGCCCACCTGATAGAACAGAACTTCTCTAGAAAGTAACTTGAAGGGAGTTATTCTCAGGATGGACGGGGTAGTGAAGGGCAGTGTTAACTCCCTGGTTCCAGCTGTGTCCCGCAGAAGAGTAATAGAAAAATTGTCATAGAGTTTTCTCACTCATCTGTGCCTCCTTTTCAAGTTGTCTCATGGCAAGAGTGTAAAGTGGGGATTCAGAAAACCCTCAAGGGTGCCTAGGACAGAAAAAGAGACATGATTTGGGGTCTTTATTTGTGGAAAGCCCTTACCGGGCAGCAAAGCAATGTGTGCTCATAATCCACTGAGCCAGGGTGGAAATAGAGAAGGTGGGGATTGCACTGTCTGTAGAGAGTCCCTGCAGAACCCATGATCAATACTTGACTCATGCAGAAGAATAAAGAACGTATAATTGACATTCCGATTGCCTGGTTTTTCCTTGCTGATTTCTTCTCTAAGCTCCAGTTTTAGGCAGGCCAATGTTCCTTCCTGTGCTGAATTACAAAAGAATATATAAAAAGATTTTCAGAACAGGACAGTCCCAGCTACTCAATCAGATGAACCACATTCATAAACTTTGCAAAGCTGAGATGGGTCACTGGGTTTTAACCTCCCAGAGCACACACAGGACCCACTAGAACATGTCCCCAACTCTTTCTCATAAAGGGAATCTGCCATGAATGGCTTGTGTTTCTATTGTGATTTCCTTTGATAATATTCCAAAGGCTGAGTTTGAAAAAAAAAATCAACAAAACATTTTGTTTTGAAACCACACTCCACTCCAATTCGCAAGCATCGAGCTTGCAACTTGGCCGGTCTTCGGGCTGAACACCTGGGCTACTCTGGCTGCTGCCAGTGGCTCAAGGAATGCTCATCTATTTCAGTACAACCCACACAATAATTAAAAGGACAATTTGCTTCTACATAAAGAATCAGAGAATGTAGCCTCAAACCACATAAAAGCCCATTCTGCTCTCCCTGGAGTTCAGCAACTCCAGGCTGGCTACAGTCTGCCCTAGCTGTTTGGTCTGGTGGTGTTTCTGTGACTTTCAGAGCAGCAAGATGGTAGGGGAGGGCCCTGGGTCCTACCCCTGTCCTTACTCGTCTTTCCCACAGAGCCACTCCAAACTGCTTCTCCAGTCTACAAACTGTAGAGTAGCAACTCAGTCTTTCTAGTAAAGTGTGCCAGAGCAAAACAACATCCGGGTTCTGCACAAAGCATAGCTTACTGATTTGCTCCCCCAACACAGCAGGAGCCTTTCTCTAGAGGCACACAGCCCACACGGGTGAAGGGTAGAGGAGCAGCATTGAAAATCACATTGAAGGAGGAAGGGGAAAGAGTGGTTGTCTGGAAAACACAAGCAAATCAAGGCTCCCACATGAGAATGCACTGAATGCAATCTTAAGTCACTGGGGTGCTGATAGATAAGTAATAGCTGCCTATCAATGAGAAAAAGGAGAGAAGTTTGTGCTGGTGGAGGAACCACCAGTAGTGGCCAACTGCAATGTTAGAGCAGGATGTCAACTGGTGAGTAAAGTCCCTATGAGACTAAACTCTGTGTGTGTGTGTGTGTGTGTGTGTGTGTGTGTGTGTGAGAGAGAGAGAGAGAGAGACAGAGACAGAGAGAGAGAGACAGAGAGAGAGAGACAGAGAGAGAGAGAGAGAGAGAGAGAGAGAGAGAGAGAGAGATCTTATTTTAAACTATAACCAAAAAGGGCCGTCTGTTAGTTGGTTAGGTGTGAAACAAAAGTGCTTCCCATTGGCTCATATGGTCCCAGCTGGTGGAACTGTTGTAGGAGACAATGCTTCCCACTGGCCCATGTGCTGCCAGCTTCTTGCACTGTTGTTGGAGGACATAGAACCTGTAAGAGGCAAGTCCTGGCTGAAGAATTCCAGTAGAGTTCGATCTTTGAAAGTTATGCCCACTTTAGTTTCCCTCTTGCTCTCTCTACCTCCATCACGTATATGCTTCTGCCACCACAGATGAGCCACCCCTCATGCCTCCCTTTCAACCATGGATGGACATTTTTGAAACCAGGAGGCCAGATTAAGCACACCCAGCTATCTGGTATTTTGGTCATTTTCTCCTCTTATGAACTTCAGAGTCCCAATACTGACTGAGAAAACAGAAATGGTGACTCTGCAGCGCATGTCTCTTCTAACACTGTTTGCCTGGGGGAAACGTACGGCCATTTACCCAATTATCGTGGGGAGAGGTAGAGGCTGACCTAGTGCCTTCTCCAGGGAAGGGCTATTAGATCCTTGCTGACCAGTGTGGAAGAATGAGTCCACCAGACTGAAGTTCACACCGACTCACTTGACTGCCTCATATCAGACACAGAGGGTCCCGGTATTTGTATTTCCCATATTCTCATCCCTCCAGCTTAACTTCATCCCCTATTCCCCTTCCTCTTCCACCTTCTCCTGGGACCACACTTTAGCAATCCGTACTTTTTGTTGTTTTCCCCCCCAGGGTTCTAGTGGAGAAAATCCTTAAAAGCATTCTATCATAAAATATACTTGCAAAATAAAATAATAAAATAAAATATGCTTGCCCAGGCTAGGAGCCTCAGAGAAAACATCCTAGTATTCCAAGAAAGGAATGTAGTTTCTGCTAACCAGTCGCCTGTGGAGATCCTCCTGGGGTTTGGTCACAATTATACCCGTCATCGGCCCACTGATACTCACAGCCATCTCAAATGATGATTCAGTAAGAATGCTTATGCTTTCCCCCTACTGTGTGCTTCCTCATGGGCAAGTAGGCATGGAAACACTCTAGAATCAGCAAAAAGGTGACAGGGTAAAGTGGCAATGTGCATGCTTTAGCAAGTGATGGCTGTGATGAGCGTGTGCTCTCCAAGAAGCTTTTGCTTTAACTATCACTGCTTTCTCAGGGGGGAAGAGAGATTGCTGACTGGTTTTGAACCAGTCTTGAGCAGCTCCAAGGTTGCCAGAGGATGCCCTCAACTCTGAACTCCGGAGCACAGTAGTACTGAGTATTCTCTCACTATTGCTGGAAATAAAGGCTACGAGGGTTCTTCTTACCCGCTACCTGCTGCAGGGATGAAATTGGAGTCATTCCAGTGCTTCAGCCTTTGATGGAGTTTAGACACGCAAGGCTGCACTCAGAGCTGTGCGAGGCTGTGCCCGAGTGTATCCTTTGATTTTCCAACCTTGCCTCTGTTTGTGAGATGAGAAAACCGTGGCCTCCTTCAGAGACTGCTATGATGTCATGTGACCTCAGCGGTGGCCTTGGGGTGTCTCTGCAGTAAGTGATGGTCCTCACTCTTCGGTTCAGCTTCCTCTTGTACTTGGGTCTGCTGGATCAGTTGGAGTTATCGATGACTATCTAGTCCCGTTGTCAAGCCACTGCCTCTCTCATCAACAATCACCTAGCATATTCTTTCCTCAGAAATCATGTCAGCATGTCTAGAGCATGTCAGTTCTCACACTCGCTAGACCCTGTGTTCCACTGGGACACAGAAAAGCTGAGACCCCAAAGGGACCTTGAAAGTTCTGTTGATCTGTTGACTGTCACCAGGAGATGAATAAGGCAGTTTAGCGCTTTCAGAAGTAATGAGTCTCTCTCTCTCTCTCTCTCTCTCTTTTTGTGTGTGTGTGTGTGTGTGTGTGTGTGTGCGTGCATGTTCCCCAGATCTAACCTAAACCCATCAGTTGTCAGAGCTAGGGAAGTATTGTGCTTTTCAGCACCCTAGGATTGCTACTCATTTGAGTTACTTTTAAAAAAAAAAGTGTGTGGTTTCAGGCTAGGGTTGAAGCTCCAGGAAAGAGTCTTGATTTAGTCCCTGCCAAACAGGGACACATTCCAAGAAAGCACTGGGCATCTCCAAATGGGGAGTGATTTTCATCCACAAATCCAAGCCAGAGGAGAAATAGTTGTGGAGGAGAGATTCTGTCTGTCAGCCAACAAAGGAATGATGGCATTTATCAGTTCTCTAGACCCTGTCAGAAAGCCCACACCTAGAATGTCTATATTGTGGTTGTGTTTAGAGCAAGAGGGTGTGGCCCACCTCACTTTAGTCACTGTCCAGCTGCATCAGTCTAGGTTGTAACATTGATCACTTTTCAAAAGCAGTAATGACACTTGTCCCAATTGAACCATTTAGCAATAACAGCCTGTATGCTATAAACCCAATCTGTTCCCTAATACTTGAGGTATATTTCTGTCATTTTGTATGTTTTTCTGAGTGAAAATTTAGTTTTGGAGTCTGCCTCTGAGCTTCAGGGATGTTTTGTTTTGTTGTGTTGTGTTTGTTTGGGTTTGGGGTATTTGTATGTTTGGTTGGTTAGTTCATTTGGTTTGGTTTGGTTTGGTTTGGTGGTGCTCCATTTTCCCAAGTGTGTTTTGGGGGTGAGAATTACAGGAAGTTGGACTGTGAAAGTCAAAACATCCCTAAACTATAACACGTGTGAAGACCACAGACAAGCCAGTTTGAGGATGTCCCAATGTGGTGTGACCTGTCTAAGTCATGGGGGGAGAGCACTCCTGTTTTGTCCTCCTCTGGTGGCATAGGAGCACTCTCAGAACATTCTCCATGCAGGTCAACTGAGAGATTATCCTGCATGATCTCCTGAAAAGGGGGGACAGGGGGGCAGTGAGAGCAGCTAGGTGATTGTTCCTTAGAACTCTTGGTTGTAGCAGAAGCAGGGGAATGATGGCTCCTGGTTAGATCTTGAGAAAATTGTGGCAGGTAAGAAGTTTGTTCAGCCACCAGCTAGCATCCCCGGATACAAGGCTGGTGTTCCCAGGCAGCAGGGCAGCAGGCTGAGTGATGTAAGGTAAGCACACGGTACAATTAACTTTTAGAAGATGAGCCATATCGTTCCCTCCCTTCATAAGGGCAAGAGGGATGAGCTCAGTCATGTGTGCTGGAGGCAGTGAGGTTGAGTTTGGGCATCAGCTGTCCAGCAGAGGTGCCAGCCAGTGCTGGGAAGAGCAACTGGAACCTGGACCAAAGCCAGGATTATATCATCCAGCAGGAAGAAGACCCTGAGATTATGAGGGAGCAACCATTTTTTATTTATATATAGTACAAGCCCTCTGTAGATTTATGAAGAGGCAGGAGGGAGAAGGAGAGAGTAATTACAACTTACCAGGTCCCAACTTGGGTCAAGCTATGTTAGCTAGCTGCTTCATGTATTTACTGTAACTTAACCCTCTCACTCCCCCTGCCAACAAAACAAGAACAAAAAACAAACAAACAAACAAAAACAATCAAAAAAGAAACCCAACAACAGCAACCAAATAAATAAATAAATAAATAAATAAATAAATAAATAAATAAATAAAAATTCTTAAGAGTGTATAGGAAATAATGGCCCATCCAGTGACCTTAGCACCTTGGAGGTAGAGGCAGAAAGAGCAGAGGCTTGGGGCTAGCCTGGGCTAGACCTGGTCTCAGACAAAAATCAAGAACCAAACAAAACAACCTCCAAACTCTGTGAGCAAAGAACAGAAAGATGAGACAATCTCTAGAAACTATTACAAGAAAAGATAAAATCTGGTTTGCATTTCTGACTCCAGAAATACAAATTCACACAGTTTCTTCTCCATGACGGTGACAGAGGACTTACAGGTTTAGGGTGGTTGCTCACAATTGGGGAAGTGAGCGCTATTCATCTGAAGAGCAGAGCATTTTTAAAAGCCACACATAAGAAACCCCATCCCTTGTGATCTTGTCTTCTTAGCTACTGAATGAGTGAGTTCCATGTTGGGTGCAGTGTGAAATCCCCCAGATGATTCTCTAAGATGCCCCCTGTTTTCTTATGTTTAGTTCCAGAGAAGTCAGAGGAATACTCCATTGATCTTAAGCCGGCATAAGCTCCACTGCCAGCAGAATTCACTCATCCTCCCATTCATTCTTCCCTACAAACACAGGAGCAGAGAGCTGGGAGAGCTTCGACTGTGGAGTAAGATCTGACTGTATCCAGGAAACCACCAGCAGATTTACCTCCACAAGGGACCCCAGGAGGCCTGCTGTTTGTACCTGAACACATTCTATCCTTTAGGAATGTTTATCTGTGTGTGTGTGTGTGTGTGTGTGTGTGTGTGTGTGTGTGTGTGTGTGTGTGCACTCGCACACCCAATAACAATTTTAAGTTCTGGTCACTTCAGCTTCACTTGTTTTCTCCATGCGTCAAGATTTAGCTCAAATATTGTTAACATTTCATGAATCTCTCATATTTGAAAATGCCATAGTGAAGCCTATTCCATTACTATGCTAATTTTAAAAAATTTAAAGAAATTCTCTCTCTCTCTTTTCTCTCTCTCTCTCTCTCTCACACACACACACACACACACACACACACACACACACACACACACACACACGGACAGGTGGTGGCAGGGAATGTGGACAGAGACTGTGAACAGGTAAGTGATTCCAGATTTCCATTCACAGGGAGGAAGGGTCAGAGTTGTGAAACAGAAGCATGTTTAACTACACTATCTCTCTGATTGTTAATTTCATTTTCCCAATACCACTGTTCCCTGTGTCCTTCTTAGTCATTCATTTGCTCACACACTCACTTCTTTAACTCGAGCAGCTTCCTCTGTCTCCTCTGCCCCTTGGTTCTTCTCTGCACCAATGGAGGAGGTTGTCAGAGTCTTTGCAGCATGCCCTTGAGTGACAGTCAGTGTTTGTAAAATGCTCCAGCATATGAATGTATTCAGTGTTAGGAGATGTGGCTACCATTGCCATTGCTACTGTTCTTAGGGGTCTGGCTATCTGCAGCCCTCTGTCTGTCTCTTCCTCTTTGTGAATGATTTGCATTTCAGAAACATGGGATTGCAGGACATCATCGTGCCATCTTTCTCTCTCATGCCTCTGGCCTTTTCCCTTGCTTTCTGCCCACTCTAAGTCTTCCTCACGTTGAGCATACTCTTAATACCGTGGCATATTAACACAAACTGACTATCTTGAAGTTCTGGAACATGAAAGTCCAATGTGGGTCTCATTGGTTAAAAGCCCAGTGATCAAAGCTGCCCCTCTTTCTGGTGCTCAAGGAGAGGATCTGTTTCCTAGCCTTGCCCAGCTCCTTCGGGAGCCCTGCATTCCTCGGCTCATAGCTCTTTCCTCCCTCTTCAATGTTAGAGACAACCGTTCGAATTCTCACACTGTATCGTCCTTATGATCATTCTCTAGTTAAAGATACACAAGTGGTTGGGGGAGGGTCTGTTTGGTTGAGGACTCAATCGAGATCAGTCACCTGGTGTATTCATGGCACTCTCTCCTCTGAAGTTTTTATTGTTTTATTTTATATATATGATTGTGTACCTATATGCATGTATGTATACCATGTGTGTCCCTTCTGCCCTCAGAGGTTAGAAGAGGGTGTCTGATCCACTGAAACTGGGGTGACAAATATTTGTGAACTGCCCCCAAGTTCATTATTCTTGAGCACGCCTGGGAAGTACCAACCGCACTCACAAACTGCAGGGAGTGGAACACAGTCATCTTTGGGGGAGTCTTATTCTGCATCTTTCACTTGTGTTTGCTGTCCTCCAAGGCTCATCTCAAATATTATTTTTCTTGAGCCTCTTCCGGTTCCTCAGCAGAGCAAAGAACACTTTTCCTGTCTTCTTTGTGTGTTGCCAACACTCCACTTGTTGGCCTTGCCAAATTGTTTTAGAGTCATTGGCTTATGTAATTGATGACTTCATGGAGGCCGTAAGCCGAGTCTGAGTTTCACAAAAACAAAACAAACAGACCAACAAAAAAATGCCTATTGCCTCATATGAGCCCCATTCTCTATTAAATAAGTGAAACATGAAGAACCAGGGTTTCTAGTCCACGGAAATACTATGTAACAGTTGGGAAATGGTTTGAGAGTAGAGCACTGGTCTTGCCTGTTCAAGGCTCTGAGTTTCATTCTCAGGCTTGCATGCATGCACACGCATGCACACATGCATGCATTGAAAGAGAATTCCGATTTGAGGTAAATCTGACTTAATATCTAGTGACAGCGTCACATGTTGGCACTAAATTTTCATCTAAGTCTCCACAGGCTCCCACCCATTGTTTTCATCTTTATCACCGTCAGACAGTAATAAGTTGCTGGTTATCAACTGAGAAAGTGGAATCTCACAGCAGTGAAAGCCCCAGTTACAGTCCTTCACATAGCTGTCATTGGCCAAGGAAAGGGAGGGCCTTCCTAGAACTTTCTAAATTGTAAGGCATATCAAGTTAGGCAGAAAAGCAGTGCTATGAAGATGAGATATTTAACCAGGGACACAGGGTCAACATGAAAACCTTTGCGCTTACACCAGTGTTAACCTGGGTGATCAACATGAAAACCTTTGCGCTTACACCAGTGTTAACATGGAGCAATTGCATACACTGGTCATTTAGTCTGTGAATTATACACATTTGTCCAGGGAGGAAGTTCAAGTGTACTGGAGTGTCCACACTACAAGACCCTGTGATAAGTCATCAAGGGGCAAGTTATGGCACAGTGGGCTTGGATCATAATGAATGTCTGGTTCCAAATGCCAAAATCTGCCTTTCCAGGGAATAGATGAGTTTGAATTAGATGGACATGCATAAATCTGTATAACACTATCCGGGCATTTTAATATGGTTTCGTTTGGAAGCTGCCCCTTTCTGTGGCCATTGAAAATATCTCTTAAGCACCATATTAACAATTGCTCTTGTTCATCTGCTGATCGCTTGAACGTCTTCAGTCACTGTCTATGACATAAAATTCCAAGTCAATGGTCCTCAGAGAGCTGATGTTTCACGACAACGATCCAGCAGCCACCCTTCCCCAAAACAGAGAAGCTCGATGTTCACCTGGGTGTGCACTACAAAAAGTCATAACTGGGCCCCAGACGGTGTAAAGAATTACATGTCATGACGTATACAGACCAGACTCATTAAAAGGATAGTTTTTGCAAGACACAAGGTTCATAGGCATTGCCAAGGGAGGGTGTGGTGTGCTAAAGGGAAAAAAGGAAACACTGGAACCGTCCCAGGGTTGCTCCCAGGGATGACCACAAGTTGAATCCTAAAATAAAGGGCAATGCAATAGGAAGCCCTCACTGTGCCCCCTTCCCTCCCTCTCTGCATAAGTCCATTCAGTGTGCTAAGTTATCCCATCCATATCCTCTTTGTTTTTAATGTTTCATCTACACTGTTTACACTGTTTACAGTATTCCGTGTAGCCTAGGCTGGGCCCCAGCTAGATCTGCTGCCCAAGATGACCTTGAACTTCTGACCTTTCTTCCTCTCATCCTGGGTCCTGGATTTACAGACATGCATTGTTATGCCCAGTTTATGTCACCTAGGGATAGAACCTATGGCTTCCTGTGGACTAAACAAGCACTCTACCAACCAAACAGCATCCCCAACCCCCTTGAAGACTCTTCTCAAAGACGTACTTCCTCTATGAAACCATCCTGACAGGCTCAGTGGAGTGTTATTGTAATTCTTATATTCTCTTAGTCCTAAGCTCAACTCACCACCTTAATTTTTTTGAACTTGTCTTCCTCACTGGACTGAGAGTTTGGCAAAGGCAGAAATGTCTTTTCTATCCTTTTCCCCCCTGGTTCCAGCAATACAGTATGATAAGGAACACTTAACACATGCTTGCTGAATTAAAGTACATTCTAGTCTAACATCATTCTGCTCATGGTCTGCCAGGAGTCCTGCTTGCTGTTAATGAGTGTCTGTGTAAACACCAGCAGTCTCCCATGCATCCTCTACTACATCGTGCGATTTCAGGGGCTAAAAGTCATAATTAATGAGGCCGACAAACACAGACAACAGTAACTATGAAGACAGGGAGATAATTCACTCCTCTCCACCCCACTGGGACAAAACTCCTCCTGTGATGCATTTAGGTCCTATCTGGTTTTTACCAGTGTACTTTATGTTTTATGATTCAATTATCTTTGTAATAAAAATGTATGCAATTACAGTAACTTCTGCATCACTAAGTCAGGATTGGGATGGATTCCAGGGGTTTATTCCTGAATACACACACACACACACACACACACACAATATATATATATATATATATATATATATATATATATATATCACACTCTCCCCAGCAGACATTTTCTTAAATGTCTGCTTCCTACACTTTCCTATAAAAATATGTTGAAGTCCTTTTTATTCCACCAGTGCTTTTAGGAACTCCAATTGAATGGCATTGAGGAACTGATAAAATGATGTCTTAAACGGAAGTAGTACTGGGCTACAAAAGGAGGCAGAGGCACTGGTCTGGTTTGTGTCTTTTTCTTTATAAATCTTTTTGGCATGTATGCACCATATATGGTACTGGGTAACAACATTTCCCTACATGTATATAGTGTATACTTAGTGTATTTGCCATCTCCCGAACCTTTGTTTTCTAGCTCCTTCTTCATCCTGTTAATCCCATTGTTCCATAGACAGCTTCGCCACCACATTCATGTCATTTTAAGATAGTTTTAAGTATTCAGGAACAGATGTAAGAACCACAAATGTAAAAAAAATCATATAAAAATTGATATCTTAGTTTGCTTTCTGTGGCTATGACAAACACTATGACTCAAAGTAACTTGGAAAGGATGAGTATTAGGGAAGCTTACAAACACTGGTCACAGTCCCTTATGAAGAGACATCAGGGCAGGAATTCAAGGCAGGAACCTGAAGACAAGAACTGAGGCAGAGGCCATGGAGAAGTGCTGCTTATTGGATTGTTTTTTGTGGATTTGCACAGTCTGATTTCTTATACATCCCCCTGACACCCTGGCTCAATAGTGGCACTATTGACGGTGGGCTGGGCCATCCTGTATCAATTATTAATCAAGAAAATGCTCCCACAATCTTGCCTATGGAATCTTGTGACGGAAGCATTTTCTCAACTGAACTTTCCTCTTCACGGGTGATTCTAGCTTGTATCAAGGAATACTCGTCCATTGTTGGTGGGATTGCAAACTGGTACAACAACTCTGGAAATCAGTCTGGTTGTCCCTCAGAAAATTGGACATAGTACTACCTGAGGATCCAGCTATACCATTCCTGGGCTAAAAGATGCTCCAACAAATAACAAGAACACATGCTCCACTATGTTCATAACAAGTATTTATAATAGCCAGAAGCTGGAAAGAGCCCAAATGCCTTCAACAGAGGAATAGATACACAAAATATTGTACATTTACATAATGAAATACTACTCAGCTATAAAAAACAATGATTTCATGAAATTCTTAGGCAAATGGATGGAACAAGAACATATATTGGGTGGGGGAATAGGACTGAAGCCCTGAGGTCCAGCAAAAAGAATAGAAACAGGCGTCCTTGGGAGGAAGGAGGTTGGGAGGACCCTCTAGAATGTACCAGAGACCTGGGAGGTGAGAGACTTTCAGGACTCAAAATGGGAGGGTGGCCTAGATGAAATGCCCTACAGTGGGGAGAGGGAACTTATTGAACCCACCTCCAGCAGAAAGACAGGGCATCGAGTGAGGGATGGGGTTGCTTTCCCATAGTCAAAGCTCTGACCCATAATTCTTCCTGTCTGAAAGAAATCCAGGTATGGAAATGGAGAAGACCCTGAGAAAAAGAAGGTTTAACAACAAGCCCAAAGTGGGATTCAGTTCAAAGGGAGGCCCCGAGACCTGACACCATTACTGAGGCTATGGGGTGCTCACAAAAAGGGACCTCTCATGACTGCCCTCCAAAAGACCCAACAAGCAGCTGAAAGAGTCAGATGCAGATATGTGCACCCACACAATAAACAGAAGATGCTGACCCCTCTGGTTGAATTAGAGAAAAGCTGGAGGAAGCTGAGGAGGAGGGCAACCCTGTAGGAGGACCAGTCATCTCAATTAGCCTTGGACCCCCAAGATCTCTCAGACACTGGATCACAAACCAGGCAGTATACACCAGCTGAGATGAGGCCTCCAACACATATATAGCAGAAAACTCCCAAATCTGGGGTCTGGGTTCAGTCAGAAAAGATGCATCTAACCCTTAGGAAACTGGAGATCCCAGAAAGTTTAGAGGTCTGGTGGGGTGGATGGGGTAGGGACATCCTTGTGGAGACATGGGGGAAGGGGAGAAAGACACGGGGGAGGCAGGAAGGAGGTATGGCATGTGGAACTGGGGGTTGTGGACTAGGAGAAGAATAAAATCTGGAGTGTAAAAATTAATTACTCGATTAATTAATGAATTATTTAGAAAATATCATCCTGAGTGAGGTAATCCAGTCACAAAAGAACACACATGGTATGCACTCACTGATAAGCAGATATTAGCCCAAACGCTCGGAATACCTAAGATACAATTCACAAACCACATGAAGCTCAAGAAGAAGGAAGACCAAAGTGTAGATGATTCATACCGTCTTAGAAGGAGGAACAAAAATACTCACAGGAGGAAATATAGAAATAAAATGTGGAACAAAGACTGAAGGAAAGACCATCCAAAGACTGCCCCACATGGGGGATCCATCCCATATACAGACACCAAACCCAGACAATATTGCAGATGCCAAGAAGTACCTGCTGACAGGAGCCTGATATAGCTGTCTCCTGAGAGGCTCTGTGAGAGCCTGACAAATACAGAGGCGGATGCTTGCAGCCAACCATTAAACTGAGAACAGAGTCCCCAATGGAGGAGTTAAAGAAAGGACTGAAGGAGCTGAAGGGGTTTGCAACTCCATATGAAGAGCAACAATATCAACTAATCAGAATCCCAGAGCTCCTAGGGACTGAACCACCAACCAAAGAGTATGCATGGAGTGACCCATGGCTCCAGCTGCATCTGCAGCAGGGGATGGCATTGTCCAGCATCAATGGGAGGAGATGCTTTGGTCAAGCCTCGGTGTCCCAGTGTAGGTGTACTGGCTGGTTTTGTGTGTCAACTTGACTCAAGCTGAAGTTATCACAGAGAAAGAAGCCTCAGTTGAGGAAATGCCTCCCTGAGACCCAGCTGTAAGGCATTTTCTCAACTACTGATCAAGCCCAGGACCCAGCCCATTGTGGATGGTACAGTCCTTGGGCTAGTAGCCTTGGGTTCTATAAGAGAGTAAGCTGAGTAAGCCAGGGGAAGCAAGCCAGGGGAAACAAGCATCCCTCCATGGCCTCTGCATCAGCTCCTGCTTCCTGATCTGCTTGAGTTCCAGTCCTGTCTTCCTTTGGTGATGAACAGCAGTGTGGAAGTGTAAGTTGAATAAACCCTTTCCTCTCCAACTTGCTTCTTGGTCACGATGTTTTGTGTAGGAATAGAAACCCTGACTAAGAGAGTAGGGGAATGTCAGAGCAGGGAGATGGGATGGAAATGAAAGGAGAAAACAAAGAAATTAAAAAACCTAATCAGTACATATGTCTTTCTGAAATCCACTTCATCCATTTAATGTGATTATTTCCCATTGCATCCACTTCCTGCAATGAATAGTTTCTGATGGGTGGGAAATTTGTATTGTGTACACACATCATTATTTTATTTACTCATTCCTCTGTTGAGGACACATAGATTAGTTCCAAAACTTAGCTATTTTGAATAGTTCTGTAATAAGAATGGATGTGCAGCTGTTGGTTACTCAAGATATTACACATTTGCTATAATCTTACCGTGCTGGCCGTTGTTGAGCCCTTTAGTTCATTGTTCAATAAAAAAGGGTCAGCCCTGAGGTCATTTACAAACAAGCCACATAAACAGATCCAGCTGTTTTGTGTGTGTATAATATATACATATTATATATAATATATTATATATACACTTATGTGTGTCTCTGTGGGTAATATATATATATTTTTATAATATATACTATATATTGTATATATTTGAGAGGAAGTAAAGAAGAAACATGGGAGGAGTTGGAGGGAGGAAAGGGAAGAGGATATGATATAATTATATTTTAATTAAAAATCATTCAATCAAGAAGAGTGAGGTGCAAATTTTTTTATTTGTTGATAGAATTCTTGGAGTGAGCACCCAGCATTGTTCTGGTCTGGTCATATGGTAAATCTAATTTTAGATTTTGAGGACCCTCCATATTGATTCTTGTAGTGACTAGACTAGTTTACCCCTCCTCCAGCAGTGTATGAGCATTCTCTTTTGTCTATATCCTCACAAGTATTTATTATTATTTCAGTTCTTGGGGACTACTATTCTGGCTGGGATATGAGTCTGCTTCTTGACTCGGTAAAAGTGTCATCTGTTCTAGAAGCATTTTTCTGCTCCCACTCATGATGGAGTGGAGATGTCATTGCTTCCATTAGCTTCAATGAAGTGATTTTTTGCCTTGACTGTGGGGTTTATGGATTCTGGATTTTTATGTCGAGAGAGTCAGACATATCTAAGAAGGGAATGAATAATAAAAACCCAGGCACCACTGACACACATCTTCCGAGTACCAACCCCCATTCTTTATAGAGAAGCTAAGAGCACAAGCTTGGCACCTCTGTTTGCAATGAAATATTTTATGACGTTTTGTAACCTAAGGCTTTAACACATAATAATCTTTGTGATAATCTTTGTGGAGTTTAATTTCTTCAGTTTTCAAAATTATCAAGGTTGCACTTGTAACTCATTTTGTAAAAAGATAAGAAGATTGAAAACTCTAAATGAAAAATAAAGTCTTTGTCATTTCTCAATTTCACGTCCCTTTTCAAACTAATCTCTGATGATCCCTCATCCAGAAAGCACTGTCTATTTGAACATCAATCGCATATTTTCATCTTTTCTTCAGTATAAAATATTAATGGAACAAATTTTCATGTCAATGTTGGTGTTTATGTTCTATGCCTTTTAATGGCTGCATAAATTACAGTACGCACGTGCGCGCGCGTGCGCGCGCACACACACACCTGTATGCTACCATTTAGTAGACCTTTTGTCGCCACAATAGGCAAGTGTTTAGATGGTTTTCCCTATGTGGTACATGTAGAAATAGTTGAGAAAATTGGAATTTTTAGGTCAAACAATTAGCACATTTCACTTAGAAAATCTCAACAAACCATTTTTAGTAGAACTGTAATCAATTGTACTCAAACCCACAGGACATGAAAGCTGTGATGTGGTATTATTATCCTGTTTAATGTAAACTGCATTATTCAAAGCGACATATGGTATCACACTTTCCTAAGTATTAATGAAGCCCACTATCTATTTTGTAAAAGTGCAGGTCTGCATTTGGTAGTTGGCAAAGCTATGAGCTTCCACATATCAATTACCCATTATATAACTCGTCCACTTTTTACTTATTAAATTATTGGAGCTCCCAAAATATTTTTCATAACAGTCCTTTGAATTCTGCACCACAAATATTTTTGTTGTGTGCCTCGTCTTTAAATCGTGTTTTGTTTAGTTTTTTCAAATAATGTTCCTAAAACATTAAACACTGTAATTTTTCTTTTAATTTTTGTGTGTGTGTGTCATTTAAGAATTAACTATGTCAAGAATATATATTCCTATAATATTTTAATAAATCTTTTTATATTCTAGATTTTAGTACAGTTACATTTACTTTTAAATGTACCAAAATTTTGTATGTATTTAGTGGAAAGACAGTTGCTTATTTTAAAATGCTCCTTTTCTTACATACTAAACTCATGCCAACTTGTAGATCCACATCCATTGGTAGAGTCTCTATGCTCTTCTCATATCTCCACCCTTTCTTGAATCATAACAAAATACCATTCTAATTCCTATACCAATGTGATGTACTATAATATTCTATAGCAATATGATATATTTTATATGACTCTCTTTTGATATATTTCAAATATAATCTGCATGCTCATGCAGTTACTCAAGTTTGAAGGTATTGAGATAGTTGTATAAGATTTCAGCATCAGAAAGATTTCTTTGTAATTTGGGAAATCAGAGAATTTAGTGATGAGGAGATATTGTTGAGCAGTTCTTTGGGGAAGGATTTAGTCATGAGTTGACAATCAAAGGCATTCCAAGGAAACATTACTGTTCTAGTAACATAGATAAGACAGTGCTAGATTTGCTCTTATCCAGTACCTTCGTGGGAACATAAGGAGTGTTTGGAAAGGAGCCTGTTGGATATAAAGTTGGTAGCATGATACTTGGTGAAGATCACAGGAAGCCTGGGAATGATGAAGCATCTCCACAGAGGGGATAGTAAGGACTGCTGGGAAGTTTATCAGTGATGTGGTTTTAGCTGCAGTCAGCCTTCTGCATCTGCATGTTTTATATTCATAAATTTAGACAACCACAGCTTTAAAATGTTCTGAGAAAAATTAATCTATTCTGGGCTAGTACAAACATTATTCTATTATTATCCTTTAAACAAAATAGTATAGAAAGCATTTAGAATTTACGTGTATTTACATTGTATCTGTATCCTGAGGGAACTGTAGATTAATTGAGAAATATGAGAAGGGGATGGGTCGAGATAGCTCCGCCAATAAGTGTTTGTCAATCAAGTGTGAAGAACTCAGGTTGATCTCTAGCAGTGCACACACCTCTAATCCCAGTACTGGAGGGTCCTTGGGACACACTTGCCAGCCAGTCTAGCTAAATCAGGAGAATTTGAGTCAGTGAGAGATCTTGTCTCAAAATATAAAGTAGAAAGTGGTACAGAAAGGCATGTGATATCAAGTCCTGTGCTGCACACATGCATGCACACGCAGTATATGAAGTGCGTGTGTGCCACACACAAACACTATGGCTTTGTGGAAGGGACTTGTGCTTCTGCAGACCTTGCTATATGAGTGGTCCCCTGAGGCCAGTCTTCTTGGGAGTCTGATGAATACTCCTTAGAATTGAAAAAGTGATAGGGACAGCGAACTTAAAGCAAAAACAGGAAAATGGAGAGAGAGCAGAACCCAGTCACCATTGCCAGGGTTCTAGGTAGGAGATACAAATGTCTAAACCTAGCAGAAAACAAAACAAAACAAAACAAAACAACAAACCAATCTAAATCATGATCGGCCTTTTCTATTTCTTTCCAATTTACCATATTAAAAGGAACTGATTGGAATTTGCAAAGCTTAAAGTCTATATTTAAACAACAAATAGAAGAGAAAAGCTGACTCCCTTCCTTCTCCCAGGACACCTTTATGCATCCAACGTATTAAAATGTGTGCTACTGGGCTAGGGCCCGGTGTTGTATAAATCCTTGTAATAATCAGTCGGAATAGGTCTTCCATCTCAAGCAGGATTTCTTAACCTGATTAAACTTCTGGACCAAAAACATTCCTTATTAGGAGGATTATCTTGTGTCTGGATGTTTAGAAAGGCCCCTGGTATCTATCAACTAGATACTAATAGCATCCTTCAGTCAGTTGTGACAACCAAAAATATCTCTAGGCATTACTAATGCTCTGAGAGTGTCCCGTCAAGTCTGGTGGGCATTTTTGCCAGGTTCTCTGCCTTGGTTGGTTAGTTGGTTAGAGGGATGGTTGTGATGGAAAACACTGAGAGCTGCCCACTAAGTAAACATTATCTCTAGCAGGTAAAGTGCCTTGAATAAAGGGCATAGAATGCCGAACTCCAGTCTCCCTGCTAAGAGTGTTAAAAGTAATGACACCTCTCAGGATTGTTCTGAAGAGTGGGGGAGATGAAGAGAGTTAAGGATGGTGCTAGGTCTGTGGTAGTTGCTCAATAAATATTTGTTGACCCTACTATACTTCTTTTTATTATAAGGGGAGATATTCATCTTTACTCTAAAATGCCTTAGAATGCCCAGGGTTTTGCTCCTTTTTCAGGAAAAGCACATATGGGGTTCTGACCTGAAAACCAGTGATCCCGTATGCATGTCCAACACCTATCAACAGCCGGCTTGGTTTGTAAACCCTTGGGATGGTGTTGTGCCTGGGAATGCTACGTGTATGCAAAATAAGCCCTTCTGGTGGGATTGGCTGTAGTCATCCTACTAGTCTCTGAGTGGGAAGATGGGTAAACAGGGAGCCCAGAAAGATTTTAGGAGTACGTTTTTTTCAGATGCGCCTTTCCCTTCTGATGTTTTCTCCTTTCTTGTTCTTCCTTTTTGTCCTGAGAGTCGACTCATTCTTCCCTGTCTCCTCCACTTACACCCACACCCACACCAATCTTGTCTATGGAAATCATCATTTATCTTTTATCTCTTCTACAGATCCTTGTCTCCTCCACTTCTCAGAATCTGTTTCTTAACTTCTTGTTATACGTTTAGTGTTTACATGCTTTAAAAATTCTGGTGCTCCCTCATCTTCAAGCCTAAGACATAGCACTGAATCTCTTTTCCTATTTTAAACATACACAAAATTGTAAAGGCTCTCAGCCCCTAAGTGAGGAGCAGACCCACAGTCTGGCACCTTTCCCCCACTTCTTATCTTTCCCATGCCCCTGCTCTAAAGGAGAAGCTAATCCCAACTGCTCTGTGTTTCTTCCATTTAAAGATTTATTTTTGTTCTAAGTATATGTGTGTTGGCCTGCATGTGTGTAGTACACCATGTGTATACCCAGTGCTTGCTGAGGCTAGAAGACAGAATCTAATCTCCTGGAACTGGACTTATGGGCTGTTGTAATTTGCCACGTCTGGGAACCGAACCTTCATCCTCTGCAAGGTCAATTAGCTCATGGACCATCTCTCCAGTCTCTCTCATCTGTTTCCTAACCGATGGTTTAGGAAGAGCTGGAAGAAAACATACAGATGTATGGATTATACTGTGGGCTTTGATAGCATAGTTGGTTCAGTAATTATTGGAGAGCCTCATCACTCTTAACAAAAATGGAATCAGAGTCATCCTTGCACAGGCTAGCTGGACTCCTGCTAAGAGACAGAGCTCATCATCACCAAATAATCCTTCTTTCCTCTTCTTTGCTTCTTCCGCACCTGAGCATCCTAAGGAAAACCTTCCTCTCCCTGACAATTATTCTGTAGCTCCCGTGGGGGTGGTGTTTGAAAAGGAGGGCTGATAATTATCTTGGACAGCAGCCCAGGAAAACTGCCTTTTGCACACAGTAGGCATTCCTTATGGGATTTAATGGAGGCATCGGTTGCCCCACAGCCCAGAGCTGTGGGTGGAATTTGTATCTTGAAACAACTCCCTGAGATTTCATCTTTAGTGCCTTGTATGACATATATGCACACAGCAAATAAACTCAACACAGAGAGACTTCAAAGAAGAACCGTGTTTGCTGCTTTAGCACAGTGATCAAACAAGGCTGCTAAATACGCCACGGCGATGATTTGGTAATGTCTGCCCTGGAAAGGGCCCACAAGGTTCTTGGGAAATTTTACTGCTCTGTGTGAAGCCAAGATTTGAGAGTTTCCATGGAGACATGTTTAAGTCATCTGGGAGAAGAAACAGATCATAGGCCCATATAGGTGAAGTCCTGCTTAATTATGGGAATTCAGGCTAGATATCTCTCCGATTACCAGGCTGCCCCACTGTCTGATACACAGAAACTGGCGTCCTTCTCTCTGTTGCCCCAGCACATTGTATGTGTCTTGGTGACTTCTCTGTAACAATTTTCAAATCACTCTCAGGTAATTGAGGACAAAGACAAAAACTCCACCAGTAGATATTTGGAGACTATTACAGAGTCGTCCAGATGACAACTGATAAAAGAACCCACCCTGGGGTGGGGGAAATCCCATCCTTGCTATGTTTGTGCCAAGTGAATATTATTGGAAGGGGAAGGCATGCTGGTTTGCCTGTTGTCTCTATCTCATTTGGTTCTCCAAGGGCAGAAGTGAATATTTCCCACAGACATCATAATTCTGGCAAAGTCAGAGCAACGTACTGCCTGGCCCTTTCCAGACAAGGCTTCCCAGCCCTGCAGAAGGACTCACAGTGGGTTTAAGAGCCAACCAAATGATGCCATGAAAAAGCTAACTGGTACTGAGGAGACTGGAGTCTCATGGGTATGAGATGCTCTGTATCTCACAGGACTCCTCCCATCTCCATTCCTTTCTTTTGCATTTCAATTTCACCTCTTGGCATGCTTCTTACCTATTTTTTCTTTTATTCCCATACTAGAAATATTTCTATCTGCCAAATAAAGGAATAATTTAGATCATGGAATATAATATCATTGCATTATAGTATCTTAAGTAACTCTTTGAGAATACCACGCATGCATATAATGGGTTCTGATGCCAGTCAAATGGAAATACCACCATGAAGAGAAATCACGAGGGCAGAATAGACATATTTACATGGTCTAATTCTGGAAGAATATTTTTTTAGTCATGTCCAAGGACAAGAAAGGAGAGAAATCCTGCATTGTTATGAATAGCCGCTTCTACAGTAAGCCAGGCTTACCACTTACTCTTCTCTTCCTGTCCTCTTACACAATCGTAATGAATCCATCCTATCTGCCAAGCGTCTGTGATTTAAGCAGCCTGGTTTCAGCGCTCCTGTCATTACATAGACATTGTCTGTAATAGGGCCTCCCACACTGCTGTATGTTGGACACACTCGTAAATCCTACCTGTGATTCATCTCCATTGAATTTGTGAAACTGCTCTGGAGAAGAGTCACTGAGTATGTGGGAAATATTACTGCCATTTTTTTTTCTTTCTTGCAGTCTTGGTTTAAAAAAAAAAAAGTCCTGCCACCCCAGAAGTCTAGCTTGTGATCCTAATTATGCCCACCAGGTTTATGGGTGAAGACTGATTCTACTTTTTGAGCTGCCGTTTTGAAAGATTACTTCTGGTGGAGCCTTACCTTCTGAAGGTGGCGTACACAATGTGCTAGAAGGTAACACAGGCACTATGCCTTTTAACATGAGCTCTCCAGCTTTGCTGTCTCCCAGCCTTTTGCTTTCAGCTTCCACAACCTTGGTTTCCTCATCTGTAGCATGGGCTTACAGATAATAATGCACCAGGTTAAGAACGATTGAAGAGGATGATTTAAGTGTAAGCAACTACGTCAGCCTGGCAGCGAACAGGTGCTTGCAAATGGACTTCTCTGAAGGAGATGAACTGAGTGAGTCCTTGTTAAGGCAGGACATGCGATGGTGGTGTGGATGAATCCAGGAGGAAGCCGTACTTCCTGTCTCTGACTCAGACCAAAGCAGGAAGAATCTGCGGAACTCACATGCTCTGCTAGTTGCACACTGTCATCTAGTTGAAGGCACGGCAAGATGAGTCAGGGGACCTGGGGCCTGCTTTGCTGTGAATTTGCTCTGTGATTCTTACATATGCCATGGTAAAATTCTTGCCATATATCTGTATATCTAAATATCTGTCCATATATCTATCTTTCTATACACTTACAACACGAAGGCTGATGTCAGATAGGAATTCCTCTGGGTTTTATAGCATTTGATACCAAGATGGTGTGGAATTGAAGCACTGGGAAAGTCTGTCTATTGACTAAAGAAACCAGTGATATTTATTTTTATTTTATTAAAGATTAATATGCAGGGTTCTTATTTATGGATGAAGAAAAATGTATTATGCATATACACTGCAGTGTCTTTACTCTCCCCTCTGTTAGCAGACACCTAGGTGGGCTCTGTTAACTTAAGTATTGTGAATCACCATCCAATAACCACTAATGGTGCAACCAATGATTTTGTTTTAAGTATCACCCTGAAAAATGAAAGCATATAGTGTAATTGTAGTATTTTCTAAGCCACCACGCACCTCTTCATACTCAGTTTTCAAAACAATCCTAGGATTTGAAAAGACAAGTGCTTGATCCCATTATCAGTAGGAAAGCAGACGTGTGATCACACCTTGTAAATGAATGTCCCTAGACCTCAAACCAAACCTGGCTGAACCTAATTTTTGCAAACTTTCTTCTTTCAGGGAGAGTCCATTTCAGTACTTTGGGTGGTTTCTGTGTCAGCTTCAGGTGTCAGTGGTTCACACCCATTGCCCATGCGCTTTCTGAGTGGAGGTCTTCTTGCTCTGCATGAAGAATTCATTTGCTTAGAGCTGTCTTTATAATGCTCACTCTAGATTTTATTGAAGGAGAGTTCTTGATCAAGAAATATTCCAACAGAGGGCAGGTAGTGACATCAGGAGCACAAGGAGCTCTTGAGTTTCCCGAGATGCCTTTATTGGTGGCCATGGTCTCCTGTTTGATGGTCTGTAGAGAAAGATGCAAAATAGCTGGGTTCACCATACATGTGATCTACAAAGTAATCACTCGAATAGGAAAGAGAGCCCCTTTTTGGTGTTGGTACAGTAAACTCAGGACAAATCCACATCCTTGGAGTCTCAGTGTACCCGTGAGAAAATCTCTAAAATAAATGCCTGATAAGTGTGCTCTTCACTATAACCCACAGGCCTAAAGTCTTCCTCTCTGGAACGTCCCCTGTTTTTATTAACAGGATGATGGCTCCTCCTCCGTGTCCTCAAAGCACAGTCTTTGTCTACTGAAGCATCTGCTCATCACAGGACAATTCTGATTATATGTGTATTTATCCCTCTCTCCCACTGGGCTGTGTGACTCAAGGCAAGACTATATAAACACACACCACACAGGCACACACACGTGTGTGTTTGCACACGTGCTCACGAAGGCACTCATGCACTGCGTATATATTTTCAGATCTGTTCAAGTCTCAAGATTTCAGACTCAGGGTTTTCCATGTCTGTCTCTGAGAAGGTCATAGTGGCTCAAAGATTCCACCAGCTCTCCTCAGCATCCTGACATTTCTGTCCTTAGATCTCATTTCTCTCTTTTCCGTAGCCCCATTTCCTTCCTCGATGTTCTGACACGCATGGTATGCACACCTGAGGGAATATTCTTCCTCTTTCTGGAATGTTCTTCTCCATCGGCTAGTAGCATCCCCCTCTTTCTTGCTTTCTCTTATTATTTTATTTTTACTCAGTCTGTTTTGGGGATTCTGGTCATCTCAAGAAAGCTAAATCTGTCCTTTGTTAAATTCCACTAGCTCCTCCCAAAGTGCCCCCCAACTCCCGTCACTTTTTCCCGTGTTTTGTATTTTCACTTCCAGGGCACTGATCAACTTGCAGCTTAGTGCTGGGACTTTCATTTAGGACCTGACTTTCATTTCTCGAATGGAAGTTCCATGGCAGATCAGAATCTGTGATTCACTGATACCATTGTTACTATCTCATGTCTATGGTAAGAGACCAACAAAAGTAACTTAAGGAGGGTGGAATTTGTTTGGGTTCATTGTTTGAAGGCATACACCCCATCATGGTGGTTAGGAACGGCAGCAGGAAGGGAGATAACTGGTCTTATTGTATTTTACAGTCACGAAGAAGAAAGATGGATGCATCTGCTCAATTGGCTTCCTTGCACTTTTCTCTCTTTCCTTCAGCCCAGGATCCCATCCCATGGGTCTGCATACATCCTCACAGATACATCCAGAGGTGATTCTAAATCTAGTAAAAGCAAATGTCATCACCATAATAAATGTGTCCCATCAAGATGGCTCAGCAGGTCAAGAGTGCTTAAGGAAAAGGCCTGGTGACCTGAGTTTCATCCCCAGGAAGTTGTCACCATGACACTCACCAGCCTTTACGTATGTACATCACAGTCAAAGCTGACAGCGAATGCTGGCCATCATAAATGGCACCCCATGTTTCTCAAAGAGTGCTGGGCAGGTAGTGGAGGCTCACAAACTGTTGCTGGATTGCATTAGGTCTATTGATTACACTGTATTGAATGAAGGATTAAGTCCGACTGAGTGCTTCCAATATTCAGTTGCTAAACACTTCGACTACACACTATGGGATCTTTTGCATAGATAGATCTAGGGAGGCAAAGTCCAGACATAGAATTTGCCACAGAAAAGTGATGAACCCTTCTACACAAGATTTTCCTTACTTTTCTAAACATTTGCTTTTCTTTATAAAATATCTCCAAGATTGAATTTACAAAGAGTTCATCCCTATCCTTGGAAAGTGGGATGGGTTGGTTACATTCCTTGGAGATTCTGAGTTAGAACAGATACCCTTTCCTTGGTTTCCACTCTCTCTGTTTCTTCAAGTCCTTGAGTCATTAATATATTAATCAGAATAAACAAAAAAGCTAATAATTGCTTCTTGGTTTATTGTGTGACTACATGGAACATTGCCACAGGCCTCTGAGAATCGGCCCCTCACTCTGCTTGGGAGTGATTTTTCAGGGATTTTAACCCAGCCTGTCTTTGAGCTGAAATGTTTATCATTTTTCCTTTTATTGTTTCTGGCTCCTCCTCCACCTTTGAAGTCTCTGAAATCTTTAAGTATTTGGCGGGTCTCTCTGCACACTGCAGGTCTTCTGCCTGTAAGAGGGCACCTGGCCAAGAGAAAGGAATTGGAGCTCCTCTCTTGGCTGGGCCCATAAAACAATCAGTTTTCTCCACAAGTCTGTCATCTGAAACGTGAAGCCGTGCTAAAAGTGCAGATAATGCAGTGTGCTCCAAAGGAGATTAGAATATCCCAGTGGGCTTCAAGTGAATGGTAAGTCCTCTGCGGACAGTAATCCTCTTTTCTCCAGAATGGCCTGAGGGTGAACAAGGGAATGACCTACAGCTCGGTATTTTCAATGAAATGCCTTCAACTCTCTGCTGAGCCCATTTGGTGATGCCCATTGGTAGTTTTCCTCTTTAGGTCTTGATAGTCTCAGATCCTCTAACTTTCAGTACTCTTCTTTTTATTTCCTCAGGGGGAAGACAGACCCTTTACTCCTGCCCCTCCTCTCATAGGGAAGGTATACTTTTGTGCCCCTACTTTTCCAGTCACAAAGGAGGTGGACCCTTATGTTGTTGCTACTCTCCCCAAAGGGACAACCCCCATGTCTCTTTCTTCCCTGATAGGTAAGTAGACCTTTGTGTCCCTCTTTTTCTCCCCACAAGGAAGGCAGACCTTCATATTCCTATTTTTCCTTCTCCCAGGAATTGTTTTTCCCAGTTCCTATTCTTTCCAAAACTTTTAGCTCCTTTAGTAATTTCCAAGGGAAGTGACCTGCTTCTTCCTCCATGCCATGAGGGGCCAATGGATGCCCCATCTCAAAGCCAGAAGTAAGCATTTGCATCTAAACAAACTCATATTACAAACTTGAAGTTGAGCTCACATGAATGAGCTCTGGACTTGACTTTATGCATTCAAGGATGCAATGAAAATTAAGACAGTAAGATGTTGAGGTGATGAGGCTCATCCAAATCCAGCGTCAGTTTCGTTTTGTAAAACTCATCCTTTTACTTTCTCTGTATGTACGATAACTTTCCTACACCCTCCAGTGAGCACACACTCAGCCTCACAGCATCCCCATGGTGAAATGCATGCAAATGGCAGGAACAAGAGGAGGCAATGCCTGCTGAAGTCAGCCTGGTCAGGTGACAAGTAGAAGAGTTCAGTGGGCCATTGTGAGGTGCCATTGTAAAGACCGGAGGGGTGGACAGAGTGACAAATAGCTGCCTGGTGTGAACACGAGGTAGAATCAAGCCTGCCTGTGATGTGTCCCAAACCTGCAAGGACACTCAGCTGTGTGCAATAAAAGCTGTGTTAGAAGTTGGGTGGATCAGGTAAATGATGACACTCTCTCTGCTGACGAAAGAGGGAGTCACTTTCCTGCCTGCCTGGTAAGTCGAAGAATTCTGGATTTTTGTCTGGCCCAACTTCAATTCCTACAACTCTGCAGAGGGATTCAACAGCGTAATTAGAGGGAATATTTTGAAGAATTACAAATGTCTGAAGAGTTGAAAGGATCACCAGTGAATTCCTTTTCAGTCCTCAATGGAAATCCAGAAAGCAGGTACCATGCTATATGCCTCCCATCTCCTTTATGGAATGTTCCTATTAGTGATGGGCTGCCAATACCCACAGGACACCTAGTCTATAAGCCTACACATATTCTTGGTCAGTTTGGATTATTAGAATTGTGTGACAGGGAGTTCTTAGTGCCTACTGAATTGGAAGCCTTCTCTTGAAAATATTGAGTTGTCATGATGCTGTTATAGTCCCCCCACTTACCTATGGATTCCATAGGTATGCATTTAACCACTCTGGATTAATACTATTCTGAAAAGTTGCATCTGTACTGGACATGGACAGTTCTTCTTTCATGTGGTCATCAGTCCCTTAAAATAGAGCCCATGACTATGAATAACCCCTTCATATTGTACCAGGCACTGTAAGTACCCTAGAGCTTATGTGGAGTGTATAAGAGGATATTAATGGAACACATTCAAATACCTTGCCATTTTATGCAAAGATTTAGCATCTGTGGATTTTGTTATCTGCAGGGGATCCTGGAATTTATTCTCTTGTTGAAACCAAGGATCTGTTGGATTTCTCAGGAATCCTCAAGTGGGAAAAAAAATCTCTCTTCTACATATTTGTAAAGGTGGCTGGTTGTATTCACACCTAGGAGCCAAAACTCAAAATAACTGCTGCTGCAGAGGAATCTAGTCACTTTACCTCAACCCCAAGAGATATTAGATCTGACTGGAGCACCTTCTCACTCTACCCTGACACTGTAGGTCCATACATCCCCTCCATAATCTGGCAGAGTTGAAGAGCTTGACCTCCAAACTGAGGCCATATAAGAGACCCCTACCTTATTCCTAACACACATAGAAAGGATTACTTTATTTCTTCAAGGAGGACTACAAAATTCCTCTATCACACTGGCTTTCTCCAGACCATTAGAGCAAGATCACAAGACTAAAAACTGTGCGTACACACACACACACACACACACACACACACACACCGGGAGAGAGACAGACAGACAGACATACACACAGCATGCAAGAACAATTTTATATGAAGCATTTGGGATAATTGGTTGACTTGGTCAGTTTCTTAGAAACAACTTTGGAGGTGACATTCAAGAGCAAGTGATATATGAAGACATGTTTTCATGAGAACTAAAGAACTAGGGGAACCAGGAGAGCAAAGGGGGAACAAACCAAGTTAGAATGTGACTTCAGACAATATACAACCTTAATCTGATTCCAAAGGGAGGATTTGGAGAAGAAAGTACACCCTAGAATTGATCCAGACTTGGGTATATGGATCCAAGGACTCTGTTTTCTTTTTCACTCCTGACAGCAGTCCTTGGACAAAACAAACGACAACAACAAAAAAATATTCCTGGTTTTTAGAATTATCTGGAGTTGGGCATAGTGTCCACAATAGTCTCATAATACCATCTGTTAGAGACAGAGATCTCCTGCAGGCAGAGAAGAGATATGCACTTATGTAAATAGATCTAAAAGAATCTTTATAGGACATCAACATGTCTGTTCATTCTGCCATGTCACTTCCAAATAATGACTGCTGTTAGCTTTTTTACCCCATAACTTGGTCTCTGAATGGTAAGAAACAGCCTACCATTCTTCAATAGTACTTAAATAATCCCCGAGTGGGCAGGATTAGGAAAGTCCTGCCACATCTCAGGTTCCACAGAGTAGATACATCAACATGGCATTCATAGTTTGATGAGTACTATTCAAAGAAATCTTTAAAAAGCATTTCATAGAAACTGCGATGAAATCCTGTTTGGTGAGTCTCCTTGTGAACATGAGCTTGGTCACATCCCTTCCTTTACTGGAATTTTCTAGCCAGCTGACCATCAAGTTCAGCCAAATCCCCCTCCCAAAAAGATGGATTTCTATGAGTGATCCTGGAACCCAGTGCTCAGCTCTGCTGACTCTGGTTTACCTTTCCAAAGGCAGATATATTCCTGTAAGTTAAATCACACACAGGCCACTCCTCTATCAAGACAAATAGAAATTTGAATAAAACTGCTCCCAACTTCCTTACAGTAAGCAAACCAAAATGCAGCAGAGCACTAAATCACCTCTTTATCTTTATGGGTATGTTTCTGTTTAATTTTCAATAATAACGTCTAGACTCCCAGTGCTCCATCACTTTATGACCAGGAGCCCCTGAGAGGATAAGAAAATCCCAAGATGCTGCTGTTTTAATTTTATCAGATTTTTAGTGGTCAGTGTGAAGCTGTTTTTCCTCTCCCCACTCCCTCTCTTTTATAAAAGCATCTATTCCATTCTTCTCCTCAAATCACAAACAAAACAAGAACAAACAAACAAACAAACAAACAGAAAAGAAGACTAGGGACTTGTCTCAATCTGTAAAATGGACCAGGACCTAAATTTGGTTCTCAGAACTTATAAAATGCTAAGCTAGGCATGATGACACACTGGAGTCTCAGCAGTGGGGACATCTACCTAGCTAACCATACGATTCAGACCAATCCCCTCCCCAAGGAAGACAAAGATTTCTATAAGCAAACACGCAGATACTTGAGACTTGCTGTCCAATAACTAGCTTTCTCTGTGAGCTTCAGGCCAATGAGAGACCCTGCATCAAAACAGTGAAAATAATAATAGTAATAATGATAATAATAATACCTGAGGAATGACATTTCAAGTTGTCCTCTGGCTTTACATACATGTGCATACATATTTATGTGCGCACGCGCGCACACACACACACACACACACACACACAGGGAGAGAGAAAAAAACTCTAGAAAACAGGACTCTAACATATTGGCCTTGTGTAAGTAGATATGAGTTGGTCCTTCTTCCCTTGTCCCCTGTATTGATGATCTCAGGTCGAGGCAGACATTTGGAAAGGGTGGGCTCCTAAGTTATTTGTCCTCTTCTTTTCAACAGGCCTCATTCTATCAAATGTATTCCTCTGTCCTATCATTCCAGACCCCTCCACCATTTGTTTCAACTGTTTATCTGGTTGTACACTGTTCTTGTGAATGCATGTGCATACATACACACAGAGAAATATATTTTTGTGTTTTCACAATGGTACCAATCACCGTCTTTGCGTCATCTTACTTGAGTCCCTACAGAGTACCCTGGAAAGTATAATCAGAGCCCCAAGAAAACTGAGGTACAGAGTTAGTCAACATCTCTTACAAGGTGGACAGCCATGGGTGCATCACAAGGCAGCGCTGAGTTCATTCTGAGTCCTAAGTCTGATGACTTCTACCCAGTTTCTATTCCTTAGAATACCCTTTGGGTCTTCAGCTCCCATAGCAATATCATATGATGTCAAGTAGTTTTGAGGGACCTGACAGATGTCTCAGTAGTAGTTTCTTTATAGAGGAAATGATTTGATTCCCAGCACCTACACGGTAACTCACAACCATCTTTAACTTTACTTTGCACTGTGGTTACCAGGCACACATATAGTACATCTAGCCAAAACACCTATAGCCACAAAATAAGACAAATAAATCTACTATTTTAAAAATGATTTTAAGCCTCTAAGTAGATGATCTAACTCCGAGGGGGAAAAACCCTCCCATCTCCATCAGCTAGCAAATACTTGGACATAAAGACATACCTCTTCCTATATTTGAAAATATTTGTAAGAAACCAACTGGCATTGTTCTCAGTCATGAGTTAGACTGAAAGAACTCTTGTTTATGATTTCTAAAGGATTATTTTGTAATCCAATCTCATGAAAACATGTTTAATACATTGTCCCACCAAATGACAGTTCCTATAGCTTGCAACGCAAAATGTCCTGGTGGCGAAATCCTCATTAGTCACCTGCTATAAGTTCACTGGAATGTGTTGAGACACGGAGTCTATAAAAGCAGATACAGCCTTGTTAAGCTGTTTGGTCACATAATGTAGGGCCTCATTCATGGACACTGGCAGGAGGAGAAAGGCTTAAACCATGTGCTTTAAGCATATTGAGAAACTAGTTTCTAGAAACCCCACTTTTCATTGAGCGCTCTTCAAAGTCACGCTAGTGTATTTCCGACAGCTATAACAATGACATGTGAGTCACACTCATATGGTTTCAAGATTCCTAAGCTGGCTTTGTGAAGCTGCTGATGTAATATCGCAACTCACCTCCAGGTCTCTGAGGCGAGAAGCCGTTCAGCTGATGCGATTGCCATTGCCATTATTGCGAGCACGAACACTCCAGTCCTCCCAGGCTC
Source organism: Rattus rattus (assembly GCF_011064425.1). Classification (NCBI taxonomy): domain Eukaryota; kingdom Metazoa; phylum Chordata; class Mammalia; order Rodentia; family Muridae; genus Rattus; species Rattus rattus. Next base: position 95,551,120 of record NC_046154.1, read on the forward strand.
GAGGTCCGTGAGAAACCAAACATTCAAATCCTCTTCCTATATAAAATGTTTCTCTACTACCAAGGAAAGATATTTCCGAGATTCAGCCTGCAAACATGCCTTGATTAGCATGCTGCGGTGATAACGCCTAAAACCTCAAAGAAAACTGCGGGGTTGTGCACCCGGCAGGTTTAGGCCTGAACTCCAGCTCTGCTACTTACTAACTGAATGATTTCAGAAGGAGGTTACTTCATCTCCATGAGCCCATGTTCTCTAACCTGGAAAACAAGAAGACCATTCTTAACCTCACTGGGCTGTGAAAGTGTAAAATTAGTCACAGAATGGCATCTGGCCCAACCAGGGGGTCTAACATGGGCACCGATGCTTGGCAACAGCCTTGCCTCTAGGGAGCCTGGTGACCTGTGTCTTCTTGGTTTAAAGCACAAACTGACCAAGAAAATAATCTGCTCTGGTTCTGGGCGCTCTTCTTTCTACTTTGTCTTTAATCTCTAACCAGGGGATTCATTAAAACTTCCTGTATGTTAAAACGTGCAGAAAACAAGGGAACGTGACAAAGGGGAGATATAAAGCCAGACCACGCAAGTCCCCACTTTCCTATGGGATGCTAGTTTCCAGTCATAAGATTGTGAGAAAGGAGGAGGGGACTGAAATATGACTTTGAAACTAGTAATGAGGGGCATGAGCTGTGGCTAAAGAAGAGTGTGAAAATACTGCAATTTCAAATGGGCGGGCAGAGGAGGGAACTAGACGCCATCATGAGCTTTCTGAGCAGTACGGGTGAGCCGCTGAGCTGGGCAGAGGAGAACCTTTTACAGCAGAAGGACCAGAAGAGCTTTGCTCTGAGGAACACTTCCTAGTAATAGCCTTGCTGGCCATCTTCAACGTCTTGCTGACAGTGAGTCATAAATCAAGTGATAAACTTGACACGCAGAAGCCCTGGATAATCTAAGAACTCTGTACTCATTTATGAATATATATATATATATATATATATATATATATATAAATTAAGACCTACATAGTAGAGAAAACATATGGTTGTTTGGCTGTTGGCTTTCTGAGTTTGGATCACTTTGTTTAACTCAATAAGTTTCAGCTCCATCCATTTTCACAAATCTTCATAAATGAGGACATAGACTGAGAGACACTTAGCCCAAGGACACTCAACACACCAAGGCACAGCTTCAGGACTGAAGATACTCTGATGGTAGAGTATATTTTCTCACTCAGTTGCAACCTCCCAGATAAAACACACAGCAGATCTCAGTTTTTACACTGGATTATGAAAAAAGTCACCTGAGGGGTAGGTCAGCACTGATTCTCAGGGAGGGAGTCTGACAGTCTCCTGTGACTTCTCCAAGGCCATACAAAAGAGGACCTGTAGAGTCAAGTAACCTGGGCCCGTGGAGGCTCACAGAGATTGAACTACGAACCAAAAGCATGCAGAAGTTGCCGCTAGGCCCCTCATATTTGTAGCAGCTATGAAGCTTGGTCTTCATGAGGGTCCCCTAACCATTGGAGATGGGACTGTCTTCTGACTCTGTTCCCTGCCACTGGATCCCCTCCCCCTTCCTGGACTGCCTGGTAGGGACTCAGTAGAAAAGGAAGTGCTTAATCTTGCTGAGACTTGATGCTCCAGGAAGGGGCTTCCCCTTCTCTGAGAAGAAGTTACTGGAGCAGGGAGGGATGTGTGAGGGTGGGACTGGAAGGAGAGGAGAGAGGGGGCTGTGATCAGGATATAAAGTGAATAAGTAACTAAATCAATGACAAAAATATAAAGGAAACAGCAAAATTTAAAACTTGTAGTTCAGAACTGGCCGAGAGCAGAGCCCCAAACCCCTGAACCCAGAATAGGACAGTGTGACTTCTGCCTTTATACCTGGCATTATAATACAGGAAAACATGGAGGTTAGCACAAACTTTGGCTTCCAATAGGTAAAGCATAAAATATCCTAGCAATGTTCCACAACTGCTATATTGGGAATATGTATGAGTGTGCTAGAGAGACATGTCTACAGGACAAGAACAGAGTTAAAAGCAAGTCTCCACTCTCATATTCTCTGCAAAGCCCTCAAAACACCTTCTTTCTTCCCCATACATACTTCTCCAATGTTTACAGGACAAGAATCCATCTTAAAATTTTAAAGGTTTCCTGCTATCTTTTCTCTAAATATTTCCTTGTCTTGGATTTACTCTCTTTTTATTTTAAGGTTTTAGAGCTGTGAACTCAGTGAGGCTGTACTAAAGTGACACCTTGACTAATACTTCATCCCTCTCCTTCACTAGCTTGGGTTAACATTTCATCGTGAGCTAATACCGTAGTGTGACCTCAGAGCAGTGGCAGGTGCCTGATGTCATCTCAAATACAGAACCCTTCACAAGTCTCTCTCGAGTAATGATGGAATGACAGGCTTTCCATCGGTCCCACGAGGGACCTCACAGTGCTTCTGCTGCCTGCAAAAGCCAACAAATTGAAAGTCCTCAGAGTGTTGACTGAAGCACATCTTGCTTGGCTTTTCTGAACGCACAGAAAGACTGGAGACAAGGAATTGGGTGAGATGGCTGGCCTTTAACAGTTGCCAGTTGACACTGCCAGGTCCAGGAGAACTATGATCTAATTTCCACTTCAAGAAGACCACAAACAAATGTCAACAATCAGTTTCCAAGGCCACTGTCCAAGTCCTGGTGTCCCTATCCCTTCTGCATTATAATGTATGGCTCAGTATCCGGGGCAACTCCTGGAGGGAGGCTTTCTGTTGAGGTGACCAGTGCAGATTGCAATCTCAATAGCAGGGTGGGAATAAGCACATCTTTTTACAGTTAGCAAGATCTTACTGTTTCCAGAACCTTGCTTAGTAACCATGATAATGACAAAAGACAAATTAATACTGAGGGAAATACTCGTGTTGTTGAGGTATACACTGCAGCATATCGTTGCGAGACTGGAGTTAGTCTACAACTAGAGAAGATGTGACTTGGAAATTCTTTGTAAGGGTTGGGCTACACACACCACACACACACACACACACACACACACACACACAAATGTCACACAGAGAGACATTTGTACCATACACACACAAATATATGCACATGACATATGTGTGTGTATGTGTATGTGTGTGTGTGTGTGTGTGTGTGACATAAAGTAGTCCCTCTGTAAGAAATATACTTTTCTTCTCTGTAAAGTATCCGTGTGTAATAGTGCAACTATGGACTCTAAAACAAGATCAGCTAACTTGAGATAGTATCTTGACACTGGACCAGGTACTTACCTTCTCTGGGCATCAGTTTCTCATGGGAAAACTGGAACAAGGTTTAAACCTGTGCTGAAAATGCTATAAAAGTTTAACCAATATACGATAAGGAAATGCAAGAAACAAACTACTACCTTTGCAAGGTGGGAGACAGGGAACTTCCCCAACCTTTCCAAGCTTCATACAAGAACAAGGACACACAAGACGTGGAAGATTTGACTGCATTCTGAAACTCAGAGCTACTGACAAAAACCCAACGTGGAAATGTTGCACTCACAGAGAATGGTTGCCATCGTGCTAAGCATGAATACTGGGCTGTTTTGCAAAGGCTTTTGGTGTTCAGATCTGCCACACCCTGTACCACCACATCAAAGATCTTGGCACCTTTCGTACACTGGATGGGACCTGCCACAGCATGCCCCTTCACCCTAGGCTCTAGGACAGAATGACAACTGTCTCTTACCTTGTAGGGCCAGTTCTGTCTCCTTCTCCACCCCAATACCAGCCTCGCTCAAGAAGTTCCTCCAACAGAGGCTCCAGGATGGGAGTAGCAATGGGGTGTTTTCTAGTTGCCTCTTCTTTTCAGGGAGGTATCATAAAAGCCATTATTAGTCCCTCAAGGGAAGGAAACAAATGCTCCAGATGCAATTTTTTCAAACTTTTGACATAGGAGAAACACAAATTACAATCCCAATACATTTTCTTGCCAAGAATAAGAAATGGGAGGAAGGAAGATAAATTATATATATATATATATATATGTTGTGTGTGTGTGTGTGTGTGTGTGTCAGGGACAATGTTATTTTGTGAATACCCAAATGGTATAATAAAGACATGGTCTTTGCAGATCCATGTTACTAGGACTATCTCATGACACTTCAGTACTTCTATGCTTTGTCAAAACGTCAAAACAAGGCAGAGCCTCGGGGTATAAAATGCTGATACAAATGCTTAGTTGTGTAGACAATGGCAGATTTTATGAAATACAAAAATATCCTAAATATAGTTTTGCAATTTTTAATCCTTTAATATGTGACATATAAGGTTAATATTCTCAAACTAATAGTACTACAAGAGGACAATGGACTCTGGCTTCACAGGCTTCATGCCAGAAAGGCAGGGATGGTTAGATACACAAACACGTTACTATCCAGATTATATTACATGGTTTAAGAAAAAAGACATAGAAGGTGACCACAGTTAAACTTATCATGGCATTCATGAAATAAGAAATAATATAAAAGGACAGTTTTTAACACGGTATTGAATATACAAAATGAAGTTCAAGTAAGCACCAGGTATATGACCACCAAATCCAAGAACACACAATGCCCCCTACCAGTTGTTACTATTAAATATTCTATAAATTTGAGTCAGTGAAATAAAGTGCAAATGGATAGAGCTTTTAAAGGGGGCTCACTATTTTCTGTTTCTTAATAGTGGAAGGAAAACTTGTTAGACTTCAGAAATGATACAATGAATATGTAAAAATCAGTAACTTCCTCACATAGTTACACTAGGTAATTGGAATGTTAATAAGGGAGTGAATTCATTACGCAGGTCAAATGTGCTGAGCTTTATAAAAGCAAATTTTATAGCAGCATATGTTAAAAACCTTCTAAATTTACAAAGATCTAGCTGTAAATAACTCTTAGAAGAGCACACAGGAGTAATTATTCATAACTTTGGGTCACACAAAATGGGAAAAATAAGAGAATGTGGATTAGCCAGATGCCATGTCACTGACTTGTGATATTCTTGGTCATCACTGTTAGTCCTTCTAGTTACGGGAGCCAAGCTTTGGAACTCAGTAGAGTGAGACCCTGGGAATATCTCTTTGACTCCCTCTTTGGATAATGGACAGAGACTCTCTGAAGGGGAGAAGAGCTGAGGCTGTGAGATTAGGCTGTAACTGGAAGCAGGAGAGGCAACCAAATGGAGAGAGAGACTAGTACAATTTCCTGCTTTGGTGATAATTAAGGGAAACTCAGTCTTTTCATAAAGTCACAGATTGAGCATGTAGTCTGTTATGGGGCTTACCAAAGTGAGAAGTGGTATGTAACAGAAATATAGAATAAGGTGATAAAAGTTACACGTAAATGTAATTTATGAACCCCAAAGGCTCCTGGGTAGTATGATAGAGTAGATAGTATGTTTTAGACAGTTACTTTTGGGTTACTTCTCAACCCTTAATATCACTTTCTATTCCACTGAAGAAGAGGCAGTAATGTCTACCACCCAGGGCTACAGCATGGCTGGGGAAAGCCAAGAATTGACTGCAGTCAGCCAACATGGCTCTTCTGTTCTCTCCTCACTGTTGCATCAGCCTGTAGCCTTCAAGCAGTCCTTCGCGTGAGCCTCTCTGTTTTCTACAGCTGTTGTCTGATGTCATTCCTCTCAGGGAAGTTACAAAGAAGCCACAGTGATCTGTCATTGTTCGATTGCATGAACTATTTATATCCATCATCTCTGCCTTAGTTAATATATAGTTGGCAAGCCTAAATCTGCATTTCTTTTTTTTTTTTTTTTTTTTTTTTTTTCGGAGCTGGGGACCCGAACCCAGGGCCTTGCGCTTCCCTAGGTAAGCGCTCTACCACTGAGCTAAATCCCCAGCCCCTAAATCTGCATTTCTAACTCAAGTGACACTTGCATAAGCTCAAAGCCCTGGCTAACTAGAAAGCCCTTCCTTTACTGCTGGAAATGTCAGGCAACTGACACTTTTGATTCCTACCCTCTACAGGTGCCTCTCTTCCGGAAGTGCCTTCAGTGACAGAGTCACAAGCTTGGGGCTTGTGAGCCATGCTGAGCCCAGAATGGGTATTGGTGGACAAGAGGTGCATGGGTCAAGGCAAAAGGCAGGACAGAGAGATACAGTGAACTTTAGTCACTATAATGGCCTTCATTATTGATCTTCTTACCTAAGCCCAGGTCTCTAAGAAAGGACTTGCTACTCCCGTGTCACTACTACCTCTGTTGAGGTGTGATGCATATGAATTAACTCTTCCCATGGTCACCTGAGACAGTGTGGTTTAGGACAACAAAGCCCCTTCCCAACTAGTGCATGAACGTTCCCCAGCTGTGATGCTTATTCAAAGGTTGAAAACATGTCTCATGAACAGGCCTCATATTGTATTCTGAAATCCATTCTTCCTGGCAGATGAAGATAGATATGTGGTTATTGCCAAGACCATAGCTTGCGATGTAGCAGAGAATATTTATAGCCAGTGTGTGCACAAAAATGCAAAACATGCAAAAAAAATCAGTAGGCACCTACTTCTGCTCTCCCCAGACCCAATTATCTCAAAAGCTTCATTTCCTTAGTTTCCCTCAACAGAGGTAGTAGGGACGTGGGCGTAGCAAGTCCTTTCTTGGAGACCTGGGCTTAGACAGGAAGAACAATAACGAAGGCCATTATAGTGACTAAAGTTCACTGTGTCTCTCTGTCCTGTCTTTTGCCTTGACCCAAGTACCTCTTGTCTGCCAATACCCGTTCTGGGCTCAGCATGGCTCTTTCTCAAACGAAGGTGAAATGAATGAGTCCAGCCCACATCACAGAAGCAGCAGTGGAGTTTGTAATACAGGAGTATGATTAGACATCAGCTTGTGTTAGAGAACAATAGTTCATTACTAATCACTTCTTTCAATAGCTAGTCTGCTCAGGCCGGGTACATCCATAAACAAATATGTGCCTCCTTGCTCAGAGTATACCCTCTTCTGGAATAAGGGGTACCATCTGATAGTACAAACTTTCCCCACACTCATGACCCAAGTTTCATCATTAGCCTGCACAACTGCCTTGTCCGATACCACATCCTGGGTATATGGTAAGGATATATCTTTTCAAATAACTGTTGAGAATTGAGTTCTCTTCCAGCTCCAAATCCTTTGGCAATGTATAAAGTATTTCCTAAACCAGATAAGCCCAGAGTCTACCATGTTTCTTGAAGTAGGAGATACTGGTTCGGGCTCATTTATGAAGAACAGATCCCAATAGATTGTTGTTGAATATACTACAGTAGTACATCCCTTAGAAGAGATTCTCAAACTATACTGTATAATAAAATACTGCCTATTACCTATGTCAAGTTTCCAGGAAGAAAGTGAATACCTCATACAGTCATCTGTCACCAGAGCAGGCAGGCGTAGTGCACAGACGACCTGTGAGCCCTCTCACCTGTGCGAGAGGTACCTTCCATTCATATATAGGAGTCCATTGAGAAGCAGCCTCCTCTCACCCTCTTGTCAGGCATGCAGTCAGCCATCTTTGCAGTCTAGCGGGGAACCCATGCCATACAAAGCCATTCCCTGCTTGTGTTGAGAACCAATGCTAAGACCCAGAAGAAATAACTTGGACTTTTTTTCATATCTATTGGTATTTCTTCCTGGTTCATCAAGCCCTTTGTTTACTTAACAGCATATTTTTTTTTATCTATCACTTTAGATTCACATTTCTCCTGAGCTTAGCTTTGGCTTTAATTGCTTTCCCAATAATTCATTCCACATGTCTACTCATCTTGCCAGATCCAATTCTCCTGGAGGGTCTGACTTTATTTGTTCTAAAGAAGCACCACTTAGGCTGACCTATGTTTCGAGCAGAGATCTGGAAAGCATCTCTCACCTGCCTGTCAATATCATTATCATCAGTAGCATCACTGCCCGTTACTTAACATCTACTTGGGGCAGAAACCCAGCCCCCTATCTTCTAAATCTTCATAATCCTTACAATCAGAGTAGGAATCATCATGATGTCTCCATTTACACTTGAGAAAAATGAGCCTCATATGGGAGAAGTTAAGGGGTTAAGGTCAACATGAGCCTTTTGGGATTTTCTGGTGTCCCACTGAACAGAATGGCAGACTGCCTCCTGGCTTGAGATGTTCCGTGAATAACGTGAAGATGATCTGAATGTGTTTCTATGCCAAACCCTAGTTAGAGTTTGAACACAGTTCCTTTCGTAAAGAAAGTGGAGATGTTCCCCCATCCCTTTCAAGGTGGTTTTATAAACGTGTGTGAATATTCCATAATCTCTTGGAACCTCTTCCAGTGCCTCTTTTACACACGTCGTGTATCTTTATTATAGTAACTCTTCAAGGTCATTAAAAACAGGTATCCTAGCCTTTTGCATCAACTCAAAGTTGTATGTGGTTCAGTAACTACCAACTGAGTGTTAGGAAGTCTTTACATGAATTCTCAGAGAATGGGAATTGAGTAACGTCTGTGGGACTCTCAGGAAGACTGGTCTAAATTGTGTACAATTCTCCAATATGGCAGTGGGCATGCTCAACACAGCAACCAATCCACTCACTGGAGAGCTGTACCTGTTAAGACACGGAACTCTTCCCAACATAGATAGGGTAGCTTCTGGAAGCATGTGGAACCAGAAGAGCCAAGACCCACACAGAGGGCTTGATGCCAGGCTTAAAAACTAAGTGACATGAATGGTAGGCTCAAAGGGTTGTGAAGTGTTCCAGAAGAGGGTATCTGTGCTGTTCTTGTCCTAAAACAGGAGCATGCAATTTTGGGACCTTCAGGAAATCCAGGTGAACTATGAGAGAAACAGGATAGTAGGATGGGAAGAGACTAGACCAGTTGGGAGGAAGAGGAAATAACAAATGGATATCTGGTATATACTAGTGTTCATGATTGCTACTTTGCAGTAAGGAGTGGGTTGGGGGCATGATACCAGTCCCATATTAGAAAGAGCATCAGTTCAGAAACCTGGTTTCAGGAGTTACAGTCACTTTTGACCAGCCAGGAGATCTAGAGCCCATCTGCATTTGTGTTTCATGCTAAGCAGAAGCAAAGAGGTGTGATGCTTAAGCAAGGTCATGGGAGATTTGGAGGCAATGTTTTGTGATTGTTTGAACAGAGGATGATGAAAGAATTCCATAGAACATTCCCTGGACACCTTTAAGATGAGAAAGCTGGTGGTAAGCGAGAAAGGGGAGTTGAGGAAAAGACGGAGCACTAAGAGCTGTGTGTAGGTTTCAGTGAAGTGTCTCATTTCGATGAAGGATATGTTTCCTTGAGACCATCACTTCATCTTCTTAGATCGGTCAGCTCATCCTTAGAGGCCCACCACTTGATCCTTGGGTCCATCGCCTCATCCTCCCAGATTCATTCTCCCTTAGAGGTCTATCATCTCATCCTTCTATCACTTCACCAGAATTACCTTTGCCTTCAAAACAGATGCAAGGTACATCGAGTGCCTAGGATTGTATTTCCTGAAGCTACAAGAACACCAAGGAACTCTGTGGAGCTCATGGAACAGAAAATAATCACAAATCCCCTGAACATAGCACCCTCCTTGCCAAAGCCCTGTTTATATGACTTTGGCATATCCTTCTGTTTTATACAGTGCATTTATTTAGCTTTCACGAGAACTGAGGACTCTTTTCCCTCCACCTAGAAAAGGAAAATATTTCTATTCAAGTCAAGATAAAAATAAAATTCCCAGACATCTTCTGAAGTCCCTGTTTGGTGAACGGCACTATGAACCTATAGCTAGTATAGGAGGGGACACTCCAGTAATTGTCCCTGATGATCATTTTTTCCTAGCAACCCTTAAAAATGGTTTTACTTCTTAAGTGTTCATTTTGGTTTTCCATCATGACATTCCCTGATCTATCTCAATGACCTCTTACATCTTCTCCCTTCCCCAACACGTCCATAATGTCTAGGAGACGTTCTTTGACATGTTTGCCTGATTGTATCCTTCCTAATCTTTTTATTGTAAGGGACACTGAGAGCATCTGAGACACTGGCTGAGGCTACCCAATCTTCTCCAACACCTTCACTGGGGACTTGTGCTCAGCACATGAGTTAGTGGTCCCATTTTTTCTCTGCAGAGAGACCTTCATTAGAGTTTTCTAGAGAAACAGAACCAACAACATGCCTATGTATAATAAAAGAGAATGTATTAGATTAGCTTTTATGATAGGAGCTGGGTAGTTGAACAATTACTCTCTGCACAGTGTAAAGGCTGGGTGCCTATTAGCTACTTCGTGTAGGAAGCTATATGTTCCTATCAAGCACTGATGTACTGGAAAGCTACGATCTATGCTCAGAGCCCAGAAAAAGTTGTGTTCCAAGGTCAGGCAAGGATGGTGGCAACAGCAGCCAAAGATGGATAGATGCACTAACCATCAAGAAGGGAATGTGGGGCTGGGGATTTAGGGAATGGCATAAGGCCCTGGAGTTGGTCCCCAGCTCCGAAAAAAGAAAAAAAAAAAAAAAGAGTGCTTGCCTAGCACGCAAAAAAAAAAAAAAAAAAAAAAAAAAAGAAGGGAATGTGGACAGGCAAAGCAGCACTGCTTTTCCCTCTGAGCTCTTTATATCTGGGATACTACCAGAAGGTGCTGCCCACTGTGGAGAAGGGCATTCTTCCCTCAGCTAAGTTCCTTCCTGGAATTTTCCTCACAGACCCACCCAGTGCCATGTCTTAGTTGATTCCAGATCTATTAAGGCTGACAAGCAACTTTAACCATCACCCAACTTCTACTGAATGATATTGTGCTCCAGTGGGTTTTCTAGGCATACGAGACTATAGGTGAGTGAGAATGGGGTCCCAAACTAGCAGCATCCAAGCTTGAGTGATAACCTCACCAAAACACAGAGATGAAGTCCTTCCTTCAGTTAACTCCACCTTCTATGCAGTCTAGTAAACTCACAGACATGGGCAGATGATCAGGATATATATGTAGCTGTGAGGGGAGGAGCCCCTGACTATAATTTCAGATGAGGATCTAATGATTTTCTTTCCCCAATTCCTAGTACGAGAAAATGTTCATAGGCTTTCTGTTCCCAGTTTACTGGGATAACCACAGCTAGCCTGATTTCAGGTGATAGCATGTTATGCCTGGAGGACAATAGTCCAGAGCAAGAGTCCATAGCGATGGTCAGCTATGTATGGCACCCTATATGGTCTTTGTCCTTTCCTGTAACCTAGCCTTCTGACTGTTACCCACAGAGGTTATAGTCCCCAAAGCAAGCGTGTGCCTGTATATTATTCTCAGACTGTGCTTCCTAGAGGAACCTAGATCTGTTTGAAGAGCTCCATGGCTGTCTTTTGAACAGAGAAGCCCACCTCTGTCTGTTCTCTATATTGAAGACTGTTTAGTGTTGCTTTCAGGCAAAAGGAACCACCAACAAAAGGGTTGAAATGGGAGGATGGGAAAAAAAGGGAAGGAAGCAAGGCAGGCTTTAGCCTTCTAGACAAAATGTGTAGCCCTCATCCTGGTGTTCAAGGTTCTTTAAGGCCATGAGAAATAATACCTTTACCCTTCCAATAACCTATAGATGCTTTAGAAGAAACAGCCTTCACATAGATTCTTTAGGTTTTCATTGTTTTCTAAGCAAGACCATCCTGTACTGACTTGTCAACTTCTTTCCACACGGGCCTTACAGCATGATGGCCTTTTACTCAGCTACTATATTCCAACATGGATGCCTCCTTCCATATGGCGCCTACATGAGCTCCTCTAACCTCACCATACCTCAGCTGCCTCCTATTTTTGTTGTTTATGACAATACCATGTCAGTCTTCATTTATCTTCACACGAATGTTTACTGAGCTTTTGCAGAAGGCTAGGTCTCTGCTAGCTGCTTCACATGGTCTAGCTTCATAAGACTGTGTGTAGGTATTTATCAGTGATACAGTTCCAGACAAGGACAATAGGCTGTCCAGACAAGGAGCCCATGGTATTAATTGTTCATGCAACTCAATTGTGGAATTCTGCCTGTCTCCTACGAAGACCTAGGAGCATTTGAATTCAATGATTGAGTCCTACATTTCTCAATAACTTCCATAGGACACTACTGAGGATGAATTCTAGCATAGAATAGAATAGGCAGAGGAAAATTCTGGCACAAGTAATGAGGACATATAAACCTATAAGGGGAAAGGCCCATCTCAGCCTGCACCTTCCCTTGTCTCCCCACCTAATGCCTTAGCCATTAAACCTGGGCTTGGAGAATCCTTGCTGCTTTGAAAGCATTGAGATTTTCTGTTTTAGAAGACTAAGAACTTTTCTTGAGGATGTAGGACACGGAATTTAGTGGTGGGTGTGCCTGTGATTGCTGTTCCTGTGACTTGATAACATTGTTTCCTTTTCAGAGCCCCTGTGATCTCAAGGGCAGGTAGCCTTGCTGGCTTTTGGGCCAAAAGCATGCATAAAGCAGCAACATTGTAATAGTCAAGGCAGGGCAGAGTAGTGGAAAGAGGCCCATTTTGGGGCAGTAGCCTAGTATTTTCCCCAGCTGGACGGAAGCCCCATGGTCCTGTGGTCTGCCTCAGAACCTACCTTCATGTCTCAGACCCACATTTGGAACTGGCTTCTCCCAGGAGCCCAGTTTTATAAACAAAAAACAATCGGAGCAAATAAACACATTATCTCATTGGTGCTTGACTCAGATACTCCAGTGGTCTCGGGGGCAGGGGGGACAGCAGGACGAGCCAAGAAAAGGAGAGGAGGATGGAGTGGGAGTGGCTCAGTGCCAATAAAAGCTTAGTCCAGCCTGTAATGGGGTTATAACAGAATACACAAGTAGAGAAAAATCACATTTTGTCTTTAAATGTCCGAGGTTTATAGGCCCACCTTCACTGGTATCATAATCCCATCCCAGGACTTGCAATTCTCACAGATGCCCACTGTTTCCTGGGTGTGGGTGGCTAGCACAGGATAGCTACCTCATTTGGGAAATGAAGCCATGGAATGTGCTCCCTTGTATCCAATATCTCATTGATCTCCCCCTACAGGATCAGGCTTGTGAGGACCACTCCATAGGTGAGAGAAGACAAAGGAAAGAAATATTCCAAGGGAGACCCCTCCTCTCTGAGGAAGAGGGGGAGGGGCAATGGCGGGGAGGGATTTGTAAGGGTGGGGCTGGGAGGAGAGGAGGGAGGGGGGCCTAAGATCAGCATGTTATGCAAATTAAGAAAAGAGAAGTGCCTCTAGCCACAAGAGGACCAAAAATAGAATCAGGACTTGACTCATCATGGCCTGTCTTTAAGATCTTGTTTCCTCCTGCTTCTACCCCACCAAGAAGACTGGAGACCCCAGAGCCCATCACCAGATTCTCTGGCCTCCCTCTTGTCAAAGGAGGCATACAGAATGACAAACTGGGTAATAACGAAGGAAGAGGCTCCCTCTGGTTTCTACCTCCTTTGCTTCCTGTTGCTGAGCTATAGCAGACTAGGTTTGAAAGGTAGGGAGACTGCATCATGGTGAGCCTCCACTATTACAATAACGTTCTGTGTGCTCAACAAAGCTCTTTCCTCTCTCTGATCTCAGTGACTGAGACTGTGAGTGAATGTATTACAGTGGCTTTCTCAAGCGATTCACTGAGCTGTAGTTTCCTGTCCAGCTTTTGGCACCCCACATTTTAGAGCTGTCTGTCTTCAACCCTTCTGCCTCTACAGACGGTCTATAGATAATGAGTTCAGTCAATACAAGTTCAGTCCACACAGTGCATCCATTGATTATCTACAAAGCTTAACCCAGAGCAAAGGTAGGCTCAGCTAGTCATCCAGGGCTGCTCATCAGAGAAGACTCCCTCATCTTGCTTTCTCAGAGATGCGGAGACTCCACGGAGAACTGTGCTCCATTCTCCTCTTTTCCTCATGTGTTTCAAGACTTGGCTCTCTGCGGCGTTTCATTTTTCCAGACGTGATTCAGAGACGTTTCATTACAACTTGACATTTTCCACCCAGTCTGAGAGTCCTGCATGAGGCCTATCCTGAGGCTCTCTTGCTGTTTATTTAATAGCTAATTAGGGCTGATAGAACAAGTGTAGCCTCAAGGTCTCTGCCAAGACCAGCAGCATCCAATTACCTACTAGAGTAGGAGGTGGTGGGATAGAATCCAACGTTTCCAGAGCCCAATGCCACAAGACCACGTTGAAGGGAGGTTAGAGAGAGGAGAGAACGTGAAGAGATGGGGTATCAAGCGGTTGGAGAACCTTCTAGGGAAAGTTACTGGACTAAGAAGAAAATTCAGAATTAAAGCACGAATGCTCCTCTCCTCCCTTTGTTTTGCTGTGGTCCTGCATCTCACCCCTAACTCCAAATTAAAACACATCTGAGATTCTGAGGGGAGTGTCTTATGGGTCAAGCCAGGTGAATGGAAGAGCTCTTCTGTCCAGGAGATTTTGATGTAGTCATTCCATTTGTATTTGGTAAAGGAGCAGCCTCAGTACTAAGATCATCAGGGATGCACGAAAGAGTGTTGGAGAAGCTTGGAAAGCAGATAGGGGAAGTGACAATATTTGGGGGAGGCTCAGGATGATTCTCAGGAGGCATTCACCTCTGGCAGGTCCTGGAAGGCCCCCTGTTAAAAAATGCATTGAGGCGGAGCTTTCTAGACAGCACAGAAGAATGCTGCGGAGAGCGAGCAACTTGTTGCATGCACTGACCTTGCTACTTCATTTGTCTCCTGCAAGTTGAGAATGTGTATAAAAGCAAGGAATCATGCTGTAGGCTAGCTGTATCACAGGCAGCGCCCGGCTGCAGGATTAGGTAAAGAAGCATTATAATACACTTTAATCTGAATAAGTATCATCATCAGGAAGACCTGTCCAGCAGATTTCCAAGGCCCAATATTGTAGCCAATGGCCACAGGAGTCATTTAAGTAATTCAAGTCAAGATCTACAACAGCACAAGTAACAGTTTGAATGTTTAAAGCTGTGCTTATATATTGTCTGTTCTATTGGGCAGAGTAGATGCAGGCCATTTCATACATCCCTTATATTCCACTGAACAGCATTGATCTAGACAGTTGAATGCTTACAGCAAGTAAAGTTAAAAAAGGAATGGCAGTAGAAAATATGGGCTATAGGAGTGGTTAGAAAACAGCAACAAGGGACCATTTGGGAGTCTGTTCTGTGAGTGTTAAATAACCTTGAATATAATAAAGAAGAAACGGGAGGAGAGTGCTTTCTTCTGTTATTCTATCATCCTTTGATGAGTATGAGGAGGGAGTGGGATAGGCATAGTCCCTGCTTTAATCCAGGTGATTCTTGGTGAGGATAGAGGAGGGGCTGGGAATGGATGCAGCTCTGTCAATCACTGCAGGAGAGGATTGATAAAGATGCACAACAGGATAGGATGGGTACAGTCACCCTGCCACTTCAGGTGACATCTGATGAGGATGAACATCAGAAGGGGATGGATAGTGTCCATGGTAAGGTTAGAGAAGTAATAGAGTGGGTACATTTCCTTTCTTACTCAAGGTGGGGCTTCATAAAGTTGGAGAAGGCTACAGCATTTGTGGCACTCTAGGTGAGCTTTGGTGAGGATAGAAAAGAGATGGAGGTGGGTACTGTCCTCTTGGTATTTCAGTTGTTATGTTCACCGCAGGAATTGGGTAGAGATAAATTCTATCTGCAGAGTGGTCTCAAGGCTTTCCTAGGGCAGTTACCTATGGATACTCGTGGGTGGGCAGTGGGCTCCTCCTCCCTTCATCAGAACCCAGTGGCTAGCTCATAAATACCTTTTCTGGTGCACAGAATCTTGAGGACCAGCATCATTACCAGGGGCTCAGACCCACACTTCTTGGGCTCAAATCTTGTGTTGGTTCTGGCTAGTTGTACGGATTATTAAACACTCTAGATGTTTTTACTGTCTCTTGACATGTAAAGTAAGGAAAATAATAATGTGACACTCTGGTTTTTTTTTATCTAAGTAAGATATCTGATTTTCACTTAGAGGTGCTGATGAAAATCAGGGTGCATACCAGGACACTTTCACCACAGAACTCCATCCTTAGCCCCTTATTTGGACCTGAGCCATCTTACTCCCAATAGGTGTAAACTCATACTGTGACCGAGAAGCAATGGGTCTTGATGCTTAAGTCAGGGATTCTAAATCATTCTTCACGTACTAGGAATCTATTGCAATTGCTTTCTTTAACTACACTGGAAAGCAATTGGCAGTTGATAGCTGCAAGTGGAAGGAAAGTCAGTTTTCTTCAGGAATCTGGGACCTGAAATGTTATCTTGCCCAAACAGATGAACCTCAACCTACATATGTACAGACATCACCAAGGGATGTGGGGCTTTAAAAAAACATCAATCGCAAAGCACGTCGTGATGCTAGCTACAGCTGAGAAGTGGAGGGTCATAGAGGAGGACCTGTAGAGCAGAGACGGGGGAGAATCTCATCGAAACACATTGCATGCATGGAAGAAATTCTCAAACAATGAGAATAGAAAGAAGAAAAGCAAACAAACTTTATTATTTTCATGATCAAAACGAGCTTCTAATATTTTTGGGTGGCAGTGTTGAGGCAGAGATGTCAAAACTTGAATACAGAGGCTGGTTTCCTCAGTGACTTGTTACTTGCTTTTTAAAAATTCATCCTCAGAGAAATGGAGCCTCTTGGCTAACTAGAAGAAACATCTATACAAAGAAATGTGAAAACGGAGTAAGACTAAGGCATTTCACAAGCACGTGGCTCTATGACCTATGTGTCTACTGAGGTTATCCTCAGGGCCTGGGGTTCCAGTTCTAGAGTCTGGAGCTGCGATCTGTCAGCTCGGCCCCTTTACTCCTCATAAATTTCAGCAGGTTATGTTTTACAAAGGACTTTTGAATAATCAGGATTTTTTTCTGGATCTTTTCTAAAAAGAGCCTCGAATAGCTGCCAAGTGTATGTCAGAACCCCCTGGCAGAGTGCCCACTTGCCTGGGAACTGCCGAGTGATAGAAATGACACCCGTGTTTTAAAGCTACTTAATTCCTTCACTAATTCCTCTCACATTCTTCCATGCATGGCCTGTATATAAATCAGCCATGATTATGCCACTCACCCCATTGTTTCTTTTTGTTCCTTGACTTTGATGCCAACATGCCTATCTACTATTTTACTCCTCCAAGGTGAGCTTAGAAATACCTGTGGGATTAAGTTGAGCAAATGAATTATCAGTATTAAGTTACTGGATTGAAAATACACTCCTAAATATTCATCATAGTCTTTGTGAAGGGAAATGACTGGCCATTGGCTTCTGCCTATCAGACATGAGGCTCTATCTTGGCAAAAGTGAAGCCTAGTTCTTGCTTCTGACCCCAACTAAGTGAAGTGGTTCTTCATGTAGAAGAGGGCACCAAAGCCTGAAGAACTGGTTGATAGGCAGCTTTTAAGAGCTGAAAGCCCTACCTTTCCCTCATATTTAAAGTGAACACATAATTTATTATAAAGAATGTGCTGTACCTCTACTTGCCCTTGTCTCATCCCTTAAGGGTTAATCCGGTGGGGCAAGTTTCACCCTGTTCTGATTAGTTTTCTATTGCTGTGATAAAGCAGTGGCCAAACTCAACTCAGGGGACATGGTAATATCAGTGCCACAACTCCTTAGCTAGGAGGAGGATTCCCTGGTCTTCTGCAGTGCTATGTGGAATTGCAATGTCAGTAGTCCCGGGATGGTAGTTTTAATAGAAGCATTATGTGCAGAGAAGACAACCCATAACCAGAGTAAGCATCTATTTCAGTAATAACATAGTGGCATCCCCTCCAACATGGAAGTAGTCCCATACCCCAGGGTTTCCTTTAAGACAATGTACTTCTTCCCAGAATTCCCATCCTCTAATGCTGTACATAGAACTAGCTTCCATGGTCATCTGGGTCTGCTCACCTAGAAGCCTTACTGCTTCTTTTTCTTCTCTGTCGACTTTTTTCTTTCAGATGCTGGCAAAACCGAAGTATGCTTTTAAACTCCCTGACTAATACTTTGAGCTTCCTTATAGCTTGTGCATGGTAGGCTTTTCCTTCTAAATAAACTGTCCTGGGTGCTTCTGTTTAAGTTTGTTCATGTTGGTATCCATACATAAATTCTTTTATTGATGATGCTAATAACCCCAAAATGGGACCCCAATTTTTCAGGTATCATGGAACGGCCCAAGTAGGAATCCCCAAGAGTTCCCAGTAATGCTCTTTCCTGCCTTTCAATTCCTTAATTGGCATAAAAAATGAATCTGTTTTGGCACTTCTACACGCCATCATATTCACAGCAGAAATGTGTGAAAGGGAATGAACAGGTATTAATAACCACACATGAATATTGGGAGGAAAGCAGAGAATATGTCAACCTACCACAGTGAGTCTGGAAGGAAAGTGACCTTGCCTGTCCTGCCTTGTTGTTCATGGTCCAAGTCTTGTGTTGAAGAAAGGCTGAGTTAGATTTGTGTGTGTGTTTGTGTGTGTGTGTGTGTGTGTGTGTGTGTGTGTGTGTGTGTGTGTGTAGGGCAGTTGCAACTAGGGGACTAGGGGTCTGGCAAAGTGAGGCTCTTCTTATGGAGTAGCTCCTGCTAACAAAATCTTCTTGTGGAAGATGTGGAAGAAGAAAAGAATAAAGGAACGAGAAAGAAAACTTGAATGATTCCAACATCATTCCCTATGCTACTGTGGAAAGGTATGTATTGATCTATTTCCAGGATTTCTTTTTCGGCTTCCAAGGAAATTAAGTGCTTCTAATAAAATTGGCATTTGTAGCCTAGAACACCACACCCCCATTATGTTTGTCTTAATAATAATAATTGTTAAAGCTAGAGCAGGGCCGTGGCAGTCCATTGCCCACGAGTTATGAGGCACGAGTAAAAGGCTTAAAGAATTGTGTGATCCCAGGTTATGAGCTTCCCTTTCCTGCCTGAGCAATGGCCACAATGGTGCCAACCTGTGTCTATGTCAAGGAAGCTTTATGAACAATATGTGCCAGTCTGTCTGACTTTTCATTTGTGCAGGGAGTCAATAGATTAAAGTAAGAACCTGTGGATGGGTTAGTCTGTGTAAGGTAGCATTGAATTAGACCTACTAGGTGCAAGAAAGAATGCCAAGAAAATTGCCCTCCAGCTTCTCTTTGGTGGCTCTTGTTTTAATGACTTTTATTCCCAATGATGAGTGACTGGCCAACAAGAAAACAATTAGAATTTTACTGAACTGAACAAAAACAGGGCATGCTCCTTGCATGAATCCAACAGTACAAAAATGTATAACTCCACCCTGACTCCAAGGAACCTGTTCTGAAATCATCCACACTCTACTCTGCATGCCGTTTTATGGACAGAACCCCCATGTAGATTTGCTCAGAAATATGCAGGAACTACTTTGACTGGTAAAAAAGCACTCAATTCTTGTACGTAGACTGACATGTATGCCCTGTTTGATTCTGTGTGTTCACACATGTATTGAAATGTAGATTCATAGGTTCGAGGGGGAGGATTAAAATACAATAATCTGGGACTGGTGAGATGGCTCAGTGGATAAAGTGCTTGCCACTAAGTTTGACAACATGGGACAGACATGGTGGGAAAAGAAAGCAGATTCTCTTTCTTCCTCAGGCATTCACACACTTGACATGTCACATTGTACCCCCCACATGAAGAAAGAAACGCAATAAAAATATAATAATATAAATAAAATCCTTAGCTCAATACATGGCACAGAATAAACACAGAATACCCACAAGCTGTTACTATCACGAATGTCATAGCTATAATTGTCATGACCATTGCATTTACTTGACTACTGTGTACATGTGTGCGTGCATGCACATGCACATGCACACATTTGTGTTGGGCATGTGTGTACAAATAGACAGTATTTTCCAGAGTAAAGAAACAGAGAATTGAGGGTGTCTGGAACACCCACCACACCAGCATACCTAAATCTGATTTTGGCCAATTCACCCTGCACTTCTTTTCAGAGAAAGTAGCATGGCTTCTTATGGAGGACAGTGAACTTTCAACTACTACTGATGGACAAACTAAAGCCTGTCTTCAAAGATGCATCATCTCTGGAACAGAGGACCTGTCTCATTCCAGCCTCTCTAGTGCTTACAAAACAGACAGTAACAGAGCAATGCAAGGAGCCAGCTGATGGGTAGAAAATGGTGGGGCAGCACATGTCTGTTCCATGCCCCACTAGAGCTTATAATGATGAAGGTAAAAGAAAACCGAGCCTTGTTTTGAAGCCCCACACAGAGGTAAGACAGTAACAGGGCAAAATAAAATCAAGTGTAGAGCATAGCTAGAGTGTGGGACATATTGCCTCTCAGCATGGCTTCCCTGTAGTGAGCAGCATAGGTATTCTAGCACATTCTTTCATTCATTTGGCCTAAGAACTATGTGAGACATCCATAATGTTAGCTACAAAAAGCAAGCATAATTTTGTTTTAAAGGAATCTTCCCACTGTTCCAAAAGAGCACTGAAGATAATACTTGTCAGCAAAGTATCAAGAACAGAAAAGTAGAAGGCAAAAACTATGTGGGAACGAAGAAGGGAAGACTATTGTTGAATGTTCACTCCATCACTTATGGGGTCCATGATTGAGGATAAATTACTTTTCTAAGCCTCCATTTCTTCAGTCATAGCCTGGAAATAATATACTTGTGTATGTCATAGTGCTGTGACAAGGGTGAAAGAAGACAGTCTGTCATGCAGCATCCATCGGCAGGCAGCAGGCTAACCTGCTTCAGCTCCTTCTACCCAGTGGTTCTCTCCAAGGAACATGGAATCCTTCTGCCTTTCTTTATTTCTCTATCTGCCATTTTCTCCTGGGCAAGGAACCAGAAATAGGACAGGTAGTCTCAGAAACACTCATCCTTGCCTCCGATCTCATCCTCAACTCAGAATTCTCTCACCTGTCCAATGCTTTGGAAGGTTTCTTCTCAGTTGCTATAATATCCCTAAGCCTTGGCAGTGAGGCCTTAGCCACCAAAAGAAGAAAATCCGTGTTCACAACCATTTCAATGTCATCTAGCTTTGCTGTGACACAGGGAATGTGGGTCTTAATGCCAACTTCTAGTTTCGATGCAACATGTCCCATCAGGCCCGTTGTAAGCTGGTAGCTTATGTCCTTGAGTGAGCCCTGCCCAGTATTGTTCTAAGTCACTGGGGCAGCTATGGTGTTGGAGTATGAGATCTACTGTGCCTACAGTCCACAGAGCTGAGGTAAAGTCCCAACATGGGGCTCTTCTGGAGCATGCTATGTCAGTCAAGTCAGTTTGCCAATTGAAAGTTTCCTCACCACCAACTAGAGCTCCCAGAGACTAAACAACTACCCAAAGAGTATACATGGACAGACCCATGGCTCCTGCTGCATATGTAGCAGGAGATGGCCTTGTTGGGCAACAATGGGAGGAGAAGCCCTTGGCCCTACCAAGGCTGCACCCCTCCCCCGCAGTGTAGGGGAATGTCAGGGGGTGGGGATGGGGGATGGTTAAGAAAGGGGAATACCTTATAGAAGAAGGGGAGGGGAATGGGATAAGGGGCTTATGATCAGGAAATTGGGAAAGGGAATAACATTTGAAACATAAATAAAAAAATGTCCAATACAAGAGAGAGAGAGAGAGAGAGAGAGAGAGAGAGAGAGAGAGAGAGAAAGAAAATGAATGGGACTTGGTGGAGGATTAGTTTAATCAATAAATTGCCTGTCATGCAATCTTGAGGACCTAAGTTTGATCCCCAGCACCCATGAAAGCCAGAAATGGTAGTGACTACCTGATGATTCTTTTGCTGTAGAGGTAGAAACAAGCCGATTTGTGGGGCTTGCTGGCTAGCTAGTCTAGCCTACTTAGTGGTCAGAGAAAAAAAATTCTCTTGTCTAAAAATTCAAGGTGAATGGCTCCTAAGGAGCAACGCCCAAGGCTAACTTCTGGTCTCCATAGCATATACACACATATGCACATGCCATATACACAGCTGTGAATATACAACCCCTCCCCCATTTTTTTTTCTATTTTTTTTTTTTTTAAAAAAGTATTTCTTATATACATTTGAGTGTTATTCTTGTTTAAAAATTCAAGGTGAATGGCCCTCCTCCCAACAGTCTAGTTCACTGGGGGTTCAGTCTTACAGGGACTCAGGGCTTCCCCTTCCACTGGTGCTCTTAAGGATATTCATTGTTACCTATGAGGTCAGAGTCAGGGTCTCCATAGTCTTTAGGTAGTGGCAGTCCACATATGCATGCACACTTGTTTTGTACATATGGGTCTCAGCCCTTCAAGCTTCAGTTCTTTCTCTGAATATGTTCTCAGTTCTCCCCCCATATTTTTAAAAAGTAAAAGTCCATCATTAGCCCAACACTTTGAGACCCCACCAATATTTTTGTGTTTAAAGGTGGTCTATGAATGACAAAGTATTTTACATGCAGAAAGAGATGTTGAAAGCCTGGAATATAGTGAAAGCCTGGAAGTCACCGACCATCTTTCCAGAGGTGGATAGGGTATGAGGAACTGCTTCCTGCCAGCATACATACATGTCCTCTGCTTTGAGAGCCATGGTATTGTCCTAAACAGTTAATGTGACAGAATCATGATAGCATGAGCTTGGATACTGAAAAGAAACAACTCAAATTTCCCTCCCCATATAAAGCAACTGGCCTGATGCTCCTGGAACTCTACAGAGCTGAACATGGAAGCAAACAAACAACAAACAGAAAAACCAAAACACCTGAGCCAAATAATCAGAGGTTTGTCCAGTCCAATTTGGTTTTGGAAGACATTCATTGAGACCAACATACCTGCCAAGGCAAATCCTGGGAGCCTTGGGAGTGGCATCTTGAACTTGACATCTGTATTATCTACAACCCCCTCATTTGCAAACTGGTCTCAGTGAAGGTAACAGTTTGTGGTAATGGGAACCGTATGGGCTGGTGGCTGCTGTCAGTAAAAACAGTCCACACGGCTTCTGTGACCAGATGCAAGGAAAAGCTAAGAGCAAGAAGACAAGACAAAGTTGTGTGGGAGGAGGGGCTAGGAGCCTGCCTGGCTGTGGGGAAGGATTTAGGGATAGGAGACATAATGCCAGGGCCTCGCCGACAGTACAGATGTTTGCATGAAGCCTGACCTCTGCAAGCATATGCTCCCACATGCTCTTGTGTCAGTCAGGATTGGGGGCAGGGGATGCTTAAGAAGAACTCTTTGAGAATACTGAGGTATAGCTCAGGATATGCACAGATCTGCCTAGGATGTGTCCTAGGCATAGAATCTTCTACTTGCCCATGTCGGTACAGAGAAGGAGCCCAGAGTGAATAGAGGTAAGGCTAGACATTTAATTTTTTTTAATTAAACATGTATTTTATGCCTTCATGCATGTGTCATGCTTTACTTGTATAATAGAAAAAAATCTGTATTTGAAAAATGTATATTATTCTAATGTCACAATAAATATTACCAAATGAATATGAGAAGACATTATTAGTTCATAAAAGCAAAAATAATATAATCAATAATTATTGTGAAGAGTATTTATATGGACAATGTTTCTTCTATTTAGTAAACGGTTCCATTTGTTCATTTATTTATTCAGTAAATATTTATTAAGCGCATATTTGGATAACACTAGAACCAAAGTCATAATCAGGAAGGAGGCAATGGGAATGAAGGGAGAAGCAGGGACAGAAAAGAGACTGGGGAGACTGGAGCGAAAGAAGTTGGCAGCAAGCTACATGGGTCGGGGCTACAGCAAGAACTCAAACTCAAACTGGAAAGTCTTAGGAAGGTTATGAACAGATGCATGACAAGATCAGATCGATCTGTGCTCTGATGCTGAGTGGGTTTCTGCACAAACTTTTACAGAACCTGCAGGGAGTGGAACAGTTGTGGGAATCCAGTGAGGGAAGTGTATCGGGCACTAATCAGAAAAGGTGAGTCCTTATGGGTTTGTGGATTCTATCAGGAAAGGAGAGCTGGCCCTTTGTTGATGGTTTGCGTGGGCATTTCAGGAGGGCGGGGAAGAAAGAATCTAAGGGTTAGAACCAAAGAAGTTACTGCTCAGAAGTGGAAATAGTTGTAGATGAAGCAGGATGGGGAGAGGAGTATGGGGATCCAGGGATGAGTGTACCAAGTCCAGAATATGCATCAGTCATTCAAACAGAAATAAAAAGTGTTTAACGAGTGGAAACCATAAATGTCTGAGTGGTATTTAAGGCTATGAACTACTAGGAGAACCGTATGGCATAGAGGGAGCTAAAAAGGAGGGTTCATGACTTCCATTGGGCACTGATGAGATTCACGGAGCTTAAGGAGCCTTCCATGAGACATTTTCTAAATGCATAAGCTCTATCAAAGGCAAAATAATGAGCATTAGTCCCAGTTGTATAGCATAAGCAAGAAATTCTATAAAGTAGCTGTTGCTGTTATTACTTTATGTATAAGAAAATTGGAAATCAGAGAAAGCAATTTGTTTCTCTGTGTTAACTTGCTAATAAAGAACAGAACAAATATATCAACCCAGGCACCCTGACAGCCATCCTAAGGTTTCCTCCATGCTGATCTGCCAGGGACTGACATGGTAACAAATGAAGTAGGATTTCTTTAGTCTTTAGGGTATTAAGTTTTCCCAAATTGAAAATAGAAGCCAGGCTATCATAAGAATCAAGCACCCTTGTTCTCCAAGCTGAAGATATCACCAATCTTTGAAAAGAAATATTATGAAAATCTGATTATGGCAAAGTTAAAACTTCAAAACAATGATAAAGCCAGGGGAGAGGTGGAAGGAATGACAATAAAGATATTAATATTTGTCATCATCCTGCCTTCTCTTCTCCACACATGCTCACTGGAGATCTAAATAGTGCTCTCGATCTTTGGAGGACACAGATACAAGGTGGAGTATAGTCTTCCCTGTGTTCTGAATCAGGAAGAAGAGATAGAAAAAAATAAAATGACCTCTGTAAGGTCATCTATGTGTGGTGTGGATGGGAGTTAGAAAAGGTAGATGCTTTGAGAACCATTTCCCCCACAGACTAACACTGCCTTATGCGCTGAAGCAGAAAGCTGCTAAAACAAAATCCGATCTGACCATTTTCCAAACCTGTTTAATTCATTGATGATGAAAACACTTTTGGAAATAGCTATTATGCATGCTTGCTTGTGTTTCAAAGATGGATAATCTGTGGCTTGGTGACATTAAGTAATTAGACTAAAGTTTACATAAAACACAACTACCGTTGTATAAAATGTGGCTAACTCCACAGGAAAATCAATACAAGTTCATTCATTCCTTCATTTTATTTATTTATTCATTCTTGCATTTATTATTTTGTGTGTGTGTTACGTATGAATGTTTGTACATGTTTGTGCAGATACACTTGCATGCAAGTGTTTGTGTGTGTTTGTGACCATGCACACATATGCCTGAGTGTGTGTCTGTCTATGTGTGTGTCTGTGTGTCTCTGTGTGTATGTGTTTGTGTTTCCTTAGGCCAGAAGTTATTACTGGCTCCCTTCTTCTATTGCTTTTGATGGTTGAGAGAGGATTTCTCATTGACCCTGGAGTATGTTGTATATGCTAGACTGGTCGGATAGCCTCTGGGATCCACTTGCTTCTGCCCTCACAGTGCAGGTACTAGACTCAAACTGCCAAATCCAGTCTTTATGTGGGTGCTGGGGATTTGAATTCATGTCTTATACTTGAACAGCAAGTAGTTTTACTTACTGATCCATCTCCTTACCTCACATTTATTTTTAATATGTGTTTTGCTTTTATGTGCCCTACAAACATCAAGGCCAATTCTGTTTGAAGCTTCACTCTTTTCTGGAGTGCAATGTAATCTCACCTGTGCCAGCCGTTTCTTCTTCCTGCTTGAATACTGTCAGTTCTTCTGAAGAACCCACAAATATGTCCTCCTCAAAAGAATGGTCTGAGTCCTTGCCATTCTGGTATTAACAAAGCCTTTCTAAATGCCATATGCAAACGTCTGGGTTGCACTGGACCAAGCCCTGTGAGTTGAAGAGGAAGAAATGGATTGTAACAAGAGGCAACGAACTTTGACTATTGAGTTTAGCAGCAAGTGTCTAATTAGCAAGCAAGGACACCACCTTGTCCAGACCCAGGGTCCTGCATCCGCACTCTGAGTTGTATTAACGTAGAAGTGTTGTGACTATGTTAGTTACCTTTGTATTGCTGTGACAAAAATGCCTCACTGGAACAACTGACAGTTTTATTCAGACTCATGATTTTGGAGATTTGAGTTTGTCATGTTGGAGAAAGCATGACTGGAAAGGTATGGAAGTAGGAGCAACATTTGTAGCATATAATTATACATATGTATGTATACATACACACATACATATATACATATGTGAATGTGTATATGTATAGACACACATATGTATGTATGTATGTATGTATTATGTATGTATGTATGTATGTATGTATGTATGTATGTATGTATGTATGTATATGTCACAGCACCAACAGCTCTTCATGTAGCATAGACCAAAAAAGCAAAGACTAGGCCAGAACCAGATGCAGATCAAGATATTGAGTAGTGCTGACTTGACAGAATGAGCATTACCTAAGACACAGACTTCTGTGAGGACATTTCTGTGTTGAGCTCCTTGAGATCTGAAGACTCAGTAAATGTGGGCAGAACCAAAGTTCATCTTTCCATAAGGTGTTTCTTCAGATACTTTTCACAGCAACAAGAAAAGAAATTAATAGGCAAAACTGTCCAAGGCCTATTCCTAGCAACCCACTTCCACTAGCCAGGCCACTGTTTGTAAAACACCCCCATAAGCTAGGAACTGGATGTTTAAGGCATGAGCCTATGGGGGAATCATTCAGAGTCAAGCCATGTTTAGCTAAAATGAGGGCAAACATGTCTTTATTGCAAACCCCAGAAAAACCCACACCAACATTTCCTATTGTATTTCAGATCTGAAAACTCTGTATTTTTTTTTACTCTTAACCACACCTTAGGTCTTGTCATAGTTTCAGCCAAAGAAAATAATTTCAGAGTAGCTCATGTTAAGCTTTTTCTCAGTCCAAAGAAAGAGGACAGGAAGTAAAAGATGACATTTGATTTTTTTTTTGAGGTTTTCTGCTCAAATTTAAGACCAAGAAATTTGGTGTGGGTTGTTTGAGTCAAGTGAATTAGGGAGAAGTGTTCAATTCTATTTAACTCATTCCCTATTTTTTTCTGAGGGACGATATAGTCAAACCTGTTGTACTCCTACAGTTGTTGTTCTACCAAGTAAAAATAGAAATGTGGCTATAAGTGGACATTAAGGTAAAGCATTATAACAAGAATTGAAAGTACTAGAAAATGGGAAACTTGTGGTCACACTTAATTGGGAAAGGGATAGTAAATGTTTGCCGGCTGTGAAAGTGACATTTGAGACGGCTCTTCAAAATATGTAAGCTTTTCACACGCAAGAGAAAAGACATTCTGATGGAAGAAACAAAGTCAGATAAGTGAAAAATGCAGGAAATCTCAGGATGGAAGGGTAGATCAAGGGAGCAGAGGGTACCCATGTTTGACACAAGCTATTTTGGATAGTCCGGTGACATTTTATGAGCTCTATATTGAAGGAAAGAAATCCCAATTAACCCTGAATACATAGAATTTAGATTCAGGACCAAAACCTGGTTTTGAAAACATGCCAAGAGAAACAGAGAGAAATCAAAAGGAGATGTAATGTTGAATTTACAGCCCAGAGATGTCGATAAAGCAAGAGCACTGGAATAATTACGACTTGAGTTGCCATCATGCAATAGACAGCCAACATGGGCTAAATGAGATGACAGTAGAGAGTCATGAAGCTTAAATGACAGCAATATTATTATTCACAGGAAAAGACAAAGAGAAGTGTCTTGAAGTATCTTATAGAGTGACATGAGAAGGAAAAATGTGGATCTGTATAAAGCAGACATTCCATATGAAGGAAATGCAACAGGAGTAATAACACATGAGAACATTTAGAAAGACTGGGGTAAACTGGAATGACATGATTCTTAAAGGGAGATGTGTAGACCTCTAAAGAGAGCAGTTGATAAAACTCAGGGACTATGTATTTAAAAGTAAATAAAGTTCTCATTGATCTGTCATTACAGACTAGAATCTCCTTCATGTATGAAAGTAGACAACACACCCCAGGAGCTCGTTGACTCTGCACAGTAGAAATCCAAGATATTTTCATCATGCATTACTTTCATTGAAGTTATCTCAGATAGCATTTACAGCCATCATGATCTCATAACTTTAACAGGATTAGAACCAATGCCCTATCTTCCTAGCCCACTTCTTATTACCATGACTTACGTTCTTTCTAACAAATCAACTCTCAAAGACACAGACAAGAGAATGCTCCAAAACTTGCAGGTCAGCTAGGTCTGGAAAACCTAGCAGAAAATCAACAATGTGACCCTATTCAAATAAAGTGGAGACAAGGTTGCACAGAACATGTCTTCTGCACATATGCATGTGCTGTGAGTTCACACGCATGAATGCTGTCTGTCTGTCCATCTGTCAGTCTCTCTACTTCTCTTTCACTTTCTGTGTGTTTCTGTCTCTCTCCACCTCTGTCTCTTTCTATCTCTGTCTCCCTCCATCTCTCTGTGTCTCTGTGTCTCTGTCTCTCTCTGTGTCTGTGTCTCGTCTCTCTCTCTGTGTTTCTGTCTCTGTCTCTCTGTCTCTCTGTCTCTCTCTCTCTCTCTCTCTCTCTCACACACACACACACACACACACACACACACACACACACACAAGAAAGCATGAAGAAAGAGAAAAGGGAAGACAAAAAATGTTAAGCAAAAACAATGCAGGACTTTACTTTCTGAGTCCCCAGCTCCCAATCTGCACTGCACTCTGTAGTGAAGTTGACTTTTCAGAGAGTTTTGTCACATCATTACCAATGCTGTCATCATAAATTAAATTTCAGAAATTCACACGTGAAAATGGGAAGCAAGGACTCCTGCTACTTCATTCAGTTGATATTTTTCTAGAGTGTTCAGAGAAGTGGATGTGTAATGCAAAGTCACTGTCGCCTCCAGCGGTTATACCTCACTTCCTCTACAACTGACAGGAACAAGAGCAAATGTGAAGGTGGCCCAAGAATCTGGCTAGGGAGGTAACAGGGAAGCAGCCACCACTGTTCAAATGTTTTATGATTAAAGATAGAGATTCATTTCCATAGAACTCAACATGGAACAGTCAAGAATTTGTCTAAACAGGATATCATAGATTGGACTTCAATACAGGTGCTCTCTCTCTCTCTCTCTCTCTCTCTCTCTCTCTCTATCTCTATCTCTATCTCTCTCTCCAAATCTGGTCTACACTATATATTTTTTTCAGATGCAGATTCTGAGATACAGAGGCCCAAAGTTCAACATTACCTGATATAAGGTGAGAAAAAGGAATCTCAGGCCATAATTTCCGCAGTTAGCTCCATGTCGTTCTGCTTACCTCCTTAGCTCAACCATTTGGTCTTAATTTGGGCATTATGATCTACTTCATTTATACTGGTATCCTATTTTTACTTGGAGTGTCAGTCTTGTAGGGTGTAGCTGTCCCTTTGATTAATACCCCAAGCATTCTAAGGGTGGGTGCTTTCTTAAGATCTAAGTTTCTCTTTTATACACAGAGCATATATACAAAAAGAAAAACAAAACCGGTCCATTTTTATTTTTTCAAAAGAGACGAAGTTTTCAGAAAACTGAAATCTGACCTTGAATCCTGATCCATGGATCCTGCTATCTGTTTTTAATGTCCTTTAATTTTCCTGTAGGGCCAGAGTATGTCCCATTACATACCTACTTCTGCCCAAATCCTGTCCTTATCATTCTATGAATATGAGCTCATTCATGACACAAAGGCTTTGTGAGAATGGAGTAACTGGTCTGTTTCTCTAAACACCAGGAGACACAGCTAGAAAGTAGCAGAGTTTAAGTGAAGCTTCTACAAGGTGCCAGGATATCCCATGCCCATGGTGTATGCTGTCCAACACCTGGCTCATGCACACAGATCATCTCCTAGAGGATGTAATCCACAGCTTCCACCTCCATCTGAAGATACTGTCCCTCCGCCATCACTGCACCTTCAAAGAGATTCATAAAATGTCTCATTAAATCACCTTCAAGAGATTGCCTAAAGTGGCCCATTAGATGTGATCCATTGCTTGAATATAGTCTCACCACAAGCTCTTGCTGTTAGAGGAGTTAGACCTTTAATTTGCTCACTTGATGTCAGTTAGATTTGAGGCCTGATGGTGGTATCCCTGTTCTTCTTAGTGGCTGAGGGCCAGGCCAGGCACCCTGTCCTACTCACAGCCATGGATGGTTCGCATGGAAACACAGAGTCTCCCAAGGACCCCTGCTGTACTTCATCTTGCAGGGTTTGGCTCATGATTCCAGCCAACTGAGATCATTTAGAGGTTTGATTTTTGTCATCAATCATTTTCTATCCCTCCCAGCTGTGTGTCAGCCACAGCTGCGATAAGCGAACTTTATCTATCTTTGTCTAAATTACAGATACCAAATATTAAACAGGGCTCAGGAGCATACCTCTGCTCTCATCCCAGGAACTTAGAAAACAGCCTTCATCTTAATATTTGCCCTTTGGTAGTTTTTTTTTTTTTAATCCTCTAGCAAAGTCTTCAAGGGTAGAGCTTTGGTAGTGTGTTCCTTTACTTGTTAGCTGTAACAAGTAAAGCTGAGGGTTGAAGATAGGCTCAGTGTTTGTTGAATGTCTTCCAGAGGACCTGGGTTCAATTCCTAGCACCTACATGGCGGCTCGCAATTGTCCACAATTCCAGTTCCAGGGGATCTGGTACCCTCACAGAGACATGCACGCAGGCAAAGAAAAAAAAATCAATGCACATAAAAATAAATACATCTCTTTTTTATGAGTGAATGATCTGGCAATCCTCAAATGGAATCCTGTCGGTTTCTGTGGGGCTATCAACGTCTATCAGTCTCCGTATATTTCAACTTACTGATAAGTGCTGTGCAGGCACCCACCGTCAGGATGAGGAAAATCTGACCTCTTTCCTTAACATGGGAAGACCACCCTCCTTAGAGGAGGATTTGGAAGGTGGTGGTAGGGGGGATGGCCTGGTGGCACTGAAGGCGAAGGATGAGAGGCAATTCAAAATAAGTAACATAATCTAGTGATTCTGGAATAAGAGGACATGGCGTGAGCCTCTGGAAGCAATAGACCAGGCCAGCTCCTTGTGGCCTCCAGTGTCAGAGTTTCAGCTAGATCCCCAAATCAGTTAAGGGAACCATAGTGTTTCAGTAGAAGATTGAAGACCATGCTCTCATTATAGAAAGAGCATTAGGTTTAATTATCGAGGCTATTTACTATGTAAGGGTTCTGTGGTAATGACCAGGCACCCAATCTCAATCATGTCCATGGTCTCCATGTAGAACAGTGTCTGACTGCTCCCACTTCTGGTCCCCTGTGAACTGAAGAAGCCTCCTATAAGTATAGTCTAGTCTTGACAGTGAGTGAGTGAATCCAGTGTCAGTTAAAAGAAACAAGGAACAAGCTTAAGGTTGTCAATTCAGAGAAAATGGAAGCATCTCTTGGCACCAAATACACTCAGAAGATCATCAGCCAAGGAGTCTTGTGAACTGACTCCTTGCAATGTCTCCTATCAACCACTTACCACATCCATACTATAGTATGTTACTAGTCCATAAAGTTTCTTCATCCATGAAGTGAGAATGGGAACTTCCAAGCACGCCACCAGTAGGGAGATAAAGCTTAATCTAATGACATCGTTTTTATTTTTATCATGCTGACACAGACTTTTTTAGAAAGACAAGGATCAATGCTGATGAAAGCAGATACCGAGGGCACTCTTGCTCACCGTGAGTGGGTATTCTGACCTGGAATAAGCAATTCTAGGAAGCAAATTTTGAAATTTCATTTTACATTGGGCTATAAGCAACTCATTTCACAAGTGCTCTAGTTAGAATCTTCCCTGAGTACCAAGCAGCTTATTAGTCACTCTTTAAATTTATTTCAAACGTTGCATTATTTCTGTGTTGTTCCATAGTGAGATCAGAACTTTAAGTGATGATGATGATGATGATGATGATGATGATATAATGATAACAGTATATGTGCTTCTGAACTGATAAAGTATATGCAGAAAGGGACCCTGAAAACTCTAGCCCTTGCATTTAAAACCAAGGGTCCGTTTCTCTCCAAAAGTGGGTATCTCCCACTGTATCTGACCATCTCACAGTAAAGAGGAAAATCATGCTGACACTGTGGTCCCTTGCAAAGGATTTTGGTAGACAATAAGTGTCTTTCTCCACGGTAACATTACAGCAGTCTCTGAAGAGTATCCCTTAACCATCTTGCTGACTCTATTCTTCACTCCACTGTCCCTTTCTGGCCCAGACTTTATCACCTCCTTCCTATAAGACCTTACATATTATCCTCTTCTGTTTTTTTTTTTTTTCTGTCTCTTAATTCTGTTCTCCTACACCATACTGCAGCCAAGGTGGTTGCTCATTCCATTGTGTATTTCTGACCATGATACTCTCTATGCTTGCTGGAAGGGACATTTGTTACTTCTCAGTGTGAAGTTCAAGTCCATATGATTAAGCCTCCACCTAATTCACCAAGGGCCTTTCCTGCTTCTCTAATGTGTGTGAAAACACAATGTTGGTCTCTTACAAACTACCTTGTAGTAGTTCCCTAAACTCTCCATTTACTTTTTATGCCTCCTTTCTAGAATGTTTTTTCCTCTGTTTTGGAACAGCAAATTCTCATTATACCTCCCTCAGTATCTCCCGAGAGGTTGTTCTCTCTCCACTTCTCACTCCAGTCTGACGATGTTTTCAGTCACCTGCAGTACTCCTAAATCCAGGTCAGTTTTGGGTCTGCTGCCTACACTGGACAGCATGATCCTCAGGGAAATATACTATAATCTTTTGAAACCTTGCCACCCAGCATATATGCAATTCAGTCCATGGGTCTGTTAATGTTTTCTTAAATGATTTCTTTTCAGAATTATACCCCATGACATAAAACAAAGCAACATAGACAATCTCTGGCTGCTCCATAATGCTGACTTCACAAAGTCCCCAACCACCCACAGGATCTCTCCAAGTTGTCATCTAGAGGATAGGGGAGCTTTGGGGGGAAATCAGAGCCCCTCAATTACCAATTCTGACAACTCTTATTTTAGCTTGAATCTCCCCATGCAAATAGACAGTTGACATGTGATTGGAGAAGAAATAGAAGTACGTTTCTATTAAAACCATGTTCCTTAAGTTGTCGCTCTGAATTTATATCCCTCTGGCCTTTGCCAAGTTGGCTCTGGGCTATATTCTGTCCTGAAATTAGAGCATTCTTCTTGTAGCCCCAGGAGATGCCTAAGATCCTTGAAGATGAAAACCAGACTCTGAACCATAGCTTTGGGAATTAGGGGAGTCCAAAGTATAACTTCCCTATACAACATGCTTGGGATAACCCAGCTTTCCTTTGCACTTCTGATTAGAGTTTTGAGATCAAAGAGGTCACAGCTTAAATGATCTCACCCTAAGAAGATGAGGAAGAACACCAGCATAAGTGGTAAGAACCAGTCACATTGGGGTGAAGCAAAACACTACCCAAAATGTCAGAGGCCTTGACCTTTATTTAAGGAAGCAATTGTGTGGTATCTGTGCATGAAAATGTTGCATTTTATCAAAATGAGCAATTATTTAGTATCTGTTACTTTTGTGGCATTCACTGAGTCTGATGAAGGAAGAAAACAAGGCTAAGAAGGGGGCTGCCCTTGAACTACTTACTCGTTGCTACTTTTCAACAAGGGTTTGACTCTGAACAGTTTACTCAATTACCAGTAGGATTGGGTATTATGAGTCTCAGAAAAGATTAAAATTGCATCTGTGAGTGACATGGAAGAGAACTGGGGAAGATGGAACAAGGTTAGAGTCACGATGTCAGGATCAGCTGGCTCCCTGAGGCATGATCCCATGCCACTCAGAGCCTCAGTTTCCTCTGCTGGATTTACAGTCATAATAGCCACTTCAGAAAGGGGTTATGTGGAGATTAAATGAGACAAAGTGTGGGAGTTCTTGGCCTGAAGTAGCACTAGCTTGTTTCTCTTTTGCTGTCCATCAAAGCTGAGACGCAATGACCTCATGGGAAACCCTGGAGAGACATAGCATCCGAGAAGGAGCATGGGGAAGCATATCTAGAGTACAGAGTGGAAGCCTTTGCCCTCTTCTTTCAACTCTCCAAAGACAGTCTTCCTGCCCAGTGACCTTGAAGACTGCCTGTCTTTAGAATTAATGAATGCTCTGACTTGTGGGTATTTCTATTTACCTGAGAAATGGAGCTAGTATCACTGAGTCCAAAACCAAGTAAGACTGTCACCATAGTGGCTTCTCTGTTGAGGCTTTCAGACCCCCGCCAGACCACAGAGTGCATAAGAAGAGGAAAATAAACAAAAGGGCAGAGCAAACAAGGTCTTTTCCACACAGGGTTGGCCTGTGGTCTAGGGCAACACAATCCAGCTTGGAAATCTCTGCTTGGTTTGGGACGGCTGATTGCTGGAAATCTCCAAATTCTGTCAGAAGCATCCAGGCAGCTGGTTTATGTCTTGGTGACTTCTTTCATTTTATACATAGAAGAGCACATTTCCAAATCTATCTGTAAACACAAGTGATGACCCACTTTTCCTGCTCTGGTTCTTCTTCCAAAATTTAATTCAGGAGAAATGCAGCTATCCTGTTACAGTCGGGCTTGGGAAACTTAAACACAACATAGCATTCTAACTACCAAACAATGAGGGGTCAGTGGGGAGTGAAGACTTTTCTGGGCAAGTCTGAGAAGGCTGCTTCCATCTCTGATTGGTCCATGTTTTCATGGATCTCAAATGGACACAGCACAGCAACACTTCACAGATGGGTCTAGGAATTAAGTAAGTCCATATATGGAAGAGTCATGCTGAATCTCAATAACTGCTTGTTTCTTCCATGTCCGTCACCATTATATAGTGAATAAGTCTTGCAATCAGTCTTCGAAATTCTCTTTTAAAACTTATCTCTTTTCCTCATCCTTTCTAATCTGTGTGGCTGATTCAAGAGGCTAAGGAAATGATGGGATAAATGTACTTGGCTCATGAAAAGAACACAAGAAAAAAAAAGTCTGTTTGATGCTTGTTTTATCTACGTGACAGCAGGGTCCACAAGAGAACCAAGTATTCTTAAAGACAACCTGAGCAAGGGCTGTAGCTCGGTGGCAAAGCTCTTGTTTAGTGAGCACCAGGTCCTGCTTTTCTTTATTAGCATTTCTGGGGCTGGGAGTCTGTCTTATCCCATCAATAATTTCTTAGACATGAGGGCCACTTTAGAAACATCCATCTTTCCCTGAACTCCCAGAATGATGACTTATAATCAAAGAGAAGGAGAAAAATGGAGACACTAGTTGCTGTTGAAGTCAAGCCATGTTGGCTACAGGGCAAGGCCCAAACTCTTTGAATATCAAAGAAACCAAGTCTGAGAAAGCCTGATGCCAGATAAATGATTAACTTAACAAAACCTACATGCTCTAATCTGAGATCAAAGGAGGTACTCTTTCCAACAAGTAAAACCCTCTTAAAAATTAGAACATGATTCATGCTAACAAGGCACTTAGGATTCAAATACATAGACAGCCCCAGCCCAAGGAATTAGAGGTAGATCTGTCTAAGGGAGGAGGGTGACAAGATCACCCTCAACTTTTATGTTCAGAGGCAGGATACTCATGACCCAAGGCTATCTAAGGTCTAAAGGGTTGAACTTCTAGAAGAGTTCTTCACCACTGATCTATAATTTACCAAGGTCTAAGGTCAAGAAGAAAAGGGTACCTCCCATTCATCTGTTACTCCCAAATTCTAGTTCAAGTTAATTAATCCCCAGGAGACTCACCTTCTACATTTGCAATAGGAAGCCTTCATTATTAACTTACAGATTAGCTCTAACCCTTCTATGAAGGCATGTTTTCATCTATCTCCTTTTGTAGGATCAAGAGAATCCCAATACATGGCCAACCATTCAAGCTTCTTCTGTAATTCTGAGAAACTATTTCATTTGTTACAGTCTATGATACTTCATGATGCCAGTCCAGTCTAAAGCAGAGGGTAGAAACAAGTGTGTTTCCCTATTATTTGACACCAACATCTATACCAGCGTTTCTTAGCCTGGTGAGGTCATGACCCCTTTGTGGGTCCCATATCAGATATCCTGTATATCAGATATTTACATTATGACTCAAAACAGTAGAAAATTACAGTTATGAGTTACTGATGAAAATAATTTCATGGTTGGAGGTAGCCATAACATGAGGAACTATATCACAGCATTAGGAAAGTACTGATCTACTCAGTAGTCCAAGCCAAAATCGCAAGGAACAGCTTTGACTCTCCTTACCATTTCGGTCTGCCCAACCTCATTATCACAATGTCCCAATATCACAGAGTCCCTCTCAAATCAACTTTTGTTGCTATGAGGATTTCTCTGGAGGACTCAAAAATTCTCTCCATCCGTGAGATTTCTACACTAATTTAGGCTCCATTGTTTCTTTCTCATGGGCATATATTTCTGCCTTTGGACAGGCAACTTCAGTCCAGCTTCCACGTGGCCACCAGAACCACTCTGTGCAGATTGTGACCTGATGCTTCTAAAACACTGTCCTTTGCCAATCCCTGTGTGCTCAGCCCCTATACTGTATCATTCACTTCTTACTGGGCATGCTGAGGTTCTGGATAACCTGTCCATCTCTCAGCCTCAGCTCTCCCACAGGTGCAGGCTCTCACACTCTCCAGTGCTTCAGCGCCTTCACATTTCACATATATTTTTCCTGAGTGATTATTATAGGTTTATATGGCTTAAGTATGGATTTGCCTTGGTTTATCATTTGTTGGTTTTACATTGTTTACCAAGAAAACTTGTTTTCCCCTCTAAAACTCAGCTCAAATGTTGCTTCCCAGTAAAGACTTCTCTGTTGGTTCCTCAACTTCTTCCTCTATGGTTAGGAGTCTCCTCTGCATTCCTTAAGCAACCCCAGCTCATGGCCTTCCCAGTGGTCCCAAAAGGGGTATCTCAGTTGACTTGTCTCCTTCCCTTCAGAGAATAACCACAAGCTTCCTGAGGGAGTGCTGTACCTCAGAATGGCCTCACCTGGGCCACAGCAAACAGCACAAAAAACTGTCTGGTAAATAAAGATGTCCCCTGAAGTTCTGAGACAAGCAAAGAGAAACTGACATTTGTTTTATAAAGGCTCAAGTCTTGGGATATGTTCCAATATTAGTCACTTTTCTCAGCACTGTGATAAAACATCTGAACAATTTAAGTAAGGTTTTGTTTTAATTCTTCTTTTAGGGCAGATGCAATCCATCCTGGTGGAAATCAGGGTGGTTGAAGCACAAAGCAACTGGTTACATTGTGACAGAAAGCAGAGATCAGAGTGAGATCCAGGCAGGCCCTCCTCTGACTTTCTCTCTTTTTATTCGGTCTGGGATTCTAGTTTATGGGATGTTGCTACTGACGGTGAGTTTTTCCTCCATCAGGTAAACATGTCTAGAACCGATCTCACAGATATACCTAGAGTTGTGTCTCCTGTGTCATTCGCTATCCAATTAAATTGACAGTTGAAGATAAACCATTACCCTTCTCAGTCTCATTTGATCCTTGAAATAGACAAGAAGGAGCCCAGACAAGGTTGCCGTACCAGGATCTTGAATATCCAGATTGTTCTCTACTCCAGTTAGGTTTGTTTGCTTTGTTTTTGTTTTTGTTTTTCTCTTTTTTATTGTCAACTTGACATGAACGACAGTTTTCTGAGAAGAAACACAAATCAGAAAATGCCTCCATCAGACTGCTTAAAAGTCTGTAGGGCCTCTTTTTTTTTTTTTTATTAGTGATTGATTCAGGAGCACCCAGACCAATGTAGGCTGTGCCATTTGAGCAGGTAAGTGATTCGGGTGGTATAAGAAAGAAGGCTGGGCAGTCCAGGGTGAGCAAGCAGTAAGCAGTACTCCATCATGGCTCCTGATTTACTTCCTGTCTCCTGGTTCCTGCCTTGAGTTTCTGCCCTGGCTTCCTTTCATGATGGACTACACCTATAAGCTGAAATAAACTATTTCCTCCCCAAGTTGTTTTGGTCACAGTGTTTATATCAGTGGTAGAAATCAGACCAAGGCTGGTTTCCTAGAACAATTCATGTCACCTCTCTAAGCTTCAGTCTCTTCAAATAGAAAGTAAACCTGTAGAAAACAAGCCATAATTTTTGTTCTGAGCTGTCCTTTACATCCTCTGAGTACTAGTATTTTTAAATAACATCCAAGTGATCTGAAAGCCAGGATTCAGTGCTGCTGAGGAGGTATAAATGGTAATATATCAGCTGATATAAAGGATGCCCAGTATGAGCAGCATTGATGCTGATGTTATAACAACAGTGATAAAAGATCCCCATCGATGTATTTCTTAAGTATGTAGCACACAGAGTGGTAACAAGTGTGCTGAGTGCTATGATGTGCTGCACTATGCTGTCTTAGGGCATGGCTCCACAGTAGCAGTATCTAGTTTTACAGAATTGGAGTGGTTGATGAAGAGTCATTTGACTTCGGTTCAGAACCTTGAGCTTAAAATCAGAATGTAAGTATCCATGTTGTTTGATGGTCTAGGTGACCTCTGTGAAAGGGTCTTTCAACTTCAAAAAGCGTCGTGAACCAGAGGTTGAGAACTTCTTATCTAGTGGTTCCTTGCAGTAGCAGCCAGATCTCAATAATACCGAAGAGGCTTCCAAGGCAGCCCATGTAGCCAGAACTTGCAAAATTCAAAAAGAAAAGACCTAGAAATAGAATCATCTCAACCATCTAAAGAAATGGTTAGCAGCATTCCATTCAGCTTGGCTTTTCCCTTTCAACTTGTTTCAAGCAGTTTCTACAGAGATACCTCGATTTGGTAGCAAATGCATAGGGATGCTATATAAAGGATCTTATCCCCCTCTCCAGCCATTATCCCAAGACAAAGATCTGCTTTATAAATAGCAAATGCCCTAAATTTGGTCCCTGATGAATCGCAAGTCACAAGACTGGCAGATGGTGACACTGGCTCCCAAGACCCAAGTATTCCATTGCTGATCTAGTTCTCCACTGGGCACCAAGTGCTCTGGCTTATTGGCATTAGGTAATGGATGTTATGAGGATCCACTCTTATCCACTGCATAAGCAGAGGGAAGCCAGCCTGTATCTCTGGATCCTACTCCTCTAACCAATAAGACAAGGAACTTGAAACCTTCTAGCCCCAAACGTACAGAGTCCCAGTCTTTACCTACAGTTTGAAAACTTCCCTTCTGCTACTTCACACATACAAACGAAAGGCATATTCATATGTGGCACACATTCTTGAACATATCCAAGATTTTGTGAAACCACAATCAACTTCTGGGTAAAGATAAATGCATTGAAAGGTAGCATAAGATGTTTATGTGTTGTAACCGGATATGAACTAACCAGGTAAGAACTAATCAATATGCAGGACTGGTAATGCCACTGTTCAGCAGATAGGACATTTGGAGCTAACCACAGGAAGGGCTCTTGTTTCAAAAAATTTGGGAGTTGGGTAAGTAATGATGGTCTAAGTACTGATCATTAAGATAGGACACATGTGGTAGGCCCAAAGGGAAGATGTGGTTGGTGCAGCCCCAAGGAGCCATTCCACTCTCTAATCTCACAGGCATAGATACTTCTCTCCAATTATGGATCAAGAATCTCTTTACCCACTTACCAGCTCATTAAAAGTTTTGATTTTTCCTGTGTTTTTGTTTTTCTGAGAATGTCTGCACTTTATACACATCAGAGCCTGCTACTCTGAAACATCAAAGCCATTCAGTTGTCTTTCAATTAGAATCTGTCTGCATTATTATAAACAACTCCCTGTTTATAAAAAAAAAAGGAGCAACTCTGCTATGGTTTAAGTATAAAGTATCTTTTACCAAAAGCAACCAAAACCAAAACCAAAACCAAACAAACAAAAATGTAAAGATTTGGACCCTAGTTGGGTGTGTTATTTTAGGAAGTTCTAGAACCAAGAGGAGGTAGGGTTTTAGGGGTTTACCTTATTGAGGGTCTCCCTTGGACTTCAGGCTTTCTGCTTCCATAAGTCATAAAGATATTCCTTCAAGCCATGCTTGTATGGTCATGAGGTTCATAAGACCTTCTGATTAGCATGACCAGACAAACTTGGATGAGTCTTGGGAGAGAAATGTGAAATAAAACTTTGTTGTCAGAGATAGCTTTGGATGTCCTAGAGAAATTTTTTTATCAGGAAGGATTGATTATGTGGTCAGAAAGATCTGGTCAGAACACAGCTAGTATCTGGGTTTACAGTGAATTTCCTGAGGAAACTCAGATGTGACCTTGGTGTGGCAGAGGGTAAGTTAAGTTGTACCCAGTGGTGTGACAGTACTCTAATGACATGACTAAGAATCACAGTGTGTTGAAATCTGCAGGGCAGTAAGAAGTGTCTTTGCTAAATGTCACTAATATCCCAGCTCTGTGAGAGCTCTGTGCATGCCTGCCAAAAATTATTTCTTCCCCCCTGCCAGAGATAGTAGACAAGAAAAATCATAAAAAAATACTTGAATTAAATTCAATAACAAGAAAAATATTTTTTAAATCATTTCTTCAGTGATTTAGCAAATAAAGTTGATAGCATCTGAAATCAAGGAGGAGACAAAACAAGAAAGAAACTGTTACAGTCAATAATAGAAATGGACAAATAGTGTATTAACATTCTCCAGGGAACTGTAGTTTCAGGATCAATAAAAGTGAACACAGATAGAATGAATGACTCATGTGACAGTGGAGGCCGGATTTTTCTTCACCTCTACAGGGCAGGCCAGCAGGCTGAGTTCCGGAGATAGTTCAAAACCAAAGGTGTTGGTTGGTAGAGTTTGTGCATACACAAAAGCAGTTTTTGTGGACTCATCCAAAATAACGTATGCTGAAACATCTTGGCACTAAGACCCAACCAAGATGACATAATACAATTAATTAATCATCACAATGACTTTATAGGTCAAATCCTTAATGGTGTTCTTACACGGTCACATTGTGATCTCTTTTAATCTACTCACTGCATTGGTTGTGAATTATAAAGTTGAGTCTGTCGTGCTTAGAAACTCCTGAAACACACACAGCCACCTGGCACAGGTGCCGAGCAGCCTCTGAACCAGAGGAGCTGCACCGATAGCGACTCAAACCCCAAGACCCCAGTAAAGTTCTAAATGCATCCCTTTCATGTCCGCTTTGAAGATGATTGTCTGAAAAGAGAGAGAGAAGAGTGTGCAGCTATCCACATAAACATTTTAGTTCCTTATTTGTGATTGCAAGGAGGAAGAGAATCGTCTGAGTGACATTTGTCATGTTCTTCTATTTTTAAAAGATGAATGACCTATGACAATGTTTTGACCAGTGCCTTTGGTTTTCTTGTTAGTGAAGATATCATGTCATTAAAAAGTATTATTTTAACATGTTATCAAAAATCAGCTTCAAAAATGGAGTTTTTCTACATTCACTTTAGTGCATATTTAGTGTCTAACGTGCACCAAGGAAGAGAGGCCATCCCCAGTGGACATGCATTAGAAGCTATCTACAGGGGGGATAAATTTGTTGCATGACTCTATCAACCAAGTTCAAAAGCAAATAAAATTAAAATCAGAAGAGTGATTGCTTTGAGAAAGGCACTAACAGCCACAGGCACTAGCATGATTCAAGGTCTTGGAAATTTTGTGTATGCTGATGAGACAAAATGTAACCTAAGGATATTATGGGTGTGAAACTCACTGAGTTGTACACCAGGTCTGTGTGTACTCCACTGTATATGTTCTGCATCTCATTAAAAAAAGATATAAGATATACTAGAAGAAACCAACAAACAAAAATGAGAAGTGTTTCTTTGTATCTCGGGGCCACAGGTGGGAGCAAAAACCAAAATAGAAAAGGTCATGGTGAACTTTGTCTTACAGGGGAGAAACAGGAATCTGGACCATAGGGTGAGAAGAACTAGTCAGTACAGGTTTTCAAAGCAAAGCAAAGAGCTCTGGGATGCAATGAAAAAGAAATTGGGATCTTTGCTTGTCATTAGATTACCACAAATCCACTCTTCTCTGAGCATCCTGGAGAGAGGGAAATGTGCACCTCCCATGCATCCCCAGGAAATGTGTTAAAAGAACAAAGAGAAATCTGGCCACTGTGCTAGCAAGCCTTGGCCAAAGTAAACTGCATCTCATCCAAAGTCACAGCCAAAATAGCTGGGGCCATTATGCATGGATAGGGGCTCCTTAAGGAAATGGTGTCTTGTTTACTGCAGGGGAGGGGCAGGGGCCCAAAGCTGTTGTCTAATCTTTCTAGAAAATTCTGATATGATGCAACTTCCCATGAGAATATGTCATGTGCTTGCCCTTAGGACCCTTTCCATGAAAGACATGGGTTTCTATTTACATCCAAGGATAAAAGAAACAAAGGAAGACATAGTTCTTTTCTCTCCTTTGTCCCCCAGAGATGGATTTAACACAGAGGAAAGAAACAGTGCCGTAGGCATGGGCTTTGGATTTCTAAGAACTTCTTGGTTTGGTTTGAGAGCAAAAGGAGAATTTTTCCTAATAGGATCTTGTTGGACTTTCTAATTATGTGCTTTAATTGCCCTGGCCCTCATTCTGCAAGTGTGTTTGATTCTGGATGCCAAGGGAACCCATCAAGTCTTACATGGATTACAGTCTAGCAACTGCTTTTAATTGGTTTCTGCTGCTGTCATTGGGTACACAAAAGCCTGACCATGACCCCTGAAGTCTTTGAGAGGGTGTAGTTCTGACTGGAATGACACACTTTCGTTTCTGGAGAAGCATGCACAAGATTAGTGGATCTACCAACTGAAGAGCCGACAGGGCCCCCCTGAGAAGTCCCGTGAGGTTAGACCCATCCTTGTGGTCTCCTGGATATCAAGACTTCCTACCAAGGTATATTGTGTTACCTCATTACTACCACCAGTCTAGGGTCAGTGGCCCTATCTCATATGCAGACATTCAAATGGAGGCTGTGCCCGTGCAAGGTTGGCACAACAGTAGCTGTATGACCTTTTTCCCTATGGTCAGTTCTCTTCTTTTTCTTTTTTTCTCCATCTTTATTAAATTGGGTATTTCTTATTTACATTTGAATTGTTATTAATTTCCTGGTTTCCAGACAAACATCCCCCTAACTCCTCCCTCTCCCCTTCTCTATGGGTGTTCCCCTCCCCATCCTCCCCCCATTACCGCCCTCCTCCCAACAATCATGTTCACTGGGGTCCAGCCTTGGCAGGACCAAGGGCTTCCCCTTCCACTGGTGCTCTTACTAGGCTATTCATTGCTACCCATAAGGTTGGAGCCCAGGGTCAGTCCATGTATAGTCTTTGAGTAGTGGCTTAGTCCCTGGAAGCTCTGGTTGGTTGGCATTGTTGTTCATATGGGGTCTCAAACCACTTCAGTTCTCCTCTTAAGACCCAAACCACCTCAGTTCTTTGCTCTATCACCCTCCTCCTTCTGTGCTTTTCTTATCTAAGTTGGCTAATCCTGACACTTTAGCTACCTTCCTCTTTTTCAGTATGAAAATTAAATTTTAAAATATGAGAAGAGCTTTCAAGCTGGAACATCCTATCTTCATGTGATAAGCCTTGATAGCCCACCATTTCAGTTGGAAAATATCTAGTATCCCTCTACCATGTCGTGTGTGTGGTACCTTGGAAGATCAGTATGTGAGACAGGAAGAAGTAAGCAAACACAGAGAGGAGAAAAGTCATTGGTCATTGTGCATTTAGTCGGGTCAAACTCTGGTCTGGGCTCTTCACTTCATTTTGCTCATTTTATAGCCCCAGGACCTTACAAGGACTTGCTTCTTCTATATCACAAGCTACCTCCAAATAGCTGTGTTTATACCCTTAGACAGATTCTACTCTTAGGCTAATCAAAGATGCTTTCCTTTGCAGTGAATGCGGAAATACATGAATGCTCAAGATGCTGAGGATCAGTGAAAGCTGAATGCTCACCCTAAACTGGTCATTTATGTCATCCTTCTGAAGGCTCAGGAAATACACAGGTGATGATGCAGATAATGGAATTTGGGGAGAATGGTTGTGAAATTTCATAGTCTGTGAAAACCAGTGCAATCACGAATACACAGCAGCAACTTGCAATGGACCTGCATATGACTGAGCCTGTCAACTATCAATCACAGACTAGGGAGAGGTTCACAGAGCCCCAACTCTCCTTGATGTACTATTGTCTACTGTTGGATTCGGGGGGGGGATAAGACACCATCTTTATTTAATTACCTACTGATAAGCCTACCAAGCTCCAATATATATTTCCAAACTTATTGGCATACAGATGGTCCTGGTTAAATTCAGTCTCAACATGAAACAATAACAGCAAAAATGACATGAATTAAGGAAAGGGAATTGTAAGGAGAAGAGGGATTCAAGGGCAATTTAGAAATGAGACA
Source organism: Rattus rattus (assembly GCF_011064425.1). Taxonomy (NCBI): domain Eukaryota; kingdom Metazoa; phylum Chordata; class Mammalia; order Rodentia; family Muridae; genus Rattus; species Rattus rattus. Next base: position 95,595,635 of record NC_046154.1, read on the forward strand.
GTGAGAAGGACAATAATGAGAGAGAGAGAGAGAGAGAGAGAGAGAGAGAGAGAGAGAGAGAGAGAGAGAGAGGGAGAGAGAGAAGAAAGTTCTTTAAAAAGAAACCATGATTTGAAAGAGCTGCTAGTGACTTGGAGAGACTGTACAGTCCAAAACCATGACCTGCACTACCACACTGTTCATGTGGATCATTCTACTCTATCATTGTGAAACCGTACACTGTAGGTTGGACTACCCATGCATTTCGGATGGTGATGAGATCCATTCAGAAAGGCTGAGTAACTTGTCTAACATTAGTTAATCAATCGCAGAAAACAATCGACTCAAGCATATTTTCTCAGATGTTGCATTCAAATATGTACCCATGAGCCTTTAATTTATGAAAAGCCATAAGGTGTATGGACAGCACTGATAAGGGTCTTTAGAACAATGATATGTGGAATAGAAAGGTTAGCTTTGGCAAGAGGGCCAAAAAAGGGCTCCTGTAAAAGGAGACATTAACACATTGAAACAAACACAGGGTCTGCCAACTGTACCTTTCTTAGGGAGAGGAAGATACTTCCCACTACTGCAGCTGAGTTGCTGACTGAGGTGTTAGTTTTTATTTGTTGAGCCCCTTTTCTCTGTAGATATCATTATGTGATAATCAAGTAGAAAAGTTAAAAGGAATAAATCATAATGGGAATGACCTTCCGAAAGCTCTAATCAATTTTTCTACCATGAAAAAGCAAAGCAAAAAATTATAAATATCAGTCCTGATATAATAATGACAACTTTGGCCTGTGATAGTTTCTTTCTCCCAAACACCTACTGCTGGTTCTTCAGCCTCATTATCAACAATGATGCAGCCTTCTTTGACCCGATTATGATCTATAGATGGAGAAATGGCTTCCACGGAACCTCCACTGGGCTTTTGCAGATAGGCCATCCAGTATTGTAGAGCATTAGAGGAAAAACTCCGAGAGTCTTCTAGCTCCTGGATTTGTTTCTCCTGTCCTAAGAATAGCTTAGGAAACTCCTGCTATAAAGCTCAGACCTTGACTGGGGCTGGGAGTTGTGCCAGCATTGATACTGTCACATCAAAATGAGCCTCTAAATCTGCTCCCAGTGAGGTCCTCCTGCCCATTGCACCATGCTGAGGTTACATAACTCTCATTTGAGCAATCTAAAGTCTTGCCTCAAATCAAAGCTTTCACAACTGCATAGCTGATTTGTAGCCTCCTGCATTGCACTGAATCTATTTGTCAGAGCCTGGGGAAGAAACCAGGTCAACTCCAGAACTGAAGAAAACAAGAATAACTTCTTGAGAACTCAATACATGGGGCAGATCTTGAGATCTGAAGCCAGGTGGGTTAGTGGAGTAGGAGAGAGGATGGGAACCAGAGATGGCTTCACACAGAAAGCCCTGAGCTGAAGTTATAGAGTGAATAGCGAATCTTCTGGATGGAAGAAGAGAAATAGTTCATTTAAGCAGTGGTAAAGCAATGTGTGAGAACATACAGTGAAACTACAGACTCTTTTTGCTGTGACTAAGTCCTGAAAAATTCTACAGCAACATTGAAACACAGAGGAATTATTGATAATTCATTCTACCAACTCTTGGGCATCTGAGATGCTCCCCAAGGATTTGGATTTCTACTGTGTCCACTTAGAAGAGGAAGCTGATCCCTTAGAGTGATTGAATTTTCCACAGTGATTGAGATTCAGTTGAAATATGGGCTTATAGAGATCAGGAAGCTCCCGCTCCCCCAACCCCTGCCCAAGTTCTCTGACAGTTCCTCAGATAAGACTGAAATTCATCTTGGGCTGGCCATAAGATTCAAACATCACTGGCTTCATACAGGGATGCCGTTGGTGACTGCTAAGGAGGACATGTTCTGAGAATGATGTACAGTAGTCTTCTTTAAGCATCCTGTCAGTCCCTGAAATGCAGAGAGGTTAAGTCACCTGAGAGAGAAATTAAGTAGGAACCATACTGCTTAAGATGCACCTACAGACAATGCTCATGGGAACTTGAAGAAGTTCCTCTCCAGGCTTTTTCTGTGCCATGGTCTCTGCTACTATTATGTAAAAGAAAGTACATAACCGGGGATCTGCTCTCAATTAGGTCAGGGACTTATTTACAAAGCCTTCCAGTGATCGAATGTCACTTTGGAGCCTGAGATGTGCTAATGTAGCTGCTGCAATCCCTCAGCCCAGAACAGCAGCCCCACAGGCACCACATGGCAGCCCATGTTGTTGTTAGAGATTACTCAATACTAATGAAAATAATCAATAATAACTAACATGTGGCTATTGCTTTGGTTTTTAATGAGTGCTTTCCACATACAATATTTCCTCTATTGTTTGTAAGATCAGTTTCAGATAAATATACCTAACAATTCTTCTGCTTCACAAATAAGGAAATTTAGCTTTAAAAAGATTGGGCAAATTGCAACCCATCATATAGTTAGTGAGACAAGGCAAGGACGCCCAGGCAGCTCTCTCTGACTCTAAAGCCCATGGGTTTCTTCAATGTGTTTGCTATTAAAGTCTTCTGTAGTTGTTCAAAATGATACTTTTTGTTCCTACGCCCTGTGCTCCTTTGTCCTGTCAGACTATCCTTTTGCTCAAATTGAACTGCTCATCTTGGGGGAAAAACAGGGGGGTAGGGTAGCTAGGTAGAGCAGCTAGGCAGCAATAAACTCAATAGGCTGGGATTCTCTGTGCAATGTCTTTGAAAGCATACTTAGCTCTCAGTGGGACCATCATGATTTCCTTGCTCAACCCTGTCTCCGGAGGGAAGGAGCTGACAAGTGAAAGATAACTACGATGTACCACTCACTACTACTCCTCACTACTCTTCACAACAGAGACTTCAGATTCAAGAAAACAGGAAACACACATGAGGTCACAGAACCTGGAACACAGGGAGCAGGAGCTCTGATGTAGGTTTCCTGGGCTCCTGGCTCGCACACCACCCCTACCAGCAGCCTCTGATACCTGATAGTCTTGAATGTATTTCATTTTCTTTTTATCTTTGTGTAAATTAAAGAGAGGTAATGAGATCACACTTGGATTGCCATTTAGAGACATTCTTTCTCTCTCTCTCCCTCCTCTCTCTCTCTCTCTCTCTCTCTCTCTCTCTCTCTCTCTCTCTGTATGTCTGTGTGTTATGCACACTTGTTTGTTTCTCTTTCCAGTTTTATCTGCTTATTTACAAGAAGCTTTAGACTTCAGAGAATCCTCATGAAGAAGACACACATGATGTTGGTCATTATGCCCACTTCTAGGCGATTTAAGCATCCTTTGGGCCCCAGGATAGTGTTTACTCTTGAGGTCATTAATAGTATCCCACTTCTATGATCATAAAATGTCTTTTCCCAAACAAATCAGATAGGCCGTGGATGCCTTGCAGTGTGAATATCTTACTGTATCTGAGACTCCATGCTATAGGCTGACCATGGGGAAAACATAAATTCCACCATTTGATACTCTCTCATCTTTTGGATAGAAGTGGGGATGCCTTCTTCATCTCAGAGTCAGCAGACATCTATGATTAACTATGTAAAAATGCCAGTTTGATGATAAAAGCTGTACTTAGCATTGGCTCCTCCACTAAAGCAGAAGTCTGGGGGATATAGCATTTGAGGACTCTTCTTCTAAATGGAAGCTTTTGTTAACATCAGATATCTAATTAACTTAGGCTTTAAAGTGACAGAGGTGCTGTGTCCTCAAGAAAGATGTTTATCAAAATAGTTTCATCTAACATAATTATCTCAGATCTGCCTTGGGAGTAAGAATTTAAATGTTTCTTTTTTAAGAACAGCCAATGTATTGAATGACACGGAAGCATTTTGTTGTGGGCTCCTGGTCTATGCAGTTGAGGCTAGATCAACTTACCAACCAGCATAATTATCATATCCCGAGTTTGTCTCAGGAAATGCCTTCCAGAATCAGGGAAAACACAGTGTCTGTGCCCACAGGACGAGGTGGCTCCCCCCCTCCGAGGGTGAGAGTCTCCAGCTGCTCTGTAGTTATAATCAGAATGGCTCCCATGTGCTCCCCCTGCCTCCTCCAGCTCATCCTTTACACAGTAATGACAGAGTTGCTGGCCGCTGATCTCCAGAATGGTATTTAGGACATCAAATGCTTCAACCACCACCTATGTACATAATGACTCCCAAGTGGGTGCCTCTAAACCTGGTCTCCCTCCTCCATCTGTAAGACTCCAAATCAGGTTCTACAGTGGCCTATTGGACTTTTGGGTCTTTATTCAGAATCACCGAGGTGGTTGTCCTAATACCATATCTATCCACTTCCTTTCTGCCTCACACCACAAAGGAATCGTTTGCTTATATTAGATTCCTCGGTGTTATTAGCCTCACCATTCTCTTGATCATCCACAGCCCTCATTGTATAGATTGACGTTCTATTTTAGTGGACTTTATATTATAACAGGTTCAGGTTTATACTGCACAGTTTATGAAGATGGCAGTTGGGAAAGCCCCTCCATTGGTAAAATGCTCATTGTACAAGTGTGAGGACCCAAGTTCAATTCCCCCAGCCTCCTCAGCAACCTATCTAAAAAAAGCTGCACATAGAGGCACATGTGTATAATTTTGGTCTTGGAGAGACAGAGATAAGAGGTCCTTGGACTTGATGGATAGTTAGCCTAGCTGACTTGGTGAGCCTGAGGAACTGAGAGACGTATCTCAGAAAATAAGATGGATAGGATCTTAGCAATAATACTTAAGTTTAACCCCTGCCTCTCACATACACATGCATAGATGTGTAATTGCATCTACACATCTATGGGCATCCTCCAATAGACATGCAGAAACACATGCAAGTTGTGGAGATCATAGAATAACTTCCCATGTATCAGAGCTATTATCATTACATGTCAGTGTGGTATGTTTGCTACAAGTAAACTAGTATTGACACATTATCATGTTAAGTAGAGTTTATGCCTTGATTAGTTAATTGTTTTCAGAAAATTAATTTTCTATTGCATTAAACACTGTGACCAAAGCAACTTATAGAAGGAGTTTATGGTTCCAGAAAGATAAGTGTCCTTCACCATTCTGTTTGAAAGCATGGTGGCAGGTGAGTTGACAATTAGAGATTTTAACAGTTTATATCTCAAACTGAAGTAGGAAATACAGAGAGAGGGCTGGGACCGGCAGATAAATGGCCTTTGAAACCCCAAAGACCACTCTCCCACTTTCTCTAATTAAGCCACAGTTCCTAAGCCTCTGCAAACAATGCCACCAAATGGGGACTGAGTACTCAAATGGCTGAGACTGTGTAATTTATCTCATTAAAAACACCACATTCCACTTCCTGGGCCCATAAGTCTCATGATGATATCCTAATGCAAAATGCATTTGGTCCTCATGACAGTTCACAGTCTCAGCACTGTTTAAAAATCCGATTCTCTTCTGAACACTCAAGACAATCTACTGTTGGTAAGTCCCCGGGAACTCAAAAGGGTAAATGACATACTTCCAGCATATAATGCACATAATATATATTACCATTCTAAAAGTGCAAAATCAGGGAATAATGAGAAAATACCAGATCAAAGTAAAACAAGAACCTATCAGGCCAAATCCTATAGCTCCATGTCTATTGTCAAAGGGCTTAGATTGCTCTGCTACTCCCCTGGGGCTCTGTTGCCTACTACAGCTGTCTTTTTCATGGGCTGGTTGTTCAGCTTCCTGAGTGGAGCTCTTATTGGTAGATGCCCCATGGTTCTAGCATCTTCAGTGTCTTGAGGTGTCCAATGCAATGCAGGTTTCTCCTAAGAAGCAATGGCTTCTTAGGGCCTCTTGACCCTCGGGACCTTCCCCTTCATTCAAGGACTCCTATCCCACACACCTGTACTCAGAGATTTTCTGAAAACATGGATCAGAATTTCATAACACCTTTCACTGTGTATCCTTCCAGACTCTAAAGGTGACACCACCTGGGCAACACTGCCAACTTTACCTGCCTGCTTGGCATGACCTCTGGTGCCCATGAATCACAACAGCTTAAGGTTGTTGTTCATCTCTAGGAGAAAACATTTTTTAGGCCTTTTCCTTTCATGAGTTGGAAGCTTAGCTGGGCAAGGCCTTGCCTGGAGAGTAACCCTTCCCTTTCTAACACTGCCTATAGGGCCTTTCCTTAATCTCCTTCACTATTTCTGCACAATCCTTAGTTGTGACCTTAAGTTTCTTTGCTCCCCAGTTTTCTTTAAACTATATATTTTGCATTCCTTTCTGTTCCCTTTTCTCTTGTTCATTATAAACTTGTCTAAGAGTGAGTCAATATTAGGCTGTCTTGGACTCTCCTCCACCAAAGAACGTATTTCATTCCTTTTGAATTTAGCTTCAGGCAAGTTCTTAGGACATGGGGAGAAATCAGCCATAATTGTTTGCCAAAATATAACAAATGAAGTCTTTAGCCCAGTTGCAAATAAAATTCCCATGGAAACCACTTGAGCTCGGCCTCCATAGCCAACATGTCTCCCAACAGTACAGTTTTCCACCCTTCTACTAGGATGACCCATTTAGTGTAGCTTATAGCATTTAACTGGTCCAAAGTCCCAAAGTCTTCCAGATTTCTCCATAAAACTACATGTTGTCAAGTCTGCCACAGCAATAACTCATGTTCCTGGAACCAATTTCTGTATTAGTTACTTTTCTATGACTGTGATAAAATGCTATGAAGAAAAACTTAAGGAAAGGTTATTTGGGGCTTATTCTTTCAGAAGGCTAAGAGTCTGTCATCGTCATGGCTAGGAAGCTTGGCATCAGGTAGACATGATGTCTAGAATAGCTGGGAATTTACATTTCAAACTATAAGCAGAGAACTAAGAGAGTCAACTGGGAATAGAAGGGGATTTTGAAACCTCATAGCACACTACCCTTGACACTTTTCCACCTAAGACCACACCTCCTAAGCCACTCCAAATATTACCACCAAGTGAAGACCAGATATTCCAATGTCTGTTCTATTGGAGACATTATTTGGAAACCAACACAATACTTTATTCAGATCCCCTTATATTTTACCAAAGAGCTATTTTCAAATCCAAAAATACTATTTCATTAGTGTGATTTTGTTTTCTCCCTGTGGTTTCAGAAAGCAGGCATTGTTGTTGAGTTTGACAATTTGGAAGATGGCTAGTTAGAAGTATTCTATAATATCCTTCCAGAGAAAGTCATAGATATTCTATCACAATGAAAATAATTGTAGATTAAAAGGAAAAAGACTGAAAGGTAAAATGCTAGAAATATTTTAAATCTCTCTCTCTGTCTCTGTCTCTCTGTCTCTGTCTCTCTGTCTCTGTCTCTCTGTCTCTGTCTCTCTGTGTGTGTGTGTGTGTATGTGTGTGTTAGTTTCATTTCTGTTACTATGATAAAATATCTTGACATAAAGTAATTTAGGATGGAATGGGTTTATCTGTTTTATAGCTCCAGGTTATAGTTTCTTTTCTTATAGGGCAGTCAAATCAGGAACTTAGTGTAGCTAGTCACGTCCACAGTGAAGAACAGAAAGCAAATAAATGCATATGTACTTACTCATTCTCAGGTCTCTCTGAACACTTATATATCCAAGTACCCAAGACTCAGGGAATACTGCCATTCACAATGGGTAGGGCTCCAGCCTCAAATAATGTTCTCACAGCTGTCCCTGATACACTTACCCACAGGCCAACCTGATCTGAACAATTCTTAACAATTGTCTCTTCCAGGTGATTCTAAATTATGTGAGGTTAACAATTAAAACTAATGATCTCTCTCTCTCTCTCTCTCTCTCTCTCTCTCTCTCTCTCTCTCTCTCTCTCTGTGTGTGTGTGTGTGTGTGTGTGTGTGTGTGTGTGTGTGTGTGTGTGTGTGTGTGTGTGTGCATGCACAGCCAAGTGAACCACAATGCATACACATGTGGGGAACAATCTCCATTATCGGGCCTCACCCACTACCCTGTTTAGAGACAGGGTTCTGTTTTGACACTCTGCACAACAAGCTAGTTGACCCACAGACTGCCAAGGATTTTCCTGTCTTTGCATCCCCTCAGAGCAGTAGAGGTCCGAGATTACGGACAGAAATGCTACCAGTTTATATGGGTTTGGAGCTAGCAATATTCAAGTCCTAACTTTTACACAAGTCCTTTCTCCACTGAGTCATTTCCTCAATCGCTGGCAATATTCTTAAGGAATTATTCAGGCCCTGGGCACAGTTAGTCTCCACCTTCATTTGGTAGAGAAAGAAGAACTGATAATTCTGATACTACAATTATTAAAAGCAAATGATAATTACTCATTTTCTTCCCCTTCCTAATCTGTCCCTCTTCTAGGGTTAAACTGTGCCTTGTGAATCTCAGTGTTTCTGGAACCTGGCATTAGTCATGGGACATTTTTAGGCTTCAATCCATGTTTAAGGCTTTCTTATTTTCTCACCTGCAAAGTGGAGTACTATAACTTATTTCTTAGGAAGGCTGAGATGATTAAATTAAAAGATTAAAATACTTGGCATGAGGCCTCTCAATTGGTGCGAGTGAAGCACTCAGATATATGAGGTGCTACTATTTTGTAACTATTATTAATGTTTGTGTCATGCAAGATATACTGGTGATCCGAAGAACTGACTTTGACCTACTGCATGTGTAAAGTAGTAAATCGAATGCTTAGATGGAACCAAGAGGAACAGAGCTCAGCTTTGCACTCTGGAAAAGGATTGTCTATAAAATTCATGTTGCATTTAGTTTGCTTTGATACCAATTCAACGACCATCAATTTTATCCTTTACAATAGTCTGGATCCAAAATAAACACAAGACATGGCTTCTAGTCTCAAAACCTTATAAATTGACTACGCAACTGTCAGCCTTGTGTTCAGAGCCAAGTAGAGAAAACATGGGTGTAAGAAGTTCAAGAAAGAAGCTTTGTCTGTAAGGAAGTGGTTGCTGAGGCCAGCGATGTGAGTACTGGATGATGAGCTGGGCAGGATGTTCAGACAGAAGGACTGGAAAGCCAAATAGCAATACGCAGAAGGAATGAACATACAGAGTTCAATGCCTGAGAGAAGAAACTAACATTTGTGCAGAATGGAATAGGATGGCATGGCATAAGGCTGGGGAAAGCAGTGAGGTGGAGGTAGCTTGAAAGCTGCTCCAAAGGGCAGTAGAGTCATTTGTACTTTTGAACTAGGGAGTAGTAGAATAAAGACAGAATGTGAGAGGTGGCTGACTGCCTAGCAAGAGAAGCATTAATAGAAGAAAGCTTAGCATGCTTGGGCACCCTGTCATTTATCCATTGTTTTGTAATATATGCACTCAGTGAATATTTCTCCTAAGAATCTTTGGGACATAATGAGCCTTGAAATATGCTATAATGAGTCTAATGGACTAGAGGGAAAGAGATCACAGAAGTTCCTACTGCAGTTAAGGAAATATCACAGTCAAAATAAATGAATAAAAAGTCAGGAATGAATCTATAGATGACATAGATAGATGATAGGTAGGTAGAGAGATGACACATAGATGATAGATAGATAGATAGATAGATAGATAGATAGATAGATAGATAGATAGATAAATTGTCTTAGGGTTTTACTGTTGTGAACAGATACCCTGACCAAGACAGCTCTTATAAGGACAACATTTAATTGAGGCTGGCTTGCAGGTTCAGAGGTTCAGTCCATTATTATCATGTCAGAAAGCGTGGCAGTGTCCAGGCAGGCATAGCTCAGGAGGAGCTGAAAGTTGTACATCTTTATCTGAAGGCTGCTAGTAGAAGGCTATCTCTTGAGCATTGGGTGAAGCTGACCTCTACAGTGATGCACTTTCTCCAACAAGGTCACACCTACTCCAAAAAGGCTACACCTCAAATAGTGCCATTCCCTGGGCCAAGCATATTCAAATAACCACATTCCATTTGTTGGCCCCATAGACTTGTTCAAATATATGAGTCTATCAGTGGCCAGACCTAAGCATAGCATAATGGAAAATACATTTAGTCCAACTTCAAAAGTACTATAATCTGTAAAAGCTTCAACAGAAGTTGGTACCAGGGACTCTGGTATTACTATCATAGCCCAGATCATGCTTTTGTTTCAAAGAATATGTATTTGGATAGCAGTAGAATGCTTTAAATGGATTTAATGGGCTATCCTAGTAGGAATATGAAAGACTTTTTTGCTAAGGGTGATTTAGAACCATGGAAGCCTAGCTCTAGAGATTTTAGAAGAGAAGAATTTTAGTATGTGGCTTAGACACTGTTTTTGTGGTATTTTCTGTGAAGAAAGTGGCTGTTTTTTGTCCTTATCTGAAGAGTCTTCCTGAGGCTAAATTTAAGGTAAAGACAATCAGATTAATTAATTGCATTAACCAAAAAAGTCTCAGAAAAGCCCAGGGTAGATTTTGTCCTCTGGTTTACTTTCATGAAGAGCATTCTGATCAAGCATAGCAAGCTTAAAAAGAAAAAGCAAGCCTCAAAAGGAAAAGTAAAAAGAATAAAGGGGCACCAAGAAGTGAAATGGAGAAGAATCATATGAGCGAGGAGATAAACAGATTAAGAGAGTCATGACCTCGAGGAAGATTCTCACCAAACTAAGCTTATTGTTGATATGTTTGCAGTTGAACCTGTTATTGTTTTCATTTGGACTTTTAATCTGGAATAAACTACAATCCAGAAATGGAGAACACATTTGTTATCCAGATCTTGAGGCTGGAAGACACAGGCTTTTGATTGGATCTTGAGGAATAGTGGCCATAAAACACTTTGGCCCTGGTGTGGTGGTACACCCCTTTAATTCCAGGAGACAAAGACAAACATGTCTCTGAGTTCAAGCCCAGCCTAGGACAAAGCAAGTTCTAGGTGAAGAAAAGCTTGAGACCAGGTTTGTTGGTACACAGCTTTAATCGCAGCATTCAGGAGACAGAGCCATAGAGATCTCTGAGTTCAAGGTTAATCTACAGAGCAAGTTCTAAGTCACAGAAGCTTAGTCAGTGAAGAAGTTGGAAAATAGAAAGCTGGTGATAATGTAATAGGACAAGGGGACCATGTTCTACCTCCAGCAAGCAGCCAAACTAGGCAGCTACAGCATGGGGCTTCAGCTTTAGAGTCAAGAAGAGAAGGGACTACTGGGTCAATTGATGCTGGTTAGCTAGAGCTAAGAAATTAACGGTGATTAAGAAGAGACCAGCATCACTGAGGTAACATCTTCTGGGAAAGTGTTTACTGAGAGCACAAAGCTGTGTTCCAGAAATAGCCAAGGTTTTACTTCATGCTTCAGCTGGACTTGATAATGTGTAAGAATTGCCCAGGCAAAACTGGGTTTGAAGGCATGAAAGGGTCGTGGAGTGTAGCTGAAGCTTGGTATTGGTAAAAGTGCAGCCTCTGTTGCAGTTGATGGCACAGGACTGAAGGAGTCATGCAACGAAGTTGAGGTTTGACACCATAAAGCGAGTAGATAAGAGGCTACTGGTAAAACCCAGTTGCAGTGAGAATCCCTAGAGTGTTTGAGATACCAGTACAATAGGATGGCCCCCAGGAACAGCAGCAGCAGTTGAGTGGAGTCGACCAGAGCTTAGAGTGCTACAAAGAGCAGAGTGGAGAAGTGACTCAAGCCCTTTGGAGGAGTCCAGAAGATCATGTGTGAATCCTACTCATTGGAACAGGAAACTTTAAATTTGAAGTTGCCTTGAAGACCCCAAAATGTTAGAGGTAGCAGAGCTATGGGATACCTGCTGAGGAAAACTGCTAATGGAGTAGAAGCAGCCCAGGAGAAAGAACTTTGTTGCAGTCAGCAAAGATGAAAGAAATCTGAGTTCTGAAGGACACTCTGACATCATACCTGGAGAGGTAGAGTTTGGAGTTTGCCCAGCTTGATTTTGGTCATATTCGGTCCTGTATTTCCTCACTATGGTGCTTTGGAATGGTAATATATATCCTGTAGTGTTTAAGGTATGTGATCTGCTTGGTTTATAAGGGATTACAGTTAAGTTATTGAATGAATCTCAGAAAAAGACTTGTACTTTATATTTTTAACATTGTTGAGACTGCTATAGACTATGGGAACTTTTGAAGTTGGACTAAATGCATTTTTTATTATGCTATGTTTAGGTATGGTCCCATAGACTCATGTGTTTGAACAAACCCATGGGGGTCAGGTAGTAGAATGTGGTGATTTGAATATACTTGACCCAGGATTGGCACTATTAGGAGGTAGAGCCTTGTTGGATTAAGTGTGGCCTTGTTGGAGGAAGTGTGTAACTTTTAGGGGTAAGCTTTGGGACCTGCCCTCTAGCTGATATACCTGCCCTCTAGCTGATATGATGCTGCCATGATTTCTGCCATGATAATGATGGACTGAACCTCTGAACCTGTAGGCCAGCCACAATTAAATGTTGTCCTTTATAAGAGTTGCCTTGGTCATGGTGTCTCTTCACAGAGATGGAAACAGAATAAATACATAAATATACCACAATAACAAACATATGCATATAGAGATAAATATATGAGAATAAATCATATAGGGTATATATACTAGATATAGATTTAGATAGATAGAAATATCATATATGTTCTCCTTGAATGTTATATACACTGGTTTTATAATGTAAATTCAAAAACCTAATTGTTACATTCAATGAATTCAAATAGGAAATAAAGCAAGCAGCTGCAAAGATATATAGTTAATAGACTGAATAGAGGTTGCCATGGTAAAAAGGAATTCTGAGTGCTGTAACCCACACTGTATGAAACTCTCATTGTATGAAAGAATAGTAGTAGACGGTGTTGGGTGAGCTATCAACCACACTATGACAAAGGCAGTTGAGCACCCACAGTGGTACACCTGATACAAGAGGTGTTATCAGAGGAGGAGACAGAAAAGTTGTGGTTAGAGAATACGAGGAGAACATAGTAGAAACACATTCAAAGAAATAAGTAGTAAAGATATCAAACCCTACTGCCACAAGATAGAAATTCTAATGATCAGGAACTCTAACATCTAACAACAGCAACAACAGTAGTAATAATACCCTTTTAATTTTTGTTTGTTTTGTTTGTGAGACAGGGTATCACTAGGTAACCCTGGATGACCTTGAACTTGCCATGCTCCTGCCTCAGCCTCCTAAGTACTGGGATTACAGGTATGTGCCACCATGTTTAGCTAGTAATATTCTTTTATTATTAGCTATATCTCAGGCTATGCCACTGTTCTGGAGACATTTATAAAACATGTTTTCTCATTTTCCTTCTAAGTTAATATGAAGCACATAATAATTTCCAACAAATGACTCATTCTAAGCCAAGCTTGCATGCATATCCCTAGAATATAGACATTGCAACATTATCCTTGGTGCATGTTAGAAATGAGGTTTTATTGGTTGAACAGAATAGTCATGTGGTATAGCTTAGACCATGGGCTTACTATTAGCCAATAAAATCCTGTCTAATAAGATTCCTTGTTTTATGCTCTCATGTGAATTTAGTGGATCCCAGGATGTTCTCCAGCATCTCTGGAAGAGACAGTCTCTGAGGAGTAGTCTGTACCTTTGGGAACTGAACATGCCTTTCTGAAGCATTGCCAACACATGGATGTGTTCTGAACACAGGCTGTCTTCACACAGAAGAGTCTGATGGCTGGGTAGGAGTGTCCTGTACTAACAAGGGAAGTTGGCCAATAAATTGTTTTTCCTTCTTCCAGTGGCACTTCTGAATAGCTTAGAATGCATCTTAAAAGCCAGCCACAAATTAGAAGGTCCAGGGGTCGCTGCTGCTGAGTGACTTTCAGTTTATGGAAGAAATTCTCTCTTGAATGCAAGAGGACAGTGTATTGAGAAAGGGTTGTTGACATTAACATACCTATTCAAGCTAGGATTTGTTCTCTAACCTGTTTGATAAATACCTTGCAAATACTCCCATGTCTATGTGAGATACTCGCCCAACAAATGCATTTAGGACTTTTGCACATCCAACAAGCTATATTTTAAAATCACAGAATACAGCTATGAAAAATAATATATTTTTATTTAAAATTCAAATATTCCAAAGGAGAAGAAGAATAATTCTGGAGCTAAAATAAACCTAGCTAATGACTCCTTTAAGCCGCAAGCCAACATCCTGCTCATAGGGCTAATATAAAACAGCCCTCCAGTTTGCCATCCTAATCCTCCTTACCCTGATGTCCACATCTGGAAAGCATAGAGCAGAACATGGGTATTTATTAGGATGGACTATGTCATCCACAATCACTCATACAAAGAAGGAAGGGCACAGGATACCAAAGTAGTTCTGTATGTGCTTATGCTCCTCTTGACTACTAGTGCCCTCCTATAAGCTGATGTTGACATTGACTTTGGTCCATCAGTGATCACAAACAAAATCAGTATCTTTCAGAGAGCATATCAATGACCATAAGCAAAATCAGCATCTTCCAGAGAGCATATCAATGATCATAAGCAAAATCAGCATCTTCCAGAGAGCATATCAATGATCATAAGCAAAATCAGCATCTTCCAGAGAGCGTATCAATGATCATAAGCAAAATAAGTATCTTTCAGAAAGCATGTGCTAGTCTGCAAAAGACGGATGGAGCAGTGGCCAGGATAAAGTTCCAGGAGTAAGTTTTAATGAGTAGTGTGGTCGAGATGAAGGGGAATCACAGAGCAGATTTCCTTGTCATTTAAAAAGGCTTTTTGCTCTTCGTCCTGAGTTTCCTACAAGTGCAATCTCTGTGCCTGATATTTTTGCAATCACACAACTACCAAGTGTATGATTGGCTTTGAATTCAGCTTTGAATGGATATCTCAAGGTACAGCCAACACAGGAAAAGCTGGTGAGGACTGTGAAGGCAGTGGGTATACCAGCTATCTGCTTGGGCATGTTGTGCTCTAGCATCTGACATTGTTGACTCTAACCATTAGGAAGTACTTTCAGTACCAGTAAGAGGGCGATAAAGACATGATGCATGGATTATCTGAAGTGGCAGGCAAATCACAACAAGTGAAATAAAACCCCATGATCAAGAGTGAATTTGACAACTCCAGGGAACCATTTTTAGGTCTTTAAGGGGAGGGAGTCTTGGAGTTTGGACACCTGGCCCAGAGAAAAGTCCCCTAGGAATGAGATAGGTGCCTTGTTTGGTCTACAGCCAATGTAGTTCATTTTTAACTGTTTCCATGCCAACCTTGAGTAAATATAATAGGATCCCCACAGCAGCAGGTTCTACAAACAAGAATCTCAAACTCTTAACAGTTTATGCTGGGCTTTAGGACTTTCCATAACTCTTAATGTCCTGCACACAGACATACATGTAGTCAACACACAGGTTTTCCTAGACCTCAATGTCTCTCGTGGCAATCTCACATTTGAGAACACTCTCTAAAATGTATTATTCCAAAAATCATAGATCTGTCAACAATTTGCCATGAGATGGCTTGAAAGGAAAACAGGGTCATAGTACAGTAATATAATTTTGAAAATATTTCAATGTTTTCTCAGTATAATGTCAATGTTTTTAGCAACCCTGGTGTGGCAAAGCAGACACGGTTTCTGCCTCAAGAAATCACAGCCAAACAAAACCTCCTAAGCTGGTATGTTTTTCAGCACAATGCTTTGATAATCGTTCAGAATCACCTTAGCAGCTTAGGGAAAAAGGGGTTCCTTGACCGTATTTGTCTTGTCAAATAAGTCTCTCTAGAGTGATGGAACCTAGGAATCTGATTCTCTTTGCATAAAATCTGGCTTTGGATCTAAAGGCTGCAGATCATGCTACCCATGTAGCTATGGTGAGGGGCCTCATTAATCTCAACCCTCCTGACCCTGTAACATTCAGGGAACTATATATAGCCCATTTCAGTTAGAATTATTGAGTAAAAGGATATTCAACCAAAGGCTTCTCTTGGACCCCAGAGGACAAGAGCAACCTACAGCAGAAAGGAGAAAAGATAGGAATATGAGTCAAGGAAACATCACAAATACATCCTCTAGATTCAGATGTAGATTACCTGTTGCAGAAATCCGTGTCTTGTGACTCCAGGTACCACCTGTTGAGGTGGTTATGTTTCAGAGAAGGAGGATTCTTGCTCAGCAGTACTGAGTGGCTTGCACCCAGAAGAAATTTTAATGCAAATCTCATAACTCCAGGTCCAAACTTCAAAGCCACATTACCATAGGTCCGTACAAAGGATGCAGTGTCTCACACAATAGGACTGGAACAAAAATAAGTCAGTTCTGACCCATGGGAACTACCTAGGATAGGTTAGAGGTCAACACTGTAAGTGACTTTAGACATGCTAAAATTGTCCTCTTGATTTTCTATGCTACACTCAGGTTGTCCTTGATGTCCCCTGTCATGCATCTCCAAAAAGTAGCCTGGTTTTCTATCAAAATCTTTCTGCCATTTGCATACCTATTTGTGATTACATTTCCATCACTTTAGACCTAAACTGCTGAAAGACTGTTAATGGATTGCTGCCCTTCTGTCCTTCCGGTTTTGCCTTTCACCCATCCAGTCACTCCAACCAACTCCCCCGTGACCCTACACCATATCACTTTCTTATCTAAACCTTTCATATTCGGTCCCTGATCTTGATAAAACTAAATTTCCTACCACCGTGCATAAAACCTCCACTAGCTGTGACACAGGGACCCCTCCTCCTCATCCCGGGCAACTTCCCATCTTGCTTTCCTCTCTTTGGTTATCTTCGTGTTTGCATCTTTTAGATATCTACTCTGTTCCTTTCTGCTCAGCAGCCTTCATATATCTCGGTCGTTCCCAGGGGAGCACTTTTCACATCCTAATTCACTCACTCAGCTTACGCAGTCTTCAGATCTCAGTTCATTATCATTGCCCTAGGGAGCTCTCTTCATTATTTCTGCCCCCTCCTCCCCAGCACCAAATCAGTTCCTCCTGTTCCAGACTTTCCTGGCTCCTGTACTTAGAACAGTTGACAATTGTTTCTTGTCTGGTGATTGACTCTCTCACCCACTAGAATGTGAGTTATATTAAGATGGAGACAATGCCAGTTTTATCCCGTGCCACCTTCTCCCCCACAACCTGACACAAAGATTGGGATGGAGAAAAACGATAATAAATATTACTATGTGTGCTCTTTGCTGCTGCTGCTGCTGCTTATGGTGGTGATGGTGATGATAATGATTATGATATCAGGTAGCTGGTGTCAGTACTGGTTCTCAGTGCTTTGTTTTCTCTTAAACTTTAAACAGTTCATGAGTTGAATGACAATCTGTTGTGCTTTTTAATGAATGAATGTGCTTCATTTCTCTGACCTTCATTTTCCTCTTGACAAATTGGAGAAATATGTGACTGAATCATATCCTATGTTGACTATAGCATGCTTTCTCATAATTCTTTATTATTGAGAGAATGGAACCTCTTAGTTTTTTCTCCTGAGAATATGAAAATACATACGTGTTTTCATATACTTTCACAATGAAAATATATGAAATGAAATGAAATAGCATTTTCCCACATTGGTTTTTAAATTGATGTTCTAATATCCTATACAGAGAAGAAAAACTAAAGATATAAAGTATTTTTTAAAAAAATCAATTTATATTCATTGAAAATGGAGATTATTTTTAAAGAAATCAGTAAGATATTCATCATATCAAGTTGGGCCTTGAACTGTTGCAGACATTCTTACTACTTAAAGTATCTTTTTGTACCTCCCACAACCACTTTCTGTCTTTTCAATGGAAATATGATTCTCCTTCTTTTTGAAAATGAATGTGCTGAGAAAATGGATGAGAGAAGGAAAGTGGGAAAGAAAAAAGAAAGGGAAGGAGGAGGAAGAAGCAAATGGATACACATTTGTTGATGTCTTCTGATGGAAGATAAGGGACTAAGACTTGGGTAGGGCAGCCCAGCACCTGCTCCCAACACTATGAGAAATTCTGTTTCTCCCATCCTTCTTAACAACTTTCCATGTGATTGCAAACTCCCTTACATTCCTTCCTCTCTTTTCTCTCTGCTACATGAAAAGATGCCAAGTAAGGCTCATAGCCATTCGATTTCACCTTTGAGAGGAAGAGACTAGGCCTTCACACCCTGTGTTCCTCCAGGGAGCATACTGCTTGATTTATGGAAAAATGTAGCATCTACTGAGATAATCAGGTTTTATAATGGAAAAGGATGCTTTAGGGTTGAGGTTGGAATGGGAACAGAATGTTGATGCACTATGATGGGAGTTAGAACAAGGGGGGTTAAATATAAGGCAAGAACAATAGAGCACACTTGCATGGTGTGAGACATATGGGAACACCCAGGAAAAAGGATTCATCCTAGTGAGCCAAGCTTTAGGTATGTAGGCAATGTTGGTGTTGCCTAAGGGGAGGAAGTAGGGACTAAGATTGAAACTATTTTGGAGAATCCTGAATAACAGGATTAAGGGTTGGCTAGGCACTATTGAAACATTCAAAAGTAGACATCCAGAAGACATTTGCTTTAATTTGTCAGCTAGGCAGTACATGAATGGATACAGGGATCTAGGAACCAATGAACAAGAGTTTTCAATGGAGGAGGCTGATACTCTAGGGAGTTGTACTGCACAATGCTGGGCAGCATCCCTGAACTCAATCTATTCTGTACTAGTTGTGACAACCAACAATACTACCTATACTATGATTTACAACAATGTTGTACACATCACAGTGCCTTGAAAATTATTAATCTTGGCAATGGTCAGTGATGGACTGACTCAAGAGGGTCACAAGGGGAAAGAGAGGGACACAGGGACCTCAGGTGCTTTGAGCTCTGTAAATGTCACAACAAAGGCAAGGGTGATAAATGTCCAGGGGAGTTTACATGCTTCAACTTTGAGTAATTGAAAATCATAAGATTCACCAAAGTATGGGAACTAGTGAGAAGAAATGGCAAGGTTTAAATGGTTGGTTTAATAGAAATATACAAGTAAATGAACTGAAATATTCTGTGAGTAGTTTGTTTACTCAAGATGTCATGAATGAATAAAGACGCAGGCAAATGTCATGTCAAAAGGGAGTTTGGAATTTAGAGACTGGGGGTTGTGAGTAAGTGAAATCACTAAAGTAATACTTTTAAAAAATGTAATTGGAAGTTGAAAGAATGTACGAGCCAGAAGATAGGAAAGATGCTTGGAAATGCTGTTTTCTAGACATGGCATGAACTTACAGCATCCGTGGTGACCTAGACAAGACCTGGATAAGATCAAGCCAGTCACAATTCTAGCATAGCTGAGGGAGGAGCTAACAGGAACCCACCCATAGCTGAACAGCTGTTGGCAGTTGCAGCCACTCTTAGGCTGCCCATGCTACAGTGGATGGCTTACACCCATGCACATATGGGCAGCATAAAATGAACTTGTGTGGGCTATGATTTAATAATAAAAAGAGGACATAAAATTAGGGGATGGGAATATGAGAAGAGATCTTGGGGGAAATTGGAGAGGGTAATAATGGGATGAATGTGATAATATTTCATGGTAGACATGTATATTCTCAAATAATGAAAATGTAAAAAATGATCACAGGACAGATGCCTGTTTTGCATTTTTATCAGCAATGCATTTATTGCAGAAAGAATAAAGGTCCTGTAGATTCTACAAAAGATGGTGTTTTCAAAGTATATTTGAGGTAGGATAAGAACAAAGACTCTACCCACTTTCATAAGCAACCCCAATTGTAGGACGGATGCATGTATTCATTTATGTCATCCATAGAAGTACTTTAAATGCAACTTATTAGAATTCCTAGCACAAAAGAAAAAATAAAAGTGGAGTTTAGTACCTTATAAATTATCTCATGCCCCGAGTAATGGCAACATCTAAATAGTTTGGTTTGTGTTATGTAGACTTCACAGTCAATAAGAGACCTGTGCTTTCTACAAATTAGAACATATTGTTGTGATTCCAAGCTTCGCCTTTAAGTATTTTCTGCATCATAGATTCTAATACCTGTTGTTAGCCTGTCCTGGTTCACCTTGAGTCCAGCAGTCTCATCTACTCCCTAATCCACGGATATCTATCCACATCTCAATTTGGCTACAGGCTTAAAACAAGGGACATCAAATTAAGATCTTAAAAAACACCCAAATGCAACTTCTTCTCCTGCTACTTGCAACTCAGCGAGTTTGCATGGGTCTCTTGACCATTCTGATTTTTATTTCTAAATAATAAGGGTAGTCTGTACTACACGGTCAAACTCCATTTTGACTACTCTATAATATAAAGTATAAAGTACATGTTTGATATTGAAGGTGGCCACTAGCTTATTGCTAGTGATGCAAGGAGGAAGAACGGATCCGTAAGAATACAAGTGGAAGACAGCCTCAATAGCTGAGCCCCTGAGGTTGGAGAGAAGCATAATTCTAAAAGTGAAATTACACTGAAATACTGTCAATTGGCTCAGAGAGTGAGCAGATGAATCCACCAGAGAAACATCTGGAATTGACATTTGGATTGGCTAATGATGGCCTGAAAGCAGTTTAGGAGCCCACTGACGATGTGCTCACCAATCAACTGGTGAGCGCAAAGTGAATAGGAAGAAACCTAGATCATTTTTTCCCATAAATTTGGTGGGAGAAAAATGCCACTATATGAGAAGCAGTGAGAGTGAGAAAGTTATAAACATGAATTTGAAGCTACTACTCTACTCAGTCTGGAAGGATCTATTATAAGAGATTATGACATGAAACCCAAGTGAAATTTTCCCATAAGTGTATTAATTGTCGTCATCTATCTTTTTAAGTCAGACATTAGAAGATCATTCATTGTAAGCTTCTCTCTCTCTTTCTCTCTCTCTTCCTCTCTCTCTCTCTCTCTCTCTCTCTCTCTCTCACACACACACACACACACACACAGAGACACACAGACACACACACACATGCTCATTCCCTCTGTGGGGCTCTGTGATCTAAATGAACATGGCAAATGCTATTTTAACTTAAGATGGGGCAAAACATATTGCCTTAACTACACTGTGAATCTGTGAAGCAAAAATATGTACCAAATCCCTAAGTTAGTAAACAATGGAAATGTTTTTTTTTTCCCTCAAAGAATTTCCCATGACTTGTGTTTGGACCAAACTTTAAAATAATTCTGCCTTTAACAAAGCCAGCTACTATCCTTTTTAGCATGGTTTAAAAAAAAAAGTATCAGCTCTTTAGGAAAAGAAACCACTGGTGTTGTAGCTCATGTCCTTCCCTCATGTGGAATCTCTGATATCGAAGAGATCTGAAGGTGCAAAATCATTTACAGTTCTCTCAACATCTCTGTCAAGTTGGATCAAATCACAGCATGCAACCAAACTGATGACAAGGTTGCTTTATGAACCCCCATTTCTCCCCCAACCCAATAGCCATAACACATTTGAGCCATCAGAAAGGGAACTAATATGAAAATATCAGTTTTCCGTATAGACACCTAGTGGAAAGACAGGCTTTATGATCATCAGTAGGAGGTTCTAGGAACAAGTCATCTTCCACCCCTCTTATGAGTTCCCACATACTATCCTGAAATGCCTTCCCATGGGCAGGGGTAAATTTGCAATGCTACTGTTTATGGAAATGCCTGTGTGAGTAGAGATAAGGAGATTGAAGAAAGAATAATTGCTACATGGAGTCTAAAACCATGGTGACTTTTGATCACCATTAGCACTTATAAGGTATTTAATAAATACCTTATAAATATGTAATAGGATATAGAATCGGTGGCCTTCTTATGCTTAATATTTGTTTTTTTATTCCATATGTGTGTGTGTGTACGTGTGTCTGTTATATTTGTATTTCTTTTCATTTAGGACTTTTTCCTCTACAAAATTAATTGTGGACCAGCTTTTAAAAAGTTATCCTGATGAACAGAAGTAGCTTCATTTAAAAACATTAAAATTTGAGAAAAAAATAACTTGGGGTTGATTCTGAATTCCATGAGAGAAATCTAGAAACCTTATTCTTCCTGGGGGCAAGTGACAATCAATGCCCTGTTGTTAATTGTCATTTTCTTCTCTGATAGTGTCTGTGCATTCATTGAAATCTCTATGATTTCATTTAAACACTCATCCATTCTTATTCACAGAAGAAAGAAAATGATAATAACCTACTTAGGTCAACATGCTCTTCTATGACTTCAGCATATTTTTAAAGCCCATTGTGAAAGAGCTCTGATAGACAGGCAAGGCAGCATGACTTCTACACTAACTGAGGTTCAGGCATGAAGAAGCCACAGCAGTGAGGAACAGGCTCTGTCCCCTGATCCCTTGCAAGAGGACTGGCTTCCGCTGAAGGGAGAGGTGACTGTGCTCACTTTCTTGGTCACTGGAGAAACAGAGCATGCTTATCTTAAGCAAACAGCCGAGTTTACTCCAGGTCAGTGCACATCTCCTCTTTTTGTACACAGGGCATCAGACACACCTGTCTCACCTGTAGGAGACAGGACTTTGATGTCACTTGACCCCTCAGCATCCCTCAGCTTCCTGCTTGGACCACTGCATGAACTTCTTAACTACATTTTTTTATATCTATCCCTTTCTGTCTTCTGCATGAAACTGAAAGTTTAGAATTTATCATGTTTTAGATTTAAACTCTATAGTAGCTCCTTATGAGAAAGATGTCAAAGTCATTCCTCGTACTCTTCAGTAAAATAAGCTTTTTTCTGCCACCTACATTTCATTGTAGTTTTAATTCCCGTGTCTTCACCACTCCTTACAGGGGACCAGCCATATCAAACCCAAGGGTTCCGTGATGACTAGGTGGTTTCCCAACTCAGAGGCTACGTACAAACTGTCTTTTACTTTGAAACATCCCTGTGACATCTCTCCCTGAGGAGTCCCAACTCATTTTGCAATATTCAAATACAAATAGTACTTCCCCAGTAAATGCTTCATGGAAGCAACTTGTCAGAAAGGGCAGAGAGAACAAGTCTGTGTCCTGTTGCATATTTCTCCAGACCTTTATGAATAACAGGAGAGCACACCACGCTCAGAGGAATACACCGTCGTAGATACCATGAGTGACCAAAAGCTCTGTACATTTCTTTTTCTGAATTTGGGTAAACCCAGTAATATCTAACTTGGTTTTCTAAGCTGAAAAATTAGAATAATGGCTAATATTACATAGAATTGCTGTAATAAATGAACGTGTCAAATATTTTAAACGACCAGAAGAGGTCCTTACTCTTTATGAGCATCCAGTAAGTGGTAGATTTTGTTATTGTGTCTACTAGCTTTTTGATATGTTCATTATTTGCTTAAGGCATACTTTATGTAGAGGAGAGGACGGGGACTTGAACTTGGGCAATCTTTTTATCATGTAATCACAGTGCTTACCTATTCCATATAAAAGAGCTAGAATAAGTGTCTGTTGATTGGGAGTTGGTGCATTGTTTTCTGCACAGTTAAGTATCTCTACGACTCCAGAGACTGTATCTCAAGAATGTTTTTCTGTTGCTGTCCATGAAAAGAAAGACATTCCATAAGCCCATCAAATACTCTATCTTAAAGAGATATTCTTGATTGAAATCTGTTCGTGAAGCTCTTAGTGATGTGACAATTAGGAAGCCAGATCAGAGTCCTGGTTCTGACATGGCTCATGTCATTGTGACAGTTACTTCTATTCATTTTTTCAGGTCACCTTCTGGATCTCAACCATGTACCAGACAGCATTCTGGGTACTGGAGAGAAAGTGTTGCCTAAAATCCCCCAAGGTTTCCATTCTCATAGACAGATATTGGAAGGGGAAGGTGCAAAAGGAAATAAAGGAGGAAGGAACTCAGTTTGTTTAGCTTTAAAAAAAAAAAAAAGTCCACAAGTTAAGTGGTTTCGAGTATTTTTAAGCATTAACTGCTCTTTGTTTAAATCATCAAAAGAATCCAAAGATATAAAAGAGAATAAATCACACTGTTGTATTTGTAAAAAGACTCCACAAACTCTTGTAGCTCCGTTTACCCACTCCCACATCCTCTGTAGGCAGCATCTCTTTTTGTGTCTCTTTGCCCTCATGGTAGGTAGGAATGCCTAGGATCTCCTATATGAGCCTTGTTTCAGAACCCAGCTCCTTCCAGCGGAGGCCATGGCTGCTTTAGGACACACCCAATCAACTGGTTTGTCCAGGCCCTACCCATCTGCCACACCTCCACCAAACATCTAAAGCCCTTCCTTTGTTGCAAAATGATTCAGTGTCATTTCCATAGACATGGGGATCTGAGCACATGTTCCAACATGCCACCTACATATATTAGGAGACTTAAAGGGAGCCATCTTTTTAAGATACCAAGACAGCTTGAATAAACTCTTGATTGACTTAAGAGATCTGCCAAGCCAATCATGACTTTCATAAAACAAGCTCTCACCTAAGCAAGCTGTCGTACTAGTATGAAACACAGAATGAACTAAAGCATAGCTAGTGTGAGACGAGGGAAAAATGAGAAGGCGAAGGCACAGAGCATGGGGTCACAGGTCTGCCCTCTGAGCACTTTGGAGGCTAAGGACATTGAGAGTTTGAGGATAGCCTGTGATACATAGCCTGTGATGGAAGATGAAGAGAGAGTTGGTAGTTGATATTTTCAAGATACATTGTATATAAGTCTCAAACTATCAAAGGATAAATAAATATTTTGAAAGAAACAATGAATAAATAAATGAATAATAAAAATGATCAGTAAAAAGTATTCAACAGATCGAAAGAAGGAAATAAAATTCTTGACCTATAGGTAGCTTACATCGACTCTGCTAAGGAGGTCTACAAAAAGAATATGAGATGAACAGACAGGACAGCTTCTAGGAGACACCTCTTACACTACTCTAAATTGAGTCATCTTCCTTTAGTCAGATCTAAGTTTAAAATCAAAATGTCCACTAAGATTTCCAGATTTTCCTGAGAAACAAGTTCATTCATGTTACTAATGTATGAGACTAAGAAGGGTAGGTCATGGTAGTGTAAGAGTTGCCCCAGACACCATGTGAAGAGGAGCTTCACAGTTTATACAAGTCTTTATTAAACACTAAGAAATGGAACCTTCTTTCCATTTTGCCCTGCATTTTACTATTGAGTTGTTTTCGCTACTTCTCTGTGAGCCATTTATATGATATTTGTACACAATATGCTCAAGAAACAAAATTCTTGGACTTTACGTCCTTGTAGGCAGAGACAAGGAAAGTCATTGCAGGTCTCTGTGAAGAGACCCTTGTACCCTGGGATACTTGTAATGGTTCACTCTAGGAAGAGTAGGGACTAGCAGAGGAGCTTGATAGACATGTAGAAACAACTATCATGGTGGAATCAGGAATTCTGTGAAAAAGGCCACCAGAGTCCCACATACCTTACCTTCTATTTTGATCACATACTCAGAGCCAAACTTCAGGCCTGGCCATTCTGTTCTCAGCCAGTCCATCAGTGCTCACAGTGTCACCAAAGGGGAGCTACATGGCTGAGACTAGACAGATATAGTTTCTTTCATTATCTTCCTAGGAACGAGAAGAGTCAAGAGAGTTGACAGGGCTTCTGAATATGACATATTTGCTCACCGTAGCTCTTCCTATACTTGGACAGCTTATCAATGTGAGAAAACTTCCTCGCAGTTCTTTTTCCCGAATGGTTATCCAAATTCTGTCTTCTCATAGCAAGCACCCTGCAAGGTTTGTATGTATTTATATTCTTATTTGACAGAAGGTACACAGAGAAGTTAGGATAACCAAGTCTCGGGGCTCATAGCAAATGTTAGATTTATTCACTTCTAAATGCTATATTCTTAACTACCCCATCATCTGGGTCATCCATGAAACAAGAACATAGATTAGAATTCAGGTCTCCTTCGCTAGATTTATAGCTGGCCAGATGTCCCCCACCCCCACCGCCAACCCCTAGAGCAGTCTCCTCATATCATTTCACTGAGTACTTAGATCTTGGGCGTTATGCCTGTACACCTGAGTCCCCTCCTCAACCCTTCTCTTATATCCTATATAGATTCTGTTGTCACAGCACTTCCCTTGAAAGGCCCTCATGACTACTGGGTATTGAATTTGAATCCCTTTGGAAAGAATTTCTGATGGCTCTGGAATGGAAAAAGAGCCCAGTGGTTCTGGCTGGGTTTCACCCAGAAAACCTTCCCCTTTGTTTTATCGGAGCCAGTGCAGGGTCTAGTGGTGTGGTGTAGAGCTCCCCAGGGCTGGTGATGGACTGATGTATGTCTGTTTGAGGTTACCTCTGGTCATTTGCAGCCTGACATTAATAGGTCCCCAATCCTAATGCCACAATGATAGTGATCACACCCAGATTTTCATCTTAATCCGTGGAGATGAACACACATCAAAAAGCTTAGCAGGTTGGCCCAGATCATTATGATAATGATTAATAACAGGCTTGTTGACGACGCTTCTACCTGCATGGCTCACCATACAGAAGATTCAGGTGCATGAAGGTAAAAGTAAGAACAATAGCAATGCTGAAGACAGAAAGGATTTCCTTAACAAAGTCAATTTTCTCTGTGACTCAAAATCAAGACTGTTTCTGTAATCTCCGCAACATAACTTTCTTTTATACCATGGATTTGAAAAAAAATAAAACCAAAACAGTTTGTCCATGAACATAGCTAAGAGAGCACTTCAATGAATAGTGAATCATGTACCTTTCTTTAAGTGTGTCTGTATGTTCATTTGTGTGTGATGTATATATGTACACATGTATACTTATATGGATACAGATATGTATATGTATAAATATATGCATGTAGAGGCCAGAGGTCACCCTCAGGAGACATTCTTCTGGAACCTTCCATATTGGTGTTCTATTGGCTTGTAGACTGGGTCTCTTATTGATCTTGGGCTAACTGATTTGACTAGGGTAGCTGGCTAGTGTGTTCAGGGAAAGTACTTTATTGACTGAGGCACCTCCCGAGTCTTAGGATCATGTAGATTTCTAACACCAAATACATCACGTTGATGCTTTCATTATCTGGTTTTCCATCTATAGATTAGAAACTTGGAATGCACCCTTCTATTTGGAACATTTAGCCTAGTGTCCCCAACCTAGAAACTACTTAAAGATGCTAACCATCCTGCTAAACTCATGAGGATGTCACAGTCACCTTTTTTTTAAAGATAAGGAAACAGAAGTCCAGTTGCTAGACATGAATTATCCAAGGGCACTGACTGAACGACTGGAGCAAACCTTAATGAAGAAACACTGTTCCTTGCCTAACCTCAGACTGCTCTTTCCACACCACCTTTAAAAGTCTGAGAATGACAAGTCTATCAGATGTCAGCTTCCCCAGAAATTCACTATAAGAAAGGTTTGAGAGTGGGCTCGAGAGATGACTTGGCAGTTAAGAGCACTGACTGTTCTTCCACAGGTCCTTAGTTCAATTCCCAGCAACCACATGGTGGCTCACAATCATCTGTAATGGAATCCAATGCCATCTTCTGGTGTGTCTGAAGACAGCGACAGTGTACTCACATACCTAAAACAATCTTAAAAAAAAAAAAAAAAAAAAAAAAAAGGTTTGAGAGCTTTAGCCTAGTGAAACAGTTCACCACCTGTGGGCCATGACCCCTTTAAGGGTCAAACAATGCTTTCATAGGGGTAGCATATCAGATATTTCTATTACCACTCATTACAGTAGCAAAATTACAGTTATGAAGTAACAATGAAATAAATTTATGGTTGGAGGTCACCACAACATGAACAACATGAGGAGCTAGATTAAAGGGTCACAGCCTTAGGAAGGTTGACACCTCCAGGCCTACTGTATATGTCTGACCATCTTTCCAAAGACCTGCCTTACACCCTCCCAAGGAACAGTCTATCCATCCTGGTTTAGTTGTGGGATGAAATTAGGTAAGTCATACTTTTAAATAGTTGGCCCAGAAACCATAAGAGCACATTTGCCTTGGATTCCTTCTCACCTAGCATTAGCATTGAGAAAATGAAAGATTCATGTCTTAATAATGTCTTAATTCATGTAAAAAGAGATCTGATTCTAAGGCAAAGGTTAGTGCTATTTATAACATCAGGGAGTATTGACCAAAGTCAGAGTTGGCTACGAAGTAACATCAAAGGGACAGAGAAATACAGTTTTTCTTTGAGATACAGACTTTTGAGGATTCTTCTGTCTCAGCCTGTGAGTCTTGTGGTGGTGACTGATGTCTTGTCATTGACCCCAAACAGTATTTATTCTTGAAGAGCAGTGATTAGTATATGGCAGGCACTGTCTCCACAGCCTCTGTTGCACAGCGGACAAGGAAGAAAGCAAATGGATTGGGAGAGGATCAAACTGGGTTTTCTTCCTTTTTCCTGGAACATGCAACAGGTGTCATTGTTAAAAACTGTCCTGAATCAGTGACTTGGGGAGGCAGTGTAGCCCCAGAGAAGTGGCTGGTACCTATTGGCCCATATGAACCATTCAGGTTCCTATAGAAGGAAGGAATAACTCAAGCCTCATTTTCTTCAACTGCTTTGGGCCATGTTGCTACTCTTTTATTTCTGATGGGAATACATCTCAAACAAGTCATTGGAAGGTGGTGAATGTATACTTTTAAAATACATTGAAGACTCCTAATTTAGAAAACACCACTGCTTCCCAACTTGGTAAATTCCAAGGTCTTGGCTGTGTGCCCTTTCGATCAGGTTACTCCTGTTACTGATCACGTGACTAGCTAGTGGCTGTGATCCAGCATCGACATTGTCATACTAAAAAGTCATTGGACAAGGAAACATAAATATTCAAAATGCAGGAGATAATTTCTACTGCTGGACATAAATGACTTTTATATCAGCATAATGCCAAAAACTAGGAAGTTGAACTTCTGTAGGTCAAAAACTAGGGACTATCTTCAAATGACTAAGGTGAAGGAATAATTTTTTATTTATTTGATGAAGAATAGAATTGTTCTCATCCCTTCTTGTCAAAAGAGAAAGGACCTCTATCTGGTTGGTTGGTTGGTTGGTTGGTTGGTTGGTTGGTTGGTTGGTCGATTGGTTGGTTGAAGCCAGGTTTCTTGTATAGGCTAGGCAGTTCTCTAACTTATGTTCTTCCTGCCCCGGCTCCCAAATCCTGAGACTGAAGGAGTAATACTCTCACACAGTCCTCTAGAAAGCTGCTTTTTACTTCTGTGGACCAAGATTAAGGATCAGGCTAAACTGAGTTCCAGTCCTTGGCTACTTCCAAAGGTGACTGTAATTAGAAGTGGTTCAGCCTCTCTCGTATTCTTTTTCTTCATCTTCAAAAGGAGAATAGCAATTTTCCTTCTGCAGGTGTTGGCTCAGAAAATAGCTTCAAAAGAATATTACCACCACAGAACATTAAAAGGATGCGACATTTCTCCTCTCTTGGAACCTTTAAAATTATGTTCTGAAAAGAAAACAAAACAAACCAAACAAAACAGTCTTGAATTAAGTAGATTCAAATGTGAGCCCTTCTTTTTAGTATCGCCAAATTGAAGGGTGATTCACTTGGCAAGAAAAGCATGTTATTATAGGCTAGCTGGCACACTCACGGCCATGCCATCCATCAGCTGGTGTGATTGATCACTCTGCTTCTATAATGAGAATATATCCTCTTCTGTTAATGAACCCTGGGTCAGATTTGTGTCGTAAGATAAAGGTGTATACTTCAGGGTATTCAGGTCATTTTCTATATGTGTTAAAGGCTACGTAAAGTTTAATGGTAGCCACAACCAGCAGAAAAAGCCCTTTGTAGCGGTGTAGGGGGTGTTGTGGTATCATTGTGAGTAGTGATGGTCTGAGTCTGAGCTTGTAGAGTCTACTCATTTGCCTCTATATTTTTGCACAGATTCTCTAATGCAGTGTTTGGATCCTGACCTTCCCGAGGAGTGGGTGTTTGGAATGGTCTTTAATGACTAAGCTTCAATCCACTTTGCTTTACCTTCACAGTCTCTGATGGACTTCAAAGCCTGTGTGAGGACATGCAGAGCCACATGTCCATAAATACATACATAAATATGTGGCTTAAGAGTCGCAGTGAAGTTTTCAAAGCATTCCGAAATGCATTGTGGTCTTCTCCTCTCTCATATTTTTCCCATTCTCCTTTTTCCTTGGACATGGTACAGCCTTTCACTCCTGTTCAGACTCTCCTGAGTCTGGTGCCTCCAGCCAGGACCTTCTCAGTCATCTCCAAAGTGTGACACTCTTCCCTCTGATTCTCCTGAACATTTCCTTATTACAGTGCTGTCATATCAGAGCTTAATCATCGTTGGCGACTGTACTTTTCACACCAATGCTGAGTTTGGAGAAGATCTAGAACATACTTAATTTATCTCAGCAACCATGGTCCATTTCAACACCTGAAATACTGAAGGTATCAATATATATCAAATGAATGAATGAATGAATGAATGAGGAAGTGAATTATGGGTTTAATGCTGGCACCAGTCTGTGGTCACAACCAAAATGGGGCAGAACTACTTTCTAAAGATTTCTCAAGCATCCGTCTGTAAAGCATTGAAACTCGCAAGAGGAAAGAGCAGGTGCACTGGTTTGTATGACGCAGTGATTCCAGAGTGGCTAATAGATCAGGTAATTTGTCCACTTTCCTGGAGTAAAGGTTTAGGCTGGGGCTCACATTAGCTCAGAATTCTGTGCATGATGCTGCATGCCTCCTTCAATGCAGTTCAATTAAGCTTAATATCCTATGACTCAAGAGTTTGCACACCAAGGCTTGGCACTTAATATTGTAATTACCTCTTTTGATTAGAACTGCCTTTCATAAGCAAATCAAGGCAGTGGTTTGACAAGCTTGAGGAATTGCTTTGGGAGCTCACCCCACAAGTTCCACGGGGGAATTATAATCACGGTAATTACCGTCCAAGCGAGATTCCAGTTCTCGATGTACGGGATGTACTGGGAGGTAAGTGCATAAGAGTCACGCATTGTGCCCTTTCCCCCTCTTGGGATAAGCTGTGGGGCTGTAAACAAGGAACAAGCTAGATGCAGGCTCAGGGCAGTCAAACTAGCCCACAGGCTGAGTTGCTTGTACTGAGATAGGGCTCTGCCTGTTCAGTACATTGAAAGCAATTACTTAGCCACACTGCGGTTGTGGGTTTTGTTTCTCCTCCCGTCCACTGAAACTGGACACGAAACTGGTAAAAACCCCCCTCACCAATTCTGTGCTAATGTTTGGCTCTCTGTGGACGATGACCATGTGAATCCACACTTGGCTTTTTGAGAGGTTCCTCAGATAATGTTGCACTGATTAAAGACACTAAAATCATCAAGAAGCCGGTGGGTAATGACGCAGGACTGGAGTTGGCTCAGAGTTTTTAGGGTCTCAGTCAGTGTATAGACAAAACTGTCCCCGAAGGATGAGTACAGACTCTATTGGTGATGCGCTGAGCATGCTGGGCCGATTTTTACAAAACAGATGTCTCAAGGAGACTGAGAGCCTTTTCTAAGCCACAAGAGAGTCTTGTTACACAGAAGTATTCAGCCTACGATGAGGAAGGCTGCCTTTCCAGACCCATGGCCACGTGCTGTCTGCCCTGGGAAGCCGGAACAAGTCTCTCACGTTAAAACACACCATCTGCCTATAGGGCTCCAAGGACACTCTAAGAAATAGTTACTAGTCCTCTTTTTCTTGGGGAATTTTTTATGTTGGGGCCCCCTACTCTCTGGAAACATTATCTCTCATGTCAAAAGTCCACAATAGTTGTTCCCCACTGCACACACTCCACAGTCATTGCCCCTCACCCTGGACCTTTCCCTCCATCATCCACAGCCCAAAGATTCTTTTAAAAATTAACAAAAACAGAAGGGAAAAAATGCCACAAGACCAAGATTACTAGCAGATGTTCCGATGATGCTGGAAGTGGGAAAGGCATTGGAGCCCGGGGTTCGCTTCTCTGCCCCTTTGGAAAGCAGCACAGAATTAGTAATGATCTCAAGGACACCCCTTGATGCACTTCCCCATTTGTTTTGTTCTTTCAAGATCCATCCTTTGAATAAGAAAAGATGCCAAGCCTTCAGCTGAGCTCCTCTGCCTCAAAGGGACTAAGAAACGTTTATCTCACGAGAGCTTGCTATGTGCAAGACACTATTCTAAAGCTTCCAGGTTAGAATGTACTAACCCAGTTTCCATAACAACTCACTTGTTTATCCTCAAATGAGAAAACAGTGACAGGGAGTGATGATAAAATCGTTGGTCCAAAGTCACACAGGTGGGAGAGAGAGAGAGTTCAGAATTGAAGCCTTGGCAGTCTGATTCTTTAGGCTAAGCCAAAGATCAACAAGCTTTTCCTGCAAAGGGCAAGATAAGAAATGATTTAGACTTCATGAGCCAAATGTTCTCCTGCCATTACTCACCTCTGCCACAACAGCTCAGAAGCAGTGCTGGGTAATGCACACATAAGCAGGCGTGGCTGGGTTCTGATATGACTATGTGCATGGATGCTGACATCTGAATTGCATAGCATTTTTATGTGTCATGAAGTAGTCCTGATCTGTTGGGTAATTTTTCCCAGCCACTTAAAAATATGAAACCCTTACAACATCATGAATTATACAAAATAAGAGGTAGTAAGCTAAATATATTGCCAGTCTCTAACATCGATCTCTGGCCCAGATTATGTTAGAAAGTAACGCAGTGTTATTTTCCTTGCTGGTCTTGTAGCCTAGCTGTGGTGGCAGTATACTAGCAGTGAGTGTAAGCAGAGAGCTTCTCTTCTATGCACTTGATGCTTGTTTGGTCTGCATCACTCTACCTATAGCCTCCCCTATCCCTGGTTCAATTCTTTTTGTCAGATGGGCTTCACATGACCACCTTCCTCCAGGCACCTTTCCTCGATGCTTGTTGCTCTCTTTCCAGTGATAATGTTTCTACCTAGTACTCTCTCCTTTCTGTTAACAGTCTTACAGCTACCTAATGCTATGTCTGCCGAGAGCAGTGAGATCTCATGTGTGTGTCTTTTCCTACTACACTTGACAAGGACAGATCACATACAGGTTAAAGGAATTATTGTAAGGATGGGGGATTATAGCCCAGGGTGAAGGGGTAAATGAACATATAGAACTGAGTTGTATAAAAGAGTACTCAGAGCCAGTAAGATGGGAAGAGTGGCATCCTGGGGGTTCAGGGAAGCATGATCGGTCAAGAAGCAGGGATGAGCAGGTATGGAAGTTTGTCCCTATTATCACTAGCAATTAGAAGAATGAGACAGGAGAATAGCCATGAGTTCAAGGCTACAGAGTGAGTGGCATGGAGGCAGACCAGGTAAAACAGTCAAACATAAACCAGAAAGAAGAAGAACAGGATGAGGAAGAGGAGGAAGGGTAGGAGGAGGAAAAGGAACAGGAGGAGTAGGAGGAGGATGAAGCAGAGGAGAGGGAGGAGGAAAAGAAGCAGGAGGAACAGAATAATGAAAGTGTGGCATGTCCAGGTTATCGGTGGACCAGGAAAACTGTGTACAAGAGATAAAAGGAGCAGCCTTGAAGTAAGTGCTTGCAGTAGCGACATATCCCCATTGGACATACCTGCATGCCTGCCCAACTTGTGTGATGCTCTTACAAGATGTTGACGAATTCAGGTTTATAGTTTCTATGATCGGACCTTCTCATAAAGGATAAGAACACGCCACCCCAAAATGTGCTTGCCTGGGTGTAATGTCTGTAATAAGCTACCGCAGCAGAGCAGAGACTCAGCAGATACAAAATGAGTTCTGTACATTCACTTTATTTCCTTGAAAACAAGATGGGAACGGCCCTTTGAAGAAGATGCCTCTGTGTATCAGCAGAGAGGGCTGTTGTCCTCAGTGAAGACAGAAGTAAACCCTCATATGTGTCACAACCTCGATGACGGACACCTTTGCTTCCATTAGTCCACACATGGATTTCCAATTGCCAGAAAAGGAAGTAGTGATACTAGTAGGAGAGACAAGGTGGCACACTCTTGTAATCCTTGCATGGAGGTGGAAGAAGGAAGATCATGGGTTTCAACTCATGCTTGGCTACAGGGTGAGTTCAAGGTCTACTTGGAATACATGAAATCCCATCTTTAGAAAAGTCAGTAAAATTGTCTTTTTCTAGACCCATTTCAATGTTTCCTTATAGTATGAAGGTACAAGAGACTCCTTTATCCTGGCTAAGACAACCACATTTCCTTCTATAACTGGTTGTTCTGAATCTATTATTACTGTTGCTGCTACTGCTGCTGCTGCAGTTGTTGTTGCTGTTGTTATTTGGAAAACTGGCCCACTTCAATATTTGATTACATGGTACCTACTCCTACCAACTCTGTGCTGCCTTGTTAAGATCAAACAATGGTCTCCTAGCAAATGGTTAACAAGGCCAAATCACATTTTTGGTTGTTTTTTTTTTTTATAAGAATGCAAACTCTCTCTCAAACAAATCTGTTTAGCTATAACCAAACTGTTTCCTGTGATCTCTGTGCTAATCCATGTTATGATGAGAGCAGAGGAGAATCCATACTGCCAAGATTCAGGTGCCCGTAGACCATCTCATGAAGCACAGAGGTGACATAGTTTGACATAGTTAGATTACTGCCATAGAATAAGGAGTCAGGTCGGCAAACAAATAGGACAAATCCACTCCCAAATCATGTAGTTACAGAAAGATAGAGCCAAGGAGGTAACCCAAGGAAACAAACCCAGTTCTGAACCCTTTCCATCCTCTGTGCTGTTCCCCTGTTCTAGGCATCTGGCCCTGGGTTGCCACTGAGTGTTCTTGCTCAGACACACTCCACTATAATGGATTCAGTCCCAGTGCATGCTGATAGAGTTGTCTGGCTGAGAGAAGTGAGAGTCAAGTTGCCTCTCCCCAAACTTGTGCCTTGTGTGCATCCTGAGACTCATGACCTCTAAGTAACCTTTCTACTCATCTCTGGGCATGTGCTTGCTTCTCCTGGGTTGTATGTCCTCATATTTGCAATGAGATGATGAAGTGCTCTTTAAAGGGCCTTCATTAGCTAAGACTGGAGACATTAGACATATTAAAATAACTGCAGTTAGGTTTTGGAAGGGGTGAAAGTAGGAAAGAGGAAGAAGTAGGAGAAAAGGCATCACTTTTACTCTTAAGAGACAGAGGTGAGCCACTATCCAGGGCTTTGGAAGGGAAAAAAACAGGATCTGTACCAGATTAGTTTTAAAGATGGAAACTTGTTAAGGAGATTTAAAGTCTAGCATCTTAAAACCCTTTGTAGTTCCTGGCGCCTGGCTTTTCTTGAAGCTCAAAGTATTTTGCAAACATTAGCTCTTTAATCCAGCCAGCAGCCCTGTGAAGTGGGTAGGTGTGAGTGTCTTATCCCCACTTAGGAACTTTGAATATGAGGGAGAAGGGATCACCAATGAGAGAGCTGGTGTGAAATGGGGAAGGTGATGAGGCCAACTAAACAGGATTACAACTTTGATTTCCTTAATGTTCTATGGTAGGAGCCATCCATGTCTAGAGCGGAAGGCAGGAACTCCAAAGTCAGCTGTATCAGGATACAAAGGCGTCTCCTGGCTGCTGTGTGACTTCTGACAAATTTCTCAACATCAGTGAAACTGTTTTTCGTTTGGAAAGGGCAAGTGAAGATAAAAACCACCTCATTGACTTACGATCTAAGACTGTTGAATCCTGTCAAACATCACTTGAATACTGGAAACTTGATGAATATGTTCAAGAGGTTTTAATGTAATTGTTGTAAAGCTCATCAGACGCTTGACACAATATTGTATGTGGTTTTGTGTTCTGAAGAATGGTATTCTTGTACTGAGCATGAGGCTGGAATGGGAGGGGGGTGCATATAGGGACAGCTTCTCGGCTGGCAGGATGAACATAGGATTGAGTCCTGGAGAATGATCTATGCTGGGTTTGTTCAGAGATTCCAGCCAACCAACTAAATCACACTAATCCTGATATAAAACTAGAGAAAGGGCTCAGCTTCTAGGACAGGTATTAAGACTAGATTGCACCTGAGAGTCTTAGAAAGCTTGAGCATGGACAGACCTTGTCAAATCATGTCATATGTGTTATTGTGTTTTAGCACAGAAAACATTGTGAACAATGACTTTAGCAATTGATGGGCAAGGAAATCGTCTGTGGTTTGAGAAGAAAAACATATAGCATTTACCTGGTTATTCCCCAAATCTGAGTATTCTAAAATTATTTTTGTGAGTATATCTTAGGAGGAAAGTAATAAATTTATAAAATTGCATATTAATGTATTTAATATTGGTAAGATATATTCACATTTTTAGTGATGTGAAACACGATTCAAAATTGAGAGGCACTCACCACATTAGTGGGAGAAGTAAGTTCAGGACCCCATAAAAATTTCTTCAAGGCATAAAAGAGCTTAGGGGCATCTGGGAAGAACAGTGGCTGACATGGGAGTGAAGGGAGAAGGATATAGGGAGCCTGTGCCAGAGGAAAGGAGAACCCTAGGCCCCAGTCCCCTAAATACTCAAGTGTCCTTGGCACTCTCCTTTCCCCTTTGTCTGATATGATCATTGGAGAGGTCATTGACTCAACTACTTAGAGACTGTAAATAGCCAATCACCATGCACTGCTCTTAGAATCCCCAGTAAAAGACTCTTCCAAGTCCAAATTCCCTGTCTTTCTATTCACAGTCCTGACTCAGTTTCATTAGTTGGCCTTCTTATACTCCATCACGCAGGCCAGCATGTGTTGGTGAAATTTGAGGATAGTAAAGACAGGGCCATGAAAGGATACAGGATCTAGGAGCCTGCACCATCTAAATAGTCCTAAAACTCAAAACACTGTGCAAGATGCTTATCTCTTGTCTGAAATATCTGAAAGGAAAAGTGTTTCAGATTTGGGAATGAAGTACCTTGGGGACAATGATATATGTCTGCATATTAAATTCATTTTACTTCACAAATATCATACACATAAAAATGTCAAAAAATTATGCATTATCTTTGACAATGGATGGCAAATTTATGACTGGGGTGGAATTTTTCTGTTTACATTGCATCTATTCCCCAAAACTTCCAAATTCTGGAACATTTTGGACTTTGAATTTTGTGATTATGGATTCTCAATGTATACCAAGACAATGTAGGGAAATACTAGGTTATGTTTTTATTTGACCACCAGGCAATTTATGAGAACTCCATGTCTTGAAGTACTCCAGCACGCTACTGCATGTGTCACTTGTCTTGACAGTCACACTCATTACCAAGTCAGCAGAGGCCCTGTAAGCCTGTTCCTCTCCCTCCAGCTCACCCGTTTCCTCATCTTCAGTCATCCTCTCTCCTCCAAGCATGCCAGTCTCTCAGCCTTTACCAAGTACACACATTCTTATCACTCTACCCATGGCAAGCCCCTGCTGTAGAGTATTTTCTTTTCTTTTTCTTTATGTTATGACCTGTGAATCCCAACTATTCCTGGAAGACCTCCAGACTCCTTCAGAGAAAAGCAAGGGCTCTCTCCTACTTTGTCCCAAAGGACAGAGGCCTCACCCAATAGTCAATTCACAAATATTTGTTGTTGGCTCTCACAGGAACTCTGTTCTACTGTCCCATAAGCCTTTGGCACTTAGATTGTTGCAGCAAGTGCCGCACTAGGTATCATTATTTGTTTACCTGTCTGCGCAGTACAGCCTGGCGACAGGCAGCTAGGTGGAATGTTTGGTTAAGACAATGGCACTGTTTCCTCTCCTCTCCTGACCCACCCAGTTAGAGTTGCCTGTGTCCTCCATTTCTTAATACAACTCTGGACAGCTGGCATGCTACCTGTGATCCAGCCCCAGTGAGTGATCAAGAAGACTACATTCCCCTCCCCTGTTCCCAATATTATCGAGCTGCTTCCTAGAACTTTCTACAAGTGTGTTATTTCCCTGTAGCCATTAGAAACCATGTTCTTGAGAACCTAGCTTGTTTGCACAAGACTCCTGTGGCTGGATTTGTGCCAGATAGACACAGGGCTGGCTGAGGTGGTGAGGACTAAGAATCTCTCAGCTGATGCTGTCATGACCTTGACTACAAGGCCTTTTATGGCTGCCTTCAGTGAAGTGTCCAATCTGAATATGCTTACCTTCCCTACTTACTCAACTGATCCATCTCTAGAACCGGATGGCGAACTCTCTCAGTTCTTCTGCCCAGGAATGCTAGAACCAGAAGGCTTTTGCCCTATCCATAGAGCCTTTCTTCTTTCCCACAGAATCTTTACTTGGCAATAAAAATCAGAAAGGTTCAGCCTGAGGGTGTGTCATACTGCGCAAGAAAGCTGGGTTGACAGATAAGAGCAGTGGTTAAAATAGCTACAGACAGACAAGTCAGTGAGGTTTTACCTGAAATAAAAAGGGAACGAAAGACAGAAAGGGAAAATATCCAACTTAATTTTTTGCATATTTTAATGTGAAATAGGATTGTACACACCAGTGAAGAATTTTACAGAAAAAAAAATTGTTTATACTTACTGAGTATTTAGAACATACTGAGAGTTTTACTATTTTAAATGGAATATGGTAATCCATATAGCAGCCCAGTGAAAGATTCTAGCAATCAAATTTCTTTTCAAAAGAAGCAATGACCCAGAGAAATGAAGGGAATGGCCATCAGTCAGGAAATAGTTAAGTGGATGATGGCTTCTCTTTATTTTAAAATAATGTACATCACAAAAAAAGAAGTTCAACATGCAGTGAAACCAATTGGTTCAGGAAGAGTTTTGCATGCTGGATGAAGGAACTCAGGTAAAGACCTGTGCGGTGTAACTTACATATGGGTTCAAACTGAACAAACCTCTTACAGATAATTGTGCATATAAAACTATGTTCTGTCTATAGTGTGAGGAGCAATAAATGTGCTATAATTCCATGTTGGGGAAAATGGAACTTTATACTTATGCATTTATGTTTGATTGTGTATAAATGAGCTAGGGGAGAATAATGGGAGAATATACCCTGCTGTTCTGACTGCGATCATGTGGGAGAGGAGATGGAGAAGGGGATAGTATATACCTTTGTACCATTGGTCTTGTTAAGGAAAGCAGTTATTGCTTTTTAAACCAGAAATGGATCAGTAGAGAAAATTACTTATGACAAATAAATTCTCCTGGAATCCAATGTTCTTCCCCTTGACGCAAATTTCTGAACAAACTCCCCTCACCTGGGCCTGCCCAAGATGATTTGAGCCTCTTTAGAGCGTGTCTATGACCCATCTACTTCTAGGATCTCTCCCGCTTCCCTGGCATGAGGGGTGATTATACATTTTAAATTTGTTTTTCTAGTTTATGTGTTCAAATCTATACAGATCCCTCTGAGAGCAGCTCACTCAGTGGGCACTGAGAGAGAAACTTACAAGTTTGCAACAATGAGCTTCGGCCCATAAGCCTAATTAATGCTCTTGTTCTATAGTGAGGGCCAGGCCAACCTGAGCTACAGAATCTGTTTCAAAAAATAAAAAAAAACAATAGTAAAAACAACATAAAGTATTATGTGAGTCATTATTGTAATTAACCCTCCATTTCCTTTTTGCCTATCATTAGGGTAAGAAGTCATGAGTTACATGAGAAGTGGATTGCTGATTACGGCCTCACATACATTCATTCAGTAAATATTTATTGAGCATCTATCATGTGCCCTACACTGGGGTAGGTGCAGAGTCAGCCTTACAATCTGAGCAAACACATTTCCCACAGGCATGCAGCCAAGAGCCATTAGCACATGCTTCCAACATTTGTCCTCTTAAAATTAAAAGAGACTCCTTTTATTGAACTTGAAAGTTTAGTAAACATGAAAGACTTCATTTCAGAAAGACTCTGAATCAGAAAATACTTAAAAGACCTGAACACAATTTAGAGACACACAGACTATGAATAAATCCAGGATGGGTGAACATGGGGAATGGAGACAGGACCCAGCATTTTGTACCATCCCGCATGCTCAGTGTTTCACATATGATATTTAAAGGGCAAGAGTTGATTCATTTCACTGTAGAAGTCATAGATTTCTTGCTGATATGTCCTGTTTGCAAAAGGCACTGTCTCCCTGAGAAGCACATCAGACTTACATGGCCAAGGTGAACTGGCAGTTGTCTGTCACATAGGCCAAACACACCAAATGGAGAATTTTGGCAGTAATAGAGCACTAATGTTTATGGAATCCTTATCATCTGCCTTTGACATTCTTCTAAACACTTTATATAGGGATTTTCTGATCCACTGACTAGGCATCCTCATCTATTTATTTATCAGCCTCCTGTCTCCCTCATTGCATCATTCAAAAACATCCTTCACGACGTCAAGTTACTTAGCCCTTCCCTTGACCAAAATGCTGGTCTGACTTCCTGCCTTAGTCAGGATACACACAAAGGCTTTAGAGTGAGGGGCAGATTTTCTATGTCCAGCCCCACCTGCTTGACTTATGACCCTCTGATGTGCTCCTTGATCTTTCACTAGTCCTTTTGTTGTATGAACCCGGGTGTCCTAATTGTCTTTCTTATTTTAATTATACTTTAACATATAATTATATATTCATACACAGGACTAAGTTTGCATCTTAAAAAACATACCAGGTTCACTCCAGTCCCAAGGCTCTGCACTGGCTCGTGCCTCTAGCGGAAATGTTTTCCCACAGGCATCTGACTGGTTTACCTCCTCGGCAAGGTCAAATCTTTTACTCCAAAATCATCTCAATGAACTCCTGCCTACCATGGTATTATTTCATAACCACTACTTATCATCTGTATTGTTCTGGTTACCCCTGCTACTATTATTTTCTCCAATATCAGGTGTCCTCTTCTAATGTAATATACAATTTAATAACGTGTGTGACTGGTTTGTTGTCTCCTTCCACAACATCAATTTATAAACTTTCAGATCACAATCCCATATAGGATTATAAAACACAGTGTGAGAGGGCCCTGAAATATTTGGTAACACTGAATAATTTCTGACCGCACAATAATCAATAATTGACTTTTAAAAAATTAAACACATAATGTGTTGCTAACAACATTTATCCTGTGAATTGACATGTGACTTCACGACAGCCCTGGTTCGGAACATACTAGGAGCTACTTTGCATGTATGTGCTGCCCCTCCCCAGGCAGGGGCAACCCATGCTGCCAAAACCAATTTGGCTCCAAGTAGAGAGCATTGTATGGTATGAACTGCAGTGTTTTTATTGTATGTACTTATGCTCTTACGACAATGGATTGATGTGATTTCTGAAAATAGAGACTTTAATGTTTTCCTAATGGCATTCCTCTGCATGTAAGTATCAAACTGTATGTCTTTGGAGTATATTGAATTTCATTAAAAAAATGTTGAATGAATTTTCGCTTGGATTAGGATAGTGTTTGCAGCATGCTTTTGCCATTTCAGATTACATATGTATGTGAAGTAATGTTCTCAGAACAATTATAAAATCAAAATAGCCACTGACTCAGCAAAGCACTGAAGATGGTCTATGTCCCGAGGCAGCAAATATGTAGCTAAGGTGTAATTTTTCATGTAAAAATAAGTAATCACGTCCATCTTATTAGTGTGAAAGTTTGATTTTTCTCTTTAACAAACTATGTAATTGTATGCATGCTAAATAATTGTTTTAAAACATTGTATGAAATATTGTTAATAAATATTTGATTTATACATCTATTTTAAGTGTTTACATGCTCAAGATCATCAGAGCTTCCGAGGTTGAAGGGATTATGAGTGGGAAAGTTCTGAGTAGTTTGTTCTAGACTAGGAGAGTCTGAAGATTGAGTTGCCATGATATATGAGTCTCACATAGAGAATCTTTAGAATACAGTAGCAGGCAGCGGACACTTGTGAGTTTATAAGTAAATGTTCTCTCTGTCACTATTACTGAATGAATAGCTTACTGTTCTTTCTGCACCTAAGAAGCTCTAGGGCAAATTTGCATGTGCAAAGTCCACTACTAAAGAGAGGCAAAGGTGCTTCTTAAGGCTAGAATGTCTCCTTGGAGAAGAAGAGAGGGAAGACAAAGCAGGAGATATTTTTCCACAGAGGAGACTCCCTATCAGCAAGCGGCCCAAACAGCATGGCCTCCACCCCCTGTTATGTTAGCACAGAGTGAGAGGAAGTGTGTGAGGAATCATGACTGTTGACCTCTAGGGTCCTTTGCAGGCCTCAGGCTTCAGTATTTCAGGCTGCATCCAGAAAGCAGATGAACAAGAGATACGAATGGGAGAAAACCAAA
This sequence comes from Rattus rattus, assembly GCF_011064425.1. NCBI lineage: Eukaryota > Metazoa > Chordata > Mammalia > Rodentia > Muridae > Rattus > Rattus rattus. Next base: position 95,637,736 of record NC_046154.1, read on the forward strand.
GAAATGGAGGGTGATGAGCCAAGCAGGCAGTGTTTTGAGTCTCTCACATGAAAGGCTTCTTATACATGCTTAGGTGTAAGCATATTAATGCCAAATATGAAAATTAGCAGGTGTCATAAGACCAGCTCTGCCGGGAAGGTTCTTGTTTGCCCAACACAAGGTGACTATGGTTGAAGTGATCGCATACCCTCATCACTTCTGACATTAAACATCATCTGTGTGGTGAGTGCTGGCTGATCAACAGTCAGAGGGAAACCTCAGCAGAGGCTCCAGAAAGCCATACTTGGGCATGACTGTCCATTTATATTTAAGCAAGGATTTGTGCCCTGTCATTGTTAGTCCTGTGGTAGCTTCTGGAAACAGCACTGAAGCAGATGACTGCTTTTAGAAACTTAGTACAATAGAGAGTCACACAACTGCAATGGAAATCATAGGAGCTTGACTTAAATGCGGGCTGGAAGAGAAGCTGACGGGTATTAGAAAGACTTCTAAGACTGCACTTAAGTTAGTGAGATTCCCCTTTGAAGACACAGATTGAACATAAATGTCCTAAATTATCCCCTGGGCCTGTAGCCTACAAAGAAAAGCAAGTGACCTCCTGTGGACAAGGGGCCATGTCCTGAACTCAAGGGCATTCCTAGCAACAACACCTATGAATCAAGCCCTATGCTAGGAACCTAGCCTTCATAGCTTTATATTGTTACACTAGAAAGGAAGGCTTGTAAAGCTGAAAGGTTTGATGCAAAAGTCTGACCACTAAAGACAGTATGGGAATCCAGGATTTAGCACTCAACATCCAGGACTCTTTTAAAAGGTAGGGCCTCTCCCTCCTTACCACATGTATAGACTGCCTATTACTCTTACCTTAGAAATTATGGAGAACTTAAAGCAGTGTCTGCTACAATAGGGAAAAGGGAGGGGGCTATGGTTGCAGTGAATCAACACCAAATTTCACCTCCCGTTACCTTCGCTTGCTAACCCAGGGAGATCACTATACTTCCTGAAGGCTTAGTTATTCATTCCAGGAACCTGTAAGTCTATGTGTCCTTAATGGTGGCCATCTGTCCTGCACTGGTGCAGTCAACAGTCAACAGAAGCGAGCACCATCTTTCCTCTAAAGAATCCCATACTACATTCTCTTGCCAAAATCCCTTTTCAGAAGACAAGTGAAGAAAAACAATGGGCATGTGCCAAGAAGTTGTCATCGTGACCTGCCTGTATTACATTCTGTGCATTTAATAGGGAAGTTATACACTGTCTTTTCATCATTGTTCTTGAACAAGAGTGTCAAACTCAATGTTAGGATACTTTACTCTCCTCCCAGATGTCTTAGTTGTGGTATTGAACCATGGGACTAAAGGCCATTGCCCTACAAGCCCTGACTGAGCATTAAGTTGACCTGATTTTTGGTTTCGTTTGGTTTAGTTTTGGTTGGAAGTTTCAAGATAAGGTCTTACTAGTGCTATGGATGTCCTGGAACTTACTCTGTAGACCCTACTACCCTCAAAAGCAGAGATCCTCCTGTCTCTGACTACCAAGTACTGGGATTAAAGCCATGTATGGCTGGCTTAAGCTGATGTGATGTTTATATTATAAATCTTTTTTATTCTTTGATAATTTCATACAATGTATGCTATACTTCAGCCATATTTATCTTCCTGTTTTCCTTGTTTATATTTCCCACTCTTGCCAGACCAATAATACTTTATTTAAATCCATTCTCTCTCTCTCTCTTTCCTTCTGCAACTCTTCCTACATCTCCCCCACTTTCCTACCCTCTCAATTTCATGTTATTCTCTCTCCTTATTCCCAAAAATAGTGTCCCCCTAATCTTCATCCCTTCCTTTTAATTCTACCTTCCTTCTGTTCTTTACTGACTCATCTTGCTTAATCAGGGTTACTTGCTTGTTAATTCCCCTTTGCACCCAGAGGAACATAACTCCCATCCCCTGCAATAAGCACAGACTTCTTATAGCTCTTCCGGGAGGTTGGGGACCTCAGGAGCCCTTCTTCCATCCATTATAGGATGCGGTTGGACCCAGTCTTGTGCAGCTCTTGGGCTGCTTTGCGTTTATGTATGCTGTCATGCCAGGTCCAAATGACATGATTTCAAGGCTTTTATTCTCCTCTTCTGGCTGTTACATCCCAACAGGACATCTCTATCACCCCATCTAAGAATCAAGGAACATTGTAGAAGATGATTTCTTTGGTTTTACAGATAGATTGATATCCACCAATTACAAACATCCGTCTCCAAAGGTGTTCTGTCCTAGTAATTACTAAGAGAACATGGCGATTTCCAGCATGGGAAAGACAATGCAAGTCTCGCTGTAATTACAGTGGAAGCCATGAGATGTAATCACTAAACAGACTGCACAAATGATGTCTGTTGTCACCACCAAATAGTTGTGTTTTCTATCAAGAACAGGGGTCAAATCATTTCATAAGATGAACTAGGGTATCTCAATTGATAGAATTTTTAAATTAAGCTTTTCCTCATTGCACAATTATGGATTAGTGGACTGTTGTAAGAAATAATGCAGGGAAATCCACTATTTCTTTTAACCAGTTGTAACCTCGAGCAAAACTACAGTACAGAATTCTATCCAAGGGTCTGGCATGACTGCTGTCAAGATACAGAACATCTAAGGCAGAAAGAGAATCCCACATGTCACCTTTTCATGGCCATACTTCCTCCTTTTTCTTACCCACATACCCTTACTTACTGTCAGCTAATCTTCTGGTCTCCTTTTCCACCTTTTTGTCACTTCAAGAATGTTACATAAATGAAATCAAACAGTGTGTAACCTTATGGAGTTGGTGTTTCCCTCAGTGTGACTCTCTGAAAATCCATCCTCATTCTTCCACACAGTGACGCTTTTTTCACTGTTATTGCCACAGCCCTGCAGATCCCAGGGCTTTTGTTCAGTTCCTGCTGTCTACTTTTCCCTTTGTTGTTCTGGACACAGGCCCTTTTACTTCTTCCTATCCAGTGTAGATGCTGTTCTTTCTTTCTCTTGACCAATTGCTGTGGTTAGAACTTCCAATAGGAGCCATTTAAAAAATTAAAAGATTCAAAACGCTTAACATGAATATATGAAATTCTCAGACAATAAAAAAGTAGAAAAGACTATTCACACATAGAACTGAGAAAACATAGGCACTCGGAGACTGACAGAAATCTAGTCTCTTATTACAGGAACACTTGACAAAGACAGTGGCTACCTTGTGTTGTATGGGTGACAGAGGCTCAAGATTCTGAGGAATCTAAAAGAATCTCACATTAGTGCCAATAGAGGAGAAAGTCTTCTATAATAATTCATAACTACTCACCATCCTCCTAGGGGTTGGTCAGCCCCAATTTGTATAAGTAGGGAGCTATTTTAAAGATACCATTTGAAGATACATTTGATGCCAGTAGTACCATCTGACAAAACTCCACACGTTCACTTAGCATTAACAAATATTAATTTCAAACATTAAAGAATTTGTAAAAGCTCTCATAAATAAGTTGACAGAAAACTCCTATACAGAAAATCAAAGTACTCAGAGAGACAGTTGAAGCCAAAGCACAAGAAAGCAGACTCAGTGGTAGAAACATTAAACAGAGAGCACGGAATAAATATCTTAGTTTAGATATTGAAATGACACTTGAAGAATGTATCTAAAAATTAAGACCATTTATGATGAATAGAATAGATTTCTATAAATGAAAAATTCAATCATAACATGTCATAATATGTGTTATATTAGATTACATATGATAAATTATATAATGTTCAGAATAGTACATATGTAAATAGTTCTATTTACCTGTTATATCAAGTTTATGTTATTGTATTGCTATAATTGTAAATTATATACTTTACATTTGCTTTACATATACTAAAAAATATTATGACTACTAAAAGGAATAATTAAATTAAAAACCTAAGATTTTAGCCAGCATTGTATCAGTATATCTTACAATTCGGTCATTGCTGTAGGCCACAGGGTTTACAGTGGGTGATATTGATAATTATTTTTCTCCTCTCATAGTGTACACAGCTCCAGTACTATGAATGTTAACCAGTAGGGGTAAAGCTTCTAATGGGCACCAGCTTTGGTTTTTCCATGTTTGATGACAGAAGTGGTGTTTTCAGCAATAAGGCCTTACTGTCAGATTGTGGAGAGAAAAGAAAAACAATGTCAATAGTCAGTGATGTTGGTGGGAGGGGTGTCTATGGGACTCTTTGGGTCAATGAGTCAACAAAGATAAAATTTATTTTTTGAAACAAATGGTTTTCAACTTACATCAAATGAAAATATTTTCCATATTTGGAAACAAAACAAAGACGTTCCCATGCCAGGTGTGGTGACACCCACACAGGTCCCAGAACTTGTGAGACAAGGGCAAAAGGATGAATTATGATCCATCTTCATCAATACAGTGAGTTCAAAGACTTCCTGGGCTGCATGAGACCATATCTCAAAAAAAGAGGGGCTATGAGAAGACCAAAAAAAAAAAAAAAAAGAAAAAAAAAATGAGAAGAAAGAAGGAATGAAGAGAGAAAGAAGAGATAAAAAACAGACTTTTCAGAGAACTCTGCAGCAGACTCTCCTTAAAGTTGATTCTAAAGGATCTGTTCAGCGAATATGGCTTAAAGAGTTGACTTAACAATTTGTGCCTGATTCTCATTGACAAAGGAAAATAATAATTAAGTCTAGTTCATAGGTAGCTCATAAGAATTACAATGGCACAAGGTTTTAGACTGGTGTCTGGCATATAATCTAGGTTATGTAAGTGTTGAGATCTACACTTACTGTGGTTAGAGAAAGAACTTTTCCAGATGAAAACTTGAGGGTGAAGAATGAATAAATTATCAGGCCTTAATGTGAAACAAAGCTGATACTAATGTCTTAAACAACTAAAAATTTTTTAAAAGAAGATGGTGAAAATAAGTGCTAACTAAGAGATTGGAACTCAGGAGTCTAAGATTCTTGTATTATCTGGAAGCACACAAAAGACATTAATTATATTATAGTGCTAAGTTTCCTTAAGCAACAATACAAATAATAGAAATAGAATGTAAAATTTTCAAATTCCAGAATCATCATAAGGCTTACATTTAAAAGCTTCTCTTATAGCTTCAGAAATGCTTGGTGCATGATAAATACTATGTTAAGTGTTTCTATTATATGCATTATGAAAATCTGAAATGGACATCCACGAAGGAAAATATTGATTATATATATTCTCATACTTATTTAGCATGGGTTAATATTTTCACATTTTTCTACTATGGCCCAAATGTATTTTAAAATGTGTCTTAGAAAACCTTTTTTAGAAAAATAAGAGACCATTAGAAGAATAAGGAGACAACAAAAAACTTTCAAAAATTGTCCAGGCAATTATAAAAGAATCAAATGCATGTATAGGAATAAAAAATACCCAAAGCCATTGAAATTAGACACCCAAGGTCCAGGTTGAACATTAGACCAAACAGAGCTGAAGAGGAAATTGAAGAAGTGGAAAATTATTCAAAAGAAATCACTTAGAATTCCTAAAAACTAAAAAGTATAAAAATACAAATAAGGGTTTAAGGCATATTGGTTATAGAATTGAGGGAAATTTGAAGGTTTGAGATCATGGATATAAAGTATGTAGCATGTCTTATCATCAATTAAAATGACATAGCAGCTTTCATTTCAGAAAAAGCAATTAAAATATATGTAAAATGTATATTAGTTTATAAAAATTATCAGATATAAATCAAAGAGTGAAAGGGAAGTTAATAAGAATTTCACTTAGACATATTTATTTTAAATAAAACGTATATGTCTCCTTCAGGAATTAAAAGCAAATTTATAAATGTATAATTTAGATACTACATAGTTGAAATTGGTTTATTGGACTAGCATGAGAAATATTAATTTTACTATTTTTTGCAAAGAAAATAATTTCTAATTGACTTACGAGTAAATCCAAGGGCCTTTAAAATTACATTTTTTAAAGTTGGAGGTAACATTGTAGTGATCTCTGTATAGTTGTACATGTTTTTACTGTAATGTATTAGTAAATGGCCCAATACTATGTAGTGTTGTCTCTTCCCAGCAATGTAGTTTAAATTGGACAAGAGGAATATGTTCTGTGGGTGGAATGAAAAAAAAAGAACATAGTTTTGGAAAAGCATAATTGTGTTTGTTAAACACAAGGTGTGCTTATACAGTTTGCAATGCAGTGGACAGAACATGCCTCACAGCTTAAAGGTAGCCGTGATCAGGTTCATTCCACAGGCAGCTTTACTTGCTACAGTGGCTCCCCTTGCCTTTTCGTTACTGCCCATGAATGAGAAGGTCATTTCCCCTCTGCAGACCACATACCATTTTAGTTTATGCATTTCCTTAAAATTAACTGAAGAGAGCAGGACACAGATCATTAGTAGGCAATAGTATTTTAGAGTGTCACACAGGAGGTGTATTTAACTTCTTTTAGAAGTCAGTGGATTGAATGTCTTTTTTAAGAAACAAACTTTATTCTTTAAGGTGCCTCGTTTTTTTGTTTTTTGTTTTTTTTTTGTTGTTGTTGTTTTTTTGTGACTTTGTTCATTAACGTTTATCCATATGCCTTTGCAATAATTAGATTGTGAAAAGCTAACAAGTGTTGTAACAATAATCCTTTGTTTGGGGTGCTTGCATTTGCCTTAAAAGATAAAGTGTTTTGGGAAGTTTTTCCAGAAAAAAAATGTAAGAAAAAAAATACTATTTTGCCATATTATGTTAGTACTTTAAAAAATATGGAATAAGAAGCATCTAATTGTCTCATAAATGATAACTTTTATTATTCAAGTTTTCTAATGTTTCAAACAGGTTAATGACACAGAACTTTTCAAATCCAAATCCCAAAAGGTTTCCTTATGTAGTTTTTATATGAGTTTCTGAAAAAGTAATAATGAATCATAAGATCCAGTCAACTGAGACTTTTGTAGGTTTATGAAATGTCATTTTCTTCTGGTTGTTTCTTTCTTAGTAATTTATTTTATTGTCATTCCATGAGCCTAATCTCAAACAGTAACAAAACAACAGAGCATAAGGTGAAATTCTCAACTCTCGAAACCAAAAAACCACGGGCATATCTTCACATGAACAATTTCTTGTGCAGTGGTGTTCTGTAACTGCTTTGCTCTTAACATCCACAGAGAGTGAGTGTGAACCTGCATTCCACAATTTAGCAAAAGACTGAACAAAGGGGTTTGGGAACATCCAACTCACAAAATTGTCTCTAAACAGTGTTTTCTCTCCATCTCTCTTCCTTCGTTTTTCATGTCAATGTCTTTGTGATTTTATCCCTCCATTTTTTTTCTCCATCTTTATTAACTTGGGTATTTCTTATTTACATTTTGATTGTTATTCCTTTTTCCGGTTTCCGGGCCAACATCCCCTAGCCCCTCCCCTCCCTTTTATTTGGGTGTTCCCCCTCCCCATCCTCCCCCCATTGCCGCTCTCCCCCCAACAATCTAGTTCACTGGGGGTTCAGTCTTAGCAGGACCCAGGGCTTCCTCTTCCACTGGTGCTCTTACTAGGCTATTCATTGCTACCTATGAGGTTGGAGCCCAGGGTCAGTCCATGTATAATCTTAGGGTAGTGGCTTAGTCCCTGGAAGCTCTGGTTGGTTGGCATTGCTGTTCATATGGGGTCTCAAGCCACTTCAGCTCTTTCAGTCCTTTCTCTGATTCCTTCAACGGGGGTCCCATTCTCAGTTCAGTGGTTTGCTGCTGGCATTCGCCTCTGTATTTGCTGTATTCTGGCTGTCTCTCAGGAGAGATCTACATCTGGTTCCTGTCAGCCTGCACTTCTTTGCTTCATCCATTTTATCTAGTTTGGTGGCTTACCCCTCCATTTTTACCTTACCTTAAGCTGTCTCATTTTGTCTCTTGACTTGCACTGACCCAGAATGCCTTTCACCACACACAGGCTGTGTTGAACTGGTACAGGATAACAGAAGATTCGGGGGCTCTGTGATCTTGATCCACTTTTACTCTCACAGACAATAGGGTCCCCAGTAAAATATGGTTTTTAAATTCTTACAACATATACAATTTTTATTTTGTTAGACCTCGAAAACAAAATAAGTGATTAAGCTACATTAATTAAATCACATAGTCAAAACAGTAGCTGTAAGGTTAAAACCACTCTACCTGCTTACTGTACAGAAAGAAATCTTTGCTCCCAGTATCAAAGTTCTAGGGCATCCCCAGACAAAGTTTGCAGAGAGAACATAATGTCTGCAGTCTTCAGAGATGAGGGCATCTAAAAGTGTTTAGTGTGGGGAAAAATACCGTACATATTATTGTGAGACATTAGGCCCTGTAGTAGCATTTCTTAAACTACAAAGGTGCAAAACCTGTACCTGCCATTGCCACTCTGAGAGAATTACAGACTACTAGGAAGTGCTATGTCCAGGAAAAGCTGCAATTAGAAGGGACAATAATTATCCTTGACATATTCACCTGACGTCCCACTCCCAAAATTACAAAAAGTTTTCCTGCTGCAATAGGTTAGCTACAGAGCAGCATGAGTGAGCTTGTGCATGGACTTTCTTGTTTTGAGGTCCCCTGAAAGAGACGTACTGGAAAAGTAAAGTTTCATCATAAAATGTTCACATGGAACATGAACTTAATGTCAGATTCAAATACTCCCACACCTAAGATTCACACATATATGATTATTAGAAAAGGTAGACATAAATAATTTGCATTTTCTACATTTTACAGAGAATGAAATTAAGTTCCAGTACTTTAAAATCACTTATCCAAATCCAGACATCCAGTGAATGCCATGTCTTAGACCTTGGACTGTGTTCCTCTGGCTTTCAATACTGTGCTCTTTTCCCAGACCAATCTGGGAAGTAAAGCAGGGAAACTGGGCTCCATGCACATGGGGAAGTTTTGCCGAGTCTGGACGGATGCCACAGTGGTCAGTGTTGAACCTGGTATGGGGCAATTAGCTCTTCTCTGGTTCATTGTTCTAAGTTCTAAATTCTGCCAGAGGCTTTAGGAGAATGACTGCCATGAACAACTGAACTTAAATTGTTCATGGCTAAAAAAGTCACTTATGTCTCATGTACCTATTATATTCTGCACTTGAATGCTTCATACATAATTTACTTTTATCACACAAAAGGAGATGGGATGAATTCTTCCTATTTTCTTCTTGAGGCTCAAAGAAAGAGTGTTGTATGTTTGTTTGTCTAGGACTAAGGAGATGGGAAGTGATGAAATAGAAAACCAGACGCAGGATCTTGGATGTCAAGCTCAATGTTCTTCCCATTGGCTTGAATTGCCACAGTGAGCCCAACCTTGCCCTAATGCTCAAAACACTATCTCAATGAAGGTGGGGAAGAGACAGTGCAGTCCGTATCTTCCCAGTCAAGCCTAAACCACCTTTTGTGGGCCCGATGCTCACATAGCTTCCAGCACTTGTCTTTTCTGACACAAACATCACATCTGCAATCTGAAGACTTTCTTTTCAACATTTCTTTCCTTGGGTGTTTCTTTCAGTAAGATGTAATGGCTGCTGGAGTTGGAGAAAGGATGAGTGGGTAAGGGTAAGCCTGAGGCTCTGAGTTTGGATCCTCAGCGCCCACTTAAACTCCAAACGTGGCTTCATCTTCATGTGCATGTAAGCTTAACACTGAGGGCTGGAGACAGGAAGACTCTAGTGGGTCGCTGGATAGTTAGTCTAACTGAAACATTCTGATCTCAGCTTGGTAAAGGTCCCTGTCTCAAAGGAGTAAGATAAACAGTACTGGAGTGCTGGAGTACTTATATGCACATATGCATATAAGGTTTCAATGTAATTACTTGAACCTTGGATTGAGACACCACTGAAACCCTTTGTTGTGTGCAGTTAACAAGCCATGTGCCTTCTTTGTAAACGAAGGCATTTGAAAATAGATCTTCTGTTGTTTCAAGTGGAGGCCTTCAGATCTAGAGCATGCAGGGATTTCTTTACATGTGAGACTTTGAAAGAGTTATTGCTTTGCTCCAAACTGTGTTTCTACATTGATGAATATTCATATTAACCAGTGAGCAGGACTATAATGAATAAATGCCAAGTGGCCAATGCCTGGCATAGAATCACTACTCAATAAGTGCTAACATCCGTCCTAATGACTCTAGCTAAGACTGGAACTCGCCAGCCAAGCAGTCCAGGCAAATCAAGTCTCCATGGACCTCTCTCTTCATCTGCTAGGTTTTGAAAATAGTAGCTGATATTCTGGGTTTTAGTTTTTGAGGCAAGGTCTCATGTAACTCAGGCTAGCCCTGAGCTTACTATGTTGCCAAAGATGACTTTGAACTTCTGATTCTTCTATTTTACCCGACAAGCACTGTGATTACAGAGCTGTGTGCCCATGCCTGGTTTTATGTGGTGCTGGGGCTCATAGACCAGCTAAGCAATCACACTACCAAATGAGTCACATCTGCAGCTCGTGCCACATGATTTTTATGTTCCCAGCCACCTCATAGAGTTCTTTATTCTGTGCATTATCTTTGCCCAAACTGGATTGAATGAAACTGGAAATCCCCTTCTAGGCCCTGCCACATGATTCAACAAGCTAGTCCCTCCAAGGATGATATATTGGGACTTGATGCCGCCAGCTTTCTTGGCTGTGATAACAAACAGGACAGAGAGATAACTCACACTTTGTTACCAATGTGCAGATTCCAAGTGGTAGGTCAGATTTGAGAAGCTGGCTAGGCAAATATTAGTACTTATCATGGCTCAAACAAACCGGATTGCCAAACCAAAGTGTTCCAAAGCAGGAATTGAGCTCCCTCTTCCGCTTTGGAGAGTGAGAAATCACAATGTAATTTTGTCACACTGCCCAGCAGATAACTCACTTTTTCTACCTAGTCAATAAAGGTAGGTGCCACCCTCTATGGTTAAAGGTACTGTGTATACCTATGCTCACTCTCTTTAGGGTATGAGAAACTAGAGGTGGCCCTGCCTTTGGCATCAGAGAACCCTGGTGGTGGGACAATAAAGAGTTCTTAAAAGAGAATGAAACATGATATGTCTTCATGTTTAGGATAGGAATCGTTTCCACATGCCAAAATCCATGTCAGTACAACCAGTGGGGGAGTAAACAACTATCTGGGAAATTCAAGTGCAAGTGTTTTCCCCTGAGTTATTCAGTTGGGATGAAGGCATCCTAAGCATCTTTTTATCCCTGCCTAGATCTCGTATTTGCACAGTGATTTATAGTCTGCAGAGCACTTCCAATTAGTTCTCAGCAATCTCGGCTTAAATGAAAGTGAGAGGTGGAACACTATGAACTGCCTAAAATCCCGTAAGTGCCTACTCTGAGTGTAGGCAATAGGGCGGGAATAACAGAGAGGCCTTTGTCGTGGTTGGTTAAGATCAGAGCATAACTGTCTAAATGTCACTGTAGTCCCATATCTCTTTCACCTGTCAAATCATCAGCTGTAACAAATGGCAATGTTTTGCAACAGTGTGCAGAAGGGGACTTCAGGGGCAAGATCATAAGGCAACCCAGTGGAGAAAGAGAATTCTTGCTTTGAGAGTCTCTGCACAAAGTAGGCCTGGTACTTAGCACCTTCAGTACATTGGTTAATTTCATCCCGTCAGTAACGTAATGAGATAATGATGGTAGACTAAATTCCAGGCATTGCAGTTTCTAGGCGAGTCACTGACTGTATAACCAATATGATGTACTGGCACTTTCCTGCAGTGGCTTCTGAGTGTCCCTGCAGGATCCTGAGTTAATTAGCAGAGCCACATGGGGTTGTTAAGACCTCTACATGTGCACCTGCTCATGGGGTTCGGCTATATTATGAGCTTCAAGGAGGCTTGGGTCATTGATACTCAATCCTGTCACACACCTTTCTCTATATCTCTATCATACTCCTTCCTAGAGTGTTCTCTACTTTCCTATTCCTTGAGCCTATGCCACTCAAACTTCAGATCTCAGTACTCTACCAGCCTACCTCCTCAGATGACACTCTCAAACCTCTTCGTTGACTCATCTAGTATACCCTTTCTGTTATCTTCTATACCATCTATAGCACAAAGATGCATTCCTCAGTTTCTTAACTCTGCTAGCTTCCATTACACCAGTGCTCTCTGTTTTCCTTCCTTATTTGATTTTCAATCTTCTGCCTGTGGTGAAAACTCTGGAACATTTTAGGGGACACACACACACACACACACACACACACACACACACACACACACACACATATATATATTTGCTTCTTGTTTCTATCTCATCCAATGGCTTCATCTTAGATTTTCCATAAGCTTTACTGACTTCTTTCTAATAGGGACTTTTATTTTTCCATTTTCCCCCCAAACTTCGTGTGTGCTCCAGATACCTCACAGAGCAGCTAGTCTTTTAAATGTCTCATAGTAAATGCCTCTGGTTGCCCAAGACCATTCCCAATTCCTTCTCTTGTGTTTTTTCCCCACTATTTATGCAGTCCACCTAGCCACCTTCCTTAGATCCCTGAACGTCATTTTTTCTCCTTCTACTGCCATCCGACATCAATCCACTTTTCCTCTTAATTTCATTCAGAATCTATCCCCTCTTCCACATTATATCCCTATCATGGTTCAAAGGTCATATTATATTTTGCCTAAATCAGTATAACCCTTCAAAAGAGACTTAGTCCTCAGCTTCCCTCAAGTCTATCGGTCACCTAACCCAAGCACCTAGGTGCTCCTGAGCACACGATGCAGCAGGTAGTTAGTTTTACACATAACAGAAACCTGTCTTTTCATCCTCGCTTCTATCTCCTCTACCAACGCTCTTCACCTAATCTTTCAAAGATAGCTTTGTAACGACATGTTCTCTTCCAGACAAATTCTATCATTTTCTGATGTTCTGTCTTGTTTCACATTTCCCCACACCACTCACCTTCTGAGCTTTGAGCAAATACTTTTTCCCTTTGGTTCAGTCATTGTGGCCTCTGAAACGCTGTGGTAGAAACAATGCTATGTGATTATTAAACTCACTGCATTTTCCTCTTCCTGGGCACATGAAACAGTTCGAATTTTATTATCAAACTGGTTGGGATAAAAACCATCTCATGAGAGATATAGAATTAGTCTTCCCCAGAGATGAATCGCTTAATTGGTTATCTATCACCAAGTAGTCATTCCTACATCATATACATGCATGTTATATTGAACAGACTCAACGACTTGGTATTTATGCATTTATTTATACATGGCTATAAGAGTGTATAACAACAATTAAAGGGAAAAAGGGATATGAATTTTAGAGAGATTCAGGAGAGAAGGATATGGAAGAAATAGGAAGGAAGAGAGGAGTGGAAATAATATGATTGTACTTTAATTCGATTTAATAAAACAATAAAAATTAAAAGTTCATCATTATTTCTATCTAAAATATATTTTATTACTTCCAAACTTGGTTATTGAGTTTAAAATCAGTTTAACCTATATTCTAATTTCTCTTTAGATTGAACAATTAATTCGAGTTTTAAAATAAAAGTTAAAAACTCAAACATTTAAGACATCAGTGAGACACATGTCTTGGTGTGTCTTTGAAGGCATTTCAAAATAAGATTACCTAGAGGTAAGGAGTAGGGAGCCTCACCTTATTGAAGATGCCATTATCCTGTGAGCTGGGGTAGTGTACTCAGTACCAGGACAAAGCAAACAGAGTGCCAACATTGATCTCTCTCTACTCCCTGATCTACCCAGATGTTCAGCAAGCAGCCTTACTGTCCTGGCAGAACAGCCAAGAGTCACTCCAGCTGCCATGCCTACTGCATCATGGTAGACTCTATCCATAAACCAAGGGCTAAAGAAACCCTCCCTACCGTAGGTAATGCTTCCTCATTTATTTATTGTTTTTTAATTTAGTTGCAGCAACGAGTGACTAATACCACACCTAGGAAAGCTACATTTCTCAGAAACCCTTTGGATTAAACTGCAACATTGTAATTACAAATGTTTGATGAGCAGAAGACATTTGGTTCTCTTCCTGGTGACGTAGAATTTTCAAAAGCACTGGACGTAGATTCTCTCATGTTTGCTTTTACTTCCTTCACAGCAGTGACCAGGAAGCCATAATTTGAAATAGAAGCCCTGAGTCATTGCAAGACAGGATCCTGTTCCTGGCAGCATCTAGACCACGAATCAAGCTTTTATTGTGTTTTACTGCTGAGATAGGAGTGTATTAGTGTAGAAGATCATGGGCTGTTCCAATCAAGGCAGAGGTTGTGAAAGGCAAAAGAATGTCCCCCAAAGTAACTCGTGTCCCCCAGGGTTTACAATTAAATATGTTACAAAGCAAAAAGGAATTAGATTTCAGATAGAATTAAGGTTGTTAATCATTTTACCTTGGGACAAAGGGATTATTCTGGATTATCTAAGAACCCCTAAGTAATTACAGTGGCACTAAAAACTGGGAGATTCAAACAAGAGAATCAGAAACACTTTAGAGAGAGAGGAGTGCAGTTCAGAAGTCCGAGGAATGAAGGCCATGAGCCATACAATATCCTCCCTAAGCAGGAAAGGGCAAGGAATATTTCTCTCTTCGAGCTTCAGGAAGGAACATATCCTACCAATATCTCAAAAACTGCTCCCTGAGATTCAGGTTCATGTCATGGCTGTTGAACTATAAGATAATATAGTGCTATTGATATTAATTAACTAGATCTATCATAACTTAATGTTCAGTTAGTAGGTCTGTTACAACTTGTTATAGCAACAACAGGAAAGTAATACAGAAAACTTTACAGATCTTGAGGATTGCTCAATAATTCTCTTCTATCTCTCTCCAATGATTCACACGTGTTTTATTAGCAAAGCTCCTGTGCAGTAGACTGTTTATTTGTTTCCTTATTAATTTCTCCCCTAGACTGGATGTTTTCTTGAGGGCGAGAATGACATCACCTTCTACCTAATTCACAATGAGCTCAGAGACAATCGGCATATTATGTACTCAGTTGAAGAGAGCTGAACTATTGTATATGTACAATATGGTATCTTTTTAAAATACGTGAGTAAAATATACAGTGGCATATGTCTTTAGTCTCACCACTAGGGAGGCAGAGACAGGTAGACTTCTATGAGTTCAAAGCCAGCCTGGTCTATATAATAATTCCCAGGCTAGTCATGGCTGCACAGTTAAAGGGAAAAAGTAGTATGGTCTCAGAGTAGATACAGCTGAACAGGAATGCAAAGGAAGTCGTGAACTCTTAGTTGATGGAAATTGGAATATTTTAGAAGAGGTGACAATGGGGATCCTAGTTGAGCCTAGCTTAGCAATCACAAATAGAAAAGTCTTCTTGTTAGCTGTCTGAAGAATCAAGGAAATCAGTATTCCATACATTGTTCTACTAGACCAGCTGCTGCCCACAATCAGTGGATTGTCACTTCTCTAAAACCAGGCATAGCTGCTGTATTCACTCACATTTCAAGACGGAATCTGAGTTTCTACGTGAAGTCAACATGATTTTCAACTGTGGGCAGACAGATTTGAGAGACCCTATCATTGTGGTCAAAACCAATACAAGAAAAGACAAATCTGTACACAGGACTGTCTTCAACTTCTGGTCCCCCAAGCTCCATCGATGAAGAAAACTAAGAACAGTGCTCTAGGAAGAGGGAATGAAATATGTAAATAGTATGCAGCATTGTGAAAGACGCAGGGGAGTTCAGGGAAGAGTTGAGGAGTCTCAGGCCTATCTTGCTTTTGCTGCCTGGGGAAAGGAGGAGAAAACTGAGCCTGCCTAGGGCTGAGAGAGGAAGGAATCTTGAACAACATGCTCCAGATCTCGGATTTCATCCCGTGAGCAGAGGGAGTTGGGCAATGAAAATGTGCTAAGGAGAGGAACACGCGATGAGATCTATGTTCTGGAATTTTCCTCCTGGCAGCAGGAGGATAGAGCAGAGGTAAGGGGCTGGATGGAGGTGAGGCGTGAGTAGAGTATTATCCATGCATTCTTTGCTCACAGCGTCAAGTAATACCTTGCTAGAGAGCAGTCCAGAGTGACCCTTCTTCATGAGGCCAAAGTACCCAAGAGAATAGCCTTTCTCCATAAGATGAATTCCAGGGCTTCCCTGGCATCATGGGCCCTGACAAGCCTGCAGCCTGGAGGAAAAACTAGTGATCAGGGAGATTAGGGGGGTCTGTGTACGTGTGTGTGCCACAAACTTACTTTTCAGGCCCAGAATATCATAATCCTTTTGGATGGGAGTCAGTTCAGAGCCATAAATCACCAGACTCATCATTTCTGCAGGGAGATGTTTGCAACAGGCCTTGGGTTACAAGGAATGTAAATTTTCTGGAGGCCAGAAAAAGATGAATAAGGGCTTCTTTGGTTATTCATGCAGTTTGTACTCTCTCTCTCTCACTCTCTCTCTCTCTCTCTCTCTCTGAAATAAAACAGGACTGTCAACTTCACATGCTTTGCTCTTGGTTTCTGGAAAGTATTACATATCAGGATCCAGTGAGCTATGCCCTGCTGTCTCTCCCTGAAGTTTCCGTGGCAAGTGACCGTGCTGCGCAAATTGTCAGTCATATATGAGCAAATCTGAGCCAAGTGGGAACAATGGAGTGTGAAGCATGCAAAGAAAAGAACCACTTTAGCCACGTGCCTCTCTAGCCAGGACACCCTGAGACTGAGAGGATAAAAGAGAAGAATAAAAGATATAGACTGACAGTATGCAGGATCTCAAAGATAGGGACTGACCGTATACATGATCTCAAAGTAGGTCTTGCGCCAGGAACTCCAGAATTTACTTTTCTCTCTGTTCAGAGGTCTTCATACATGCGAGAACAAGCTGAGACTCAATTTATCCACCCATCCATCCACCCATCCACCCATCCACCCATCCATCCATCCACCCATCCACCCATCCATCTACCCATCCACCCATCCACCCATCCACCCATCCACCCATCCATCCATCCACCCATCCATCCATCCATCTACCCCACCCATCCACCCATCCACCCATCCACCCATCCACCCATCCACCCATCCATCCACCCATCCCCATCCATCCATCCACCCATCCCATCCACCCATCCATCCACCCATCCACCCACCCATCCACCCATCCACCCACCCATCCATCCATCCATCCACCCACCCACCCATCCATCCATCCACCCATCCACCCATCCATCTACCCATCCATCCATCCACCCATCCACCCATCCACCCATCCACCCATCCACCCATCCACCCATCCATCCACCCATCCACCCATCCACCCATCCACCCACCCACCCATCCATCCATCCACCCATCCACCCATCTACCCATCCATCCATCCACCCATCCACCCATCTACCCATCCATCCATCCACTCATCTATCCATGCAATGCATGCTCAGTTAGTGTGTCCTGGTTTGCTCTATGTGTCTGTGATAAAATACTTGAGCAAAACAGACTTGGACAAAGGGTTTATTGGTTTACATGTTATAGTCCATTATTGAGGAAAACCAAAACAGGAGCTCAAGGAACCTGGAGGCAGGAATTGAAGCAAACACTGTGGAGAAATTTTTATTTCCGGCTGACTTTTCAAAGCTTGCTCAGCTTGCTTTCTTAAACAACCCAGAACCACCTGCCCAGAGATGTTATGTCCAGTGGGCTGACCTCCCTTTCATCAATAGTCTATTAAAACTATTCTCACAGACATGACCCCAGGCTGATCTGATAGAGGCAGAACCTTAACTGATGGTCCCTCTTTCTAGATGACTCTAGTTTGTGTTGTGGTGACAAAAACTAACTAGCATAGAGTGCTTCCTGAGTGCTGGGCCCTGGATTTGGTGCTACAGATATGAATAGAATCAAAGTCAGAACCTGAGAGAGACCAAGAATAAACTTCATTTAATAAAGAGAGTGGAAGTGATGGTAGAAAGCCCATGCATTATAGTGACTGAGAATGTTTAGGCAGATTTTGTTTAGAAAGAAACATGCAAGACATAATTTGAAGGGCCAAGCAGAGTGACTGGTGTAAACAGAATCTGTAGAGAAGGACCGAAGGATGCAAGACTTTGGGCAGAGAGCCCAG
The DNA here is from genome assembly GCF_011064425.1 of Rattus rattus. Taxonomy (NCBI): domain Eukaryota; kingdom Metazoa; phylum Chordata; class Mammalia; order Rodentia; family Muridae; genus Rattus; species Rattus rattus. Next base: position 95,655,796 of record NC_046154.1, read on the forward strand.
GGAGGCTCCCTTATCTCCTGGCTGTTTTCTTCTTTGTCCAGCCAGACCTTCTTGTCCACAAAGTGGCCTTGACTGTTCCTTCCACTGAGTGTAGAGAACACAAGGAAGAACAGATCATTGCAACTTCATTTTCTGGGCTTCAGGAACAGCAGCATGGAAAGCCAAACTTCCAATGTCACTGCTGTGAAAAGGGGGACACAGGAGAATTGTAGTTTTCAAATACTCTCATTATTTTCTATACCTTCACTGCATAGAAATTCATGCACATATGGACATGTATGTGATGTCATAAGCACTTGTTTTCTTAGTTTAGGCCTCCATTTCTCTCTCTTCCTTCTCCTCCATCACTTCAGTCATGGTCTGTCACCCCACATCCTGCTCCTTCATGTCAGCAGTGATGTCAGGCAGGGACCTTGCTGGAAACAGAGGATATATTCATACATGGTACTCAGCCTGATCTTAAATAAATGATGGAACAGTTTTCCAGGTGTTAACAGGGGAATTAAAAACTAGCAGAAGATGATGATACAACCAATGTCTCTCTGTGCCTAAAGCACAGATTATAAAATATGACACAAGGTCCTATGAACATCACTGAAGTGGCAGCCGCCATCTGCAGTCACCAGCAGCCATGGAGAAGGAGAGAGGAGAAAAAACGCTCTGAGGTCATGCCCTTTCCTCCTTCCCATCATTGCTAGCTCTTCCATATTCACTCCAGCAGCTAAAAACCAAAGGGAACATGGGGCAGGAGGCTGAGCCAGTAAAATCCAGGACAAAGGGAAAAGAAGTAGATCCATGAGGCCACCAGAAAAGACCCAACACAACCTATGTGCTTGTAAAGTAACTACAGGCTACTTCAGATGCTGCTGTGGTCTGACATCCTATAAGACTAACAGCACATTTTAAACACGTTTGGCCACCTTACTTTTCCCATTCACTAAAATCTCACAGGCAAATTCTCTCTTCCCTTTCCAATAGCTGCAAACGTAAGTCATAAGATGAATATATGAAACGTTCCATACTTTGCCAGTATAAATAGTGCTAAAAACCACATACCATTCTATATTATGATTTTGATGTTCTACTGTACATTCCCAAGGTGGGAAAGACTTAGCTGAAGAACATGTTCAAGAGTACATGTTAGGATGGGTATTTTGAATCAGAGTTCTCAGAATGTGTTCATGCAGAGCTGTTTCACTTGAGACCCCGTTCCTTGTTCATTACCTACCACTCCATCCACACCACAGCCCATCTCAAAGACCACAGGGGAAGAGTTTGGGGTTACGTCTCCACTGTCTCTCACTCTTTCACTGGGAGCAGAGCAGCCTGGTGTGTGTTAAGCTTTCCATGTTTGTTGAATGATAAAGTAAATAAACCCATCCAAGTTGCACACTCTTCCAATTTCCCTGTCAGCTTTGCAGAGTGAAGAAACTTATATGATCTTGGGACTAAGGCTTTGTTATAGGGAACACACTTCTCAATGGATTCTTCTCTGTAGTCTGAGTGTCAGGCCTTGAGCTAACAGATAAGGTGTAAATGTGAGAAGCTGACCTTAATCTTGGAGGAAGGTTATGGGGTGTTAATAGGGTGTGTGTGAGAACAAGAGCCCTTTCTCTGACTTAGAATTGTTGTCTCATGTACTCTGTGGAAAAGAAGATAAAAACGGGACTTCTGTTTGTTGAAAATCATAGGGTCAAGTCTATAATATAGCATCATTCCTAAGAACCAAAAGCAAGGCTCAGTCTGCACATGCCATTTCTCCATAATTGTTCTTCCCTTCAGAATCCTCATACGGAAGGTGATGTTTCAGGCACCAGCTGTTGTGGCTGTTAGCAGCAGGATCCCTTTCAGAGTCAATGGTTTGGGGAGAAGTAGAAGAAAGGACCAGGCAGCATGATGTGTCTGCTTTTACACATGCACACACACATGCACGCATCCACATATACACAGTTGCATCCCGTGTTTGGAAGGGGAAGAAATTCTAGCTTTTGTGATTGTTACTTTGCTTTCATGGCTTTCACATTTTAGTATTTGTCTTCCTGGTGTCTTTCCAGAAAGCCTGGCTACATTGTGTTCTTCTGGAAAAGGCGTTTGTCCTTACCAGAAACTCTCAGCAGCATTCTCAGTGGGTCCCAGTGGATGTGGTCATGTGTGCAGCTAACTGAAAACAGACCTTCACTGAAGGGACCAGCTTTGGAGACTAACTCACATGACGAGAGTCAAGGGTCAGTGATCACTTGTATCCCTTCCCCAAGTCTCAGGAGAATGAACGCAGGAGAAACAAGAGAAAGTACTTCTACCTGTATCAGGTAATATCGAGGAATGCTGATGGGAATGTCATGGAACCAGGCTGTCCTCTGAAAGCTGACTTAGTCCTATCCAAATACTATTCCTCCATGGCCCAGGTAGCTGACAAATGACAGAAATGTATTTCTCTAAGTTCTAAAAATTGGTACGTCCAGGTCAAGGTGGTAGCAGCATCCATGATTGCTAATAGAATACTTCCTGGTTTTTAGAATACTTTCTTGCTGGTGATGGAGACAAGGGTCACAGGAGACCTCAGAGGGTCTCTTTAGGGTCTGAACGCTAAGACTCTATCCTCATGACAAAGTCAGTTCCACCACCTAATACTGTCTTAAGCAGGACTATGCTTCTACATATGAGTTCTACGGGACACCAATATCCAGTCATTGCCAGAACTGCTACACGTGTTTAGGGACATGAAGATAGGGCTATTGTGGTTATGAGAGGTGGTTCATCAAGTGGCTGGACGTGGAAAGGTCACAGGGAAAATGCAGAATTAGGTCAACTAGGAGTGGCAGAGGAATGGTCAGCATTGGGTGGGGACAATGTCCAAGTTCAACCTCAAAGTGTCTCAACCCTTGGACATTGAATTTTTGGGATGGTTACACAACCTCAGAAGCTCATCCCACATCTTTTATCTTATTTGCTAGAGGTCAGGCCTAGACCCTCTCACAGAGAAAGGTTTGCACAGGTGCCATATCAGGAAGCAGGCACAGTTGGGCGCTCTTTCGGGAGCTTCCTAGCACTGAGAAGTCAGTTGCTTTAGCTTCAACACCATTGTCAACTGGAAGAAATTCACACTCCGTACCATGACATCATCTATGCAAGTAAAGATAAAGATCATCTGTAGAAGTGATCAGATTTGGTTCCTTCAGAGCTATTAGTTCTATTCCAGATTAGCCATATGCCTTCATTCTGTCCACATTGCCTACATAATAATATTTTAGTGAGTGTCTATTCACTCCTTCTTCCTGTTGTACATGTCACATTCTCTCTGCATGCAGTGGCCAATTCAGTATTTGAAACATAGCTGATATTCACCATCTATTTGATGGTGATGATGGGGTGACCACTTGGATTCCCAGTGAACTTAAGGTCCTGTGGGGAGAGACTGTTCTCCTGGAAATAGCAGTATTAGATAGCGGGGTGCTCTAGAGGGAGATATTGGGCCCCAAGCTAGGTAGCGTTGGCTTTCCCTTTTCCAGAGTGGGACAAAGAAAATGAAAATGGTAAAATAGAGTTATGCCAACAACTTCAGTGTTCAAAAAGAGTAAAGGGTGAATATCTAAATAGTTTCTTTTCTCTTCATTTGCATTTGGCGATTTTTCTCCTCTGGAGATTTTAAGCATTACTCCCTCTGCTACGGCATGCTCTCATGCCAACATTGCTGACATTTAATTCTCTTTTCTAGTAACTTAAAATATTAGAGGGCCAGTGTTATGTACTCATGCATTGAAAGGAAGGACCACGGAGGCCATCTTGGAAATTTTACTTTCCTGTAGTATCTCTTAGGGTTTGTCCTGTGAGCTCACAACAGTGGCTTCTTGACCAGACCTGATGCCTGGATTCTCTTGTGTGTATCCACAACCCAGCTTCTTGTCCTGCAGTGATTACTAACGGTGACAGCTCCCACTGAAGATCTACCTACTTCCAAATCACCCTGAGAAGTGTCCAGGCTGGTCAATGGTGCATTGCTTGGAAAGTTTCCAGGAAGCTTAGCCTAGAGCTGTTTTATACACCCTCAGCCTTTGTAACTGTTTTATAAACATGCAAGCATTGATAGTAAACGCTGTGCTGCTTAAAATACCCAGAACTATTTATTTTTCCTTCACTTAGACTGATAAATATGCATTTTGTCACTTGATAACCATCAATTTTAAAGTCTTTTATCTTAAAGCCATTAACTTGACAATGTTCCTATTAAACCTGACTTGGTAGAACAGGGGGAGGTAGAGAACTTCTGGACCAGCACCAGGGCTGACTTACTTCCCCAGGGCTTGCCCTCCAGGCTTGTTAAGCCATTCTATTTCTGCTGCTACACTGTGTATGCCTTAAAGGCAGAACAGGGGTCCTGCTGGGCTTCACACTTGGGACTCTATCTCCATCAAATACCAGCATCCAGATACACAGGCAGCCTGGAGAATCTGAGCCTCTACACTCAAGGCTATGACCGCCAACTCTACTCTGTTCAGGCAGAGGACCACAGGGCTCTGCCTTTGAAGTGTTTGAAGGAGTCACTTACAATAAGAGAAAGCATCTAGGGTAAAGTAATAGAATAGGCAATTCAATCTCCATTTTTATTTTCTGAAAACTGACTTGACTCTCAAGTTCCTGAGGACACTTAGAAACCTGGAGCATGAACATAGAAAGGGGCTGCCTTAAAGAGTCAGTGTGTTTTAAAGTGCTAACCACCCAGACTCGAGCTCCTCATCGGGCTCTAGGCCCACCTCTGGAGCCTCAGTTTCAGTCTTTATAAAATGTTTCCACTGCTCCGTATAGTTCGTGCAAATATCAAAAGAAGACAATTTTCTGATTCCTGGATGCTAGAGCCTTTCTATCAACAACCTTAAGTCCTTTAAAAATACAACTAATCAAGAACTCTGTCTTCCACAGGAGAACTCAAGCAGTTCCATTGTGGTGCCTGGCAGAGGGGCAGCACGCACTAACTACTTGTTCAACTAACAAAGTAATCATTTAAAAATGCAATTTAATCATTAAAAAAAAAAGACCCAAAACTTGAAGGCACATTGCCAAAACTATGTGAGTATCCAGGGCCAGGGATCCTTGTATAACTCACAATTTCCCATTAGTTTTCCCTGTCCATGCCTCATACTTTATAAAGATGTATACATTTTTCAAAATGATTTGTAGGCAAAACAGCACTGATTTATGGAAAGTAATTCATAAATTATTCTCCAATACTAATTTCTTGGCATCTGAGAACCATTTTACATAGAGCAGGAATTCATATTTCCTATTGTAAATCACTTCGGGGACCAGGGATTACAGAGCCCTTTTCCCCCGTGTAAATGCACCCGTACTTGCCCCTACTCCCAGCTCTCCCACTGGACTTCTGAGAAGCTGAGAGCAAGGAAAGCAGAACACTCTGGAAGACTGGGAGGGAAAGTGGAGGTCTTTTGTATGTGCATTCTAACAGCTTTTAGAAACTTTCTCCTTGGGGGAGATGAAAAGAGTGATCTGAACAAAGACCTCCTAAGTGATGCAAAAATATTATGAGTCGGCACCTTGAACCCCCATGATTCACGACAAGAAGTCCCATTCAGAGTATCTGAGCAAACACTGTTAAGAAGGACTCACCAGGTTCAGAGAGGGGGCAGCTCTAGAGAAAAATCGCCATTGATTTAAGTGAAAACAGTCCAGAAATTTGGGCCTAATTGGATCATTGGACTGGTTTATTTTTCTGGTCTGTGTTCCACATATCTCCTCTTCTCTCTGTGACTCCCAAGGCAGATTCTTCTCGTGGATAAATTAGGCCGGGTGAAGAGAACAGGATTCCTGCCCATAAGTTTTTTTTTTTCAGCGTATCTAGTTGATTTATCTGTTGATACCACACTGTGTTATGGCAGTTAAAACACGGCAACATTAGAACAAGCTGGAACAGACTCGGCGCATTTATAAAGCATATGAAAAGCACATGTAGGAGACGCAGGAGGAACAGTCCCGATAAGAAAATGAATGCAAACACGCACTATCCTTTGGTTAAAGTTGAAGGACATCCAAGGAGGGCTTGGCTGCAGAACCGTAAACACAGAGATGGAATTTGAGAATCGTCAGCTTGGAGAATCCTTGACAGGGTTCTACATCCACACAGGTGAATGGCCCAAGCACAGGGGATTGCAGTCACTTGGCATTCCTCCTAAGGAGGGCTTTTAGCAACCAAAAGGAAACTTGTAATCCCACCTACTTTGGATCTGTGCCCCTCTGGTTCTTTTAAGGAGAAATCAGATTCTTTCTCGCACTCTCTGGTTTTGCTTTTGTTATTGTTTGATTTCTTTCTTTCTTTCTCTTTTCCTTTCTTTCTTTTTCCTTCCTTTCTTTTTCCTTTCTTTCTTTTTCCTTCCTTCCTTTCTTTTTTCCTTCCTTCCTTCCTTCCTTCCTTCCTTCCTTTCTTTCTTTCTTTCTTTCTTTCTTTCTTTTTTTCTTTCTTTCTTTCTTTTAAAGAAAAGCCCCAGTCATCTTTTTCTTAGGAGCTGGAGTAGATTGCAGGAAAGCAAGAGGATGTGGATTGAAGCACCTAGGTGTGTGGACTGGGATATCTACACAAACTTCCCTTTATCTACAAACTTGACAGTAATGACTTCAGTGAAAGAATGAGAAAATGTTTGCCTGACTTGACGGGGTAGCTGTGATATCAAGCAGGCCAGAATGCTTGAAACTTGTATAACATACAAGCTCTTTCGTATAAAAAGCAAACAGTCATAAAAACCCACAAAGGTGACTACAGATTGCAGGGTACTGTCTGCACTTGGAGGTCCACAAACCAAAACAAGAGGGAAAACGTGTTTTATACTCAGAAAGAAATATTTCCAGCTGGAATGACCACAGCACATTTTGAGGAATTGTTAATGTACAATAGACAAAATGAGATCATTTCAAAATTCACCATCAAAGCAAATGTGCAAAGATAATTAAATTCATGCCACCTTCAATTCGCTGAGGATAATCCACAAATATGTCCTTCTTTGAACACACTGGCTTTTAGTGTTGTTGTACCTCAAATTAGATTTCAGATTCAGATTCAGATTCAGATTTATTTATTTATTTATTTATTTATTTATTTATTTATTTAGTAATCCCAGCTCTGCCATTTACTAGTTTCATGATCTGGGGCTGGAAATGTAATCTTTCTAAAGTCTCCATTTCCCATTTTAGACCAGTAGTCTTAAAGGATTGAATCAAGGTGAAAATGGGATAAAATTGTGGGGGTAAGAAATTCTAGCCCTGGGGTCTTAAAGGAGAAGGGTCAGAACTATTTGTGCAAGCCTGAGCCAACATGTTGTCCTCGCCAAACCTTGGATTAAACAGTATGCTAATCTCAGTTTACCTACCAGGCAGAGCTGCCAGCAGCGCATCAAAGTGTTTGTGTGAAGGTGCCCAGTCTACAAACAAGGAAGCATCAGGTGAGCAGGCAGAACTACACTTCTCCTGGAAACGCAGCTCTGCCACATTGCTGGAGGCTGAGAAACCAACACCCCTATCTCCTAGATCAAATCCGTCACAAGGCCAGGGCTCTGGTGGAAGAGTCTCCCATTCTCTGCCAGAAGTGAGCTCAACCGAAAGTGCCATTAGCTGCTCACTTCGGGTGTGATTGTTGTCACAATCCCTGTTATCAGTCACAGGGCTGCGAAAAACCAGATAGTGCCAAAATACAAACATTACACAGAGAACCCAGCAGTTCTACCTGCTGAGGCTCCAGCAAGGCCTGCCCAACTCTAAACCAGGGATAGATAGAGAGATACATAGAGAGATAGATAGAGAGATAGAGAGATAGATAGATGATAGATAGATAGATAGTAGATAGATAGATAGATAGATAGATAGATAGATAGATAGATAGATAGGCAGACAGACAGATAGATATGAAATCTCTCCTTCCTCTTCTACGACTACCCTGAAAACAGAAAGCCAGGCATTCTCAGGTGGCTTGTCTACTCTTCTCTCTTCTCTTTCCTTAATCTACCCTCCTCTATGCCCATGGAGATACATATGATGTGGAATTAGGATACATAGAGCAGAGAGCACCAAGTTGTCTCTTTCCAGCCTTCTAGAAATGAATGGAATATGCTTGTGGTGATAACTTAATAGTACAAACTACGTTTATTAAGGCATGTCCCATAAATAGGATCAGAGCTGGGACTCTCGTTCAATAGCATCTCTACTTCACCTTCATCTCCCTTCCCTTCACATGCTAATGTTTGAAACTAAGATATTCCTGCAGAAGCTGTTATGGGAATCACACCCCTATGTCTCCATCATCTCTCTTGGTCTCTATCACTATGATCAATGTGGCTATTCAAAAGAGACTCCCAAGATAGCAGAAGGATAGTTCTGGACCCAACGCCACCCTCAAATAACTGTGTGTCCTTAACCTCTTGCTTTAGCCTTCTCTGAGCCACAGCTTCCTCCAGTTTAACTTCTGCCTATGTGAGATGTGGTTATGGATTTGAGATAATATATAGGTGATCTCTGTGTCTTTGAAGTACTGAGCCCCTGGGAAGATTGCTCCATAAAGCAGAAAACAGAGGGAGGCCCTTTACTCATTGGAGTTTGGCTCACTTTCCTCTCTCTCTTCCACACATCCTTACTTACCTTACAGAATTTGATGTCACCAGGCTTGAACAAATTATGATTTGGAATCCATGCATTTCTATGGCTAGTTGTGCCGTTCTAGTCTGTGTGAGTTGGAGTATCAACTCTTTGAACCCATCTCTTCTATAAGAGACCTTCCCCTTTTTAGAGCTTAAGAAGAGTATGTGAACACACTGGCACAGTGCTGGGCAAGTTGAGAAGACCCTTTAGAAGCGTGTTACTTTGCAGACTAGTCTTGATCGCTTGCCTGCCTTTTCACACATTCATCCAATTGCTTGTCACAGGGAAGGACCCCACCAAGGCCTGGACCAAGGAAAGCTCCACTTCCTAAGTGCAGATCCATGGGAAAGGCTGTAAAGAACATATGCTCTTCAGAGAAAATGACAAAGTCAGGCCTGATGGCACAAATTATAATCTAAGCTACTAGGGAGGTTGAGGCAGGAAAACTCCAAGAGCGATTTTTCCATTACTGAGTTCAAGTTCAAAAGGAAGTCCTCCCTAGACTTAAGAATGAATTCAAGGTTCACAACTTGGGGAGAATTGTCTTAAAATAATAAATGAAAAACAGGGCTGGGATATAGCTCAGTGGTAGAGTATTTGCCTGGCATTCACGAAGCCCTTGATTTGGTCTTCAGTACTGCACTCACGCACATATAGAAAAAAAGAGAAGACTTGGGAGTAGACATTCTTTATCAAATCACCCAAATTCTCTGTATAGTAAACTGCTAACATCACAGCTGTGGTCATGAACAATAGTAAGTTTGAAATAAATGATGGGGCAGTCTGTTGGGGTGCTGTAACAAAGCCTTATAGACTAGGTAGTTCCTCAACGATGACATTTTTTTCCTTGAAGCTCTGAAGGCTGCATTTGGTTCCAGTACACTCAAGTTCCACTGGGGAACCCTCACACATGAGCTTCTTTAATGAGTTATTTACTCCCACCCACAAGTGACCCAGACTCATGATTTAGACCCTACCTCCCACTGTCACCCTTAGAAGTTAGAACTTTGCCAAATAAATGAAGAGGCCATAGCAGATGGCTGGCTAGTTTTATGTCAATGTGATATAAGCTAAAGTCGTCTGAAAGGAGTGAACCTCACTTAAGAAAGTTCCTCCCCTTTTCTGAAGAGCAAGGGAAGAGGAGTGTATGGGGGAGGGGAAATGGGGAATAAAACCATGAGGAGATAAAGGAGAGAAAATTGCAGTCAGAATGTAAAGTAAGCAAATAAATTAAGGATAATTTTTGAAAAGACAAAAGGAAAGAAAATGCCTCCGTAAGTTTGAGACTGTAGGCAAGCCTGTAGAGTGTTTTCTTAATTGGTGATTGATGGGAGAAGGCCCTGCCCACTTTGGATGATGCCATACCTGGTCTGGTGATTCCTTGTTTCCATAAGAAAGAAGGCCGAGCAACACATGGTGAGCAAGTCAATAAGCAGCACCCCTCCATGACCTCTGCAGCAGTTCCTGCTCCAAGCTCCTGTTCTGACTTCCTCTGGTGATGAACAGTGAAGCTATCTGGAAGTGTAAACCAAATAAACCCTTTCCTCTTCAGCATGCTATTTGGTCATGGTGTTTCCCCATCGCAATAGAAATCCTAACTAAGATTATAGCACTTTCTACAAGCAATTTTAGGATTACTGAGTGTTGTCACCTTATGCAGAGACACAGTGTTTAACCTATCTAATTGCTCTGACTCCCAGAAATGGAGTAGACACACAGTCAAATAAATTGACTACCTTAGGTAAACAGTCCTAGTTTGTAAGTCGAGGGGAGAGTTTCTCACTTTATGCTTAAAAGAGAAGGAGATTCCAGTCAAATGATAAGCTCAAAAGTCAGGAGCAAATTTATCACAGTTGCACTTCCTTCTTGCTCAGACTGAAGTTTCGCCTGAAATCCCAATTCCCATGCATCCCCTTGAGCACTCTGCCTTTGACTCATTTGAATATTTGAGGGAAACATTAAAGGATGAAAATCAAATGTATGAAAATCCTAATGGAACTTTTTACTGTAAGTGAAAACACTGGAGGGGGGAGGGGGGAGTAGATGACATTGGATGTGGGTGAAATTTGGAAGTGAGACATGGTGGGGAAGGGGTGCATTCAAGAAAAGAGAACCATATGAACAGATACTTGAAGTAGAATACTGCAGTAAGGAATCTGATGTGGGGAGTGGACAATTCACCTAGCATACACTCCCTTGCTCTGTCCTCACATAGAGACCCCTCACTCATGGTAGTGACTTGCTGGATAACCAGAGCATGCCAGGCTGCCAGAGTAACCCATGTTTAGATTCTTTTTTTTTTTAACTTCTGTACACAATATTTTCCCCCCACAATTCCTACAGTCAGGTGTTAACTGATTTTTGACAACACTCTACGAGTCACTTGATGCAATTGCTAGTTCATGGCTGGCAGCATGTCTTTCTTTCCTGTATCACCTGAAGGTGTACATGCTGCAAACAGTTGTTGATCTGACTGAGAGCTGCTTCCTTATGGACTGCTCAATCGTCACACTTTGTGGCTTTGAAGATCTGATTTCTCTCTCTCCTTGTTTTACTATTTTAAGTTGTTTTTTTAAAATACTCTCATATGAAGCCATTTTAGGAATGTGTGTTGTGGAAGCATGCCTAGCTTATTACGACTAATATAAAGAGCTTCCTAAAAGCAATCAAGAATGTTATAAAGACCATTTTGGATCCAGCGTACTTAGTTGCATATCTGAGGAGAGCAATCTTAAATGCACTTATGAGCCAAGAGGCACCAAGTCCATTGGTCAAGTGCCTCAGATGTTCATAAACACTTCTCTTAGGGGAGCTGCTCACGACAGTAACTCTAAGGTCTGTGTAGCTTAAATGTAAAGCACTGATGCTATGAAGCACTGTTGAGCATCCTGAAAACTACATTGAGACTCAGATAACACGAACAATGACCTCATAGCAGCTTTACCTAGCAATAATTGCCACCAATTAGCAAATTACTGAGAGTTCAACATATTAGTGGACAGGACACAGCTATGGCTGGTTTCACTCTTACATTTATCCTGAAACATTTGAATTATTATGTACAATTTGCTCATGAGAAACAAGTTCACAGATTGGAGAGGGCTTTCTTAAGTTCATTTTAAGTCAGTAAAGGAAAACTTAAGGCATGGGTTTATTTATGGTCAAACCCAAGCCGAGCTCCCTTCTCATGAAGACATATTCTGTTCTCTGAAAGCTCACAAGCAGGGTGTGCTAAAACCAGAATCTAACCTAGGATTTATCCTTGTAAAAATTTATTTTCATTTTTAAGTGTGATGTGTGTGTGTGTGGGGGGGCTGTTCCATTTACATGCAGGTGCCTTCAGAGGCCAGACAGGAGGGTCTTGTTACATGGAGTTGGAATGACAGTTGTAAGCTGCCAAGCATGAATATTAGGAACTCAGGTCCTCTGCATGAGCACTAAGTGCTCTATCCACTGCACCGTCTCTCCAGCTCCAGGCAGTTTTCATTTTTAACTGAGGAGAAAAACTGAAATGTGCAGACAAAGAGTATAGCATTCAAGTAATTGAGTAACAGGTTGGTGTCTTCTATTGCCTCTGCTTACCCAGGAAGATACACAATCCAGTTGATGCGTCCACACAATGGAAGAGGACCTTCAGGATTAATAAGAAGTAGCTCTATTATGCTAAGCCAAGGACAAGTGTAGAGATGTGTGTGTGTGTGTGTGTGTGTGTGTGTGTGTGTGTGTGTGTTTTCCTATCACAACCAAATTACAAAATAAAATCAATTCTGGTGGTTCAAGATACACTTTGCTCATTGGTCCTTGCATGGATCCCATTTATTTATCTTATTAGCTATTTAATTCTTTATTCTTTTTAAAATGTATGTATTCATAAAAAGCATTCCTGCAAACTAAAACTAGGACCTTGGTAATAACCTCATCTACATACATTGTCCAGTCCTTCTAGCTGCTTCTCCCCTTCCTTCCAGCATGTATGGCGACTGTTATCCTGAATACTAAGCTTTTTATTCCCTTCCTTGCATCTATGATTTTACGGTGTCTGTATCTCTCTGAATTTCTTTTGTTAAAAAGTGTGTGCTTTAAAACCTATAAAATGATATCATAACATAAATACTCCATTAATATCTAATTATTTTAATTTAACATATTATTAAATTATATTGATGAATATTTCTGTTGTTTTTTTAACTCATTTTTACTGAATTTTGTTTTTCTTGTCATGCACATGCCTAGATCATTCTTGCCTTGATAACTTGGGAAATTTATTCAGCTTCCATAGCCACTTATCGTAAGAGGACAGTTTGGAAGCAACGGAAAAACTAGAGTAGCCATGAATCCATACTCCATCTTTTCCAAGTCTAGTCCTGTGTCCTGTTCATTAAAATTGTCCCCTGCATTCTCTTCCTGTAGGCAAAGATTCATTCATCGAGACTAAAAAAGACAAAACACTGTGATTTCTACCACACTGCACAAATATTATCACATGTGAGGGGAAGTTCCTGCAAACTGCTTTCTAAAATACACACACACACACACACACACACACAGAGAGAGAGAGAGAGAGAGAGAGAGAGAGAGAGAGAGACAGAGACAGAGACAGAGACAGAGACAGAGAGACAGAGAGAGACATGCAGAGACAGAGACACACATAGACAGAGAGAGTGAGAGAGAACACAAAAGATGGACAAATAGACACACACACACACACACACACACACACACACACACACACCTCTAGCTGATTCTCCTAAAGTGACAAATTCAACCATGTAGACACATTTCTGTGCTGGCTGCCTCCTCTCTAAGCATGGGTAAAATGACTGGTAGACTTGAATCATCCCTCAACTCTGCCAGCCGACACCGCCCTCTTCTCCAGCAGTTGAGATGATGCTCATTATCCATCCACTGGACAATGGCAGTGATGTAGCTTCTGATTTTAGCAGATGTACTCTGTGCGTGCTGCTTCCCTCAGCTTGCACGTGTAGAGATGGAACTCAGTTTGGCTGAGCTGCAGTTTACACTATGCAGAGTGTTTAAAACAGTTTGCAGACAGAGGATTCAGGGTATATACCATTCATGCTTCTATCTTTTCTTTGGAGGATTCCATATATGAGTACTGTATCCACATACTTTCCCTCTCCTTCTTCTAATTCCTTCAGAGCAGTCCCTCTTCAAATTCATAGCTCCTTATTTTTTAATTATTATTGATATATATATATATATATGAATTTATAACAGCCTTCTGAATTTATTTAGTGTTGCCCAGTGCAAAGAACAGTTGTTACAAAAACTGAATCAGCTAATGAGTTCAATGCTGAGAACAGACCCTGACGTCAACACATCTCATTCAAATGCTGCTCCTGTTTCTTTCTTTTCCTTTCCTTGGAAGTTCTTCTAGAGATGTTTCAGTAAAGGGAGGGGAATGGTTTCAAACACCTAATATTGTGAAGCTTCCTAATGCTACATTGCTAACCATGGCAAGATCCACACAAGTGCAGAGGGAGTATTTGCACACAGATGACTTTGCCGACCAAGTGCACATCCCATCTCCAGAGCCATCTGCAATCACCACAATCTAGAGTAGCAAGACTCCAAGTGTTTTTAAAGACTATAATGTCAAAAGTCCTTTATTTCTCAGAGGTTAAGACTAGGTGCTGGATTTACCAGCCAGCATGTAAGCTAAGATCAGAGATACAGTATCGAAGGATTTTTTGAGCTTTCATCTCAGCCTTGATGTTAGAAAAAAGCATTACTGGAAAGATCATCAGTCATCAAAGTGCTTTCTGCATGAGTGTGAGACTTCCAATCCCAGCACCCATGGGAAAGGTCATGTATGGCAGTGTGCACCTACACCCCCATCTCTGGAGAGAGAGAGATCAGAGGGTCATTGGGACTTGTTGCTATTTTTTGAGGTCCAGGTACAATGAGAGATCCTATCTCAAAAATTAAGGTGGGGAGTGATGGAGGACAACCCTTGAAGTTGACTTCTGGCTTCCATATGCATATACAGATATGGGAACACTCTCTCTCTCTCTCTCTCTCTCTCTCTCTCTCTCTCTCTCAAATTTAATAAGACAGTATTTTCACAGAGATACCCCCTTCACACCCTCAAAACTAGGTTAGATTACAGGCCCAAAATAACAGAAGAGCTGGAGCGTCCATTAGGTCACCGAAAGCAAGCGTCTTCTTTGGAATTTCTGCTTCTTCAGTCCAATAGAAAGAACATCTGTCCAGAGTTTCCTCCATGCAAAGGCCTGTGCTGAGGACATCCTTCTGTAAGCCCCACCAAACCTGAGAAAGCTAGACATGTACAAAGCCTGAAGAGAAGTTCACGTCTCCTGTGGGGAATTCCTCCAGGATTCTGTTTTGATCATGAGCTGTACAGAGCCAGCGAGGACATCAGATGATACACTTAGATCCTGCGTTTGACTTCAGAGTACAGGACTAGGGTGGGGAGCCTCCAGACAGAGCAGAGAGGGTTTCTCGCCAGTTATTAGCTGTGTAGTCCCTGGCTCAATTACTTCACTCTGAGGATTGTCAGACTGAGTACATGAAAACACAGTCCACCCACTGAAGTTTGAGCCTCAGTGTCTTAGTTAGGGTTTACTGCTGTGAACAGATGCCATGACCAAGGCAACTCTTGTAAGGACAACATTTAATTGGGGCCGGCTTACAAGTTCGGAGGTTCAGTCCTTTCTCAACATGGGAGCATGGCAGTGTCTAGACAGGCATGGTGCAGGAGGAGCTGAGAGTTCTACATCTTCATCTGAAGCCTGCTAGGAGAAGACTGGCTCCCAGGCAGCTAGGATGAGTATCTTAAAGCCCATGCCCACAGTGATACACTGACTGCAACAAGGCCACACCTCCTAATGGTGCCATACCTGGGCTGAACATACGCAAACCATCACACTCAGTTTAAAGGGAAATGCTTTTTCAGGGTAGCACATAGACTCAATCTTCATTTCTCTGAATTTGAATTCTGTAAGCCCCGCTAAACCTGAGAAAGCTAGACATGTACAAAGCCTGAAGCGAAGTTCTCATCTCCTGTGGGGAATTCCTACAGGATTCTGTTTTGATCATAAGCTGTACAGAGCCAGTGAGGACATCATTCTGGCTTGTATTTTGTCTGACACTATCATATACACTTCTGCTTCCATTTATCCACCTGTAAACTAAGAGTTAAAAAGCCCACCTTGCCTGTGTAGTTACAGTTGAAGTCAATGGGGTGGGAAGAGGGGTCTGAGCATGTAGCTTTCCTTCCTCCCTGCTTTGTTATTGTTGTAGGTACCTAGCAAATAGCAAAATAGAACTGAAGAACAGAGCCTCTTCTGTACATGGCTTCCTGGATACTTGACTCCTCCATCCACGAAGGACTTGGGGTAGACACTGAGGTGAGTATTTGAAAACTGAAAAGCAAATTTATATTCACTGTGCACCTGGTCTGATATTTTCTCTTCTGTCCTCCTGTTTTGAGAATCATGAGGGTAAGCCTCCGAACGGGACAAGAGCATGTAAAAGACCTGGAGCCAATTCCTTTAGCCCTTCAATCTCTGTAGTGAAAAATCAACTCTGGAGACTAAACACTCAAAAATTAGGAATGGAAGGGGACTTGAGAAGGAGGTCAAGATGAGAAACAAAAACACCCTAAGTCCCATTCCTAAAGAGCTAGCTGATACATCTAATGAGGTAGACGTGGTCCTAGAAGAGGGCATCTGGCAGTGCCTGGCTTACACCATGTCATCTCCACTCTGCTCAGCAAACTCACAAGGCACAAGTTGTGGTTCATGCATATCTTAGGGGTAGAGAGGATGCTCCAAGGAGATCCAGAGACCCTGGGCAGGGATAGCTTCTGACTTTGGTTCCATGCTCAGTTCATGCCGTCAGCAAGCCTTCAAACTTAAGCAAGCACTTACTTATAATACATTTTTGAAAATGAATTTATAATTTTCAAAATGAGTTGCTAAGCAAAATGAAGCTAACTTCCCTTGTTCCATTTGCCATGTGACCCTGCAAAGAGGGGTGTGGATGCCACTGGAAGGTCTGCCTTGTTTGCTCAGAAGTCATCTTCTTACTGGCTACATGTATTAGCTCATGTTTCTCAGATGTTCAAGGTCACATGCTACAGGAAGACAAGAGCCTACTGTAAGAAAATCATGAGTCAGAATTTTAAAGGCATTTTCTTTTATTTATATATGCATCTTGTGCATGCATGTACCTATACATGTGATATGTATGTATGGCTGTGTATGCACGTGTGCATGCACAGAGCCAGGACAGATACAACAAGTGTCCTTCTCTTTCACTCATGAGTGTATACCCTGGAACATGGGAGCTTACGACCAGCCAGGACTTCTAAGTGAAAAAAACAGTGAAGAATTACAGGAAGTCCATAAAATTCATAAAGAGAATAGACTGATTCTTTGGAACTGCATTTGTTCTGAATAGGGGGAAAACAGGACTGGAAGTGAGCTTAGGTTTATAAGTTTCATCCCCTTAAGAACTTCCCGATGTCCTGAACAAGACAAAAGGTATCCTCATCAGGGAATGAGTTCCTCATCACCGGAAGTATGTAAGGAAAGTCTGGGAAGCCACACAAGAGGGCTGCTGCAAAGAGAAAGCCAAACACGAAGGGGAAGCTGGAGTCAGAATAGACCGGAAAAGCTAAAGGCTCCCAACATCCCCAACAGCCTAGCCATGTAAGACTAGGCTTTTGAAGACCCAAACTGGTTTTCTAAAAAACCTCATGGACAGTGCTTTGTTGGCCATATCTCTCACTATCCCTTGTCAGTATGGGGCACCGAAGGACTGATTCATACATTGCCTTGGAATACCCCCTCAGTCTTCGCAGCTGACAAAACTCCACTTATGCTGATTAATGCGGTGATCCTTCCAACTGCCCCACCAGTCAGCTTCCCAGAGGAGGCTCCAAGAGGTGATGAGCGCTGCCCAAAATGACGCAGCTGGTAAATGACATATCCTCCTGGCATCATGCACTGGTATTCTTGCCAGCGTAGTTCGACTGCCTCTACTCTGGGCCAATGACTGGGCTAGCACCCAGGATCCCAAGCCGGTTTCTGACATCTGCGTTCTCCTCTGTGGCTCGTGCGTAAAGAGAACGTTTGCCCGGCTTGCTCCTGCCAGGTACCAGCTCACTGCTCACGTAGAGGAGTCTTTTACGTCCCCGGGAATCCTTCCTAGGGAAATAACACTGGACTCCTGAGAAGCCGCGAATTATTTGACTCTCCAGGCAAGCTAATGAGCTGTTTGAGTCTAAGATTGAGGAAGCCCTGCATCAGCTGGAGAAGACAGCAGAGAGGTGCGGCCCCTCCTTCTTTAGCCTGCCCTCTGCTCTGCTCACTGGTTACCACCTCTCTGGAGTGGCACTTCCACGTGCCCGAGGCCATCTCTCCTTGGGCAGAGAGCCCATCAGATTTTACAAGCCAGGCAGGGTCAGGTCTGGTGAAAACATGAATGGGAATGCCCAAAACAACAAAGGCAGCAGGCGTTTTCCCTCAGAAGTTGGGGTGAGCCAAGCCACATGCTGCCAGTTATCGTGCATCTAGAGCGTGACCTCTGCAGAACCCCAATATGAACACCAACTGAGGACAAACCTGCTGGGATTAACCAAGTCTTCCCAAAACTGTCCCGACCTTGCAGAATAATTCCGATGCCCTTCAAATCACTTTGGATTGCTAAAAGGGAAGCAAGCTAGCAAAATCAGAAATCTGTAGAGAGCGGGGTGGGGGAAACGATTTCAGAAGAATGCCACATAGTAGCTGTTTTAGGCTTCATGGACATAATAATTTTGTAGTGTGAAAACCCCATAAGAGATGCAAAAATGGATGAGTATGCCTGGTCAAAAAAAAAAACCAATTTGCATTAATGCACACAAACTGGAATTTCGTGTAATTTCCGTACATCGTAAAATGTGTTCTTCTTTGATTCTTTTGACAGCCATTCAAAGTTGTAAAAACGACACTTTTAGCTCATAGCCGTAAGAGAACAGATGGGTTGAGTTCTACTTGGAGGCTTTGGTTTTCCTGTTTCTTTTTTGAGGCAATGCTTCTCAACTATATATGGCAAGCAAGCCATTTTTAAAGATTTTCGAGCTTTCTTGGTCCATTTGTGTGTGTGTGTGTGTGTGTGTGTGTGTGTGTGTGCACATATATATATATATATATATATATATATATATATATATATATATATATATATATATATTCAGCCAAAAGGAAAGAAGGATCAGGGTAATGGCGCAGCCTATAGCCCCAGCTTTGTGGAGGGGGTGGGGTCCTGGCCAGCCTGGGCTACATGGTGAAGACCAGTTTCAAACAAATAAACAGTCTTGGTCTTATTGATGGATTCCAGTGTAAATGTATAAGAAGGAGATAAGGAAAAGGAGAGAGAGAAGGAAGTAGAGAAAGGCAGAAGGGAAGAAAAGAAAGCGGAAAGGAAGGGGAAAGAGAAGAGGAAAGAAGAAAAGAGTTGACAGAGAGATTATGAATACAATGGTTAATTTTATCTGTGGGCTTGATGTGGTAGTACCTGGACACAGGCTAAGCTTGCCTTCTGGGTGAGTCTGTGAGGACATGCAGGAGAGAAGAATATCTTTGACTTTTCAGACTCCTTAAAGTGGTTTGTGCTTCTCTGTGTGGGTGGGCACCATCTGATCCACAGAGCACCTAGTGGAACCAAAAGAACAAGAAAGGGAGAAGCCATTCCTTTTGAGAGCTGACTATCCAGCTCCTTCTGCCCTTGAACCAACACTTGCTCTACAGGCTTCTCGGGGTCTCAGGCATTTGTAGATAGCACAGACACTAGTTTTCCTGGATTTGTAGTTTGCACCCAGCAGAGCAGACAGCTTGGCCTTTGTAACCACAGGAACCGTCTTCCTAATTAATCTCATAATAATACACAAATATCTATCATGTTCATATGCAGTTCATATATATATATATATATATATATATGCATGTGTCTATGGCTCTGGTTCTCTGGGTCACTCTAATGAACTGGACACAGACACTTGGTCAGATATGTGCTGTGTAATTTTTTCCTAATGTGCCATTCAACTTTCTATTTTCTAAACAGAAGCTTGTAAAGATTAAAAGCTCTTGATTTTGATGAAGTAAGGTTTTCCAATTTTTATTTTACAGTTTAATATTTTTCTCTGCTCTAAAGGTTCAACCTCATATTTAGATCTATGAGTCAAGTTAATTCCCGTTCCTTCTGTGAATTAAGGGTCACAACCTTTCATATACATTCACTTATCACGTGATCTTCCAACGATGTTCATGCTGATGTGCAGCCAATCACCCCGACTCCACTGAACAGCGTAGATTACTCTCTTCAACGCAATCAGGCCTATATTCTGGAATATCTAGATCACTCCACTGACCCATATGTCTACTCTTAAGTCACTCCTGTAGGTTAATGATTATAGCTATACATTAATTCTTAAAACCGGATGCTTGTCTCTTTCAAAACTTTGGGCCTTTCGTGTTTCAGTAAGTCTGAGAGTTGCACTAAAAACAGACCCTGACATTTTGACTGCAGTCACACTGGGCAGTGAATCAGTAGATCTGACACTAATTCTTCCAGTGAACATGGTATAAACATTTAACTTTAAAAAGAGTCTTCTAAATTTCTCTCCTTGACATAAAGAAATTAAGAGGTGATGATATTAATTATCTCTGTTCAATTAGCACATTTGTACTCTTCTGTTGAATATCACAGCTGTCTGCCTGCTATATGACAAGTCTGAGGTCACCCTGGTCCACATTACACCTTGTATGAGAAAGAAAAGCAGGAGGAAGGAAGGAAGGAAGAGAGGGAAGGAGGGAGGGAGGAAGGAAGGAAGGGAGGAGAGAGACAGAGAGAGAGAGAGAGAGAGAGAGAGAGAGAGAGAGAGAAGGCAGGAAGGCCTACCCCTCTGAAAAAAATCAGAATTAAATCCCACATAGTAATCAAGAAATGTGTTCAATAATTTTATCAGATCACATCTTAATGTTTTCATCACCAGCAGCTTCATTCCTCCTGGACACTCTGGAGACTTATCTAGCTCTTGCCTTTAACAGCTTCTAGGCACCACCTACAGTCTCTGTCTGGTGGTCTTGTCCATCCATTTTCACAATCAACAACCCCAGTCTCGGTTCTTTCTGAGCTGCTATCTCTCTTGTGCTCCCTCTTTGCCCTCTCCTGTTGTAATAGTATTGGACCCTTCTAGATGAGGGGGAATCATCTTTCCTTCTCAAGGCCAGCTTATTGACACTCTTAATTCCATGGGAAACTCCACTCTGCCCAAGCAACCTATGTTCAACCTAAGCTAAGGCTTAGGAGACCGTAAGTCTGCCTGCCATTCATGATCTCTGACATAGAATGAGATTTTAATCTGATAAGCTATATTTCAGACTTCTAATATAACCAGTACATTTCTGTGTTGTTCTAAATCATTACACCATTTGTGCTAATGTGTGTGCAGACATGTGTGTGTGTGTGTGTGTGTGTGTGTGTGTGTGTGTGTGTGTGTGCATTTGTGTGGGAGGGACACGTGAAGGCCAGAAGTTAATGCGATTTTCCACCTCACCTTTTGCGTCAGGTCTCTTAAGGAATCTTCAGTGAGCTCACCAATTTTGCTATAATTGTATTTGAATATCCTACTGACTGCTTAGAAAGGTTTAATGTTACAATAATAATTATACTGTAGATTTTTGTTCCTTTTCAGTTCTTTAATATTTTTCTCATAAATTTCAGTAATTAGAAGGTACTTGCAAAGGCAAAGGCTTCCTGGTAAACTACCCATTCATCACTCTGAAACCTTCTAAATGGCCAACAGTATCTTCTGAGTTCCACAATTAACCTGGATTTTTGTCTTTTCTCCACAATTCTGCTCTGTAACTTCATGTGTGCTATTTTTAAAGTATGATTCTTTTCATCATTTCCTCTTTATCTTTGTTGTGTGTTGTATCTGTGTGCAATCATGTATACAGGTGCTGCCGCCCATATGTGAACATGGAAAGGCCAGAAGTCAACACATTTGGGTGACTTCCTCTATCTCTCTCCACTTTAATTTTTGAGACAGGTCTCTCACTGAACCTGGCACTCACTGACTGGCTAGGCTTCCCAGCCAGTAAATCACCAGAACCCACTCATTCCTGTTTCTCCCAACAGCCAGAGCTGGGATTAAAGGTAGATTTCCGAACACACAGCTATTACATGGGTGCTGCAGTTCTGAACTTGGGTCCTGATGCTTGCACAGAAAGCACTTTACCCACTAGCCACCTCCTAGGCTCCTTTCTTGAAGTGAGAACATTACTGGATCACAACTCTTTATACCATGTCACCGTCTCCTCTTTTTAGGGAAAGTATCAAACCACTTGTATCCAAAGCAATTATTGGTAAGCTGGGCGTAATTCTACCATCTTTGTTTTTGTTTTTAAGGCTCCCATAGAACTTATGTCCCTTCCTTGCTCATTTCCTTTGTTTCGTATTACATTTTACTTCCTCTGTTTGATGACATTTTTAATAGTAGCTATAGTATTCAGAATATAGATCTTTCTCATGATCTATAACAGTCTACAATTGTAAAATTCTGCATTATTTCATGTAAAATGTTACATTGTTTCATGTTCAATGTAATATCATTCCCATGACATATTTATGTTCCATTGGCTTGTGTGTTATGCCTACTGCTAAGGACTGATGCATCTTGGATCCTTATTGACTGCCCAACATCTTCAGCAAGCTCTCTCTACTGTGACTGGCTGGAACCAGACTGTCTCCAAGCTCTGTATGAGCTCTGAGATTACTCAGTTCATGCTCCCAAGTAGCTTCTCATTGCCCAGGATTGTGAAATTTTAGCCTTTGTAAAATTTGCATTCAGCCAAATATTTGAGAAAAATTTTATGTGGTCTGAGAGTTGAAAGGCAATCACTTGATAAAACTACACCTGCAGTGGATTTGGGAATCTTCAGGGATTAAAAACATATCAAATGATAGATTATTAGTTTGGTAACCATTGGTGAAACTTCTTGGGGGGGGAATTTGTACTGAGCCCAGAATCCAAGGTACAATGAATTCTTAGACATATGCTTCTAATTTGGAAGTTGAGTGTTTGCTTCTGAGAAGGATGAGTCTAGAGACTCGAATTGCAACACTCATAAGTGAGTCCCAGTGAGGACGAATGTGTCTATACAGAACCGTAGGATCTGAGGGGAATGAGCAAGTAGAGGAAGAAAAGCTGACTTGAAATGAGTGGGCAGTCAAGCGAAATGCTGTGATTATAGCGCCTGCAAGAGGATTTCACAGATCCTCATGAAACCAAAATGCCTGGACATTTCACTGGGATTCAGAGGGTAGCCAGGCCCAGCTTCACAAATCAGGAAGCTTGAAGAAGGATTTAACGAATTTTTAGGCACATGCAAAGACAAAAGCAGAACCAGCGATATGTCCCAACAAAGTACTTGAGTGCAAGCACAAGGTCATGAATTCGGATTGGCAACATTTTAAAAAAGAGTTGGTGTGTGTTGGGGGAGGGTGCTGGTGTTCACAGTTGATTCCCCAGGGCTTGCCAAACAGCTGGGCTGGCTGCTTTAGAAAGTTCCAGGCCTGTGAGGGTTCCTGGGTGAGGGCACAAGGTGCACAGTGCCTGAGGAATAGAACCTGAGGTTGTCCTCTGACCATCACACACATGTAGCACATGCATGCAAGTGCACAGGCTCTCACACACATGTATAACTACCCACATACACTAATATGCAGGCAAATGCCGTATGTTCACAGAGAAAGGCAAATGCTCTTTCAAATTTAAGAAGCAATGAAAAGAGGCACAGAGGGATGAACATATATGAACTAATCTGTCACATATGTGAGCTATTCCGTCTTTGCACATGGGTGTAAGTATGAGTGGGTAGGAAATGCCACCATGAAATGCCTTGCATTTCAGGCTACATGGCTTGAATGTCACCTTTAAGTGGGAAGATTTTTATGGCAAAAGCATGATTTATCCTCGTGGCTTTTTAAAAACGGTGCTTCTGGCCCTCTGGGAATGAGTAGCAAAAGAAATGCAAGTCATTGGTACTCTTGGAGTTTGAGAACACAGAGCACAGATGAACAGCTTACAGAAGGAGAGGAACCAAAACCAAGAAGAGCCAATGCTTTTGGTGTTGAATGTAAGTAACATACCACCCTTAAAAATGTGTGTGTGTGTGTGTGTGTGTGTGTGTGTGTGTGTGTGTGTGTGTATGTGTGTGTGTGTGTGTGTGTGTGTGTGTGTGTGGGCAGTAGGTGGGGGGTGTGGGGGGTGTGTATTCCGAGTACCACATGTGCAGGAGCCCACAGAAGTCGGAAGAGGGGTGTGGGGCCCTCCTAACTGTGAGTTACAGATCATTGTGAGTTGATATGTTGGTTCTAGGAACTGAACCTGGGTCCTGTGTAAAAGCAGAATGTATGTGTGCTTAACCACTGACCCACCTCTCCAGCCTCTTGTGCAAACCCTTTTAACAAGGGCTGGTCCACCCTGATCTAGCTGGAATCTTAGAGGGTCTTTATTTAGACGTGCTGGTGTGGTTGACTTCTTTGGACTTCAGTGACTTTGTTATATGGATGAAGTATATATGCCCTTACCCCCTGTACTTTCTTTAAAAATACTTTAATAAATTAACCTGAGAAGAACATTAATCGTACATGCATGTAAGTATGATCTTCAACGTCTTCCTATCGGTCACTTCTCCATGAAGCCCAAATGGAAAGTTGGGATGAGCAATGCCTCGCCCTAGAGGTAAGTGCACATGGAATCAGATTACTCACAGTGTTTCAGAACCACTCTGTAGCCCAGTCCAAATGTGCTCAGCCCCACCTCTCCCTATTTTCCGGCTTCAATGCTACTCCACACTACGAGCTGGGCCTTAGCACGGCATATACTGTAAGTGCTCAGCTGTGTGTGTGCTGGTCGGACCTGAACTGGCCCACAGAAGCTCTGGCCTTCCTGGTGGCTGCCTAGAAAGGTGGCCTAGCACAATGCAAAGTGTGAAGAAGTTCATGCTTTGACCGCATTAGAACCAGGAAGCAAACAGTGGAGAGTGGGTTGAATCTCAGGAGTGTACAGGTCATTCTAACACACCCCAAATCCCATGACCGGATAGTTTATCACGAGGTTTTTGTAGTTGTTTGTTTGTTTTTTGAGGCTCCGGGTGGCTCACTCTCAGTTCCCCAACTTTTCTTACTTTTTCTCCATAGGGCTTACACATCCTAATGTAACATCACCGTTTGAACTTTGCCTCAGATTCAACCTTGCCTCTGAAGATCTAGGGTGGCAAAGCACCTCTTCAGGATATATTAGATGTTCCACCTATGCTGCACTCTTTCCTCATTATTAACCATCTCTTTTCTTAGAACTCATGGGTTGTGTGAGGCTCAATGAAGATAAGACATGAAGCTGGGAGGTGGCCTAGTAATAGATGACGTGCTTGGAGTGCATAAGTTTATGGATACCATCCCCCAAACCTAACCACTAACAAGCATCTCTGAGTTAACACATGGAGAAGCATCATGTGACATTCTTATAAACATTCTAGCAAAACAAGTGGCTTTGCTTTTACAGAGCAAAGAGGGCATCTTTGTTCAAAGGGAAGATTGACAACACATCTTATTTTATTTTACTTTATTGACCAGATAGGATATCTTGGGGAAATAACCCATTTATTGTATGTATGTATGTATGTATGTATGTATGTATGTATGTATGTATGTGTGTATGTGTGTGTGTGTATGTATGTTTATATGTACACATCAGGAGCTGTGGAGACCAGAAGAGGGTATCATCCTGTAAGTGGAGTTGCAGGTGCTTGTGAGACGCCATGTGAATGCTGGGAAAGCGACCTAGGCCCGCTGCAAAAGCAGTAAATGATAATTAACTGAAAGGTCCTCTCTCCATCTCTAAGAATCTGGATTCTTGAAGTTTAGATGCTAATGGAATCGTTTAGTTGAAATAAGGGTTGTCAAGAACCTCATAGATTTACACATTTTAGAACATAGTTGGTTTTATAGCATTTGTGTGATTTTATCAATATGTTATTTTAACAGCCTCACAATACTTTGAGGTGGGGTATGAATTCCCTCATTTTTAATCATAGAATTTTTGCAACTTACCTCCAGTGTCAAAGATGATTCTTAGTCCCTTAGAAAAATTACAACCCCTGGCCCTCACACAGACAGACAGACAGACAGACAGACAGATCGGTCTTTTAGTGTTAGTCTATTTCCTGTTTCCACAGTATATGCTACAGCTAAGTTGATTTTACCACCAAGTGAAGTGGCAGTCCTGAAGCAAACCAAGATGCAGGCCATAGCTAAATCCCTGACTTTCCCCATCTATCTCTAGAAACTAGAATCCACAGAGAATTATCTCAAAGGATTTTCCGTAATAGTTTCTCTTTGATCCTAAAGCAACTGCTATCACCTTCAACCACGCACAGGCACTGCAGTCTATAAATGCCGAGGTGAGAAATACTTTAGCAAGGTAGATTATACCACATGGGTTACTCTTTTCTTCATGGCTGCTTTGAGTTTTCTCATGCATGTTGGTCACCTCAGACTCCTAATTGTCATACTAACTCTGGCATTTCTCTTCATCCAATTCTCGCATCCTTGTGAAAAAGCAGGGAAAGGGTAAAGACGAACTTCATTTGGAAGATTATACTGAGAAATTAACAGTCTAACAGAGGGACATTTTCATTAACACAAATGCTTCAAAGGTCACCTGTGTTAGTTGGGGTTAGCCTAGCCAGAATGAGGGACTGAAATGATGTCTACTCCTAGTATATAGTGCAGGTTGCCTAGAATTGGCCATCTATGTTTCCTAAAGATATATTTTTGAAGTAATACAAGAAAATCATAGATGTCTAGAACAGAATGTGCAGGAGAGCAAATATTGGTAACTTAACATGAGGCAAACACTGTACTATGTACTTCTCCTGTCTTCCTGATGTCCCCCTTATACTTTCAAAACAACTGGGACTTCAGAGAAATGCCTTAGCCAAGACCCCACATAGAATTTCCCATGCAATTCTCTCTCTGGCTAATACTTCTGCTTTCTCATGATGACTTTAGATAACAGAATAGTGAGGGTTCAGCAACTCAGGTCATTGTCATTGTAGGTGGCCACCCAATGGGAAGTTTCTGTGTTAAGTGAGAGGACCTTCCCACCGTGACGATATCGTGAGCTCAAAGGTTGCAACCCCTGTTATACCTGCTATAGAGAAAGGAAACTGGCATTTCTGAAGCTCTCTTCTCTGCCAGGCAAGATGTCCCTCTTTCACCATATGTCAGCAGTTTATATCCTCACAATACCTAGCTCTCACCTTGTCTGATCAGCAGTGTGGCCAACCTCATGCATCTCTCTAAACAAGCAGGTCTATATGATTGACCATGGGTATTCTCAGTCTCAGGCAAATATCAGGCAATGAGAATTGCGCATCAAAGTGGGCCTATTGGTCACCAGATTTCCTTCATGGCTGTGTCCCTGGCTCATGTTCAACAAGAGACCATCCCCTTGTATTCCCTTTTCCAAGAAAACATCATCTGATCCCACAAAGCAGGCAGAGGGGAAAGGGAGCAGTGGGGAGAGAGGAAAGCCAAAACAGAAGATTCACTTTTTCCTAGCCTGGGGGATGGAGATGATGAAGCTCTGGTTTTGTTTTGGGTTCTGGGATTAGTATTTGATGTTGTTTGTGTGTCAATTAATGGAGTGCCAAAGCTAGAAGTCATTTTCCCCAACAAGTGATGCTCTGATGAAAATGGACACAAACCTTAGAGTTTTTAAGATCATTCTGTTTTTCCCAGAAGGTTGTTGGGTCTTCAGCCTAGCTCCTCCTCTTCATCTCTTGTCTTTCCAGCCAACAGTGTTGAAGGAGTGGGGGCTGGGCTACAAAAGACTATTGGAGTACAACTGATTCTACCATGGCCTCTGCAGATGCTCGCTGTGGAGCTGCAAGGTTGATATTTATTGGGTTTCAGTCATAGTTTTGGCTTGATGTCTTTGGGGATGAGAATACTTAATCTGTGCTATAATATGATGGAAGAATGTGACATTTTATTAATCCATATTTTTAAAATAGGGATTCATATTTAAGAGATCGAATAGAGTATCAGAAGACACCTGGAGATTTGAGCTTTTGAACAGTGATATGTTTTATGGATAAAGAGTCTTAGCAATGGACTGAAACAGATCTTGCATTGTGAGATGAAGTTGAGACTGTGAAACACAGTATGGAAAGTTATGACAGAAAACAGCAGTGTACTTTGGTTTTAAGTTGTTAAGGGTGTATTAATAATAGTCTTTTTGACTCAACTTCAGAAAAACCTCTCTAGGTGTTCCTATGTCTGGGTTGCCAAAAAGCTTTAAATGAGGAGAGATAACCACCCTACATGTGAGAAACATCATCCTATGGGCTGGTAGGGGTAGAAGGGACCCTGGAATGAGTGAAATGTAGAAAGTAGACTGAGCACCAGTGTTCATTTCTCTTTTCTTCCTGCCATTGGTTGCCTCTGTTGCTACGCCTTCCCAACCTTGAGGGACTATACTCTCTTTTTCCTGAAGTTGTGGTGTCAGGCAGTTTGTCAGAGGAATTAGTATATTACCTAATACAGCATGATCCCCAGAAGGGCTGTGGCTCCACTCGCCTGTCCAACCTCTTGTGGTAAGCAAGGCTTTCTGCATTGGACCGGGTAGACCTACCACAAAGGCTGGTAGAAGTGAATCCCCCTTTGATCTCCTTTCTTCTATGAAAGCTCTCTAAATGCAGACTCCACTAAGAAACACTTGACAGGCAAACAGTAGGTCCAGTGTTTCACTGGCTTCTTCACTGCCTACTGCTGTCCAGTCACCTTGAAGAGCACTTCTACTCATGTTCATCTTCATCTCAGGAAGTCATTTAGTGTATGCCAGGGAAACCCCTTTGCTGGTGAAAGAGGTGAAGTGTCCATGCCGTGTCGGTTCATCCTCTTATTGAGTACTTGCTGTGCACCCGTGTGGTGTTTATTGCTGTCAGCTACACTATCAGATGAGAAAGTGAGATTTGAAGAGATCAACTGACTTCTCCAGGAGGCTATGGTCATCGAGGATGCAGTGGTCACTCCCATATCTTGAGCTAAGTATCCAAGCAGAAGGAACTGCCTGTAGTCCAATACTTCCTATAAGTTCAAAGGACTTCTGCCCTGAAAAGGGAGTAAGCTACTATTTTGACATCAAGCAAAGTGTCTCCTGTTATATCGCTTCTGTACCCGTGGGAGAGACACACCCTGATTCCTCCAAAGAATATCCTCAAAACCACTCTTACTGCTGAATCCTCCAATGCCAGCAGTCTCTTAGCACATTGTGTTTAAACAGCCCCTGACATTAAGGTCAGTAGATGCTGTTGTTTATGACCTACCCACCTAACCTAATGACAGAAGAATCACCACGTGTATTGGTGAATTAAGAAAAGGACTAGAGGATGTTCAGCCTCATTGTAGAAATTAATAGATATAACATTGAACTCTTATCCAATTGGGCAGCATTCTTTATTCTGTAAGTCCCAAGTGGGTTTTTCATGGGGCATAGTGAAGTGGGGTTGTGCTTTACAGAACAGACCTGCTCGGAACTTACTGTGTAGCTTAGCCTGGTCTTGAACTCACAGTCCCCATGCCTCAACCTTTTAAGTACTAGGATTATAGACCTGCATCATCATGCCCAGATAATTTATTTAGTGTAAATCAGAACTCTTGATCAAAGCAAGACCGGAATGTCTCTGTATGGATCATTGACTCAAAATCCAACAGTTAAAGATAAAATGCTCATTAACAGAGACAGCCACCGGCAGTACTCCTGCAAGAATTTTCCAAGGAGGATAGTGTGCTGGACAGTAGATCTCAGGAACAAAAACACTACTCTCAGGGCTGGCCATATCAGGCACGGAGGTAGGGGCATCCACCCACCTTCATGGAGTTACCTTAGCTGGAGAACTTCTGATGGTTAATTTTAATTTTCAATTTGACACTCATCACCTGGGAAAGGAATCTCAGGGAGAAATTTTCTGGATTAGATTGCTCTGTAGCAATCTTTATGGAGGATTATGTTTGTTTGTTTTTTTGTTTGTTTGTTTGTTGAGGGGGAGAACTGTTCAAGATGGGGTCTCACTTTGTAACTCTGGCTGTCCTGAAAGTCACTATGTAGACCAGGTTGGCCTTAAATATCTAGGAAACTGCCGACCTCTGCCTCCCACATGCTGAGATCAAAGGTTCTTATCACTATTCCATGTGGAAGTATCTTTATTACGTTAATTGATGTGGGGAGATTTGCCCAATGTGGGTGGCTCCATTCCCTGACTGGAATCCACCTGTATAAGATGACAGGAAATAGGCTGAGCATGCATATGTCTGGTCTGCTTTTCATTGTGGATCTAATTGCTAACTAGAACTTCAACTTCCTGCTGCTTAGACTTCTCCACACAATGATGGACTATGCTTTGGAATGGTGAGCCAAATCGGCACTCATTCCTCTGAGTTAACTTGTCAGAGTATTTTATCAGGGCAACAGAAAACAAAACTAAGACACAAACTACCTTAAAATCATCCATCCAATCACCTTAGTCCAACATCACAAAGTGTAAATATCTCGTTATTTGAGTCTTACATCCTTCCAAAACAGTAGTCTCTGGTGTGGCTGAAACAACTGTTCCAAGAAGCCCAATAGTGTATATAATTTTGTTGTTCAGTAAACTGAACTAGATGTCCAAGAATCGTCTTTCCTGTACCACTACCACTCCAGAAGAAACTCCAAAGAGAAACTGATAGGGGATGCTGAAGGCCAAGTTGAAGCAGCAATTGTCACATAGAGAAGTCAGTCATGACCAGATATGTAGACATGTGGGCACATAGATGTTCCGCAGACAGTCATAAGTTCTCCTACTCCCTGACTCAGCATCTTTCTCTCAATCTGCATGATGTGGCCCCAGCTCACTGCAGATGTTTGGCTGTAGATTCACAGAGATGCTGTCCACATAGTGACAATGGCCACATTACCTCTACCACATCCACAGCCCATATAGGAAGGGGCAGTCATCAGGAGAACATGGAGAGTTATGACTAGAGACAACGGCAAAATTCCAACATTGCGAGAACAAAAAGCTAGAAGTCATTCTGTACTAATATGCAGTATATGGTAGACATTTCCCCCAATAATATTTGGAGAAAACAGATTTGAAGGATATTACAATGAACTGAGTGTTTATGGCTCCCCACGTTAGTATGCTGAAATCCTAATCCTCAATGTGGTGATATGGAAAGGTGGGACCTTTGAGAACTGATTAGGTCATGAGGGTGGAGCTGCTCAATTACCAGAAGAGTGCCCCAGAGAGATCCCCTGCCCCGTTAGTGTTATGAAAACAGCAAGAAGCTATCGCTAAGACCAGAAAGTAGACTCTCTGAAAATAGCAAGACCAATGATGTCTTCATCCAGGACTTCCCAGACAAAGTATTGGAAATAAGTGTCTGTGGTTTATAAGCCATTCAGTCTGTGTTGTTTTGCCATAGAAACCTGAATGGACACAGACAAGCAATACTCATCTCTGACCTGGAATTTAGAGGGAATTGTGAGCCAAAGGCATTAGCAGGCTGCCAATCATCAAAGGCCAGTAATGGAGTCCCACACTTAGGCAGGAGGCATGCTAGGTAATAAGAACAATGGGGCCCCCTGAATAGGCTCAACTAATTTTGCACAATAGCGAAACAGAAAAACTGGTTGGGGAGAAGGTACAAGAATATAAATTTCATATATATATATGAAAATTTAAAAACACATAAATTAAAAACCTGCACATGACCTGTATGTATCCTAAACACAATCATATAGACTAGGCTTTTTATCAAGCTCTTATTAAATTGAATTTTTAAAAATAGTAGGGGAAATACAACTTTTTAATTACTTGTGTGCCTGCTGTGTATATGAGGAAGCACAGAACAATGGCTCGCTGAACATGATGTTGTGTGGCTGTTTCCTCTGAAGTTAGAACATTCCATCTTAGAGGGAAACATCGTAAAATATGGTGCCTAAATAGAAAGTGAAAGTATCACGTATTTTCAGGGCTCGATGTTTACAAGGAGGTGACACAACAAGATGGTCTAGGGAGAGATGAAACATTCCATCCTTCAGAGAAACTCCCTAAGACCGGAAGTAAAGAACTCAAAAAAGCTTCAGGAAGTCCCTGAAACTAATCATATTCAATGGGTCCCCCCTGTCCCCAAGAAATCACTCTTAGACGAGCAAAGCAGCCTAGAAAAAAGAGAGACCAGGAAAACTGCCTAGAAGAGATACAAACAGACTGAGACACCAAAAAGACGTTCCGCAAACAGTTGAGTTGTCTGTAGGCTGTGCATTTGGTCCCCGTTTTCAGCCCTTGTGAGATGTCCCCTATGCTGATGTGGGCTTTGGTGATGCAGCGTCTGTCTCTCAGTCATTTCTACTTCTTTAAGTAATTCCTCACCCATATTGTTATAAATAACCCCAATAAAACTCATTGGTTCACCAAACCAGACTTTGGTAGTACCTGTACTTTAGTCTTGAGTGGGCTCCCTGTACTGTGCGAGTAGACATGTGTGTGTTTAATTTCTACAGAAAAAATCTGTCATCCCACAGACAACTCTGTTACTTATGAACCAAGTAGGTTCAACTGTTCGTTCTCACTTTTCCATCAGTAAAATGGGTATATTTCTTGTAGTAATTTTTTTTTAAGATTGTGAAACAAAAGCTTTAATAGACTATTTCTTTTAACTAAACTCTTGCATTGGACCTCGACAGACCATAGTCAAAATCACACTGAAGTCGCTTTGCGATAAAGAGCTAAGTCATCAAAAGGGAAGTATGCTGATCATTGTCCAAACAACCAAAAGAAATAGAAGCCAACTTTCCCAAAGCAGCCACTAAACTAGCATGATGATGCAGTCCTCATACCCCAGACCCCACTCCCATTAAATTCTTTATAAAGCAACTTTATGTTCACCAATTAATTTTTCTATTGTTCTGGCTTGCTTGCCTCCTACAGGGAAATGAACACATCTTTGTGTTATGTCTGTTTTCCCCAGCCCTCTTCCCTTAGCTCATCAGAACTCCTTATAGAACAGGGTGTTGCTACTTTCTAGCATCAGAAATAAAGACGATTAAGTTCTTCAAACTGTATTTGTTGCAGTTTTTTCTTTGAACAGAATAAAATGGGCAGTATTTGTCAAGCACATGGGAAAGTTCTTACCAATGGCAACATAGATCTGTCTTATTTGAAACAATGATTTCGTGCTCATTGAATAATATCAGTGCAGCTTTCCTGGTTAAAAAAACCTTTCTGTGACTTCCTATGTCTAATCAGGGTCTTTTCCCTACTCCCACACTATGCACTGGTATAAACAGATTGGCCAGGGACAGCACATAGCCATGTGTCAGTGAGCAGTCCCAGGAGAGCGAATACCTTCCAGAACTGTGCTCTACATCCCAGTGGGGTCCAGTAAGATGGCAAGCGTCACTGTACACTGCTACCACTCCCTAACCATTTCCCACCCTGGTCAACAGACTTTGCTTTCCTGCTATGGAGCAAGGGAGAAAGTTTATCTGGGTTGCATGTTGTGGCTTTTCATCTGGTCACCCCTTTCTTGTTACTTTCTGTCACCATGCTAGCTAGGAGATGGTCTTCCTGAACATTATTAGTCTCAGTTCTGTGTGAGGTCATGCAGGACGATACAGGTGGGCCAAGCAGGAAAGAATATGAACTGCTTTGCCCTGGGCCCCACCCGCCTTGGCAAGGCAACAACCTTGGGCCGGTACATTGTCATGGCATTTGGAAAGAGCAGGGAAGGAAGTGGATGAAGGTCCCATTTTTGTGAGCCTCTTCCTCACCAAAGAGCAAGTAAAGATCCCCACTGTAACTTCATAGATTTGCTAAATTCCCAGTTGTTGTGTATAATTTTAAAATGCACGCTTGCTCCTTCTTGGGAGCGCTCCCTGAGTTCCTGGCTATGGTCCGAGAACAGCCGCAGCCATGTTGCCAGCTGGTGTTTTCACAAGAGTGCTTTGCTAAACTGCCCAACATCCATCCACCTGGAGCTACCACTCACTCACTTTCCACCGACTGACCTCCCTGGCGGCTCCACCAGCTGCCAATGAATGTCCTGTGTACCCTTTCTTCTGAGGGTCACTGTGGATGGAAAACACCAGATAATTTTAATATTTTAAAATCAGTGTGGAATCTATTGTCTTAAACTCATCAGCTACTTATATTAGAATTCTTCCGGTGGCTGCCCAGTTCTAATAGCCCCCAGGCCTTCATGGTGTCCATACTCCTTTCTCCAAAGCCTGGCTGAAAGGCCCCTTGATCTATCTCATCTCCTCTCCTTCCTCCTTGGACCCAGTAAACCACCTCTAGATCTTTGCCCATCGATTAGCTTCTCCCAGCTTTATTGACCCAATCAAATAATTAGGGAACGTCCCCCTATACCCACTGGCCCATGACTAGCTGTGGGGATAGACATCTGCTTTGTGGGAGTTTTTCTTTCTGTAGAGACTTAATCAGTAAGGATCCTACCCTTGAGCAGGTAACAGAACAACCCATCTGCCGTGAGGAGTATGGTTAGTAAAAGGGGATATGTATGAAGGAGTGAGCCAGAGAACCCCATGCTAAGTGCTATAAGGGGTTTCCCAGGAGGGTAGTGAACCAAAGGGGTCAGGGGAGGCTTCTGGGTAGGTGCAGCAGAAGTTTCTGGAAGATTGGTGGACCTATATGGCAGAAGGCAAACATGATGATTTTATCTATATTGTGGTGCCCATTGAAGTCATAGGAACAGATGGCCTAGAGAAGTATAGATGAGAAGGCTGCCCAAGTAAGGCCTTGATTTCTTGGATGGTGCTCTAAAGATATCCATACAGGGCTTTCCAATGGGCCTTAACAAGGGCAGGATCCAAGCTCATAGGGGCTGCCCTGCTTGATGCTTTGTGACCTTTTCTGAGATAGGCTCTGGGCTAAAAGATAGCCTGTTTCCCCAGGATACCCCTCTTACAGGCTGTTTTCCATAAGCAATGACTAGCTCCCACCCACACCCTGCTTGTCAGCCACCCTTTGCTCTGACCCCTCCCCTACTTATTAATAGGCTGCTGGTTTTAGACTCCCCATGGCAAGCACCTTGTGCTTCTCTGTCTCTGGACTCTGAATAAAGCTCAGAGCTGTCCTGGAAGCTTCCAGACAAAGAGTAAAACAGGCATTGTTTCCTTCTTAAGCCTTGTCCACTCCTTCCTTACCTGGTGTGGAGCAGACAATTCCTTGCTGTATCCTTCAGTGCTCAATGGATATCAATAGAGGATAGGGCTCTTGTATCAGAAGAAACCATGATGATGACATAAATTTGCTGGGTGGAGAATTAGTCTCTCCTCTCCATGAAATGAGCTTTTCCCTGGAATGGCTTAGGTGTAGGGCTGTAGCTTAAAGTACAATAATAAACACCTGCTTTTCCAGAGATATAAAATAGCTCTCAGGACAAATCCAGCTCCTTTCTGTGCACACTTCACTCCATAGGGCACCGCCTAAAGGAGATCATGAATCCAGGTGCAGAAATACTATCATAGGAGTTGATGAAGTCTTTTTTTCTTTTTTCTTTTTTTGGTTTTCTTCTCCCTTCCACTCTGATTGAAGCTGAAACATTCCAAAACTCACTTTCCAAAACCTACATTTCTCCAAAGGCAGAAAATAGCTCGCTTTCAAATCCACTGTAAAGATTTCGGTTGAAAAATAATAAAAATAAAATTAAAAAGTAAAATAAAAATAAGAACCAAACGCTGCTGGCATTTAATCTGACTACAAATTGAAAGCTATACTGGTGTTTACATGGCTTGGGGTTTTATTAGGAAAGAGTTGCCTGGCATTAATAATATGATGTTTAGCAGGAATAAAATCCCGGCTCTCCATTTTTCCATACTTTGGGGAAATGAGACCTCTCCCGGCTTTGCACACTCATGGGCTCATTCCAAAGGAGGGTGCTTGATGCAGGACTCAAATGAGAAGTATGGCAGCCATCACTTGGCATCAGGAATAAACATATGTAAAACCTAGCTGGTGTGCCACCAGGCCTCAAACACAGTATCACCGATCCCACTGCACACGTGAGGAAACTGATGCTCACTCAGATGCCTTATGATTCTGCAGACTGGGACCACCCAGGCAGTTAAGGAGGAAAACAAGAATTTGCATCTGAGTTTGCCTTCATCCGTTTCTAGATAACACCGCAAAGAACAATGTTGTTCCAAACGCCCAAAGCCCCAAAGATGAGCAACTCAAGTTCTACTGAGCTGTGAGTGTTGGCTGAACACCCCAGCCCATGATGATTTGAAGCTATGTTCAGACCCTTGTTCTCAGAGTCACCCCACGAAAATTAATATTTCTCAGCTGGAGAAAGTTCTCTCATCCACAGAAATGGGCACTTGCATTTTCCATAAGAGTAGTTTAACAGTGAGGTACAGGCTGAAGAGATAGCTCAGTGGTTAAGAGCACTTGTTGCTCTTCAGAGGATTTAAGTTTGGTTCCTGGCACCCACGCTGGGCAACTCACAACAGCTTATAACTGCAGCTCCAGGAAAGCTGACAGTCTCTTTTCCTCTGTGGGCATTTACACACACATACACACCCCACACACACACACACACACACACACACACACACACAGAGAGAGAGAGAGAGAGAGAGAGAGAGAGAGAGAGAGAGGAGGGGAAAGAGATCTTAAAAATGTGAAGTGGTTAATGTTTGTTAAAATACTTGAGGGATAATTCACTTGGAAATCCCTTTCCTCTTCTCTGAGTCATAATGGAACCTTATAATTCTGTGGCCGTTATAGTAAATATCATAGATCATCCCCCAAGGGCACTATTCCCCTCTGCAAGTTTCTCAGGGACATCTTGAGGGAAGTCAGGAAGGCTGGCTCATGGTGTCAATAGACTCCTATACACCTGTGGAAAAAATGGAGATTTTTAAACTGCTTTTTACTAGAGTTGCCCTGCAGAGGCCCCAAAGTCATGGTGTCTACACGTATAAAAGGAGTGGGTCTGATGAATAGAGAAAAGAAGCCAGGATGATAAATTGGAACCATACTCAAGAAGTTCCCAGAAATAAGAAGTGCTCAAAAATGATGGGGAACCTGCCAATCACAGAGATGAAGAGAAAGGGCGAGATGGGCAAGATCAAACTAAGATTTGTTGTGGACGAGCCTTGGCTTTGTGTGGGGCTTTCCCTGCTCATTTCAGAGGTTTTGGAAAATGGTCTAGGTCTCTGGCCAAAATACTTGACGTTCTCTATAGCCTAGAAAGGGAATTTCCACAATGGAGGACAGAAACCATAGCAATGGTCCTCGCCCTGGTCATGCTGTGTAACCTTATGCACATATTTGAGGAACCCAGCCCTGGAAAGCCATTAACTCTGGACAGGCCAGTCTTGGGCTTGATACATGTGTGAGCAGAAACCATGCACTGAAGACAGAGCCAACAAGGCTTGGGTGCTGGGGTTCTCTAACTGTACATTGTACTCAGGGAGGGTGCGCCCCAACCTCACAGGGCCTGCATTCCCTGGGTAGAAGAAGCAGGCCTATGCCATGCTATGCGATGCCTGCGCTCTCCTATTTCATCATTTCTGGCTCAAAGCAGGCCTGCAATTTTCATTTCTTTATGGGCTTAAGTAATCTATTGCAAATGGCTCCAGCAGGCTGTAAGGCATCCTTGTTGAGGAAACAGTTCTTTCTCTTCCGAAGCTTTCTGGTTGACGGCTTGTGGAGCTGAGGCTGGGTAACTGTTTTACATTAGCTGTAATGGTGTTTACATTGGATGGACCGATGTTTAAATCGCTGAACATATCTGTTATTAGTAGGGAGGCAGTGGCATTGTTTAGCCCAAGTATCTGTGTGGGTGGAGGGCGCTCCTATTAGCATTGATAATATTTTACAAGGGACCTTGCAGGGACGTTTATAATAAAGCGGTGCTGTTTATCTCATCAGGATTATCGTTGGAGTAACTTTAATTGTATTCATATTAAACATATCAGTGTTAGAACTGATGTAATATGTTTAGCATTAATATGAAGGTTGCTAAGTTGGGGGCTTTTGAGGTAGAATTAAAGTGCCGGGAAGACAATAGAACATATGGAAAGCATTTGGGGGGGGGGGTTCTGTTCTTGTCTAACAAGAAGGATTAGTGCTCTAGCTGAGGTACACTCTAAGATGAACAGTGGGCTGTAGTGCTACCATCTGCTCGGCTTACTACGCGATTCTCTTGGCCGGCTCGGGTGCTCTCGCGATTGCTCTCCGTTCCCCGTGTTCTCACATGCTCCACCAAAGCCCAAATGTCAGGGATACTTCAGATGCTTTGCAGCTGGCTGTCGCACCCAGAGACGTTTCAAAATGGATTTTGTAATGGCTTATAAAAGTCCCACATTGTGCACGAGCGGTTATTGAGTGTGATATAGTGTGCACAAGAATGTTCCAAATTCCCTCCGCGCCGTATCCATCAATCTGGCTCTATTAGGGTTGGCAGGATAATGGCTGGAGTGAGGCTCTGGACTTTATCTGCAGCTGAAAGAAGCATCCTAATTATCTACTCATCAGAGCAGCCCCACTCCTGGCTCGTGGAGATCTCTGCCAGTTCAGCCCCAGAAATTCCAAATCCTCCCAGTCACCCGCCAGGCGCACGGAGGCAGGATGCAAGACTGTGTCCAGCCCAGCTGGGGAACATAGTCCCAGTAAATCCTGGAACTCAATCTGACTGCCCAGCTGGAAACACTGTTCCAGTTTTAACCCGTGGAGGCTCAGTTTCCTGATGCTTTCCTCCCACTGGGGTCAGTTCCCGCTGGGGCCAGAAGGCTCCCTGAGGATACATTGCAGAGATCGGGATCCTGCTCCACCTCTCAGAAGCCCCTGTTTTCTGCAATGTGGGAGTAATACCTGTGTCTCCCTAATGTTACTGATGAGTCTGACGGCACTTTGAATGACATCTGCACCACGCTGTACCATCATGTTAGTGAACAATTTAAAACTCCAGGGCAGCGTCAAGGTTCTGGGGGAAATGCATGTCTTGCCTGATGGAGATACATATGCTCTTTCAGAGCCTTCAAAGAATATTTATGAAGACATATTCTTTGCAAAAGCACTTCTTGTTAATATTGCAAGCTTATGCACAACCGTAAGCTTGTATTAATATCGTAAGTGTATTATTTCTGTGATATAAAAGAGGAAGCAAGGGTCAGAAGAGATGAGGTGATTTTCCTGTTAGGTCCTGGGTAATTCCCTGAGCTGTGATCGCTGCTACTTAGGCTGAGAGAGGTGAGGGTCTTGCAGCAACTACTTTTCCTGTTTCCATAGAACCCAATACAAGAAAACCACTTAAGGAAAGGCTTATTTTGCCTCAAGGTTTCAGAGAATCCTGTTCATCATGGTCTGGAAAGGATGCTGGAAGGGATGTGATGAAACTGTGCCTATTGTATCCCCAGTCAGGAAGCAGAGAGAGAGCACCATGCCTAGCTGCTGTTTGCCTTTTCCTTTGTTCAGGCTGGGACGCTTGTCTCTGAGACTCTTCCCACATTTAGGGTAGGCCTTTCCACACCTATGCATCTCTGGAAATGCTCTCAAAGAAACACTCAGAAATGTATTTTCTAAAGGTTGGAGAGATCGCTCAATGGTTGAGAGTACCTGCTGCTCTTCCAGAAGGCCTGAGGACAGTTTGCAACTTGGCAGCTTGCGACCAGCAATAACTCCAAGTCCAGGGAATCCAGTGCTCTCTTTTGGCTTCTGACAGCACCAGGCATGAACAGTGATGTCCATACATATGTACAGGAAAACATCAATATTACATACAATAGAGATAAACGAATATCTCCCAGGTGATTTCAAACCCAGTCAATGACATTTAAACATCACACATCCCTATCCTGCTGTGGTTTACAAGTGACTGGGTCTATACAAATTGTTAAGCTGGTATGGGTTTTTGTACTCCTAAGTCACCAGATGGCTTTCCTTCCAGAAAGTGCTTAGGAGGTGTGCAAACGTGTGAAAGACATGAGGTTAAGCATGAATAACCGTAACATGGGGTGCAGAGGACTTAGGGGCCCTGGATGCAGTGTGCTGGGACTGAGAGTCGGACGTCTCAAAGGTCAGTTGGAAGACCGGAAAAGTCTTGCAGAGCGGGTGAATGTGAACTGTACTTGGGAAGGCAACCGGATTTTGTACATACAGAGGCAGACACACATGCTTTAGACAGGAGCAGCAGGGTTAGCAATGGTACAGCTCTTGTTTAGAAAGGTAGAGGAACATGACAGAAAGGTAGGTTCTTTTTAGAAGACTTCAGTGATGAATATAGAAAGGAAGAGAGCGACATATCCCTCTAGAGCTGATGGATGTCAGATTAATGCAAGCTGAGGCCGGGCTTTAATGGTTAAGAAATGGGGAGCCCAAGGAACAGCTAGTAGGTTAAATGTGGTTAAATGTCTGCTATGTAAGCCTGAGAGCCTTAGTTCAGAGCCCAACTCCCGTAGGAAGCTAGATGCAATAGCATGCTGTAACCCAGCCCTAAGCAGGAGGAGTAGAAGAGGTAGAACGAGATGAGTGGACTATCTGGGTTTGCTGGCCAGCCAATCTAGCGAAAAAAGCAAGTCTCAGATTCAATGGGAGAGCCCATCTCAAAAATATAAATTGGCAAGTTATCCTCTGCTCTTTACATGAACACTGTGATGCACATGCTGTCATGCACCCCCCACACACACACACATACTTAGACCCACAAAATCAATACATGAAATGGTAATTCAATGTTTAAAAAGTAAGGAGGAGAGTGATTAAAAAAAACCCACCAAATACATCAACATCTGGTCTCCACATGCACACCAGGATGTACTGTGTGTGAGTGCACGCACACATACACAGAGAAAGATAAAGCACATGAACTGTATGATCAGAGCTACATTTTCAGAAGATTAAATGACACTTCGAAGGAAGTAGATGTGGGGAGGGGTTGAACAGTGGCATAGTAACTCATGCCAACCGTGAGAATCTCAAGACTGATGAGACTGATGTGGCTGAAGAGGGGTCGAGCATATGCATCAGAAAAGTGAGAAACTAGAGCTGCGACCCCATTGGCATGTTTCCACTGTCAGTCCTTTGGAATCTTGGAGGGGCGCTGGCAGTAGCCCAGAGAGACTAAGGGAGCAACCTGCAAGATCTGGCCTGGCTATGTTACCAAGCTGATCAGTAGGTGGTGTCTTCATGGGTCCTGTTGGATATATGTTTGGGAGCACGTCTTAGTCATTGGGTCTTCCAGAGCAAAGCACCACAGGTGGATGCCAGAAGCAAAGAATTGATTTTCTCACAATTCTTGAAGTTAGAAAGTATAGTCATGGTTAGTTTCCCTGAAGGTAGCTCTCCACGGTTTGCAGATGGTCACGAGTAGAGTCTTGAGTGTTTGTGTGCCCTTTAATTCATATATTGAAGACCTTGCTCCCAAAGAGATGATATGAGGACATGCAGACTCTGAGAAGTAATGTGGTTGTGAGGGTGGATCCTTCACAAATGGATGGGTGCCTTTGTGAAAACACATCCCCTTACCCGCTTCTAGCTTGTGAAGACAGGCTGAAAGGTGCTAGGAACCAAACCTCTGTCTCTCACCAGACACTGCATCCGCTAGTGTCTGTCATAGATTTAAAGGCCCTAGAA
The DNA here is from genome assembly GCF_011064425.1 of Rattus rattus. Taxonomy (NCBI): domain Eukaryota; kingdom Metazoa; phylum Chordata; class Mammalia; order Rodentia; family Muridae; genus Rattus; species Rattus rattus. Next base: position 95,697,180 of record NC_046154.1, read on the forward strand.
CTAGGTGACAGAAGTTTCCCTTGTTCCTAAACTATGATATTTTGTCCAAGGAGCCAAAACAGACTTGAGAAAGACACTTTCTCCCCATACCTTCATGTGGTCTTTCTTCTGGACTTGTCTGCGTCTGGATTTCTCTCCTCCTAAGGATGACTTAAATAACTCCTTTTCTCCAAGCCCACATGCTATGGAGCAGGTGTTTAGGACTTCAACATCTGTATTTGGGAGAGGGATCAGTTTACTATACCACTTTACTCCTAAATGGTTGGCTTGATGTAAATCCATCCGTAGTCAGAGTAAAATGAGGCAATTTCCAAAGCATGCCTCAATGTCCTAAATAAGGCCTCAGATTCGAGATGATGAGTCAGTGGAAGACAGAGGATGGGTTCTTGAATGAGTATAATTAGAGTTTTATTGATATCAAATAGGCTTAGAAGGGGCCAGTGAGACAATCTGGCAGGCAAAAGTGCCTACATATCTCAAAAACAAGCAGGGAAACTTGAGCTCAATCCCCAGTGGCTGCCCAATGAACAAGAACTAAGGAAGTGAGATGCGGTGGTAGGTATCTGTAATTCTGCAAGAGACGGCAGCAGTGATGTGAGAATTGCCTGAATGCTCCAGGGACCTGCTCACCTGGAGAATGCAGCATGGTAGGAACAAGACACATTGCCTCAGAAATGAGGTGGGAGGAGAGAGCAAACATCTGAAAATTATTTTCTGACTTCCACATTCATGGCTACACATGCACATGTCCGCAAGCACACACATGTGTGGATACACATACACACACATACCACATGTATACACACATGTAATTATAGTAAATAACATTAAAAATAAATGAGTGGTCTAATCATACTCTCACATCACCTGGTAGCTGCTGAATGGGGAAACTGTTATCTGAATCAGGAGAACATCAGTGCAAAAGGTACTGTGTAACAGATATATGGAATTTAACTTTGATCTTAAGAGAGGAAAAGAGGTCTTCCTGAGTATGCTGGACTAGCCTCCCAGACACAGTTTTGTAAAATTACAAGAGGCAGAGGACACTCCCTGAAGCCTTGCAACTAGGTCAACTTCGTACTGTCAGATCTCGAGAGGGGTGGGAATGGCAGCCAAGGCAGAAGCCTGTGAAGGTTGAAGCTATAGCTGGCTCCTCGCAGGAGTGAGTCGTGTTCTGTGTAGGGTAGAAGCTGCTGCCTCCTCCCTCTGACTCTGGTTAGTACTGATTCTAAAAACCAGTTACGTGTTACATACAGAGGTATCATGGAAAGACAGCACACCAAATGTGGCGACTCTCATGCTTTGGATCTACAACTAACAAGCAGTATTACAGCCTTATACAGCATGACATCATGGCCATGAAATATCCCTGCTGACACTTATTATTCTGGAATAACTGTTAATGGCTAACAGTGTTGCTGTCAAATATGTCCTCAGATGTGTATGAGCTTAAGCTCAACCTAATTAAGACATCATACAGGTGCTGCTCTGTGGCCCATACACTGATCCCTGCATTTTCCTTAATCATCAACAAATCCTTTCTACAACACATGTCCTAAGAACCAGGTTGTCTGTGTGACCTTTTCTGTTTCCCAGTTGATAGCCAAGGACAGGCTCAGATTGGGTATGCTGGAAATATTTACTGAGTGGGACAAAAATCTATTCAACCAAACAATGCAGCTCCCCTATTATGGATGTCGCTTTCTCTTTGTCGCCCTCTCTAAGGTCAGTGATTCCTAGGAGGAACTGACTGTCCTCAGAAGTCCCATGCTGAGTGTGTATCATAGACAAAGGCAGGAGGGTAAGCATCAAGACTCTGTCATCACCACATCTACAAACTAAGGCAAGGTCTCCTCTTTCCTATTGTGCTTCTCAGACCATGGGAGAACTCTGAAGCTTCCTGTACAAGACAAGGAAGTACTGTGTTCTTGCATCTGCTTCAGTGTGCCTAGAAGCCAATGCCAAGTTCCTGGTTGGTTAGAACACTCTGCTAAGTCTGACGGTTGAGGATCTCACCATTGTTTTCCTCATATGTTCTACTCGTGTTTTCCATCTCCTGGTACTGTATTAGTGACCTTTCCCATTGCTATGACAAAATATTTGACAAGAGCAAAATAAAGAAGAATGCTGACTCATAGATTGAGAGCATAGTCCATTATGGCCAGGGAGTCCTGGGAGCAGGAGTGTGAGGTGACTGGGTACATGGTTTCTACAGTTAATAAGAAGCGGAGATGGATGAATGTTGGTGCTCAGCTAGCTTTCTCCTTTCCCTTTTTAATTTAGTCTGAGACCTCAGCCCATGGAGTGGCACCATTCACACTGAGGGTGGGTCTTTCCCACTCTAGTTATTCTCTAGAACTCCCTCAAAGACCAGAGATTTGGCTCCTAGGCGTTTCTTCATCTAGTCAACTTGACAATGGAAATTAACCATCACCAATCTAACCCTTGCCAACTTGTCACCTAGACACATCCTATTTGTATCAGCTTCTTTTCAATCATCTGTGCCTCAGCCTTACTGCATCTGACTGCTAAACACAGACAACTGCATCACCTTTCTGAGTCAGTTTCTTACAAGTTCCACTGGTATAGGTGGTCTGAGAACACCCTTTGAGAATCACTACCCTTGATCCTACTTAGAAAAGAGCCCTGCTCCTAGAAGCTCAAAGTAGCCATCTTCTTTTGGGACCCTCATTGTAATCAGCTGGTCCTTTGGGGATTCATCAGCAAAGGAATGCATCAGAGACATCGTTCTCATGATTCCCAAGCACAATCAAGACTTCTTCAAAGTTTATTTCCCCCAAACCTGACTTCCACTATCCCTTCTGCCAATCATAGCTGTCCTGGTCTGAGCTATGAGCACCGTTTGCTTCCTCACGTTCTCAGAATGTATTTTTCCACCACCACATTGAATTCATCTTTATGAGGTGGGAGGTTGAGAGCTGGCAGGATCCTAATTTGTGACACCTCCCAATAGTATCCTTTAAACACTTGCTCAATATTTATTTAGGGAGGTGATGTGGATGAAAATGATTTTCTCTTCATATAAGTTTTATCCAGGCAGGTTCTTAGAATTCAATCCCATGACCAATGACTATCCAATGCTCATAAAATAATGATAAAAGGGGGAAAACAGATATTTCCTATTTTCTATGGTTCTTGAATTTAGTATTCAGTTGAGTTTTATGAACTTTATTTCTGAAGCCAATAAACTGCTAAAGGGGATTACTAAGAATTTTTAATTTAGATAAGAAAATGAATCATCAAAGTAAAGAATGCTACATCCACACAATCAGTTCCAGCAGCTCAGCTGACCAATCTTGTTTGAGAACATCCCTCCAAACTAGGCAACCAGGCAATTGTTGGCAAGGCTTTCTTTATTTTTTTTCTTTAAACTACTTCCATCCAAAGGCATTTTGTACTTGGGTGAGAGGTCCAGTCTACATTTTTGCAAACTGTGTAGTGTGTGATAGGAGGATTTCTATGTAAGACTGCTCCATATTTCTAACTCTTAGAAGCTTTGCCCATGGAATTGTGCCCTGGGAGGTGGCCCAGGTGCCCTTCTTTCCCATGCCCTTTGCTGTCCATGTTATTCTTCTCATCACAAGCATTTCTGGAGGTGGACACTATAAACATTTCCTCTCATCAGAAGAGTTGGCACCTTAAAAAAAAAATCAAGGAAGAGATCTTGAGGCAGAAGAAATGACCGACCAATGACAGATTCATTGGAAAGCCCAAGGCAGACAAGATGGTGGAAGAAAGAGAGAGGACATACCCATTGTTTAGGAGAATGGCAGCCACATGAGAAAGTAAAGATGAATCCGGAAATCTCTTTAGAAGAAGAGGGTGATAAAAGGAAGCTGGAAAGAAGGCAGGACTGGGAGGATTTTGTTTATTTGCTTTAGGGGTTTTTTTATGTTATTGTCTAAACTTTATTTTTATTTTATTGTCTTGGTTCCTATTTATCAAGTCTCACATAGGATCTCAATTTAGAAAAGAGATATATCATATATATATATATATATATGAATGAATGATTTATAGGCTGCAGTCCAGCTAATCCAACAATAACTATGAATGAAAAGTTCTAGAATCTAGTAGTTCAGTCTCACAAGCCTGGATGATGTCTCAACTGATCCTCTGTATATATTGAAATCCCAAAGAAGTGGACTCCAATGCCAGTGAAGGAATCGACATGCTAGCAAAGTGAGAGCAAGTAGGCAAAGAACACATGCTTCCTTCTTCTATGTCCTTATATAGACTTCCAGCAGAAGGCGTGGCCCAGATTAAAGGTGTATCTTCCCACTTCAAGATCAGGATCAAAGATGAATGTCTTCCTGCCACAAAGGTCCACACTAGAAGTAGAGTCATCCACTTCAAACCAAGCCAAAAAAAATCTCTGACAGGTATGCCCTCCACCTGTGGATTATAGTTTATTCCAGATGTAGTTAAGTTGACAACCAATAATAGCCATCACAAGTCCACCCCTAATCATCTTGATACACAATCATATTTCCTCTTGTCATAATTAATTTCCAAATTAAAAATATGACCAGGTAATAATAATAACAACACATAAGCATAATATAACTATCTCACATACAATCGCAAATGCATTATCTGTTTAACCAGATCATAATCACATCTAACAGTATAAAACTATCCCTAGTATAACTGAATGCATTATAAATTTAGAATAGGTAGCAATGTCATTTGGGGGACATTCTTTTAGTATCTCAAACTTAAATATGATAACCACTGATAACATGTGATAAAGAAACTGAAAGAAAACACAATATCTGTACAAACATAGTCATAGTAGATACAGCAGAAGCACTATGTTAACAATAATCCTCATTTCTGCAACTGGCCACATGGCCTAAAGCTTGTATTTATAACTACCTTCCTCTACCCCCCATTCTGTATTCCCCCACTCTCATCAAGCACCTCAGCAGGTCTTGGCTCTTTTCCTGGAGAGTGATCCATACCTTCATTTTTTTTTTTTTTTTTTTATTAACTTGAGTATTTTTTTATACATTCCTTTCCGGTTTCGGGCAAACATACCCTTCCCCTCCCTTCCTTATGGGTGTTCCCCCTCCCAACCCTCCCCATTGCCGCCTCCCCCAACAGTCTAGTTCACTGGGGGTTCAGTCTTAGCAGGACCCAGGGCTTCCCCTTCCACTGGTGCTCTTACTAGGATATTCATTGCTACCTATGAGGTCAGAGTCCAGGGTCAGTCCATGTATAGTCTTTACATACCTTCATTCTTGATGGGTCTATCTGTGCTCTTTGTCATCCTGCCTGGATTAGGCTGCAGTGGTTTCCCATTGACTAGAATCACAGGACATGATTGCACCAAGAGATGCCTTATAGCATTTCCTACACTGGAGACATAATTTTTCTTACCTCCATTGTGGAGAAGCAATCCAATATTTCCTTGGTAACCTGGGTCACTCACCCCTCCAAACACTGTCAAAGGCAGCCTATTTCATTTCTTCTCCAGAAATAAAATGCCAAATGATAAACTATTCATTTCTATGCTGGTTTTAAGTAAATAGCTTGCCATAAATACAATAAACTGTGCAGATGAAAGTGGGCCAGAAGCAGAAGTGGACAGACTCCTAAGTTCTTATGGAACTATACTTCCCAACTCTAAGAGATACATTGGTTATTCAGAGGTTGCCTGTATCCCATAATTCCAGATGCTAAAATACAAAATATTGTTTTATTTTTCTTTTGAAAACTGACCAGATGTTTTCAAATATCCAGATGTTCTCCCTGATATAACCCAAACAACTCCATGTCTTGCCTGTGTTTTATTAAGATATATGATATCAGGAAAACAGATCTCAAACTTACTTGTAAATTCCATAAATATGGAGACAAGGGGATTTAACCAACTGATACTTATACTGCCTAGTTTTATGTCAAGTTGACACAACCTAGAGTCATCTGGGAGAAAGGAGCCTCAAGTGAGAAAATGTCTCCATAAAATTGGGCTATATCCAAGCCTCTAGAGCATTTTTTTAATTAGTGATTGATGGGGGAGGGGTCAGCCCATTATGGGTGGTGCCATCCCTAGGTTGTGTCCCTGATCTCTATAAGAAAGCAGGCTGTGCGAGCCATGAGGAATAAGCCACTAAGCAGCATTTCTCCATCATCTCCTGGCTCCAGGTCCCTGTCTTGCTGGAGTTCCTATCCTGACCTTCTTTGATGATGAACTGTGATGTGGAAGTGCAAATCAAAACAAACAAAAACAAACAAACAAACAAAAAAAAAACCCTTTTCCTCCCCAAGTTTCCTTGCTCATAATATTTTACCACAGCAAGAGTAACCCTAACTAAAACAAACCTAATGCATGACTGAAAGACAAAAGGAAGAAAAGAATCCAGAAGATATACTTAAGATGTGCGACGTTATCAAAAAATATTCAGCCTCTCCAGAAACATCCTCAGTCAGCATGCTTTCAATGGTCATTCAATAGTGTCCTAAAGGGGCAGTCCTACCCAAGTGTCCCCACCCTTCTGGACCACGGTGGATAATCGGCAGCCTTTTTAAAGCATGCCAATCACTTAAAATCTCCAAGCCAAAACATTAATCTGCTTTCCATTCACATAACAAATGTTCAATATAAATCAACATACAAAAAAAAAGGCTTGTTTTTGATTCACAGATTTGAAGGTTTTAGTTAATGGCCAATTGACTCCATTGCTTTTGGCTTAAAGTCCAATGAATTATAGCAGGTACATGAAATAAAGGAGACTCAATCATGCCATGAGCAGATGTGAAAGAGAAAGAGTAAAAGACCACAATCACCTTCACGAGAAAGACCCCCATAATCTAAAAACCTCCCAGTTGGCTCCAAGTCACTGTGGTTTCATATCACCTCCCAAGGATCAAAGCCTGGGCTTTGAGGAAGACAGTGAGATGACTCAGAAGGTAAATGCACTTGACAGACAAGCCTGAAAGACCTGTGGACAATCACTATGAGGAGAAAACCAAATCCAGAAAATGGTCTTCTGGCTGACACAAAAATACACACACACACACACACACACACACACACACACACACACGCACACACACACACACATATATCCATTAATAATTTGCAACAGTGCTTTCTGTACTTGTTTTATTACCTCCCACAAGAAGGAAACACTAGAAGGATGTTCTGGTTAGATTTTGTTGTTAACTTGACACAACCCGCATGTCTCTAGGAAGTGGAACCTCAACTGAAACATTGCCTTTATCAGGTAAACTATGGCCAGACTTTGAGGAAGCACCTTGACTGATGATTGATATGGGAGGCCCCATTCCACTATGGGTAGCCCCATCCCTAGGCAGGTGGATATGGGCTGTATGGGAAAACTAGCTGAGCATGAACCAGGGAGAAGGCCAGTATAGTATCACCCTTCTACAGTTTCTGCTTCCATTCCTGCTGGGGTTCCCAAGTTGAAACGAACTGTTTGCTCCCCCAAGTTAAATAGTTGAATTTGGCTAGCATGTTTTATGACTGCAACAGCAAAATAGCTAACACAATAGGCAAAATCTAATACATACACACACACACACACACACACACACACACACACACACATATATATATTCCCTAAAGAAGACATGAAGATGAAGCCATCAGAAATGGATTGGTGTTTTTATAAGTTTCATCTATACTAATTTGCAGACACCATGATTAAAACCACTAGGGGAGAAAAGGATTTTTTGGCATACAGGTTTAAGTCCACCATGGAGGAAAGTCAAGGCAAGAACTCGAGCAGCAACCTGGAGGCAGGAACTCAAGCAGCAGAGGCCATGGAGGAATGCTGTTCACTGGTTTACTCCTCTGTCCTACTCAGTTTACTCCATTATACAACCAATGGCCATCTCCCCATGCCCATAGTGGGATGAGCCCTCCCTTATCAATGAAGAAAATGCCTCAAGGCCAATCTGATAGAGGCAATTCTTGAGCTAAGACTTCCTTTCCCAAGATGAGTTCAATTGGTTGACTTAAAAACCCTCAATAACAAAATGAACATCAAGAACTAGTACATGCAGGAATGCCGCACTGGTGGGTGCTAAGGCTTTTAGATGATGAATGCAAGTACCTGTGAGTTACATATGCATCTAAAGTACTCATTACCCACACCCCTCATTATCAACAAACTCACTGACATCTCTAAAGCAGCAGCAGTGTCAACAGTTGAGGTAATAAGTTCCAGAGCCTAGGAGGACACTTCACTGATGGCAAACCAGCAGCAACCCTACCTAAAGGAGCCAGTCTTTTGCCTCAACCAATAAGAAACTTGTTCTCTATAGAGCTCTCAAGCCACACCTTCAGGAACCAGAGTGCCAGCATTGCCAAGTGAGAAAATGACTGATTTCTAGACTGAGGACTATTTTACAAGTACTTTCTTTTTCTTGCACAGATTAATTTCTTTTCTTTTCAAACACGTGCTGAATGTTGATAATTTCATTGCATTGTCTCCTTTCTCCAAAGAGTCTAGTCTTTGATCATGTTAATGAAGGCTATTAATTTATGATGATGAAAAGTCTCCTTTCAGATGTTCACACATCTTTCCCTAGTTCTCTGTGTAGAATAGAACAGCACCACACTTTCCTGGGGGAATTGTTTCTGTCCAGCTACAGTGGAGACATTTTGGTAGGATACTGTCTCCCATTTTGCTCTTGAGAATGACACTCCCAGTGGGCTCTCCTTAGAGCAAGACTAGCATCTTCCCAAAGAGTCTTAGTCTCCCACTTGCCAAGTGAAGGATGGGACAATGAGGGAAGGGACATTATTCAGGCAAATTGCTTCAATACCAGCAGTGCCCTTCCCAGCCTGGTATGTGAGGCTTCTCAGATAATATTCCAGGAATGAAAAGAAAGCTTTATTCAGCTGAAACACAACATTTCCAGAAATGATTGTAGGAAGCAGGTAGGCCTTCTAGATTAAAGTAGGAGTAGAAGTCATCCTGGGAAGATGAGTCACTAGGGAATTGAACTTGGGATTCTTCCCCCATGTTCTGGCTCTCATTAGGATCCTTCCTTGAGCCTTATAAAGGGTGAGTCTCTCCCTGAGAGTCAAGTGTCTCCAGCTGTCTGGAAAACACTGCTTGATCAAGGAACCAGGGAGCACTTGACATCTAATGGGTACCACTTTAAGGCAAGTCCACTCCAAAGTTCTGTGGGTCCTTTAAGCTTTTAAGTCTGCTGGGCGGAGGGGTCTTTCCAACCTCTCTCCTTTTATCTATTCTCTGTCTCCCCTTTCTCCTTTGCTTCCTTGACCATGCAATGGCGGGTTATACCAAACCCACAAATTCCAAGCTATATGTAGCACTGAGTGGCTGTTTGTCCCTAAAATACCACGTCGCTGACTACAGCAAACACTAATTACAAGCTTTATCTAATCACTGTTGTGTGACCGGTCATTTTTGGTTTCCAAAAATGACAATGAGTGGCATGCTTCTGCAGCTGGTGGGGTTTCAGATCTCAAGTGCACACAGATGTGCATGGAATTGAGCACCCCAAGTGACCAACTCAGAAAGGGAAATGGGACAGAGAAGAGAGGAAGCACAGAGAGACAGGTTTTGCTGCTTAGGACCTCACAAGCAAATAGTTTAGGGTCATCAGAATATACTGCCACCCAGAAAATGCAAATCAGACCTCTTTCTCCTTGATATGTACTCTGATAATGCAATTGGTGACACCAGAGATGTCATTGAATGACTACATCACAGACTGAAGGAAATGAAGTTTGTCTCTAATTTGTTGACTAGTTTGGGGTTTATATTTATTTGTTTCTTCCACAGGGATCCTTTCTTTCTTTCCATAAAAAGTAGAATGTAATGGTATCAAGAAAACAGTGCTGAGCATGGGGTCTGGCACCTTTGTGAGCCTATGACCATGACCTTGAGTAGGTTGGCCCACTATTCTGCATGATCTTGCAAATTGGTGTGGTTGCTAATAATACCCATTTCCCCTGACTGATGAGGCACTAGGATGAAGGTGGACAGGGAAAGGTTCCTGAGGAATGTAACCACTCAGCCTATGTGGCCTCATCATAACCAGCTTGACTGCTCTTCACTCATGTTCACTGCCATGAATGTAGGTTGTCAGTTGCTTGGGAACAGGCAAGAAAGGGTCTCATGATGAACTTGGCCTGTGATCAAGAGTGTCAGACACTGACACTCAAAATAAACCAGTGCTCCTCAGAGGTTTCAGGGCACATGTGCACACTTGGAAGGCACCTCCTCTCCAAGTTTTAAATAGCCCAGAGGTAGGTTTGAAGAAGGTGCTGTGTCAAAACACAGAAGCACTTTGGATACAAGACCCTTTAAAATCTTACATCCCTCTCCACCCAGATGCCCTTCTCACAGCAGTCTTTTGTATAGAGTATTTGAGTTCTCGCTGTTGACTGTGCCATGGCAGGGGCCTGGCTTGCCAGGGCCAGCAGAGGGGAGGAGAGGCATAGAGGATCCTTGGGTGGCTGAGTGTGACAATGGTGCGCAGACTGACTTTCACTTCCCTAAACTATAAATAAAGCAGAGTTCTCCCCTTTAGTTTAATCTCATATTTGTACCCTCCTCTGAGTGAGTCCTTTAAGAAAAAAATAGAGCACATCAACTCTAACTCATTTTCCACCCTCCATCCTGAAAAGAGATAGAGACGGGCTCAGCACGCTCCCTTCCAAGCCCACAGTTCTGTTCTGTTGAGATCAGTTCTTCCTAACAAGTGGGTTGGAATAAGGACTGACACAAGGAGCATCCTTGTCCTTACTTGCCATCCTATTTGAGACATGTAGATTAAGTTCTCCTTCTGTACATGTCCATCAGGATGATAGCCATGTATCCAGTGGCTTATCCTGTACCACACTGAGAAAGGGATATGAGCTCTGAGGCTTAGTCAGTTAATGTGCCAGCCTTCAGAGAAGACACAGCCTGAGAAACAACAATAACAGTGAAACAGTACACAAGGCTGGGGAGGTCAGGGTAAAGTCCTTTGCAAGTATGAGGATCTGAAGCCACATACACAAGTCAAGCATGATGGCATGTGGTTATAATCCCAGTACAAAGGAGGTAGATACAGAAAGCTCTCTGGTATTCATTGTCCAGCCAGCCTAGACTATTTGGTGAGCTCCAGGCCATCGGAAAACTATTCAAAAGCCAAAGTAGATAGTTCCTGGGGAATGACATATGAAACAATCCTCTTAAATCTGTGCTAGTGTACATGCATGTATGGATGTATAGACACACACACACACACACACACACACACACACACACTCATACACTTAAACACAACTCCCACTTAAGAATTTCACATTCCACCTTCATTTCATCCTTAGGGCGATCCTATGATGTCAATGTTTTTAGTTTCATTTTAGCCACAGTGAAACTTAGATTTAGAGATAATGTCATTCACCTAAAGCATTTCTTTGTTTTCCCCAACCACGAGGAAACTCAAGGTCAAATGTGACCAGAAAGAACTACTCAAAAGGTTTATATTTGTGTTCCTGTCATTCTTGAATCTGTTTGCCCCACCCCCTACTATCTTCATAACTTTTTTTAAATTTTCCTATAGTTATAAAGAAACTTTAGATCCTCTTTGGAAAACAGTGGTGTATAAATGTATTAGTGAGGGACAACTGGCCAGTAGCAGTCAAGATGAGGACTCAGATTATAGATGTCTCAGCCAGCTGTCGTTCCTTATGTCCTCTTGCTCCCAAGTGGCCTGATGGCTTGGAAAACAGACATGTGCTACGGGGACCAAGACACCAAAGGAAACAGCAAGTCTAAAACACCCAGAGCTGCTTTAATTCTAGCTGTGTCCTGGATGGGCATCAAAAGGCAAAGACCATGTCACCCTTCCTGTTGGTGAGAAGTCAGGAGACTCAAGGATGGAGTCTTCGAAGGAGCAAAGAGAGAGAGAAGCCCCCGACATGGAATGTTGTGTCTCTCTAGCATCACTTGCATCACTTTGGGAACAGACAAGGGCTTTAAGAAAAGAAAAAGAAAAAGGAAAGGAAAAATACCAAGCTGTGCCTACACACACACACACACACACACACACACACACACACACACACACACATTTTCAGAACAAGGATAAGAATAAGCTGAAAAGATTCTATAGCATCTTGATTCACCAGCAAGAAGCAACTAAGCATCTGTACAGGGATAATGAAGCACATCCAATATGTGTAGTACATTAAGATTTTAGAATAAGCTGAAGGTCAGAAGAAGCTAGAAGCTACCATTGGAAGAAAGCAACAATATCACAACTAAGCACTTAAACTGAGGCAGGCACATGCTGAAGATTTCACATTCCATTCAATTAAAATACCCTCTGAGGATGCCATTACTGTGCCTATGTGGTTATAAGGAAGACCAGATGTGGGTGGCTGAATAATTTGGGCAAGCAAGCAGGAGGCAGTATGGGATTTCTATCCAATGACAATCCAATTATAAAGCCATCCCTTTCTACCCAGTTACCACTTCAAAGAAATGATTTCCACTGACCCACCCTATAAAGAATGTACATTTAAATGAACCCTACCCATGTAGCAGGTAGGTAGTCTCTATTTAGAAGAAGAAAGAGTAATCCAGGGCTCTCAGTTAAAGGGAGTCCAGGAAATACCATAAGATTAAAATAAGCAATGGTGGAAGAACCAGATGCACTGGGAATTAAACCACATGATGATGATGATGATGATGATGATGATGATGATGATGATGATGATGATGGTGGTGGTGGTGGTGGTGGTGGTGGTGGTGGTGGTGGTGGTGATAATGATAACCATAACAGTGAGAGTGAAAAATTGCAATACTCCAAGAGGACAGAAAACTAATTGTACAAGAGAAAGGAGTATATGAGGCAATTTAGTATATTATTAAGAAAGCACCAAGGAGCTAGAGAGAGGCTGAGCCGTTAAGAGTACTTGCTGCTCAGACAGATGACCCAGGTTTGATTTCCAGGACTTCCCTACCTGAACTGTACATAATTCCAGTTCCAGAGGATCAGATGCCCTCTTCTGTCCCTGAAGGCGCTGGGCAAGCATGTAGTACACAGATATACAAGCTGACAAGCACTCATACATGCAAAATAAAAGCAAACAAATCATTAAAATTTTCTTAAAAATGATAAATTACTTTAAAGAAAGAAAGCATCAAACTGAACTGGAACACTTAGTGCTTATTTAGCTGGCTACTGTATGCAGTTGAATCACAATTTAGAGATAAGTTCGTTTGCATTGCCCTTAAATGGTAGGCAAAAGGAAACACCAAGTAAGCAAAAGTGAAAAACTACTCAAATGAATCACAGAAATAACATAATCAAAATAAAGTACTGGATAATACTTGTGGAGGAAGTTCTTAGTAAGTAGCAAATAAATAATTTCGAAGAAACCCAAGTTCAAATTCACTAACAATTTCTCTTCAGGAAATGTAACTCTCTTCCAAAAAGAAAAAGAAATTAAAGTCACTAAGGTAAACAAAAGATATTTCCCAAAATATGGCACAGATGGTATTATTTAATATCCATGCTGCATAGCACACAACTAGCCAGCATGAGAGAACCTACAGAATGAAGGGGAGAAGTTAATTAGTACAAGGCCAATCCAACCAAGGAAATAAACACATTCCAAGCTCAGGAAATAAAATACACACACTGTCTAGTGGCAATAAACTTTGGTTATGCTCTTGTAGGAAACAGTATTATTCACTGTGGGATGAACAAGGCGAGAGAGCTGAAGTCCAACAGGAAGACCACAGGTGGGCATAGGATTCCTGCTTAAGTGAGCAGACACTCTTAGCACACCAACACAGACAGAAATGCACACACACACACATACTCATAAAAACAGGTAACCGTATGAGGTAATAGTTTTGTAGATTTCCCTCATTAAATCGGTAATGTTTTGATGTTTACACATATCCCACAGCATCAAGTTACAATATAAAATATGTACATATATACATATCCATATTTTATTTATATGTAAATATCTTTACTATTATTTGTATTGTTGGAGCTGGTAAAGCTCCACCAGAACATAATCTTCCAATACATTAACACGAAAGAATAAACAATTCATATGCAAAGAAATGTCCTTTGCAATGTTACCTAAATAAGTAATAAAGGGAGGAAGATGTATCCAAAAGCCAGCAAGATGGCTCAACAAGTAAAGTGATTGCTGCCAAGTTTGCTGACCTGAGTTCAGTCCCTGAGCCCTACAAGTTGCCTTTTGATCTTGGCATGTGCACTTAAGCACATGCACACCTATGCACATATGCATACAAATGAATAAATACAGGAAAAGTAAATAAGTTCATAACATTTACAGCATCCAAATTAATGGCCATGGGGTGTGCCTAGGTGACACGACTGAGGAGCCATGCCCAGATGGAGCATTAGGGAGACTTTGTAACATAAAATTAACAAAGCTATGTGGAGAAAGAGAGCAGTTCACAGCGATGTCCATGGATGGAGGTCGCAGGAACACAACTATGTGTAAAAATGAAAGAACACTTAAAAAGTACCATCAAATCTGAGAGTTTTTATGACGCTGAATGTTCTTCATATTTTGGATTCCTCTCACTGTTGTGAAGTTTCTCCTCTAATTTAAAACCTGGTTTAATTATGGCATTATTGAGAACTCATGGGACTGAGCAATGTACTTATGAATGCTTCAGAAGAACTCCTTGGACTTTGCTGCCTAGGAATCTGATCCAACCTTTAACTACAGTGAGAGTATTGCCCCCCTGAGACAGCAAGGTTAGATAGAAAGGCTCTCAATCTCTTTGAGACTATATATTTTCTATTAGTTTCTTGGGGCTGCTAAAAAGAATGCTACAAAGTATGTGGCTTAAATGATAAAAGTTATTTTTGTCATTCTTTCTTTTCTTCTTTCATAAGCTATGATGTTAAAGTCAAGGTGACAGCAGGACCACACACCCTCCATGACTCTGGGCAAATTCCTTGTTTCCCTTCCTAGCTGCTATGCATCCCTTAAACTGTACCTGTGTCACAGTAGTCTTTGCCACTGCATCAAATGTTGTTCCCTCTGGGTATTTTCATGCTATCTTCTTTCAAGGCCACCCATCATTGGGTTAAGGATCCATTTACTTCAGTAGGATTTCATCTTAACTAATATGTATCCATAATGACTGTTACCAAATAAGACTGCATTCTGAGGTACTGTAAGGACTTCAAAATATAACTTCGAAACTGTGTTTGAGGGGGCACAGTTCAGTAATAACTAATCCATATTCAAATTTCAAATGTCCACTGTTCTTATTTGTATAAATCTCTTGATCCTCACAATGATATAGGCAAAGGTGCACTAAAGATTAAACATCGCAGTAACTATAGAAAGGTCATCATTTTATTCCCAGCTACAGGTATTTCTTGCTGTAATTGCCTTGCAGACGATAGAGAATGACTTATTTCTGAAAATAGGGGACTGAGGAGATGGACTGGTCAATAAAGCTCTTGATATAAAAGCATGATGAACTGAATTGTGCTCCCAGGATCTGCATAAAAAGCTGAGTATGGCAGCCTATACTTGTAACGCCCGTGATGAGAAGGTAGAGACCAAAGGATCTCTGAGGGTTTCTGTTCAGTCAGCCTAGCTGAATTTGTATGCTCAAGATGTAGTGAATGACCTTGTCTCAAAAATTAAGATAGAAAGTGATCAAGAAAGGGACCTGACATTGAATTCTGTCATCATCCAATTATGTGTTTGCACACACACACACACACACACACACACACACACACACACACACGCACATACACATGAATACACACCTGCACATGCATAAGAGAAATTATTTTAAACAGGGTTTTTTTTTCAGATCTCTCTGAGTTGATAGTGAAGAACTACTGAGTTCTAAAGTGTTATATTTGCCTCTTGTCACTATTTAAACTAAATGAGTATGGTATTCAATAAAGTTTAAATAGCTACTGTGACCAATTTTTATCATCCTCAACTTTGTGCACCTGAGAAGAGAAAAAAAAGCATGATAGCACGACAATGTGGTCTAGTATCTATAGAAGAAAAATGGAGGGCTTTGCCAGACTGGGGAATGCTTGAAAGTGTCTAGCAAAAGCACAGAATCCTTTAAGGATGACAAGAGAATATTATAGTAAACTCTAGACTGTTGGAAGCAATTTTAAAAACATTCTCAAAGGAAACTCTTGAGCTCCAATGTAAACAAAGTCGTTGCTTTATCTGTGTGGTTTCCATATATGAGAAGAGGAAATCTCATCACCATGGCAGGACTTCAAGCCATCATCGTCTCTTGCCTCATAGTTACTATTAGGCTTCCTATCCCCTAAACAGACCTCAAGACTAAGCACTCCCCTGGCTTTTTCCATTCTTACCTTCTGAGGTGCTTCACTGCCTTCTGCATCTAGAGAAGAGAGATCTTCAGAGACCCAGAATTTCTGAGACACCCCCTTGCCATAACATAGCTCAGAGACTGCTCCCTTATATTTGGTTGGAATGATTTTCTGTATTATCTTTATTCACCGTCTAAATTCATCCATCCATCTGGTCAACCATTGTCTGTCTACTGACAATAGACACATATGGCAGGACAATATACAGCAGCGTGAATAGACAGATGCGTAAATGGATTATTCTGTAAATTCTGAGACGGGAGAAGGGTATTTGGATTTGTGGCTAAATGCTGGAAGATCTAATTGGGAGGTCCATATGGAATTGAAACAAGGGAAATTTTGCATGTATCATGTTTCTATTCCATGGCAGACAGCCCACTCTGGGAGTCCCATGCCATGATTATAACCTAGCTGCTTATTCTCAGATCAGCACTTCCTTTCTCCATGAACTTATGCAACTTAGATGTGCAGATGCACACTTTGGCATGGATGGCCTCACACCCTCTATAGGGATCTGAGTATACAAAGGCAACCATGGGCCCAGCCTTATCTGCGGTAGTGGCCAAACCAGGTGGCCTAAAGAGGAACACAAAACTTCTGGAAGCATCTTCCCCATCCTCTCATGGATCCTTCCTGATGGATAGAGGAACATTTACATGTCTGCTTTTTTGCAAATAGAAAATGTCACACTTCCCAAAGGGAGGTGTCTTTCCATTGTCACTTTTGTCCCTTGGAGAATAATCCCAGTTCCAAAAACTGGCAGGTTAAGTAGTCCAATTGTTGGCTTTGCCCAGCCTTTCTTAGTTTCTGTTAGGAGAACTTTTATTTCCTCCTTGCTCCTCTATTTTGATAGCATTTACTTCCTCTATTTGCTGCCTCAATAGTCCAAGTCCCCCGCACCCCCATATATCACTTCCACAGAGAAACAGCAGAGGCAAATGAACCACTTCTTCCTCTGGTCCTGCAGAGTTCTGCCCTGCTCTCTGCCACCATTGATATCATGGCTCACTAAGATGGCCAGTTTCCTAGTCTCTGTCAGCTTGAACAAAGGTACACACACACACACACACACACACACACACACACACACACATGAAATTTGGCTAGATCTCTGTGTCAGGCATACCTCATTGTCTCATTTGAAGATCTCTGGGTGATGAGAGATGGAAAAGCCATACATTCTGCTGCTGTTCTTAAAGTCTGTATTCCAATGAAAGACAATTGAATGCTAATGATTAAAAGGGGAGTGTGGAAGTAGAGAAGGATGGGTAAACTATTTCAGAAATAACAGAGAAGCAGAAATAACAAATAGTCAATCCTGGACCACATCTTGTTGGGATCGGTTCAACTAACGTACAATATAGACAGATCTTGAGACCCAAGATCATGCATGAGCTCCCAGTAGACCTAGGAAGAAAGAATAGTTCTCACAACCTCCAGAACTGCTCTCTTCCATGTAACTTCTCATTATTTGGTCCTCTGATAGCCAGCACAATGGATTCATACAGAGAAGTCATCTAGCTAGATGCTGAGCCTGACAAAAGTCTTTCAATGGACTCTCACCCTTTCTCCTTTGGAAGAGCCATCCTTAAGGAAATGCTGAGAGGTGCTCTGGCTTCAGATCACTGTTCATTGTTCCTCTGGCAGCATCAGCCTTCCCTCCAGATTCACTTCTGACTTCGATAAACTCTCCTCATCCTTCATGGGACTGAGTATATGCCAGACACAGACTGTTCAATTATCCTCACTTTTGAGTGGCTCCCTGCCAAGACCCATGGCCCCTGTCTCCTCACATCTCCCATGCTGATTCATGACCAGTTCTATCCAGTATGCATAGAATTCCTACTGGAACCAAAGGACCATCAAAAGCTACAGGGGACTCTGTGTGCATGTTATGAGGAGGTACCTTGACTCTCTTATCAGCCTGTGCTTCCCTTCCACTAAGCTACCACAAGAGTGCTTCCCTACCCAAGGGGGCAGAAAGAAACCTGAAGTTCCTGGGGGTTGGGGGATGGCCACAAGTGCAGGAGGAACACTTTCTTCACTGGTATTTCAAGAGTATTTCACAATCACAGAAACCACCAGCCACATGCAATCACTGGCTGGAAAGAAGCAAATGCAAGTTTGGATTAGAGGAGCATATGTGTGAGGGTTCATGTATGTATGTTTGCACACATACTTATGTATGTGTGTGCATATGCTATGTATGTGTTTGTGTGTGCACAAGCATATGTATGTGTGTGAACATGTGTGCATATGCCACAGATGTATGTGTGTTATTAAGAAGTTATGAAGGTAATCCAGAGACAGCCAACATAATTCTTTCTGATGCCAGTGTGCATTCCAGCCAAAAAGATATATTTGGAACAAAAAGAAAAGAGGTTCTTTCAAGTCCAAACCTTTAGTTAGATCATCAAATATGAAAACAACAGTGTATATGCTTAAAATATTTGTAACTAATTTTTATTTTTATTTATTTATTTTTATTTCAGATTACAATTCTTAATATGAATGGCATAAGGGCACATGGAAATTTTTGAAATTCAGATTCGACCTATTTCAATGACATTTTAAAAAATATTATTAATGTGTCCTTTGTGTAGTTTCATGTATAGCATAGCATGTGTAGGGAGGTCAGAGGACAACCTTGTAGAGATGGTTATCTCCCACTTTTATGTGTGATAGAATTTAGCTCACGAGAATTTCATATACAATTTCACTTGAGTGTGTGGTTTAAGATATTTTATTATTTATTAATTTACCTTCTTCTTTTTCAATGCTAGAACTAAGTGTCATTGCCTGCTGAAGCATCTCACAGATCCACACCGCACATGAAAAAAAATCATGTTCCTAATATCATGTTGGATGCACATACAATTAAAAAGAAGAAGAAAAGGAAACTAATTTTATGTACACCGGAAGTTCGCATTACCTTGATGGGCTGCGTTTGGTGTGCTTAGCCAGTGTTCAGGCCTCCCTCCAGCAGTCATGAGCACTTCACTTGCAGAAGGCTGGGGCAGTCTTCAGGTCTTCCTCAAACTTGCAGAGCCTGGAAGTTGATCTAGTCCAACGTCCTCATGTTACAGATATCGAAACTGAGCCTGAGAGGAAGTAACTTCTTCAAGGTTGCACAGGGATTTGACGGTATAACCAGAACCCAAACCCACTCGCATCACCCCAGGAGACTTTTCCCAACATGCCAGTGGGGCCCAATGACCACAGACTTGACAGAGATCAACAGAATGTTGATCAGAATCAAATCAACTTAAAAAAAAAAAATAGCGT
The DNA here is from genome assembly GCF_011064425.1 of Rattus rattus. Taxonomy (NCBI): domain Eukaryota; kingdom Metazoa; phylum Chordata; class Mammalia; order Rodentia; family Muridae; genus Rattus; species Rattus rattus. The sequence goes on from NC_046154.1 coordinate 95,716,866, forward strand.
GACTAGGATCTTTAGCTTACTCACTTGGAAATGTCAGTTTAAAAAGTTGGGGTATCCAGTGCTAGAGATGTAGTTTTATTAGGAGAGTCAGCCTTCGCAAGGCTCTGGGTTCAGTCCTTATCATTGCAAAAAGTGGGGGATCATAGGTGTCAGCACGTGCAGCACGCTGATTTTCAGGAAGTACGAAATGTGCAGGCTGCTTAGATGGTAAACACGTCGCCTTGTGTGCGCAAGGATCTGACTTTGTCCTCTAGCGCTGAAAAAAGAAAACATAAATTGAAAAATAAAATATCTTGAAGCATTTACTCAAATGAAACTGTCTGTGAAATCCAATTTACACTGGACCTACAATGGTGGATGTAGGGATAAAGTGGAGGGTCTCCCAGCCCCAACATTCCCTGGTGGCATCTGCTCCCAAATTACAGAAATGGAATCATCTGAGGTCCATCTAAAGCCGTGGAATCACCTCTCAAGTGCTGGACTCAGCAGCCCAGGCTTGAGCTCAGAGACTTCACTGCCACCAGCTTTCTATCAAACACTGAGCCTCAGTTTCTTCATTATTCCGCATGAGAAAAGGACAGTTAATAATGGTCAGAGGACAGGACGGACGAAAATACTTCTACGCGTGCTTTGAGTACCGTGTGGTTGTGCAGCACAAGTTTGCCCAGATTTCTGAATGTATTTTGAATGAACTGAGCAGGAAACTGGACTGTCTTGCCTACTTTACCAGAAAACTGAGAGAGATGCTGGACAAATATTGTAGAATCAATTCAGGTGTAAGATCTATATCTTGACTCTCTCTTCTGCTCCTGCCTTCTCAAGCCTGGAGATCATACCAGGACCTCAGGATGTCAGGCAAATATGATATCACCCAGTGATACCCCCAGTTCAAGAGTTTAGATGCCTACCAGTGGGACTATTCTTAAATCTATTTCATTGTCTCCTATCCTAAAGGGATGTTGATCAAAAAATACTTGGCTCGTCAAGGAACATTTCTAATATTATTCAAATTAAAACATTTATTGGTATGTCCCCCTCCCAAAATGGACACTTCCTTGACTATGTGATGTTTAAAGCAATAATATTTTGGTGGAGTAAGATAAAGAGAAGAATAATCTAGATAGAGTTCCTTTGCCTGGGCTGATTTTGTTTCCATATGAAAACCATGAATGATTATATTTCATTCCAAGTAGAAGCAACAGGGACATGGCCCACAGAGCTCTGCCTTCAATGGGAGAGCAGTGCAAGGGTATAAAACTGCATGCATTTATTTCTCCTCAAAGTCTCCTCAGGACTTTTTCACACTTTGAAAAAAAAAAGAAATAATTTTAGAATCCTCAATTGAAAACTGTCTTATTTATTCCAAGTCTGAAAACTCCCTAGGCCAACACACTACCTCACATAGGAGGGAAGGGCCCTCAGGCTCTTGGATGTTATCCACAAAGATGCAAACACCTTGCAGATTAGATACACACAAAGTGACATTGGCATTTTTGTTTTCTAGTGCAGCGTGGGACTCCATTACCCATGAAACACTTTTACCCATGTTCCTCTCATGTTGCTTTCTGTTGCTGGGGAGATAACTTAAGGACTCACACGGGCTAGGCAAGCACTGTCCCACTGAACTCCACTCCCAGCAGCAAGGCCTGCACTTTGTGGGCATCCAGTCAGACATGGGATGGCCAAGTTCATGAGGAAATGTTGAGGCCAAGCCATATAAGATGACTGTTTGCAAATTCCTCGAACTCCGGTTGAGGAACTGCACTAGCAGAAATATCACTTCTTTATCGGAGGGTAAAGGGCAATCACAAGAATAATTTATAAAGGGAAAGAAAGAAACAACAGAGAAAACCCATGATCTCGTGCCTGAGTGTCCATTTGGACTTCTTCAACAATGCAGGTGGCATTTCTATTCTGGAATCTGGTCTCATCCTGTAATTTTCTCTGCCACATAATTCTTTCGGGGTTGGGAATTGATTGAAGTATTTAAACACACTTGAGCTCCTAGAATATAACCCTCTCCATGACTGCTCTTGTTCATGCTGCCTCTGTACATTTGTGCCTGGAGTGTGGAAAGACTTTTCTTATCCATGAGTCCATTTACAGCGTTATCAACCTGGGAAGAAATGAATATCATAGCCACACACCCAGCTTTTAAAGTTATCAACCTGGGAAGAAATGAATATCATAGCCACACACCCAGCTTTTAAACAAACAAACAAAAAATAAAAAATAAAAGGCCAGCTCTCTCCTGCATGCAAAAGAAAAGAGGAGCCTATTTTCCGTTATGAAACAGTATTTAAACTACCAAGGATAAGTGAGTGAAGAAATTTCCTGTAACATTCATGCTTTTGGAAAGAGCACTTCCAGAGAGTAAGCAGAACCAAAACTGAGTATTAATTGCTTAATAACCACAGATTTAACTGGATGGCGTTTTATGAGACATTCAAACTGGGCCGTGCCGTGTTTCTAAGGCCAATGCACTGGAAATTGCTATTTTGGTTTGTTTTCCTCACTAGAATTGAGTCCTTCTATTAATCTTTATTAACAGGATAGCTAGAGAATGAGAGGCACAGCAGAGAAGATGCCTGAATTCCTCAGAATTAGAGAGATGTGACATGTAAATCAAAGTTCCTGGCGACCCACCCTAGCCCCTGCCACAGTCTGTCTTGTTTGGGGAATAGAGTCATTTTTCTCCATTAAGTTGATTCCATTGAAAATGTCAGCATGCAATTGGAGCTACCGAAGGCAAGGCTGCATCCTAAGTGTCAGAAAATGAATTGCTGTGACCAGAGGCTCTTCATTCTACTTAAAACAGAATGGAGAGTCCACACTGGTTGCTGGGCACCACTGTGGGTAGACACTCAGGGCACACACTTCCTCAGAACTCCAGAATAGCTCAGCGGTGACCCAGCCCCTGGTTTCACAGATGAGGAAATGTGGGTTGAGGGGGGTGACTTGAGACCATCAAACCAGGGCAATACTGAGGCCAGAATTCACAGTTCTAGTAGTGTGTGTGTGTGAGAGAGAGAGAGAGGGAGAGAGAGAGAGAGGGAGGGAGAGAGAGAGTGTGTGTGTGTGTGTGTGTGTGTAGGCAGTGTCAAAAGAGGCTACTCCAGGGTATAACAACCAAGCTGTGTCTCACATGGTGAGCAGAAGTTAGCACAGGACAGGGTTGCTGGAAAGTAAACTGATTCATAGTCACAAAGATAAGACATCTGTGTATTGAAGGAATTTGAAATCCACTTTGATTCACTTTGGACATTCACTTTAGAATGCACTTATCGAATCACTGACTTTCAGATTTATCCTGATGTCCTCTGTTTCCTTCAACCAGCTGCCCTTTCTAGTGCTAGAGACCTCACTCACCACCCTTGCTGTGCCCTTGGACGCATGTACACCAGCACCTCTGAGACTTTGGTCTCCAGCTAGACTAGGTGTCTATGTTGATAACTCCATCTATTTCTTTCCCTCCACTCTCCTGTAAGAAAAGGACATGCTACATGGTATCTGGGGGACAAAAAGAGACTAGGTGGGGAGAAGGGGGGCACTGGGAAAACCACCAGGGCATGAATGAGGATGGCACATCCCACTCAGTTAGGAGAGTTGAGAGAGCATTCGGGCAGAAGCTGAGAACCTTTCTCTTTCCACAGCCTCAGCAAAGTGGGAGCCAGAAGCTACTTTACGAGCATGGGGCCAGCTTGTGAAGCCAGGCGATCTGTGAGCTTGTCCCCTGCTCCCACCCAGCCCTTCAGTTCTGTCCTCCACCCCCCCCCATAGCAATGTGAGCAGGGTGTTCCCACCACACTATGGAGTCAGCATTCAGAGCCTGTGTCCGCACTTTAGGACCACCAGTACAAGGGTTCTTTGAGGCTGACATCTCACTGCTCCACAACCGTGATCTTTCTCAGATGTGTCTGCAGATAAAGCACTTCCTATCTCATAAGCAATGTGTTGTTTTCCCACTGCATCTTTGATAACGAAAGTTTGAATGAAAGAGGTTCAAAGGCTTTGAAAAAAGAAAAAACAAGTCATAAAGTACCTGTAATTGCATTGGTATCATCCACTGCTGGAATTGGCTAATATTGGCTCGCAAAAGATAGACATGCTGTCTCTGCTCAGCTTTGTGGTGAATGATGTTGACTTTACTAGACTGAAGTCAGTCACTCTGGGAGCGTTCACACCATAGGCATGGGCAAATACTTCAAATCGATTTTTGGTCATTTTTGCCAAAAGATTTTGAAAATTACAAGCACCTTGCTTCTGGAAGAGTCACACACATCCAGCATTCAGAGCAGAAAATTAATCGAATAACACAAATGGAGCTCAGAACTCTGGTACTAAGTAAGAATCAGCATATTCCTTCAATGAGAGTTCTCCTGATTATTTAGAAATAAACAGAAATCAATGTTCTCCTTTACACAGGGGTTCATTTCAGAGCATAATAACAATAAAATTGAATTTAGGATTGGAGGGCACAGGACTGCATTTGACCTTCACTGATTTGAATAATAATAAAATTGTTTTAAACCTCTGGACACTGGACCAGGACATTGTCCTCTGTAGAACTCATGCTCAATAACTCCACAGTATTGTTACAAAAGAAAAACTATAAAACAAAAATCTCATAATATTTAAGTCAATTCATAGTTAGGACGTGTACTAGTCATCCATGGCCACATTACAGGTTGGACATGCCAGTTTGAGGTAATCTTTTAAGCCTCAGTATCTATAACACTACTCTAAAATAAGGTTGACTGTTTCTCATCCCGTTTGAAAAGAAGAATGCTACATTATACATAAAAATAGAGCACTTGATAAGCACCAGACAACAGCACAGATCGGGAAAATGGGAGCCATCTTGTGGAGCAGATCAAGAGTTCTTGGCTCTCGTTGAGGGGATTTCCGTCTTTCCAGGTGGACTTAACATTTCTCCTTTATTAACTTTATTTCATCTTTACCAGCTGCTGTGATCCATGCCAGCTTAGCAGAGGAACTGTGAGGCAGCACAGGCTGCTGAGGGGCTCTATCATCCTGCATGGCCCTCCCATCTGGGGTACCGGGGATGACTCCCTCGGGTGTTATCACCGCCAGATGTTGGCAAGCATGACAGCTCTAGAAACTTTTCCAGCTGTTTGATCTTTGATCACTGGGAGTTCTCTAGATTGCTAAAGAAACAAATCTTATTAACTGTGCTGGAAGCACGTTTTCTTCTTCCTCTAAGACCTCTAGAGAACGAAGTATTTGTTGCAGGAATCCTAACAGAACGAGCCATGCAGAAGAAGGTTAGAGAGCTATGTTCTGGCTGCTATTGCCACATAACAAATAACTCCAACATGCAATGACTTCAAATAGTCAGCATTGGGATAGATTTGATCTTAAATGTTCCCCAAAGTCCATGTTAGAAAGGCATGGTCTCTAGCCTGTAGCTGTAGGGATACAGAAATCAGGTTACTGAGAACATGCACTTAAAAGGGGGATACTGGGACCTCAGTCTCAACTCGTCTCTCTCTTTGCTTTCTGTCACAAGGTAAAGAGTGTGCCTCTATAACATGTTTCCCACTTGGTGTTCTGTCTCACCACAGGCCCAAAGAAATGATCAACCAAGAAACCAGGGACTGAAATAATCCTTTCTTCCTTTTAAGTTGATTGTCTCGGTACTTTGTCCCAGTGGGGGGAAGCTGACATACAGTGTCCTCACAGAGTCTGAGTTAGGTATGTAAAAAGAAAGCAGGTTTGACTCTATGTGCTCATCAGTTCTACAGCTTCCTCCAGGAAAAGGCAACAGCTGGGGTCCAGTAGCCAAGGACTGAAGTCATCTGAAGCCGCCACCTTCTCTCCCATCTGCCAGTCAGCTGGAACCTCGGTCTTCATCGGAGTTGTCAGCCAGAGAATCTGTCCGCGTCCTTTCCGTACGGGCTTCCTCACAGCATGGCAGCCTCAGGCTTCTCAAGTCCCAGCTGGAGGTAGAGTGTCACCATGGGTGCCCAGCCAGAACCTCTGTAACCTGACTTTAGCAGTCACTCCACTCCTCCATGGTGGCATCTGTCCTCTATTCCTTCCAAGCACACTGGGAGCCTTGCCCAGATGCAAGCAGAGGGGTATTAGACACCACTTGTTGAAGGGAAGGTGCCAAGGATCAGGAAAAAACATGCAGAATAGGAAGTTTCAGTCGTGCTGTTCTTGGAAAACAATCTGTCATGGGCAGCAGCAGATTTTTCCTCATACCCGGGACTTTGCCCTTCCCATTTCTGTGATGAAGACAGCTACAGTGTCTGAATTTGGCCCAGGCCTTCTGGGCATCTGCCTCCTTCAGAGCATGAGACTGGTTCAAGTTCATCATTCATTCATGATATTCCCATTAAAGGGATCTTATAAGCAGCTTAAGGGTAAAGCCAATGCTCATCTGGAATTTCCCACCCAGATTCATGCTCCTCTTAGCACAGAACAGTCCAAAAAACAAGACTGGATAGGATTTTCAGATTATCCAGATCCTTAAAGAATGTAGTGACAAGCCTAAGAAATATCACACTGGGCTCATGAGTGCAGATACTGCTCTAATCTTCTAGGGAGCTTAAAGTTCAGTATTGCCCCCATTGTACAGGAAAAGAAATCGAGGCACAGTCAGGTTCATGACTTACCTACACCCTGTTAATAAGGATATGGCAAAGCCAAATCTGAACCAGCAATTTCTTAGTACCTTTTGTTTATTTATTGCTTGTGATGCTGGAAGAATGAACTCAGGTCCTCATTCATGCTAAGCAGGCACTGAGGCTATTCTCAAGTCCAGAGCAGCAGTATCTATATAGTATGCTAGACGTGGGTGAAGGGCCCTCGCCAAAGTACATAGTTGCTGAATGTTCAGTGGTGTCTCTTCTACCTCCTTCAGCCTATACACACTCTCTCCTGAAATCCTAGAGATCCTGTCCCCATCTGTAAGGAGATATCATAGGTGTCTGAAAGTGTTTCCCACACCTGCTGCTAACTTTTGTCTTGTCTTCCTATGTGGACCAATGCTAAACCTTGTATGCCGGAAACATTTATGGTTGTCCTGAAAGAGAAATGGGGAATTTCAAAAGGTTACTAAGGACCTCAAGTCCTAGGACAAAGACTATAACCTAATGCATGTCAAATCATTCATCCTAGGAAATGGCCTCTTAAGGTACCAGATCCTGGGTTAGGCATTGACTACAATGTGGCTGAGGAAAGGAGGCGCACAGGCAGCTCCGATGAATTAATAGGCGGAGGAAAAGGCAGTGCTGTGGCTGAAGGTGAGTAAAGCAACCAGAGTATGATAGTTAAGGGTTCCCAGAAGAGGCTGAAGCAGCCAGGTATGATACAGACAGGGTTCCCAGAAGAGGCCGAGCAGGCAGGCAGGTACCATCAGGCTAGGTTCTGAAATCTTCCTTGCTGTGATGCTAACACCCATGCAAGAAGCATACTTGTGGCTTCTCCTGACTAGCTCACCGTCCCTAACCTCTAGGGAGATCAACCAGGGTCAAGGGTCAAAAAGGCCCCTGTCCAGTTCTAACCTGTCTGGGGATCTTGTAGAATAATAGAGAATTCTCTGAAAGAATAGACCCAGGATCATGGAGTTATTATGAGTTATTATGGGGGTTGAGGTGCAGTGAGTGTGCATAGGATCTAGCCTTACAGGGACTAGCAACAATCATGTGATTCCTATTTTGTCATGTTGGCCATCTCTGAGGCTTAGTCCCTGGGACTAAGCCAAATTCTGCATGTGAGGGACACAGTGTCCTCTGCCTTTTCTGGCCTACTTTCACTACAGGCTCAGAAGAAATAAGGGCAGATGACACCAGAATGGCATCCTTGCATCCTCTTCTGTCATTTTACCCAGAATTTAAAGCAGTAGACTGAAGGGAAATGTCTCAGAGTCACTGGTGTCTCACTCCTTAATACGGCCAACAGCCACGTCAGGTACATTTCCTTCTATAAGGTTCCTAAAAGGAAAAAGGCCCAGCAAGGTGGGCTTAAAATAAAATAGGAGAAAAAAAGAAGAGGCTACAAATTGGATCTCTCCACAGGCCTGGGAGCTGACCACCCCATCAAAAATGGGGCAAATGTTATTGAAATGAAAATGCCTTCCATTCATTCCAGCCTGGTGAGTGCCAAAAGGCACTCAAAGAATTTCAGTGTCACGTTTACATACCAAAGCCTCACTTCCAAGATGGAGCATTTTGTCTACATGGAGCTGGGGAGATGGCTTAGCAGATATGTGACACAAGCATGAGGACCTGGGTTCAGATCCCCAGCACCCACATAAAAACTGGGGTCCAGCAGCGTGTTCCAGGCAGTCAACCAACTCCACACTCAAGGAGCAACTCTGACTCAAAACCTAAGAGGGCAAACAGAGGCTGGGAGCACTCAGAGACTGCCTGGCCAGTGAGCAGACAGTAATTGGACTGACTCTGCTTTCCCAGCGCTGGGATTTCAGGAACACGCTGCTGAATGGAAGGCATTTTCATTTCAATAACATTTGCCCCATTTTTGATGGGGTGGTCAGCTCCCAGGCCTGTGGAGAGATCCAATTTGTAGCCTCTTCTTTTTTTCTCCTATTTTATTTTAAGCCCACCTTGCTGGGCCTTTTTCCTTTTAGGAACCTTATAGAAGGAAATGTACCTGACGTGGCTGTTGGCCGTATTAAGGAGTGAGACACCAGTGACTCTGAGACATTTCCCTTCAGTCTACTGCTTTAAATTCTGGGTAAAATGACAGAAGAGGATGCAAGGATGCCATTCTGGTGTCATCTGCCCTTATTTCTTCTGAGCTGGTAGTGAAAGTAGGCCAGAAAAGGCAGAGGACACTGTGTCCCTCACATGCAGAATTTGGCTTAGTCCCAGGGACTAAGCCTCAGAGATGGCCAACATGACAAAATAGGAATCACATGATTGTTGCTAGTCCCTGTAAGGCTAGATCCTATGCACACTCACTGCACCTCAACCCCCATAATAACTCATAATAACTCCATGATCCTGGGTCTATTCTTTCAGAGAATTCTCTATTATTCTACAAGATCCCCAGACAGGTTAGAACTGGACAGGGGCCTTTTTGACCCTTGACCCTGGTTGATCTCCCTAGAGGTTAGGGACGGTGAGCTAGTCAGGAGAAGCCACAAGTATGCTTCTTGCATGGGTGTTAGCATCACAGCAAGGAAGATTTCCAGGAACCTAGCCTGGATGGTACCTTGCCTGCCTGCTCGGCCTCTTCTGGGAACCCTTGGGTCTGTATCATACTCTGGCTGCTTCAGCCTCTTCTGGGAACCCTTGGGTCTATATCATACTCTGGCTGCTTCTACTCACCTTCAGCCACAGCACTGCCTTTGGTTCCTCCGCCTATTAATTCATCGGAGCTGCCTGTGCGTCTCCTTTCCTCAGCCACATTGTAGTCAATGCCTAACCCAGGATCTGGTACCTTAAGAGGCCAGCGCACATTCCTAGGATGAATGATTTGACATGCATTAGGTTATAGTCTTTTGTCCTAGGACTTGAGGTCCTTAGTAACCTTTGAAATTCCCCATTAAGCTCTTTCAGGACAACCATAAATGTTTCCGTCATACAAGGTTTAGCATTGGTCCACATAGGAAGACAAGACAAAGTACATAGCAGCAGGTGTGGAAACACTTTCAGACACCTATGATATCTCCTTACAGATGGGGACAGGATCTCTAGGATTTCAGGAGAGAGTGTATAGGCTGAAGGAGGTAGAAGAGACACCACTGAACATTCAGCAACTATGTACTCATTTGGCGAGGGCCCTTCACCACGAGCGACACACTAGCATACTATATAGATACTGCTGGCTCTGGACTTGGAGAATAGCCTGGTGACAGTGCCTGCTTAGCATGAATGAGGACCTGAGTTCATTCTTCCAGCATCACAAGCAATAAATAAACAAAAGGTACTAAGAAATTGCTGGTTCAGATTTGGCTTTGCCATATCCTTATTAACAGGGTGTAGGTAAGTCATGAACCTGACTGTGCCTCGATTTTTTTCCTGTACAATGGGGCAATATTGAACTTTAAGCTCCCCAGAAGATTAGAGCAGTATCTGCACTCATGAGCCCAGTGTGATATTTTTAGGCTTGTCACTACATTCTTTAAGGATCTGGATAATCTGAAAATCCTATCCAGTCTTGTTTTTTGACTGTTCTGTGCTAAGAGGAGCATGAATCTGGGTGGAAATTCCAGATGAGCATTGGCTTTACCCTTAAGCTGCTTATAAGATCCCTTTTAATGGGAATATCATGAATGAATGATGAACTTGAACCAGTCTCATGCTCTGAAGGAGGCAGATGCCCAGAAGGCCTGGGCCAAATTCAGACACTGTAGCTGTCTTCATCACAGAAATGGGAAGGGCAAAGTCCCGGGTATGAGGAAAAATCTGCTGCTGCCCATGACAGATTGTTTTCCAAGAACAGCACGACTGAAACTTCCTATTCTGCATGTTTTTTCCTGATCCTTGGAACCTTCCCTTCAACAAGTGGTGTCTAATACCCCTCTGCTTGCATCTGGGCAAGGCTCCCAGTGTCTTGGAAGGAATAGAGGACAGAATGCCACCATGGAGGAGTGGAGTGACTGCTAAAGTCAGGTTACAGAGGTTCTGGCTGGGCACCCATGGTGACACTCTACCTCCAGCTGGGACTTGAGAAGCCTGAGGCTGCCATGCTGTGAGGAAGCCCATACGGAAAGGACGCGGACAGATTCTCTGGCTGACAACTCCGATGAAGACCGAGGTTCCAGCTGACTGGCAGATGGGAGAGAAGGTGGCGGCTTCAGATGACTTCAGTCCTTGGCTACTGGACCCCAGCTGTTGCCTTTTCCTGGATGAAGCTTTAGAACTGATGAGCACATAGAGTCAAACCTGCTTTCTTTTTACATACCTAACTCAGACTCTGTGAGGACACTGTATGTCAGCTTCCCCCCACTGGGACAAAGTACCGAGACAATCAACTTAAAAGGAAGAAAGGATTATTTCAGTCCCTGGTTTCTTGGTTGATCATTTCCTTTGGGCCTGTGGTGAGACAGAACACCAAGTGGGAAACATGTTATAGAGGCACACTCTTTACCTTGTGACAGAAAGCAAAGAGAGAGACGAGTTGAGACTGAGGTCCCAGTATCCCCCTTTTAAGTGCATGTTCTCAGTAACCTGATTTCTGTATCCCTACAGCTACAGGCTAGAGACCATGCCTTTCTAACATGGACTTTGGGGAACATTTAAGATCAAATCTATCCCAATGCTGACTATTTGAAGTCATTGCATGTTGGAGTTATTTGTTATGTGGCAATAGCAGCCAGAACATAGCTCTCTAACCTTCTTCTGCATGGCTCGTTCTGTTAGGATTCCTGCAACAAATGCTTCGTTCTCTAGAGGTCCTAGAGGAAGAAGAAAACGTGCTTCCAGCACAGTTAATAAGATTTGTTTCTTTAGCAATCTAGAGAACTCCCAGTGATCAAAGATCAAACAGCTGGAAAAGTTTCTAGAGCTGTCATGCTTGCCAACATCTGGCGGTGATAACACCCGAGGGAGTCATCCCCGGTACCCCAGATGGGAGGGCCATGCAGGATGATAGAGCCCCTCAGCAGCCTGTGCTGCCTCACAGTTCCTCTGCTAAGCTGGCATGGATCACAGCAGCTGGTAAAGATGAAATAAAGTTAATAAAGGAGAAATGTTAAGTCCACCTGGAAAGACGGAAATCCCCTCAACGAGAGCCAAGAACTCTTGATCTGCTCCACAAGATGGCTCCCACATTTTCCCGATCTGTGCTGTTGTCTGGTGCTTATCAAGTGCTCTGTATTTTATGTATAATGTAGCATTCCTTCTTTTCAAACGGGATGAGAAACAGTCAACCTTATTTTAGAGTAGTGTTATAGATACTGAGGCTTAAAAGATTACCTCAAACTGGCATGTCCAACCTATAATGTGGCCATGGATGACTAGTACACGTCATAACTATGAATTGACTTAAATATTATGAGATTTTTGTTTTATAGTTTTTCTTTTGTAACAATACTGTGGAGTTATTGAGCATGAGTTCTACAGAGGACAATGTCCTGGTCCAGTGTCCAGAGGTTTAAAACAATTTTATTATTATTCAAATCAGTGAAGGTCAAATGCAGTCCTGTGCCCTCCAATCCTAAATTCAATTTTATTGTTATTATGCTCTGAAATGAACCCCTGTCTAAAGGAGAACATTGATTTCTGTTTATTTCTAAATAATCAGGAGAACTCTCATTGAAGGAATATGCTGATTCTTACTTAGTACCAGAGTTCTGAGCTCCATTTGTGTTATTCGATTAATTTTCTGCTCTGAATGCTGGATGTGTGTGACTCTTCCAGAAGCAAGGTGCTTGTAATTTTCAAAATCTTTTGGCAAAAATGACCAAAAATCGATTTGAAGTATTTGCCCATGCCTATGGTGTGAACGCTCCCAGAGTGACTGACTTCAGTCTAGTAAAGTCAACATCATTCACCACAAAGCTGAGCAGAGACAGCATGTCTATCTTTTGCGAGCCAATATTAGCCAATTCCAGCAGTGGATGATACCAATGCAATTACAGGTACTTTATGACTTGTTTTTTCTTTTTTCAAAGCCTTTGAACCTCTTTCATTCAAACTTTCGTTATCAAAGATGCAGTGGGAAAACAACACATTGCTTATGAGATAGGAAGTGCTTTATCTGCAGACACATCTGAGAAAGATCACGGTTGTGGAGCAGTGAGATGTCAGCCTCAAAGAACCCCTTGTACTGGTGGTCCTAAAGTGCGGACACAGGCTCTGAATGCTGACTCCATAGTGTGGTGGGAACACCCTGCTCACATTGCTATGGGGGGGGTGGAGGACAGAACTGAAGGGCTGGGTGGGAGCAGGGGACAAGCTCACAGATCGCCTGGCTTCACAAGCTGGCCCCATGCTCGTAAAGTAGCTTCTGGCTCCCACTTTGCTGAGGCTGTGGAAAGAGAAAGGTTCTCAGCTTCTGCCTGAATGCTCTCTCAACTCTCCTAACTGAGTGGGATGTGCCATCCTCATTCATGCCCTGGTGGTTTTCCCAGTGCCCCCCTTCTCCCCATCTAGTCTCTTTTTGTCCCCCAGATACCATGTAGCATGTCCTTTTCTTACAGGAGAGTGGAGGGGAAGAAATAGATGGAGTTATCAACATAGACACCTAGTCTAGCTGGAGACCAAAGTCTCAGAGGTGCTGGTGTACATGCGTCCAAGGGCACAGCAAGGGTGGTGAGTGAGGTCTCTAGCACTAGAAAGGGCAGCTGGTTGAAGGAAACAGAGGACATTAGGATAAATCTGAAAGTCAGTGATCTGGTAAGTGCATTCCAGCATGTCCAAAGTGAATCAAAGTGGATTTCAAATTCCTTCAATACACAGATGTCTTATCTTTGTGACTATGAATCAGTTTACTTCCCAGCAACCCTGTCCTGTGCTAACTTCTGCTCACCATGTGAGACACAGCTTGGTTGTTATACCCTGGAGTAGCCTCTTTTGACACTGCCTACACACACACACACACACACACACACACACACACACACACACACACACACACACACAGAGCTGTAAAAATAAATCTTAAAGAATAAAAGTAGTAATATTTTGATAATAGATGGAGGTGGTATGAGGAACAGGGGGGAGAGAGAGAGAGAGAGAGAGAGAGAGAAGAGAAAGAAAGGCAGGAGGGAGGAAGAGAAGGAAAGGAACGCAAAGGGAAGGAAGGAAGGAAGGAAGGAAGGAAGGAAGGAAGGAAGGAAGGAAGGAAGGAAGAACAGAACAGACAGACCAGACTTCCGCTCTTTCACAAGAGAGTTCCTTCAGTCAACTGCCTGTTCTCCTTTGCCATACCTGAGTTCCTTGAGAGTTTGAGTCTGTCTTGTGAGTGGACTATTAAAAGATCCCCTGGCAACCTCTCTCATCTCCTGCCCTACCAACAGCCTGCATCCCAGTCTTTTCAGGCAGTTGGCATTCTCTAGGTTTCTTGAGCCTCCCAGAACCCTCTAGCCCTCTCCTCGCCTCCACATGCCTCTTGAAGGGAGGGCTGAGATCCTGGGGTATTTCCCAGCAAGCATCGACTTCCTGATCTTCAAATGCTGCCTCAACAGTAGTACCAAAAGTAACAAATCAGAGAGATCTGGAGTGACCAGGAAGAGTAGAGCAGGGTAGTATTTCCCTGGCTCTGCATACTCAGTCTTTACTCAGAGATTCTCAGTTCATGGCCACTTGGTCTTTGTAAATCTGAGTTTCCCCATCATAAAATGGGCGTGACGAGACTCCTCAAAGGTTCCCTGCCAAAATGGCAGGAAGGGGATGCTCTGTCTGTGAAGGAACAAGCACTGTATCCAGTAGCAAAGCAGGCTAGGAATGTGTTCATCCAGGACACTGGGCTCTCCGTAGGCATGCAGCATGGAGCAGTGTCTACCAATTCCCCAGCACTGACAACTGCACCACCTAGGGTGCTTCTACACTTCCCTGTCTATCTTTCCAACTGCAGTGTTACCTCTAAATGTCACATGAATAATTTTAAGTAAACACACAACTTTCAACCAAGTACTTATAGGGTTATTTGGGGGAATAGTGTGTGTGTGTGTGTGTGTGTGTGTGTGTGTGTGTGTGTATTTCTACAACCCAGTCTGATCACCAGTTCACAATAATCCCCTCTGCTTCACTATCCCCAGTGCTGAGATTATAAACATAAGTATCTGCAAGTCCAGCCTATACTTTGTAAGGTTTATATGATTCCAAAAGTTTTCCTTAAATCCAAATTCCTTATCTTGACTTACAGAACTTACAATGATTTGGGCCCTACCCACCTGTTCACTCCCTCTTTCTAGCTTTTTCCTTCTCCTTACAGAAAGCAGCAGGATGCTTCGTGACTTGAGGACTTTGCAGGCACTGTTATCTCTAAGCAGACTGCCCCTCCCTTGGTGAGCATATCACAGGATTGAACTAGAGGGGAAATCTTGTACTGTAGTGAATAAGTCCACACTGTCTAGTATGCACTGCCCAGGTTTCCTGATTCAGAGTCTATAGGCAAGCCTTTTCACAAGAGAGCTGACAAGCACATGATGTCTTGTATAAGGAGAAGTGCAAATTTCACCACATGCGCAGAGGCTCCATTGATTCCTCTTCTACTGTGGAGAAGCCTGGCTTTGCTTTTGTTTGCATATTCATTTCAATATTTCTCATCTGTCGATATGCCAGTTCTCTGGAGTCTCCTTTGACCTACTTATAATAGTTGCCTGGTTCTTGACTTAAGAAGTTAAATAAAATCTTACTATGTATTCAAGTTCTCTCTGTCTGAGAATAATATTAGCTTTTAATTTAAAATGACCATTGGCCAAAACTGAGGTTTTACCTAGAATTCATATTCCTTGCTTGCCTTCCACTTTTACAGCAAACCTTCCTTAAATGCCTATGTAGTGTCAGGTCCTGTATCAGTGCTGGTGATGTATAAGGCATGATTCCTCACCCAGTGATGCTTCGCAGACTTTTCCTCTGAATTAAGAAGAAAAATAAATACACAGAGACAAAGTGAACAATCCCATCTCTCAACTGTGAGCACAAGGAGATTCCCGAGACTCTAAGTAATAATTAATATAATGAGTTAATCCTATAATAACAAATTCTAAAATTCTCTCCAAAGTATGCTACACGAGTATAATTTTTGTTGAAGATTATTTGAATTAAGTAAAACTAAGCATTGGCAACATCTGGTTCCTCAGGAGACATGTTAGTAATGATATTTGGCTTGTGTTGTGTTTGAAATAATACCATATCCTATTCCAAAGTACATAGCTCGAAAGTCCCAAATCCCAAGTGCAGAACAGCTTAGTTCGAGTTATTTAAACAATCGTCAGTCATCAAAAAGTCATCCTTGTGAGAAGGAAAACAACACACATATACAATGATGGGATCAGAAATCTCTCTTGACTCCAGGCAAAAGCAATGGGAGACGGAGTGAATTTGAAATGAAAGCTTGACCTACATAAATATAATAAATGTAACTCTGTTTTGCATCGATTACCATATGCAAGCCTGTCTCTCCCAAGAAACTGATTAGAGCTTTGACTTTTTTCCCTCTGTCAAGTCTATCTGTCCATCCACCTATCCTATCTTTCATCCGTTCATTCTAATATATACAGTGAATGCCTGCCTGGGCTTTTCGGAATTTAAAGTAGTATAGTGATAAAAGAAGATGCTGTCTTGGAATAGCGACTCGATCAGAGTCCATATTAAAAACCATTAGGCCATTCAACTGTGTTATAGTTTGTTTGCAAAAGGCTATATGAATAAAGGAAATGGTGGCATCTTGTGAGATCAGGAGTGATGTGATGAGGTAGAGAAATTGTTTCCACGAAGGGAGGCTCTAAGATAAAGCTGAGCTAGGAAAACAGAATATATCAGCTTACTTCCTCTTTCCGTAGAGTGGGATATGGGCCTCCAAAACACTGATATTAAAACATCATCTTCAAGAAGTTGTAAACAACTACTTTTTTTTCAAATACAAAAGCCAAAACAAACAAATGAAGAGAGAAGACAGGCAAGCGGCTAGGATTTTATCCTTCTTTGATTAATTAGATGTTAAAACCAATTAGAGTAAGAACAAGAAACCACATGCTTCTTTACAGTTAATTTTTTTTTAGGCTAAGATTCCAGACTTGATATAAAATTGGATTCATATCTTACAGGACAATAAGAAACAATCTTTGGCTTATTGATGAAATATTTATTGTGTATATCCCTGGTCAAATAGCCTGGTTAGATCATTTATGGAAAACTCATCTTCCCTGGTGTCTATGGGCCCTCCGAGTTTCAACAAGTTTAAGATGGTCCAGGTAGGCAACAAATTAGAGACGAATTATCCTATTGGCCTTTGTTCGTTGCTTTTTCATTTTATATTTAATTTACAGGTTGTAATGAAAGCTGTGGGTAAGAAGCATCCTGATGCATGGTATGGTAGTTTGAATAAGAATGGTCCCCATGGGCTCATATATTTGAATGCTTGGTCTATAGTTAACAGAACTGCTTGGGAAGGATTAGGAGGTGTGGCCTTGTTGGAGAGGGGACCTGTTTTGAGGTTTCAAATCTCTCTCTCTCTCTCTCTCTCTCTCTCTCTCTCTCTCTCTCCCTCACTCTCTTTTCCTCCCTACCTCCCTTGTGTCTGTGGATCATGTTGTGAGAGCCTAGCTACTTTTCCATGCTCCTCATCATGGGCTCCCTTTGAAACCAAACCATCAACCCAAATTGAATGCTTTCTATTATAAGTTGACTTGGTCATGGATTTTTATCACAGCAATAAAAAGTAACTAAGACACATAGCATTTTGTATAAGGTACTCAACAGACATGAAAGCCTATATTTTTTTATCACAGCAGTCTGAAACTTGGAAACAAAGTCACTTCATAGGCATTAATTTGGTGGGGGTGCTAGGTGTTGCCTCCAAGGGACTTTCTAATGATAAGGCTATTTTCCACTCTGCAGAGGCCAAGAGGAACTAGTAGGTTGTTATCTGAAACAGATTCAGAGTTTCTGGCCTAGGAAGCTCTTATAGTTCACACAGTGCATCAGCTTCCACAGCTTTCAATAAAGTTAATGGTGAGTCTCCTCAGGCTGTGTTTCTCCTGGGACACTTGAGGCAGAAGGACTGGACCTAGCCAATAAGCCTTTGTATAAAATCTCACTGAACTCTTCCCTCCCCAGAGCTTCCAGAAGGTTCATTCAAAAAGTGCACAATAAGAAAGAAGCAACAAGCTGAGTGTGGTGAGTCAGGCGTGTAATCTCAGTTCTTGGGAGAGGTTGTCACCATCTTGAGGCCAGCCTGGACCACATGCAGAAAGGAAGAATGGAAAGAAGGGAGGGAGGGAGGGGGAGGGGAAGAAAAGACAGGAAGGTGGGAGGACAGTTCTTAGGAAACAGGCTTATGATAAACAGGTAGTTTGAGGGCTCATTGGGCAGAAGGTTTGGAGTATGTCCTGTTAAGGGGTGTGTGGGTCCTCATTTCCAGACTGTGGTGGAAATCAAAATTAATGTGAGAAGAGTCTAAGCAAAGCAGGACAGGGTCAGTTGTAAATGTTACAAGGACAATTCTGAAGGATGGATCAGAGCTTGGAGATCAAAGAATGAATATGAGGTCTTGGGTTTTTCTGAGGAATAGAAAAGCCATACCAGATCTTGCAAGGAGTGAAAAACAGGGCGTTGAGAATCATTCTTAGCTTTCTAACTTGAAAGCCTGCAAGGAAGGTATGCCATTCCAAAGAGAGCGAGTGGATTAGATATGCTGTGACAAAATACTACAAGAGCAGCTCAAAGAAGATGGAGTTTATTTGGCTCTCGGTTTGATGGCGCCGCTCAGATTCTGTCTGTGGTCAGGAAGCAGAGAGCATTGAATTCAAGTCACTTTCTCCTTTGCATTCAATCTGAAAGTCCAATCAAGGGCATGGTGCTCCCAACAAGCAGGATGGTCCTTTCCCTCCTCATGCTAAACCTTTCCACTAATGCCTTTATAGACACATCCAGAGGTGTATCTCTCAAGTGATTCTAAATCCAGTCAAATGGACATGAAAGTTCATTATCACGTGGAGTTTAGGGGAAAAAAATAAGGTTAAAAACAGTGAACTTATACCTAGATATTGTAAGCATAGGGTAGGGGCTGAGAAATTTCAGTTCCATGATGTGAACAGCACATTGGCACATATGAGGAACATTCATCAGCAAATATAAGGACCAATCCCAGGAAAACACAGATCTTTCATTTTGCTTCAGTCAGATACAGTAGTCACTCAATATCTGGAAACTGAAAACATCTAGCTTTCCACAGATGCTCAATCCTTTAAAATGGTACCATAATTGCATACAACCTACTCCCTGCCTCCCATATATTTAAAAGTCATCTCTAGATTACTCTTTTCCCATTTTCTTTTATTTTTGAGATGATAATATAATTACATCATCTCTCCATTCCGTTTGCTTCCTCCAAACCATCTTTGTTCTCATTCAAGTTTATGACTTTGTTACTTTTAATATTAGGTGCAAATATAAATATGTGTTTGAAGTAATTACACTGTCTGTAAAATAATTACCAAGAAAAAGCTGCCTATATGTTCATGATGGATGTAATCTTTTTAATAGTTTTTACCTATAACTGGCTGAATCCATTCAGGTAGGATTAACACATACAGACTCTGTGTAGAGAGATAACTGGGTTTACAAAGATTTGGATGTATTAGTACTAGAATGTACTATCCAGTCTGCTGGGGACCTTACATGACATAATACCAACTTGCCAGGTGAAATGTGCCCACCGGAACAATAATGGAACAACTGTTATAGGTAAATAAACACTTTCTGACTAGACTTGAGACCTGTTCCACAGAAGAAAATGTCATGCCTGATACCAAATTTCATGGGTAGGAAGTCTGCAGCTGTAGGATAAATTTGTTAATTTGCTAAGTTGTCATTTTATCATATTGTCTTCTACATATTCATGTTTAAATGCATATCCCTAGCTGCTCTCAACCCTTGTTAGAGAAAGGTATTTCTATAATGAATGGGAAGCAACCAGTGCAGAAAGGTATAACTGATTAAATGTTAACAACAAGATTGGTTTCTCAGTCACAAGTAGGGCATCTTTATCAATCTACACACAATAAGGCTCAGAAAATATTATGAAAGGAGGAGGCAGAAGCAATGTAAAAGCCAGAGAGTGGGAGCGAGTGCTGTGAAAAGCTGTCTCAGACTAGGACATGGCTATCTTACTCCTGAACTCATAGCAGCAAAAATTACCAGGGTAAGCCTTGTACAAGATCAAGCTAGCCACACTTCTAGCAGAGATGAAGGAATTGCTCTCCAGGCCCCAACCATTTCTCAGAAGCTATTGGCTGTTGACAGCTGCTGTGGGAGCAAGAATCCTTTTTGAAGGGGTAGCCACTGGTAAATTTCCCATTCTCCAGTTAACAGACTTACAATCATGTATATGTGAGCAGCACTAGCAGACTTAGTGGTTTATCAGAGGAGAAAGAGGAGAAGGTGTAGGAGGAGGAGAGGGGAAGGAGCAGGAGGGGCAGCAGAAGGAAGAAGGAAGAGAGTAAGGGGTTTGAAAGAGAAAAAAAGAAGGAAGAAAGAAAGAAAGAGAAGAAGAAAGAAAGAAAGGAAGGGAGGAAGGAAGGAAGGAAGGAAGAAAGAAAGAAAGAAAGAAAGAAAGAAAGAAAGAAAGAAAGAAAGAAAGAAAGAGAGAGAAAAAGAAAGAAAGTTGGCATGAAAATATGTTGAAAGGATAGAGCAGGGGTTGAAGGGGGAAATAGGCCTTCTCATATTATAGTGTAAATGCATATAAAATTCACAAGAATAAAGAACATTATTTAAGAACAGCCTGAGCAAGAATGCAGAAGTGACCAAGCAGAACTTTCATCATCTAAAAGCTCACAACATCTAAGGCTTTCTGAGGAAGTTAACAAGAGCTGATAAGAATGGGAGTGGGCACCCTACTCATAGGAAAGGAGCCCACCCATCGCCTAGGTCATAGACAGCTGCCCTCTCCAGGGACACAAGGTCAGCTGGTCACACCATTTCTCTATTGCCTTTATCAGATACAAGAAGTCTCTCACAGGAGGAAGGGGTGAAAGTCACTAAAAATAAAGTGGTTTCTGATTTGGGAGCATTGCAACACTCTTCAGGGCATTTTAAGGAACAAGTCCCTTTGCTGTGACAGGAAGAAATTGAAAATCAGCACCCGTTGATGACTAGAGTGACAAAACGTTTGAAGGCTGTACCAGGCTTCCAGAAACTCTTCAGACATTGCTCCTTCCTAAATAGAACACGGATCTTAATTTCTCTTCTTCCTTTTCTCTTCTCCTCTTTCTTTAAATCCCCACCCGCCAGTCTTTCCCATCCCTCATCTGTTGCAGGCATTAAGAGGTCATTTGATCTGATCCCTTGGCACCCTAGGCCAATGGCACCTCATCACCAGAAGGTCAGGTCCAATGTCCCGACCCCTTTAAGATACTCAGCTCATTGCTACATTCCTACTTCCTGGTATGGCATAGCCAGCATACAGCAGTACCAGAAAGATATAGGAATCTAACCGTCATCATCAGCCTTTATCACTACTGAGCACCTGGTAAGCTCTCTAGAGCTACTGGACAAATGTATAGGCAGAGACACCTCTGCCCCATGATGAACAAGTAGAAGGGACCAGATGACTCACCACTCTTGGTTCTCTTTCTTTCTTCCAGCTCCCCACAGCTTAGAGGAGCATTTGCATGACTTTAGTACTAGGAACATATTGTAAAAGTACTTGGGCCAAGAACTCCCTGTATTATCTTGGTAAGTGGAATATTATCCTAAAATTGAAATTGAGTAAGAACTTAATTTATTCTTCCTGTAAATATAATGTTCTACTAGTCAGCCACTCGAACTCCTGAGGAGTTGGGGGTGGGCAGTGCTTGTTTGTTTAGTATTTATTGCTCTTTCCATCAAAACCCCTGCTTTGTATCAAAGTGGCAGAGCACTTTGCCTAGCATTCCCTGTGCCCTAGATTCAAGCCACAGCCCTAGAGATAGAATGGCTAATTATGTATGGTGAGCCATTTGGTTTTTTGGGTTATTTATTTTTTGTTTGCTTAGAAAGAGTTGAGTTTTGATTTTTTTATTGTTATTGTTGTTGGTAGTAGTACTACTACTAGTAGTAGTAATAGTTTTGAGCTTTTCCTGAGTGCTGAGATTACAGATATGAGCCACCACACCTAGATAATTCTGTACATATATGATATGATGCATAGGACAACCATGTTAATGCTGAGGGAACAATAGTCCCTTGTAGAAATGCAGAGGAGCACACAGAAATATTGAGCAGGTTTGAGCCTGCGTAGTCTGATCTTAGGATGCTATTCATCTCCTAAGAGTTCTTTTGTCTTGAGCTGAGAGATGGCTGTGTGCAAGTCTACCTAGGCCAGGTCACTGCAGACGCTGGGAAGAAGCCTCTCACTTCTAATGGACACTGAATGGAAGAAAAGAATGATCTTGCTATGGACTGTGCCCAGCACCAGCTTTATGCACTGTCAGCAGCTCAGAGTGATGGGTCAAGGGTTCTTAAGATGCTGTCGTTAAAACAGAATTATCTAGGTGCAGTGGTTCATATCTATAATTCCAGCACTTGAGAAACCAAGTTCAAAGCCCTCCTGAGCTACAGACTGAGACCCTGTCTCAACACCACAACAAAACCACATCCAAAACCCAAGTGTAAATTAAAACATACTCTTGTGGGCAAGAGGGAGAGTCTAACTTGCCTTCATATCGCATGTAGTCGATATTTTTCAGTTTCTCGGTCAAGCAATCTTATCTCAAAAATTTTAACTTTTCTCCTTCATGCCTGCTTGTCTTTCAAACTCTGGGATTTGGTTTTGTGTATCCCTCTTCCTGTCATCCCTTGTGACCCATGCTGCCTTCATCCCATGTAACTCATCCACCCTGTCCCACACCCCCTGCCTGTTCCCTGCACCCTCCTTTTGCTGTTATCCTACCTACAGGGTTCAGGCATCCTCTGGCACATTCCTACCTGCAGCCCTTGCTTCCCTACCCCCTCTTCCTGAGAGGAACTCTGTCTGGTAGATTCTCCTAATGAAATTACTAGGTCACTAGGAGCTGTTGCTGCTAGAGGCTGATAGCTGACTCCACCATTCTAAACTCATTTTCAAATCAGATCTAAAATGAGTCTATATATGTATTTGTTACTGTTTCTACTTTCATTGGTAATTGAAGTGTATAGTCTTTAATGCAGAATTAGATCAGTTTTAACAAATGATGCATTCATTACATACTCATCCCAACCAAGAAGTAGGGTGCTAACAGCCTAGGGACATCCAGTATCATCTCTCAGATAATTCTCACCTCCATTCTCACATACAGCTGTTATTCTAATTCTTCCCACCGAAGCCCCACACTGTCAGATCTTCAATTTAGGATAAATAGAAACATACAGCATTTATTTCCCCCCTCTGGATTCTTGTCTCCAATATGAAGTTTTGTTTCTTTTATTTTTTGGTTTGAGGTTCTTATTGATGTTTTTAGATTAATCTTTGATTCATACCCTGAGAGTTCATTCTTTTTTATTATTGAGTAGTACTCCATTTAATGAAGATACAGTTGTTTGTTGTCCTGCTGATAGGTATTTAGGTTGCTTCTAATTGGGTGCTATCATGAATGAAGATGGGGCAAACATTGCTTCAGTCCTTTGGGAAAATAGCATCTGATATTGCTATGACCAATTTGCCAAATTCATCCACTATCTTAAATGTTTTCTGCCTGTCCATAGGGAAAGGTTGCAATTTAAGTTCTTAGGACCCTTGTCACAACAAAACTGAGAGATGGTCACACTAACTCAAAGCATAGAAAAAAATAAGAGATTCCCCCCAAAGCCATTGCCCAAAGGCATCAAGGACCCAGAACTAGAGTTTCTAATCCCAGACCTTGCTTTTAACCCATGTGAAAAGACCGAAGACACTGAAGAAAATCCCCATGTGGTTCATGTTTTCAGTCTTTTTTAACTTAGCCCACATTTCCTTCCACCACTATCCCAGGGCCCCAGGTCTATAAAAATTCAATATCCACAAAGGACAGTGAATCCAGCACCACTTCTCTGCTTGGTCTTTCTGCTGCTCTAGAAAAATCAATTTTGACTGGTTTGCTATGGACATTCCAATATTTTTTGAGAACTCTCCCTTGAAGGTCAGAACATTGAAAGTTGAGCCACTAGAGTAGAACTTATGAATCAGTTTAAAGGAAACTCCAGAGTGTTTCTTTTATGCTAGGTGCAGATGATACAGGACCTGGTCAGGAGCTGAGGATGGGCGTTTTTCTGTGGACTGACAACATTTGTGATAATTCTTAAAAGTTGACTTATTGGGGGCTGAGGAGGAAGGTACTTTCTGTTCTTCCAACGTAGTTCCTAGTACCCATGTTAGGATCACAGCCATCTTTACCTTTAGTTCCATGGGATCAGACACCCTATTCTAACCTTCGCAGGCGCCTGGACTCAAGTGCACATACTCATGTAATCGCGAGCCACTCATACACACACACACATACACACACACACACACACACACACACACACACACACACAAACATGCAAAAACACAGTTTTAAAATAAAACTTTTTTTAATTGACCTACTAAATTTCTACATTTGGAACTGACTGTTCCAACTGATTGTTGACTTCTAGTAACTTATTGCAGACTCAAGGAGGGAAGTCCATCTCCTCCCTCCCAACCCCCACCTCCCACATTTGAGGAAAGATTGGCAGCTCTTTTCTGATTGTCCCACATTTGAGGAAACATTGATTGGCCTCTTCCTTCACCTTATTTGTGTATCTCATATTCAGCCAATCAGGGCCCAACTGGCATCAGGAACCTTTTTACATTTGGTTCTTTTGAGGCTTCAAAGCCAGAGCTTCTGAAAGAGTCAGCAGAGGAGGAAGAGACTTCAGAGACCGCCTCTCAGCTGCCTTCTTACCAGAGAGGGAAGACGCAACCTGCACCTGAAGCTCAGGTAGGGAATGCACTTAGGTCAGAGTAAGGCCTCTAGATGCCTCAGCCTCCACATCTCCACACCCAGCTGGGCTGCAAAAGAAATTCCTTTCTGCAGATGATTGAGGTCTCCAAGGTTCACCACCCTTGACACCCTCAAGCCTTTTGACCTGCTGCTCAGTTGATGACCTGCAGACTTTCAAGGGACAACTCTCAACTCGCACCACAATCCCTTCCCCCGCACCACAATCCCTTCCCCCGCTGCTGCTCATTTGCTCTTCCTGATTAAGTCCGTGTTGGGCAAACATAGACTTTTGCCCAAACAAATCAAAGGTGCAACCACTGAGACAGAAAAGAAAACCAGGAAGAAATCGTCCTCCTAGGCTCCCTTAAGGGGAAAGCAAATCAGCCAGGGACGACCCCAGCTCCCATTTAGTGCTTTGCTTTGAGCGAAGGCATCCTTATGGACCAAGTGGGACTCAAACTCTCATTCTTCCTGCCTCAACCTGCAGAATATTTGCATAACAGGCCCTGGCTATCAAGAGAATTGGAAGGCGTCATTTCTCACATTGTAAGCTTCTATAAAGAGTATTGATAAGGAGCCAAATGAAGCCACAGCCTGAGCAAATGCAGCCTCAAGAATGACGGCTATTCCAATATTAAATATTGGTGTTTATTTATTAAAGGATTATTAAATATCTGCTGTTGTTCACAGCAATATACCTGACTGTCCCTTTAACTCCCTGGCACATATGAAAGGTAAAAACACCACTGGCAAGATCTTGTTTTGCTCAAGAACATTTAAATGCAGTGTCCGTTGACACAAAGGCATGACACATTTTATAGGGTTTTTCTAAGTAGCAATTTTCCATGAAAAAGAACAATGCCCCTTGGCTTGGGTTGTTTAGCAAGACTTACTTATTTTTCCCTCTTAAACAACTTCTAAGGATTTTTAGAAACCCCAAATCACCCTTCAATCCTTTCATTTCCTACTAATTATCCACAAAAGGACTTCTGACTAATATAATAGGCTATAACATTCTAAGCAACATGGAGAATTCATTTAGACAAACATTGCTCAGACAGAGCATGGAACAAGATGTAAAGGGAAGCTCACAGTGCCCCACGTCACCTTGGGTAGGGGCTCTAGTCAAAGGGAGCCATCCTATGAGCATTCTGGGGTTTGTTGTCTAATGGAGGTGGTATGGAAAAACAGACTATGCCAAGAGTTCTCCACTGTATCTGTAAGTTGGATCTGCTTAATGCATAGATTCCCCACTATCCCCACCCCTGAGGAGACCCTAAGACCGTCTCATGGGACCTCAGTAAGGCTCCTATACCCCAGCTACATGCAGCAAACTGTTGATTATACAGTTTTGCTCAAATGAGTTAGACGGGGCTTCCTGTTTGAGTTCATTTTCAACCAACACAAATATGTCTTTATAGTTAATATCCATTCAATGAGATTTCCTGCTGATTAGTTCGAGACACAGTCTGAGCCTAGGGAGTGGAGCCTGGCACAGCCCTGCTGTTTGTAGTGCTCACAGCCCAGGTCTCACAACGACCAAGTTCAAGAGCAACCTGGAGCCATTAAAAGATCTCATGCTTTTGGGTGCTGAGTGTCTGCCACGCTTGTTTCTATCTGTCTGTTTGGTTGATTGGTTTATAAAGTTGGGGGTTGCTCTTCTGCCAACCCAGATGAGAGGAAGCACTGAGAAAATATCAGGTTAACTCGACCCATAAAGGCAGAGAATCTACAAGACTGGAATTCCCAGATGTGCCAAGATGTTCTGTCCTGTTCCTCTTAATGGTCAGATTAACCTAAACCCATCAGAATGCTAAACACACTTAGCCCACTCAGCAAAGGCTTCAGGTTACAGCAGAGGAAGGCAGAGCAACAATTAATACCAAGGGGAGGGGAAGAAGGGAGGCAAAGGGGAGAGGGGAGAAAGGCAGAAATCCAGAGGAAGAGAGGAGAGAGAGGTTTTTAGAAGGGAAAGGAAGTGAATGGAAGTGAATGGAAGGAAGGGAAGGAAGGGAAGGGAAGGAAGGGAAGGGAAGGAAGGGAAGGGAAGGGAAGGGAAAGGAAAGGAAGGAAGGAAGGGAAAGGAAGGGAAGGAAAGGGAAGGGAAGGGAAGGGAAGGATGAAAGGGAGGAAAGAGAATGGAAGGGCAGGAGATGGAATAGAAGGGAAGGGAAGGAGACAGAAGAGAAGAGAGGAGAGGACTGGAGGAGCAGGGAGACGAAGTGAAGGAGGAGAGGAGAGGGAAAGGAAAGAATGGAGGCAAGAAGAAGGGAGAGGAGAGAGTAGAGGGAAGAGGGGAAGGAGAAAGAGAGAGATAGAGTTCATGTAACTTGAAGAATGGCCCCTCCCCCCAATTTGTTTTAAACTAAATGAGCACTGGACAAGCAATCTTACAAACCCTTAGGAAGGAAAGGTGCAGAAACCCTTCTCAAGGTTGAAACTAGACCAATTTAACCTTCCTTTCTGAAAGAAAAAGAAAAAAAAACTGGCATTGATTAGCGAATCTGACTATGTGGGCTACTCAGAGCTTTGGTTTTCATTCCAAGAAATTGGCAGCATCTCTCACCACTGATCTCCCCACACTGATGGATGGTAGCAATTATGTAGAGCTATTTGTGTAATGTGTTGTAATAGCAGCACACGTTGGCTGTCACTTTGACCCAGACACCCCCTCGCCCAATTCTGAGGAAACCTGTCACAGAACTGCCTTCTCTAAGAGGCGTTTTCCTTTAGAAAAGGAGGGGGTCTTCATCCTACGCACACCTCTCCTAGAAATAGAGACTTGGAGAGTCATGTAGAAAATGACCTCCCTTTCATAGAACACTTAACTATTAAACAACATTAATTTGTCTTTGTGGTTTATCAACCCATCTGGGCATTTATCCCTGTCTATTCTTGTTGCCAGCAAAAAAGTCATTAATTTTAAAGACTGAAAACCATTCTATTCACTTACTGGGTGTTTAATTGCTTTCTGAAAGAAGTACAATGCATCGGACTTGTCTTGGGAAGGAAGAAAGGGGACCAGTGTCTGGTGCCTAGGGAACCAGGTGTGAATAGCAATGGAGGCTGAAACGACCACAGGTCTTGTGAACTGAGCACCTACTGTCCGGATACTGTGTGCCGGCTAATGTGCCAGGTACTTCTCTACATGATCCCTGCTACCCATGCCTAGGAACATTTGCCCTCCTGGACACTTTCACTTTTCCTTTCTGTGTGTGTGGTTTTTTTTTTTTTTTCTCCTTAAACACAGACCTGTGCTTCTGCCTCCAAGTTCTGTACTGTCTCTTTTTTTTCTGGACTTTTCTTTCTCCCACATAACCCCATGCCCATCCTTGATACAAGGCTCTCTTCATATATAATCCCCACTCCCCAAATCAACCAGCAATGTGCTCCCCTGACCCAGTTGATTTGTTTTCCTGAAAAATTCCGTATCTACTTTAAACTGAACTGCTTAGCTAGTGGTAATGTATGTCTATACTGAGAACCACAGAGTAGCACATTCAAGGGGAGAATCTCACTGTATAGGAAATCTGTCTCTGTCTCAGAAAAATTGCCTATAACCCTAGCACTTGGGAGGTAAAGGCAGGAGGATCAAGAATTCAAGGTCATCTTCAGCTTGAGGCCAGCCTATGCTTCACATGACACAGTCTCACACTAAATTTAATTTAATTTAAATTAGAAGAAGGAAGGAAGCCCCTCAGTGCTAAGTGCTTTAATCGTCAGTACTAACAAAACTGACCAACCAGCCTAAAACAACAACAACAACAACAACAACAACAAAACTGTATCCCCCTTCCTGGATCCTCTTATAGCAAGCTCCTATAAGGCCCTCAGAGGACTGCTGTTTTAATGCTTGCCTTAATTACAGTTGAGTGTGATAAGCATCCTTCCTCCTGGCTGATGTCACCTGCTCCAACCATGAGGGGAGAGGCAAAGCTCCCCTTGCTCTTCGTCACCAGTTTTTAGACCACTGTGAACTTGCAGGCTGACTCCCTTGGCTGCCACAGTTGCCTAACTTCAGGGGGTACCCCGTGCATATACATCCATTATTTGGATCTACTTATAAGCTCTCAGTATCGTGGTCTGGACAGAAGATTTGCCACATGGCCTAATGTTTCTCTTACAGTATCAGATTTTTCCATGAACAATAATAAATTATTTTACAGCATATTACCACACTCACAGCTCAGTTGTTCTAACTACCCTGCAAGGCAGATAGCTCTTTGACAGAGGAAGAAATCCAGACTTACTAAGTCTGTAGGGAGTTAAGACCCACATCTGGTTCTTCAGAGTTGATACTCTCCATCTTCAAAACGGTCTTACACAATTTTCCTAGAATTTTCTAAGAAATTAAGTCTCTTCATCTCTTCGCCTTCCCTTCCTCCTTCTCTTTCTCCTTTTCTTCTCCTTCCCCCTCCCCTCTTTTGTAGGTTATGGGGTTATGATTTATATCTTTTGACTTTACACTGATGTAAAATGGAACCACACTACATATTCAGTACAAACCATACCTGGAAGTATGAGCAACACAATACTCAGCGACTCAGGGAGGCTGCAGCAGTCATCTTGGCTCCCACTCTGCCATACCATATGAGCCTACACATTCTGTGAGCCCATTGCCCTTTCTGTTGTGTGTTGATAGTAAGACTTCACTTAGCATTCCACTTCCCAACGGATTTTGAGAAGAGACGGCACCAGCAAAGTTCAGATCATAAGATCATCAAGCCATTCAGCAAGTATTTTTAACAGGGACAGCCTTTTGGGGAGCATGGACTATGAACAGAGAGCATGAACTTTGTTCATCATTGCCTCTCTGTCTTCCCAAGAGTCAAACTATATCTATCCATCTATTTCCCCACAAAAAGTTTCAAAAGGCAGCAAGTTAGATTTTGTTGAAAGGTTGACAGTGACTTTCTGCATTCCTTTCTCTTTACAAACTGATACGAAGTGAAGATATTTGGACCTGAGCACATCCTCAGGCCACAGCACTGAAGCCTCAATGTAGAAGACAATGTAACATATACAGAGAAAGGGCAGCAATTGGGACAGAAGAAAGAGGTTAAATTCAAGAGGACTGACTTTCCCTATGCAACTTGCAACACAATGGAAAGCCATGGATGAAAGAGGAAACGAAATAAGTGACCACGAGAATGTCCACGGTGCTCATGAACACAAATGTTGGCACGGCAGGCAGGCTTGCGAAAGGACTGCAGTCAGAGCCTTAGAATACATTTATTCCCAAATACATTCTGGCAAGAACATGAGATCTTATAGAGATAGAAATAGACAACTGTGCTAGAGAGTTCAGACCCTGAATGAGCTGTTTGTTAGTTAAAATAAAACAAATCTAACTTGGAAAGGCAGGGTTTCCTGGGTGTGAAAAGCTTCTACCCCTGCCTCTCTCCTTGTAAGCAGGTGTGGAGGTTCCAGGGTGAGACAAACCATTAATAGGTAGAGTACACATGCCACTTGTTATTGATACCAGGAACCATTGAGAGGGGAAAAGTAAACGGTGGGTGGCTGGACATAATATTGCATGCTAGTCTTTCCAGCACTCAGGATGCCAAAGTGGATCACAAAATAAGGACAGCCTTTACTACATAGTAAATTTGCAACCAGCTCGACTAATAACAGGAGTCCGTTGAGTGTGATTGATGATTTTGCCAAGATAGCATTGTCCCAATCAAGCTAGTTAGAATAGTCACCATAGAAGACAAGAATAAGTAACTAGATTTTGTATGGTAATGGTAGTGTTTTTCTGTCAGTGCCTCTCCTAAGCAAAGCATCACACTAAGGTTGATGGAAAAGCAGCTATGAAGAAACCCTAGTTTCTGTTTTGGAGAACAGACTGCTTAGTATGGCAATGGTGCCCATGAGACATGTGTCCAATCTCTGAGATGCTAAAGGACATCTCTGAGATGCAGGAGGACAGAGAGCCCTGGTTACTATGATAACAAACATGTCTGAAAAGTAGCTAAGGAAGAAGGGATCCCAGAGACTGGGAGTTTAAAGTTATGGAAATAAAGAATAATGTCACGAGGAGATGAAATTATTTCAGAACAAGAAAGGCAGGTGAGCAAGAAGGCTACACGGGTAGAGATGGTGAGCGTCTCTTTTTGGTACAGGTGTATAAGACAGACCTTCTGGTGGCCACCTTTACCTATCATTTCCTTCTATTCAAAGGGAGTGGTGGCATATCCAGCTGGACCCCTGGATTGTTGATATAGCAGCATCTGCTGGCCAATGAGATCTAACAGAAAAGCCTCTCAGGACCAGCATCATCAATGGCACTAACATCACCAACATCACACTGCAAGAGAGCTCTCTGCCATCTTCCTTCACCCCTGTTTCAACACAGGCACCAAAGCAGCACCTTCGGGGACTTAGTACCCACCCTCTTGTAGAGAAGAAAGTGACACTCTGTGGATGGCAGGCAGAAAATGAAAGGAGAAGGGTTGCTGGTGGCACTGAAAAATTGCCTTATCAGATCTAGGCTTTGACCTCATTCTTTCCACTGATAGAAACCAATCCACCCTTTAATTATTCCACCTACTGCCTGTTAAGATTCTCTGCATTGTGCAGACAACAGAGATTTAACTAAGTCATTGTCAAAAAAAAAAAAAAAGGCAGATTGCAACACAAATAAGGGAGGGACCTTGAAAATTAGGTCAATACTATTAAGGAAACCTTATTGAAGGTCCACCTTACAGTAGCATCGATGATCATGGCTTTTGGTGCAACTGTTGAGTATACCACCTGGCTCCCAGCTTATGCTTAGACATTTCAGTGTGGATCGGTACCAAGGACACACAGAAGTAAGTTGCCTTCACAGAAAGTCCAGTGCCACAGCGTGTTAGCTGCTTGACTTTAGCTCTCGTAACAACATCAACTTCAGGGTGATAATGAATAAGTGAGGTAGCATGGGCACAGACGTTTGAAAGATCACCAGTGCTCTGTAAGAAAGAAGATCTGTGAGACCAATGCTGTTACAGAGTGAGCATCTGATTAGGCTCTGGAATGAGAACTGGGGAGTATTAAGATGGCCTTCCCTCCTGCTCTGTGAAATGTACTTCATTGGAATCACTTCAAAAGTGGGAGCAGACATAAAACTACAAAGCTTCTGTAAGGCAAAGGACACTGTGGTCAGGACAAACGGCAACCAACAGATTGGGAAAAGATCTTTACCAATCCTACAACAGATAGAGGCCTTATATCCAAAATATACAAAGAACTCAAAAGTTAGACCAAGAGGGGAGACAAATAACCCTATTAAAAAATGGGGTTCAGAGCTAAACAAAGAATTCACAGCTGAGGAATGCCGAATGGCTGAGAAACACCTAAAGAAATGTTCAACATCTTTAGTCATCAGGGAAATGCAAATCAAAACAACCCTGAGATTTCACCTCACACCAGTGAGAATGGCTAAGATCAAAAACTCAGGTGACAGCAAATGCTGGCGAGGATGCGGAGAAAGAGGAACACTCCTCCATTGTTGGTGGGGTTGCAGACTGGTACAACCATTCTGGAAATCAGTCTGGAGGTTCCTCAGAAAATTGGACATTGAACTGCCTGAGGATCCAGCTATACCTCTCTTGGGCATATACCCAAAAGATGCCCCAACATATAAAAAGACACGTGCTCCACTATGTTCATCGCAGCCTTATTTATAATAGCCAGAAGCTGGAAAGAACCCAGATGCCCTTCAACAGAGGAATGGATACAGAAAAATGTGGTACATCTACACAATGGAATATTACTCAGCTATCAAAAAACAACGATTTTATGAAATTCAGAGGGCAAATGGTTGGAACTGAAAATATCATTCTGAGTGAGCTAACCCAATCACAGAAAGACATACATGGTATGCACTCACTGATAAGTGGCTATTAGCCCAAATGCTTGAATTACCCTAGTGGCCTAGAACAAATGAAACTCAAGACGGATGATCAAAATGTGAAGGCTTCACTCCTTCTTTAAAAGGGGAACAAGAATACCCTTGGCAGGGAAGAGAGAGGCAAAGATTAAAACAGAGACTGAAGGAACACCCATTCAGAGCCTGCCCCACATGTGGCCCATACATATAGAGCCACCCAATTAGACAAGATGGATGAAGCAAAGAAGTGCAGACCGACAGGAGCCGGATGTAGATCGAACCTGAGAGACACAGCCAGAATACAGCAAATACAGAGGCGAATGCCAGCAGCAAACCACTGAACTGAGAACGGGACCCCCGTTGAAGGAATCAGAGAATGAACTGGAAGAGCTTGAAGGGGCTTGAGACTCCATATGTACAACAATGCCAAGCAACCAGAGCTTCCAGGGACTAAGCCACTACCTAAAGACTATACATGGACTGACCCTGGACTCTGACCTCATAGGTAGCAATGAATATCCTAGTAAGAGCACCAGTGGAAGGAGAAGCCCTGGGTCCCCAGACTGAACCCCCAGTGAACTAGACTGTCGGGGAGGGCGGCAATGGGGGAGGGTGGGGAGGGGAACACCCATAAGGAAGGGGGAGGAAGGGATGTTTGCCAAATGTACATAAGAAATACTCAAGTTAAAAAAAAAAAAAAAAAAAAAAAAAAAAAAGTGGGAGCAGAGTAAAGTGAGAAGCTCCACAGAAGGTTTGGAATGAATGTCTGTGGGATCTTTGTCCTTTTACCCCTCAAACAGACCCAAGGTACAACTCAGTCCACCCCTAAAAGAGTCACTTCTTGTGTTAACAAGCCAATAAGAAGTCTGTGTAGGAGCTGAAGAGTGAGGATTTCTTCTAAACATCTTCTGTGGTTGTGTCTTCTGCAATTCCTTCCTTCCATACTTAGTAGCCTTCTCGTCCAGCCCAATCTCTGATTCGTGTTCATTGCAAAGTTACTATGGCTTTCTCTACTTTCCAGTCTGAACCGGCTGTATGATTTTTCTCAAATACACAGGACCATGGTGGTGGAAGAAAGTATTTCGACAACTCTATATTCGTTTTTTTTTTTTTTTTTTTTTTTTACTGAGAAGGAAAACAAAGTCCAGCCTGCCACACTTGACTTCAGAAATGTCTTCCACAGTGAGGAAGTGTGACACTAATTCCTGCTCCACATGTACAAACCTGCTTTACCATGCTTTTAAAGCAAAACTCCCCAAGAACCAGCAATTCATAGACAATGTCAAAAAGAAGTAAAATACAAAATTAGTGTCAACCAGCAACCTGTCATTTTAATGTGGTTGTCACACAACAAAGTGTCACAAAAAGGATGTGGAGTGGAACTCAAGCATGGAATTTGTGGGTTATTGTTCTTTTTGTCATGAACTATGTGACCCTGGACAAGGAATTTTCTTTCTCTGGATCTCAGTTCCAGAACAAAACAGAACAAGGGTTCTTCTTTCCTTCTTTCTTGCTTTCTTCCCTTGCCTTTCTCCCTCTCCCTCCCTTTATCCTTCCTTCCCTCCCCTTCCTCCCTTTCTCTCTCTACTCTTCCTTCCATCCTCTTACTACTTCTCCTTCTTCCCCTTTCTCCCTTTCTTCCAAAAAGTAATCACCTCCTGATCATATTAAACAAAAACTCACCACATAGGCCAGCACGTAAAGGTAAAGTTCTTCATTCTTGCATGGGGTGGGGCACAGACAAAATCTTAGTATGTCAGTCAGATTGACTGAGAACTCATAATCTCTTTGCCATAACCTTCTAAGTATTAGGGTAACAGACCTGTGCCACATACCTGACTGAAGTGTGTGTGTGTGTGTGTGTGTGTGTGTGTGTGTGTGTTTGCATGTGTTGTAGTACATGCTTATTGGGGCATGTTCATGCGGCATCCATGTGAAAACCAGAGATCAACAAGAGGTTCGTTCTTCAATTGTTCCCCAGCTTCTTCTTCGAGATAGGATTCCTCACTGAACTAGGAGCTCATTGATTCATCTAGACTGACTAGCTAGCAAGCCTAAGGATTCTCTTGACTTTGCAACCTCTCCAACCCCTTGACTGGGGTTATAGACACAAGCAGCCATGCCTTGCTTTTGTATGGGTACTAGAGATCCAAACCCAGGTCCTCATACTTCTGCAGCAGCCACTTTCCCACTGACCTTCTCCCCAGTCACTTAGCTGAAGTTCTTTGTGAAGTTTGCCTCACGATTTCCTAGCCTTAAAAGGTACAAATGATCCCCAGGAAGTACCCACATCCCTTTATAACCCAGTAGGGGGTAGGAATTAATACATCGATTTATAGGATGAAGAGCTCACCTTTAGTGCTGTGTGAATTCACTTTGAAAGAAGACCTCTACTCAGATCTGTTCTTACAGGCTTACATGAGGAGTCGCTTTGGATGAATCACTGCCTGGGCCCTCGTTTCTTCTTCTACACAAAGGAACTGTGAAAACCTCTCTATCATGTTAATGTAAGGTTTAAATAGAAGACTACATACAAGAATGAGTTAACTTCCCAGCTTCTGGTAGGGGCACATTAAATATTAACCTTTTGCATATTGCTGGGAAGACCAAAGGTCACACCCAGGTTAGCCCTAGTTCACACCTGTGGTCCAAGCATAATTAATCATCCCATACCCTGTCACTCTGCAAAGATCCTGGTTTGAACAATAAACTGTGTCTCTTTTTATTACCATCATCTTAATTCTTTTGTTCAATTTTTATTCTAGAACTTTCGAAAACATGTAGGAACCTGTTGATTAAATCTTACAAGCTCACAAGTTACACAGATGATGTTTTAATGTCAATGCACAAGAATGAGGCTAATGGAATTTCAGAGGGAGGCAGACAGCTTAGAGCAAAAGAAAAAAATATTGGTTAAATGCTTTTAAACTGCACATGAATCACATGAATGTGGGGTTGGGGTGGGGGGGTGCTGTCCTTAGTGCATTAACTGGCTAAGTCTGTAAACTTTGGAGAGACCATGATCAAGAGCCCTGAAAAGAACCCAGTTTCCCAAGACGTTGTTATTATCTATTTGTCTGTAAAGGACATGTTTGAGTAATATAGATAGTTTAGTGGGTAAAGCTACTTGTCTGTCACCAAATCCAGTGCTCTGACTTTTATTTCCTGGACTGATATGGCAGAAGAAGAGAATCAATTCCCACAAGCTATCTTATGACGCACATATGTACACACACACACACACACACACACACACACACACACACTCACACACACACACTCACACACACACACCACAATAATAAATAAATAAATAAATAAATAAATAAATAAATAAATAAATGTCTTTGAGATGGCATACGTTTGGGGTAAGGAACCTAACTCATTTGTATCCCACAGTTCTGAAGTCTCCTTCCTTCCAAATACTCATCTTAGTGGAAAGAAAACACCTATATTACAAACTCAAAGCTGGGACTAAGGGAAGAACCCTGAACTTCAGCGTGTATTTCGACACAGTGAGAGCGTGTGAGAGTGTGCTCTGTACATACTTATGTATGCTTTGTGGTTGTAACCAAGCAAATCCCTTATAAGCCAAAGAAACATGATTGGACTTTCTAGCATTAGGGATTCTGTTCTCAACTACCAACGTGTTTATAGAGCTGCCAAGTGCCTTCATCAAACGTTCCCACTTCAAAACTGTGTCATAGGCTTCTGAAGCAGCACCCTCAAGGGCAGTGGAGCAAATATAAGCACCATCTCACTTTAGCAAACTCAACAAACACCATTGTTATGAGCTAACAGCCCTTATTAAGGACTCTCACTGGTGTTAGTTTAGCAAATAGCATTAAGGAGAGAAAGGCAGTCAGCCACTAAGTTCAGTATTGACCGATGGCTATCACTGTTAGCCTCCTCATGTTTAGCACAGAGTGCTTCCATTCCAACGCCTTCAGGAGAGAGCTGGAGAGCTGGCTATGGAAGAAATGGAAGTGTTCATATTTGAACTTCCCATCGAAACATGAAGCTGTCAACAGATATTTGTACCACTTTCAAATGTTAGATGCTATTTTGGAGAGGGAATTTTGATATTTAAATGTCAGCATTTCTACAATATTTCATGATGCCGAATACTTATGGAGCCTGAAAGCCTTAGTGACTATATTTGAGGAGTTACTAATCTTCTAGGGAGAAAGGAAAGGGACTCTGCTGCTAGTAAGGTCAAGCAAGACAAAGGCTGTCACACTGATGAAATTTTTATTCCACATTTGAGTCAGCTTATACTGTGGGTCCACTGCTTCTGTTTTCAGTAACTTGAGTTGAACTGGACAATTTACACAAGCCACTCTCCCCAGCTGTTAGAAGCTCCACCATTCTCTTAGAGCCGCCATAAACACCACCTGCCTCCTCCAGGTAGCATTTCTTCACTCTTTCCTTTTCCAATCCCAGCAAGAAATGATTGACCTTTCATCACTGAATTCCCATAACTCAAATGCTACCTGCATATGAGTCACATAAGACGGTTAGTGAAAAACAGAATACAGCAGGTACTTCAATGAGAATGATTACAAGTCTTGTTACATAGTTCGATGGTTTCAAGGCCATTTTGCAAAGAAACTGTGTTGTGACATGATTGGATACACTCAAAATCCCAGCACTCGAGAAGCTAAGGTGGGAGAATTGAGAGTGCTATATAGCAAGACCCTGGGGAACAAATAGGAGAAAGGAGAAGAGAAGAGGAGATAGAATCAGTGAGGAGTAGGCAGGGAAGGACAGGAGAGGAAAGGAAGGATAATTGTCCAGCTGAATCTTATGTGCAGAGAGTTAAGAAATTCTGTTTTAGGTCTGCGCCCATAGCTGACCCTGTGCCATAGCTCTCTGTACCCAGATTCCACTGGGAGAGAACTGGTCTCCCAGGAGTGCTGACACACCTGAGAACACAGGTAAGGCCCACCACTTCTGCTCAGGGGCACCCACCCAAAGACCTTAGGACATAGGAAATGAAGAGCAATATGGGACACGATCCTTCCAGTTTCTGTCTGTGACCTGAGTTGACTCTGCGCCACTGCTCTCTGTACCAAGAACCCGCTGGGAAAGAGCTGGTCTTTAAAACAAGGAAGGAAACTACACCCTAGAAAAAGCAAGAAAGTAATCTAATTTCAACTAACCCAAAAGAAGAGAGCCACACAAATATAATTCCACCTCTACAAACAAAATAACAGGAAACAATAATCACTATTTTTTAATATCTCTTAACATCAATAGACTCAATTCCCCAATAAGAAGATATAGCCTAAGAGACTGGATACATAAACAGGACCCAACATTTTGCTGCATATGGGAAAAACACGTCAGTGACAGAGACAGACACTGCCTTAGAGTAAAATGTTGAGAAAAAAAATTTCCAAGCAAATGGTCCCAAGAAACAAGCTGGAGTATCCACTCTAATGTCAAATGAAATAGACTTCCAACCAAAAGTTATTAAAAAAAAAAAGATAAGGAAGTACACTTCACACTCTACAAAGGAAAAATCCACCAAAACAAACTCTCAGTTCTGAATATTTATGCTCCAAATGCAAGGGCATCTACACTCATAAAAGAAACTTCACTGAAGCTCGAAGCACACACAGCACCTCAAACAATACTAGTGGGAGACTTCAACGCCCCACTCTCATCAATGGACAAATTGTGGAAACAGAAACTAAACAGAGATACAGTAAAACTAACAGAAGTTATGAACCAAATGGATTTAACAGACATCTATAGAACATTTCATCCTAAAACAAAAGAATATACCTTCTTCTCAGCACCTCATGGTACCTTCTCCAAAATTGACCATATAACTGGTCACAAAACAGGCCTCAACAGATACAAGAAGATTGAAATAATCCCATGCATCCTATCAGATCACCACAGACTAAGGCTGGTTTTCAATAACAACAAAAACGAGAGCCCACATACACATGGAAGCTGAACAATGCTCTACTCAATGATAACTTAGTCAAGGAAGAAATAAAGAAAGAAATCAAAACCTTTTTAGAATTTAATGAAAATGAAGGCACAACAAACCCAAATTTATGGGACACAATGAAAGCAGGGCTAAGAGGAAAACTCTGAGTGCCTCCAAAAACAAACTGGAGAGAGCATACACTGACATACACTTGACAGCACCCCTGAAAGCTCTAAAACAAAAAGAAACAAATATACCCAAGAGGAGTAGACAGTAGGAAATAATCAAACTCAGGGCTGAAATCAACCAAGTAGAAATAAAAAGAACTATGGAAATAATCAACAAGACCAGGAGCTGGTTCTTTGAGAAAATCAACAAGAGATAAACCTTTAGCCAGTCTAACCAGAGGGCACAGAGAATATATCCAAATTAACAAAATCAGAAATGAAAAGGGAGACATAACAAAAAATCTGAGGAAATTAAAAATATCAAAAGATCCTACTGCAAAAGCCTATACTCAACCAAACTGGAAAATCTGGATGAAATGGACAATTTTCTAGACAGATACCAAGTACAAACTTAAATCAGGATCAGATAAACAATCAAAACAGTCCCATAATCCCTAAAGAAATAGAAACATTTATTAAAAGTCTTCCAACCAAAACAGTACCCAGGACCAGATGGATTTAGTAAAAAATTCTGTCAGACTTTCATAGAAGACCTAATTCCAATACTCTCCAAATTATTCCACAAAATAGAAACAGAAGAAACACTGCCCAATTCATTCTATGAAGCCACAATTATGCTTATATCTAAACCACACAAAGACCCAACAAAGAAAGGGAACTTCAGACCAATTTCCCTTATGAATATCAATGCCAAAATACTCAATAAAAAATGATCATCCATCATGATCAAGTAGGCTTTATTCCAGTGATGCAGGGATGGTTCAATATAAAGAAATCCATCAATGTAATCTACTATATAAACAAGCACAAAGAAAAGAACTGCATGATCATCTCATTAGATGCTGAGAAAGCATTTGACGTAATTCAACACCCCTTTATGATAAAAAATCTTGGAAAAATCAGGAATTCAAGGCTCACACCTAAACATAGTAAAAGCAATATACAGCAAACCAGTAGCCAACATCAAACTAAATGGAGAGGAACTTGAAGCATTCCCACTAACATCAGGGACTAGATAAGGCTACCCACTGTCTCTCTACCTATTCAATATAGTACACAAAATCCTAGCTGGAGCAATTAGACAACAGAAGGAGATCAAAGGGACACAAATTGGAAAGGAAGAAGTCAAAATATCACTATTTGCAGATGATATGATAGTATATTTAAGTGACCCCAAAAATTCCACCAGAGAACTCAGCAAAGTGGCTGGATATAAAATTAACTCAAATCAGTAACCTTCCTCTACTCAAAGGATAAACAGACTGATAAAAAAATTTAGGGAAACAACACCCTTCACAATAGTCACAAATAATATAAAATACCTTGGGATGACTCTAACAAAGCAAGTGAAAGATCTGTATGACAAGAACTTCAAATCTCTGAAGAAAGAAATTGAAAAAGATCTCAGAAGATGAAAAGATCTCCCATGCTCATAGATTGGCAGGATAAATATACTAAAAAAAATGGCCATCTTGCTGAAAGCAATCTACAGATTCAATGCAATCCTCATCAAAATTCCAACTCAATTCTTCAGAGTTAGAAAGAGCAATTTGCAATTTCATTTGGAATAACAAAAAAAACAAACCAAAACAAAACAAAACAAAAAAAAAAAAAAACAAACAGAAAAGCAAAAACTATTCTCAACAATAAAAGAACTTCTGGGATGATCACCATCCCTAACCTCTTGTTATATTACAGAGCAATACTGATAAAAGCTGTACAGTGCTGGTATAGAGACAGGCAGGTAGATAAATGGAATAGAATTGAAGACCCAGAAATGAACCCACACACCTATGGTCACTTCATCAAAGAAGCTAAAGCCATTCAATAGGAAAAAAAGGCAGCATTTTCAACAAATGGTGCTGGTTCAACTGACAGTCAGCATGTAGAAGGGCAAATCGATCCATTCTCATTGCCCTGTACAAAGTTCAAGTCCAAGTGTATCAAGGACATCCACATAAAACCAAATACACTGAAACTAGTAGAAGAGAAAGTGGAGAGGAGCCTCAAACACATGGGCACTGGGGAAATTTTTCTGAACAGAACACCAATGGCATATGCTCTAAGGCAAGAATCAACAAATGGGGCCTCATAAGATTGCAATGCTTCTGTAAGGCAAAGGACACTGTTGAACAGCAACCAACAGATTAGGAAAAGATCTTTACCAATCCTACATCAGAATGAGGGCTAATATCCAATATATACAAAGAACTCAAGAAGTTAAACTACAGAGAACCAAATAACCCTTTTTTTAAAAAAAATGGGGTACAGAGCTAAACAAAGGAATATCGGATAGCCTAGAAGCACCTAAAGAAATGTCCAACATCCTTAGTCATCAGGGAAATGCAAATCAAAACAACCCTAAGATTCCACTTCATACCCGTCAGAATGGCTAAGATCAAAAACTCAGGAGACAGCAGATGCTGGCGAGGATGTGGAGAAAGAGGAACACTCCTCCACTGTTGGTGGGATTGCAAGCTGGTGCAACCACTTAGTCTGGAGGTTCCTCAGAAAATTGGACATAGTACTTCCTGATGACCCAGCTATACCACTTTTGGCATATACCCAAAAGATGTTCCAATGTATAGCAAGGACACATGCTCCACTGTGTTCATAGCAGCGTTATTTATAATAGTCAGAAGCTGGAAAGAACCCAGATATCCTTCAACAGAGCAATGGATACAGAGAATGTGTTACATTTGCACAATGGAGTACTACTTAGCAATTAAAAACAATGACTTCATGAAATTCTTAGGTAAATGGATGGAAGTAGAAATTATCATTCTGAGTTAGGTAACCCAATCACAAAAGAACACATATGGTATGCACTCACCGATCAGTGGATATTAGTCCAAAAGCTAGGAATAACCAAGATCACATGAAGCTCAAGAAGAAGGAAGACCAAAGTGTGGATGCTCCAGTCCTTCTTAGAAGGGGGAACAAAATACTCATGGGAGGAAAGACATGGACAAATAGTGGAGCAGAGACTGAAAGAAAGGCCATCCAGAGACTGCACCACCTGATGATCCATCCCATATATAGCCCCAAACCCAGACAATATTGCTGATGTCAAGAAGTGCATGCTGACAGGAGCCTGATATATCTATCTACTGAGAGGCTCTGCCAGAGCCTGACAAATACAGAGGTGGATGCTTGTAGCCAACCATTAAACTGAGAAATGCATCCCTAGTGGAGGGGTTAGAGAAAGGACTGAAGGAGCTGAAGGTGTTTGCAACCCCATAAGAAGAACAACAGTATCAACCAACCAGACTCCCCCCAAGAGCTCCCAGGGACTAAACCACCACCCCAAGAGTACACAGTGATGGAGCTATATGGCTCCCACCACATATGTAGCAGAGGATGGCCTTGCCAGGCATCAGTGGGAGGAGAGGGCCTTGGTCCTGTGAAGGCTTGGTGCCTCAGTGTAGGGGAATGTCAGGGCAGTGGGTGGGATGGAATGGGGGGCAGGGACACAGTCATAGAAGCAGAGGGAAATAGCATGTTTCTGGAGGGAAAACCAGGAAAGGGGATAACATTTGAAATGTACATTTAAAAAAATCCAATAATAGAAAAAAAAAGTCAAGGGAGAAAGAAATTTTGATTTAGTTTATCTGGTATAGGTTCTGTAATGTTTCAGTGTTATCCAGGCTGGCCCTCAAGCTCTCCAAGCCCCTGCTTCAGCCAACAGCTGGAATTAATCACAGGTGTAACTCTCAACACCAACAGGTTTGGAGAGCTGTCATTCAAATCCAGCATGCAAAACAGGGGTTCCTTGTTCACATTTGAAAACTAAGACCATAATCTTTGGGTGTAAATTGGAACCCGCTAACTAGCAGCTCTACTATATTGTCATAGTGGAACTGGAGATTCACTTAGTTTTCCAAGAATCATGATGCCATGTGCATGTAGAAAATTGGTTATAAAAAGCTAAGGCGGAAATGAATTGTTCTACTCTCTAGAGATAGTGCTAGACATGTGGGAGTGGGGGTGCCTACTTGAGTGAAGGAAAGTGGTCCCAACACTGCTGGGGAAAGGGAGAGCAAAGAATCCATGACTAGTAACCTGGACTTGTACCAGAACTAATGTTGAAAAGTGGAAACACTGCAGAAGAATGTTGTCAGTGCTTCCCTCTGAGATCTGAAAAACCCCTTCCTCCATCTCCCTTTTGTATTGAGTAAAAATGGTGTTGGAAGACTCCTCCATATTAGGAAGGCTAGAAATAGGACGAAGCCTTGAAGAAGCAGAGCAAGGTGATGAAAGGCAGTTCCCATCTGGCTTACACGTGTCAGCCTTGTCTCCCAGTCTAGCTTGTTACACAAAACAGGTGTTCTACAAGGATCTTTAAAGCAAATCAAGTGACTTCTAGGAAACAGCTTGGAGAGAACACTGTGGTTCCTCCCACCACAAAGGACTGAGGACAGTAAACTCAGAGACTCATGGCTGTTGTCCTCTTACCCATTTACAAGCCAGTGGAGCACAGAGTGTCTACCAAGCAAGAGCCAGCACGTGGAAAGAAGGAAACCACCTGAGTGACACTGGGTTGGTTTTGGGCGTTTGCCTATTGCTGATGTTTTGGAAAAGTTTAGGAGAAATTTGGTGCAGATTCAAAGTAGGGGGAACACTGGGGATTCTTGCTTGTGGGTCAGATGCACACATCCCAGCAGCAGCTCTCTGCCCCTGAAAGTTATTTTGTTTTGCACAGAAGATAGATGTATTTCAGTCACATGCATGTGTGCACACATGGGTGCACACACACGCGTGCACACACACACACATATGCACACATGCACGTGCAAGCACACACACATGCACATGTGTGTGTGTAGGCCAAAGATCTCAGCTCCCATTCATCAAGTGCCATCTACCTTGTTTTTAAGAGTTGGTCTCTCATTGATGGGATTAGATAGCTGAGCTGGGCTGGGTGCCCTATGAACCCTATCTTTTTAATGTGGATTCTGGAAGCTCGAACTCACATTCCCTTGCTCCCAGAGTTCCCTTTCGTGACTTGTGAATCATCTTCCTGGGACTGACCCTAACTAATTGGGTGAACTACAAAAGTATTAGGAGTAAGTCTTTCTTTCTCTGAGGCTCTTAAGAATGGATTCCCATCTGGCTTTGTCTTGTCCTTCAGGGGACTTACAGCTTCCATTTTGCCAGTTTGCCACCATCTCCTTTGCAGCACGGTTGGTTGTGTGACTCCATGTTAACCAGTGTCAATGATCTGCATCTCTAGAAACAATGACTCATCCATGAGTATATGTATGATATCATTAAAGCCATTTCCTCCCCATGTATGACAAACAATTAGCCTCCTCCTTCTTCCCCAATCTCCTCAGAAGTGATGGGGGGAATGACAGTCTGAGACAC
Organism: Rattus rattus; assembly: GCF_011064425.1. Lineage (NCBI taxonomy): Eukaryota > Metazoa > Chordata > Mammalia > Rodentia > Muridae > Rattus > Rattus rattus. The sequence goes on from NC_046154.1 coordinate 95,760,806, forward strand.
TTCAAAGATCCCTTAAAGATTTCCTTTATTTGAATGTCAATTCCCATCCCTAATTATGAAATGCATGATCCATACCCCCTTATAATCCCATTGACCTAAATCCAATTTGTGTTTTCATAACAGCTTATGCCTTTATACCATTTTAAGAAAGTAATTTATCGCTGTAGTTCTGGTTAGGAGGTCAAAGACGAAGGATCCCTTATCTGGAAGGAGCCTTTACAAAGTCATCCCATGATGCAAGGCAGAAGGGCATGCACACACTCAAGACAGAGCAAGATATTCAACCCCTGGCTTCAAACTCTTCAATGACTGGCAATAACCTATTCATAATGGGACTCAAACATTTCCCATTAGCTTCACCTTCCAACACTGCTACGCTAAGGATTAGGATTCAAACTCACGCATTGTGGAAACACATTGCAATTAGAACACCATTTCACATTTGGAAAAGAAGGTTGAACATAATCTTGTTGCTACCACTGTCAGTTTGACTCTGGAAGTGGCATGACCTCTCTGAGCCTCAGTTTTCTTTTTTGATAAAAGCAATGGTGTTACCTGAAGGGTCATAAGAATTAACCATGAAGAGATGTGCCATGTCTCTTTCCGGTGCCTGGCTGCTGCAGGTGTTCAAAATCTATAAATAGCATCTGTTTCCCACTGGGGCACATGAGAAGACTCGCACGTCAAGCATGGCTCCTTTGTCTCGTCTTGAATCTATGTCCATCAAATGGTCGCCTTCCTCCAAGAAGAGATTCATTTTCAGTATTTTGTGGTTCTAGAATCACCTCAAATAGACAATTGGATAAATGGGCCTGAACATCCTATGGTCACACCTTCTATATCACAGACCAAACATGGGCATGATAGTGGTGCTAAAGTTAATCATAGGTTAACTATGGGATCTGCAAGAACCACCTTGAAAAGCATGGGTAAACTTCAGCTTCCAGGAACTGGATCTCTAACTCCAACAGAAACCTAGGGCCCTAGGTTTCTCTACAGTTGAAGCCTCATTTGTTGCATCTCCCCTTCTGCCAAGGCCCAGGACATGTGCCACACATCTTCCCCCAGATCATCAGGCTCAAGTGTTGGGACTCTGTGGTACACTCAAGAGCAGGACAAGTCTATTACAAACAACACTGTGTTCAAGACCTGAACAAGACAAACTGATAGGAGAGGGATTCTGAGGACCCTGCTCCTCATTAAAGGACTATTGGCAGTTAAAGATCATTGAGAGTGGTTGCCATTTCTTGATGGTCGGCCACAGCAAACTTGCTCTTGTCCTAGAATCTAAGCTTCCACCCATGCTTGGGCAAGAAACTAAATTTGGTGGGTCAACACACAAAGGAAAGGGATTTGTTGAGTAGAGGGTTCTAGCAGGAAAATGATGATGATGATGATGATGGCGGTGGTGATGGTGATGGTGATGATGATGATGAAGATGAAGAAGAAGAAGAAGAAGAAGAAGAAGAAGAAGAAGAAGAAGAAGAAGAAGAAGAAGAAGAAGAAGAAGAAGAAGAAGAAGAAGAAGAAGAAGAAGAAGAAGAAGAAGAAGAAGAAGAAGAAGAAGAAGAAACTATGAGACATGAAGGGCAGAGGTCCCTGAAAAGGAGAATTCCCACTTAATCCTTCTAGGGGAGTGAGTTTCTGCCTTCTGATCTTTCTGATAGCTATCCCAGGTACCTTGTGAAAATGCAGATTCTGGTCCAGAAAGTCTGGGGATAGGCCTGACAATGAGCATTTCTAGCAAATTCCCAGAGTTACTGATAATTTGGGCTCAACAAATACATTCCAATCAGCAAATCTTGGGCATAGGCGGCTTCTGATCACTCTTTGCTATGTAGCTGAGATGAGGGAGTTCTTTGCAAATGTGTCAATCAATAAAACCAAGGAAGTGGACTGAGGTGAAAATCCTTTACGCAAGGCTGAGCTGGGGGGTTAGAGACCTTGCCCCATGGCTTACTAGACATGACATTTCCAGCCCCTCTGAGAACCCATTGCTTTTTGTTCTCTCTCTCTCTCTCTCTCTCTCTCTCTCTCTCTCTCTCTCTCTCTCTCTCTCTCTCTCTCTCTCTCTCTCTCTCTCTCTCTCTCTCTCTCTCATAAAAAGCCAGTAGCAAAATGTCTGTCCCTTGGGGTCCCTGGTATACTCTCAGTGTCTGCTCTAACATAGAAATCATACCGTCAGTATTACAGTTGCTGCAAGAACTATGTGGCTCATAAGAGGAACTTGAAACAGGGTTGTTATTGGTGTTATTCATGTTCATTAACTGAAAGAATAACAGCTTCCCTTACACCACACAGAAAGAACAGGGGAAAATATTACTTGCATTTGTTTATAGCAGAATTTGCACTGGGTGCCGGGATAAATTGACTCACAAATTTCTAAAGTATTTTGAATCCATAATATTATGCCAATTTTTTCAGTTCGGGGAAACTGAAACTTACAAAGGATAACCAACTTTTATCTAGACTTACAAACCTGAGTTAAATACACAGGACCAGTTGTTCCTGATGTAAAGACATACTTTTCCCTCATCCGGCCTCCCCATCGTTCACAGGATGTGATCTGGCTGTGCCTTTGCACGTCGTGGTCTGCTGTCCAAAGCTCTGCGTACTCACTGTCAGGACTCTCACTCCATCCCACATACTAGGCAGGATGTGGGTCACAGTCTGTTTACAGGACCCAGGTCTGGATGGCACCATCCCGTTGCTGTTGGTCTGTTTTTGCTTTCTCACACTCAGAGTTGTGATGAGTCAGACACAGTCAAATCCAAGGACTATTTGTACGGATCTCACGCCAAGTTACCCTGAAGGTATCTGAAGACCCCAAAGGTCACTGGGTGAAGGTGTCAAAGTGGGCAGACAGATGACCTCTCACCTCCTTGCAGGAGGAAGGTGTTTATTGAGCAAAGGGTTCAAGGACATCCTCTCTGAGACCCAAACAAGTCTGAGTCACCAGCCCCACATGTTTTCTCGCTCAGATCCAGGTGCCAAGCAGGGCAGGACTTGCCCAACTAAAATCTAGCACAACTAAAATGGATGTAAATATGTTAACATATTGTCACCGCACCAACCTGGATTCCTTTCCTCGTAGCTTAATTCTACCACAGTAGTCCCTCCTCTATGACAGAAACAGTGCTTGCTTCCCACAAATAACTTCTCTCTCATAGAAAAAAACCTCTCGCTATCATATCACAACCCTCATTTCCCAGCACCCCCTGCTTCTTAGAGGGGTTATTTGACTATTCCACAAGAGTGAGCGGGAGTGACATATCTTACTCTTTAGACAAGACAGGAACTCTACTACCCCCCTAAATAAGAAAAACAACCCTAGGTAGAGGAGTTGAAGTCCTGACTCATTGTATGAAAGGCTTCCTGGTCCAAGGTCACCCATAGAGAAGGCTTGACTGATAAGAAGTCTTATTCCCAAACCAGGATACTCTCAGATCGGACGGTTGGGGTGACTGGCAGTGTTGTTGTTTGGATACCAGCATTGAGGTAGCAGCTGAAACACAAGACAATGCTTTCCACTCAGAACTTTGTCACCCTAACCTTATAAAGTTTCAGATGGCAAACCACCCCTATTGTCACTTAGAACTATAGAAACCATGGTTTGGGGATGTTGTATTATTTGTTCCAACTCATAGAGTTAGTAAGTAACAGACATGAGGTAATTTGCAAATTACAGATATAAGGTATAAAGAAACGTCTGCCTGGTGACAGATAGAAAAAGAACTCCCCTCTGAGACTGATCTTGAAAAGCCATTAGAGTATCTTTCCATAGTTGTTTCCAAACAAGAGTCTGTGGCCTATGACCTGTCTCTCTCCTATAGACCCCCATCACTAGTACTGGAAAAGATAACAAGAAGAGCAATAGCTGAGCCCTGTCCCTTCAGTCTAGGTCAGATGTGGAATGAGGGGAGTCCTTGGAGGATTGGGGGTACTCTTTCTAGACTCTGTCACTCACATTGGGTATAGCGCCAGAGAAGTGGTAACAGGTCTATGTGCCCACTGTAGGATTAGTGTGTCTCAAAGCTGCTATTGGCAGGTTATGGTGAAACAGAGTTCCAGTAAATTTCCCAACTGGGTGACTCAAAACTATTCAAATTAAAGTTTGCAACGGTGGCCAAGTTGCAAGGTGTAAATTATGGCAAATTTAGAGGGCACTTATGACCCTGGCAACAGCATTGTTCTTGGGTGGAAAACATACCGAGCTTGGCGTTAGAAGCCAGAGATCTAAAGACTGTCTCCATGGCAGATGTGCCTTGGCTACCTGTAACCAAGACAAGACACACTGACATGTCAAGACCCAGCCTAAGGAGCTTCCTCCTTTCTGAAAAGGGGGTGTGGTGTGTGGAGAAGTGCAACTCCATCTTCCTTACAGTACTGTCAGGGAATTCCCAGTATTTCACCTTTGTGCTCAGCATCCACAAACCTTACATCTTCTACCTAGACTGTTGTAGCAGGCCCTTGGATAGGAGAGGTCCAGAACCTTGTAACCCAGTGCCCTCTGCATTCTTCCCAGAGAGAGCCTACTTCTGTTTAAAGCCATCAAGAGTTCCATACCCTTGGAGATGAGATGCCTCAGTGGGTAAACTGCTTGTTTCACAATTAAGGGAAACTAAGTTCAGGTGCTTAGCACCCTTGTAAAAAAAATTAAGGGGGTGTGTGGTAGCCACGAGATCCCTGCTTTCCCAGGATAAAACCCCAGCTCCTTAGACCACCGCTTGAAGTTTTCCATGATACAATCTTAACTTCAATTGTATTCTGTATGCCACCCTACACTTGACCACCAACACCATTCTCCCATTTCCTTGTGCACTTTCCTGTCATCACCTTTTAAATACCCTGCGGTGACCTTCCTTTTCCTGGTTATTAAGTGTTCTAAGCCAACCCATCATGCAAGGCCAATGTTAGTAATCACATGTAGAAGCTGTTCCCGATATGTCTGCTAAATTTTCACACCCCTAAATGATATCATCTTTCTTATCTCCTCTCCTAATTACTGAGAAAAAGAATCTCATCTGACTCTGTGACTTCTCTAGTAGCTATCATTATACCTGGTAAAAGGTTGGTGTGGTCCTAAGGAGAAAGGACGAGACAGGACTCAGCAATGGCAGTTGGAACTAGGAGAGCTAAAGCAAGTCACAACTTAGTCACAAGCATGCTACCATCTTGAGGACTTTACCTCTTGCTATTTTCATAGTCTCTCAGCAGCTCCCTAGGGAGTGTTGATTTAATTGTCTTGCATCTATGCAGGGTCTCTGCTCTCTTGAGCAATTTGCTTATAGTTGTGCAGAAAATGCTGATAAGTCATAGAAGTCCCCACAGGACATTTTAGGGTCAGACTATAACTAGTGTCCATTCTGATGACTTGATGCATTATCTGTGAACCATACATCATTGTCGTCATTTGAGACTCCGTCAAAATGTAGGGTCCCCGACCCCACTCAAACCCACAGAATCGTCTTCATTTAACAGGATTCCTGTGTGATGGGTGTTATCATATTAGAGCATTAGACCACACAATAGTGGACATCACGTTTGCCTAGGTTTTATTGGCAAGAACTCATTGATTCATGTTAGCTAACTTTCTATTTCTGGACAAAACTCCATAATTAAAGGATTGCATAAGACATTGAGTTCCAGGCTCACCATTGCAGAGCGTTAGAATCAACAACCATAACAGCGGAAAGCACGGTAGCAGGCACTGGAACATCTGATCCACAACCACGGGCCAAAGAGAGACGTAGAGAGACATATCTGGGAATGGCATGGGCTTTTTGAAACCTCAAAGTCTATCCCCAGTGACACACCTCCTCCAATTAGTTCCTAATCCTTCCCAAACAGTTCCACCAACTGTGAACCTAGAATTCAAATATATGACTATATGGTGACCATTCTCATTCGAATCAGCACATAAACCCTAACGTAACTATAAGGAAAGCTAAAAAGTTTGACTAGCGCTATCTTAGTTTATTTCTCTGTTACTGTGATAAAACACAACAAAAATCAATGGTAGGGAGGAAGGTGTTGGCTTTGGCTTGCAAGTCACAATCCATCATAGACTGAAGTCAAGGCAGGAGCTCAAAGCAGGAACACTGGAGGCAGGAACCAAAGCAAAGACCTTGGGAGAATATTGTTTCCTGGCTCACTCCACAAGGCTTGCCATTTTGCTCTCCTATAGAGCTCAGGACAACTTGCCTAGGGTTGGCACCATCCACTGTAGGTTGTCGTTCATCAACCACCAGTTAAGACACCTCTCCCACAGACCTGCCCACAAGCCAATCTGATGGGAGCAATTCCTCACCTAAGGTTCCCTCCTCTTAGGTATCTCAGTTTGTGTCCAGTTGATGAAAATCTAACCAGTACATGTCCTAATACACAAGCATATGTGTGGTGGACAGACATACATGTAAGCAAAACAACATGCATATAAAATAAGCTTTAAAGATTAAGAAATGAAATGGATGCAGTTTTCAGTGCAGCTAGCTATGTCTGCAGCAAGTCTGCCTGTTCTGCAGTAGCAAACAAAGTGCAGGGGTCAGGGACGAGGGTCCACATAGAGAGGTAGGTGGTTTCAAGATGGCAGAATCCAACTCAAGATCAAGGACCTCCAAGATGTCTGTGGAGAAATGCAATCCAGGAAAAGGCCACCTTCAATGACCCCCCCAGCCAATGAGGTTAAAAGAACCTTTATTAGTTGAGGATGCACTAAGGATCACAGGACCCAAGCGGCCACTTGTGCAAAAAACTGCTAATTTTCTGTGATGTTTTGACTCATTTTCATTATTGCCATTGTTTTTCTTCCTTACCAACTGGGATTTTCTTTATTCTCTATGTGTTTTACTTGCTTATTTTTCCAGAAGACAAGGATTTGAGGTTCACATACTTGTATCTCTTCTTCATGGCTGATCGATTAACCAGAACCAAGCAAGGCAATGGTTGGAGGATAGTAAAAGAACTGTTTGAAAAATCTTTTTTTTCCACATAAACTGTTTAGAGACCCTAATAAGAAAACCTGTGGCCCTTTGTGATATTTTGTGACATTTTATTTGGTACACACTAAGCTATCTCTACTCTTAAGTTTTAAAGCATCTCATTAAAATATAAGAATGGAAACCATTTTATTTCACAATATGACTGATTGTCATCCTGCCATGTGCCAGAGAGCAGACAGACAGATTGACCCTGAAGCAATCGGAATTTTCCCATTGGTGATACATTTCAAAGTTTCATGACAAAATATTCCTTCTCTAAGCATATGGAGTTCTTACTTAGAAACCACAAATACTTGATCTGTACACTCAAGTAGGAAAAGTATATATGTCCAGAGAACGTATATATTATAGGAGGCAATTCTAGTGTTGAGTTGAATCTGACATTTCACAGCCTGTCATATGATTTAATATTAGGAGTAAGGGTGGTGTCCCACCGTTCACTCCGCGCTGTATGACTAACATACATATGTATACCATCAGCCATGGGATAATTTGGACCTTGTCTTGGCCATATGTCTTTTCCTTTTGCTGTTGTCTGGGGAGAAGTGGCTTCTCTTAATGAACTGTTCTTCTGATAGTTCTGACAACTTGCTTGATGACTTCTAAATCTTTCTTTCCAGAATTGCTCTTTCCTAACCCCTGTGGTATTGGGGATTGAACCCCAGACTTCATGCATGCTGGGTAAGTACTAGCCCAGCCCCCACATTGCATTTGATCTCATATTTAATCAATTCAGTGTGGACACCTCTGTTTCCAGAGGACAATCTTCTCCCAAAGTGACTCATCCCTTCCTGTCCTTCATGTAAAATTACTCAAATACTTACTGACTTATTGATAGAGGTTGGATTTCATTCAGTTTCCTCATTTTTCATTTCTATGTAATTAGTATGGTCCCTTATGGACATTTACACGTATTCTACCTATGAGAACTTAAAGACGCTTTTTTGAAAAAAAAATAAAAACCAATGCTACAATACAAGAAAAACAACCAAGGAAATGTTACATGAAAGAGAGTGGGGCAGCTTCCCTACACTGTACAAGGAGGAAATGAACACCGATGAAGTGTTATGGTTCTCAAAGTCGAAAGCAAAGTCGGAAACATTTATCAAGGTGCATGTGAATCACCAGTCCTGTCAGATTAGAGGAAGCATCAGCTGCTTAGGAAAAGTACAGTTTTCTTATGTAACAAAAGCAGTGTCAGCAAAAATGGGTGGTAGGCATTATCACACAAGGTGACTAGACCAAAGGAACCTCCCTGTTGTGCGTCTTGTTTATTTAATAATTATAACTGACTTAGGTAAACTGGGCAGTGAATGCTTGATTAGCTTCTCTTTCAAGATGGCTTGAGGTAGAGTGGACATAAGAAAATTGTTTCCTTATTCCGTGCTATCGTCTAGTTCTGAGAAGATGACATTTCACTGAGAGGCTTAGAATCGAATGTTAATGCCGGGTGTGGCAGCACACAGAAGATATTTGGAGGCTGAGGCAGGAAGTTCAGGAGTTCAAGGTTAACTTAGGCTACATAGCAAGATTATGTCTCAAAGGTACAATAAGGGCCAGCAAGATGGCTCGATAGATAAGAATGCATGGTGTCAGGCCTAACGACCTGAGTTCAGTCACTGGGGCCCAAATGAAGCAAACAGAGAACCAATACCTATCAGGCAACGTGTACCATAGCACTTCCAGGCACCCCACCATGCAAAATAAATAAATAAGTGTAAAACGGGGCTAATAAAATATGAATCCATTTTAAAGAAGTCTCTGGGATGTGGTATCTCACTGTCTCCCTTGTAACTTTCACCTGCCAACACTCTACTACTTCCTGGTCCTCAAAAAGCTCGCTCCTCTTTACCTAGACCCTGTCCCCTAGAAAGCCTGAAGTAACAGATTGCTATGGTAGGAATGTAATGATACTGCTGAACCTGCCTAAGTCTCTTCTTTGCTGCTGTTACAGAATAATTGAAACTGGTCAATTTACAAAGGTGAGGAATTTATTGGCTCATAGAGCAAGACCGTGGTGTAAGAAACTGGCAAGGGGGCCTTCGGATTGAGTTTTGCCATAGCATCAGGAAAGGAGGCAAGGAAGCTCATCAGTGAGAGGGACTTGCTCTGATGACAGCATTCTTGACTCTTGAGGTCATGACATGTATCTTCTAAGAGAAAAGACTACACTTGCTGTGAAAGAGAATGGCTGATTTAGAATGGCAGTGTTGGGGGGAAAGGCTGTGGTAAGAGGATTGAGTGTTGTTCTACAACCCAAGCTGGCCTGATCTCAGTCTCCCTCTGGAGTGCTGGGACTACAGGTGTGCATCACAATAGCCAGAGAATGGCAGTCCAGTTGCCAGAGTTGGAAGGCACTTTTCTCAATGACGGTTGCCAACAAAAGCTTTCTCTCATTCCTTCCACACTCAAGCAACATTACTCACTGCTACAAAACACAGGCTTGGTCTCAGTGTCCCTCAGTGCTCATCATCTGGGGCCCCATTATCAAGAAATAAAGTCAACACAATCTTCTTTGTTCTAGACAAAATGACAAACAGCCAGGGCTCAGAGTATAACTTGGATGGTACAGTGCTTGCTCCGCATGCACAGAACCTTGGGTCCAACTCAAATACAACATAAAACAGAGATGGAATCCATGCCTGCAGTTCTAGCACTCAGAAGGAGGCAAGAGTTCAAGGTTATCCTCAGCTGCAAGTGAGTGTGCGCATGCGCGTACACACACATACACATACACACACACACACACACACACACACACACACACACACACACACCCTTTGTGACCTGGGGTAAGATCAGCTTCCCACTGTAGATCATCATCAAGAGCTTAGTTACTGTACTCTGACCCCTGTCTACCTCCTGACCGCGGGCTTAGGGGGGGCCTGACAGTTGCAGCTACAGATGCACTGGTTTGCTGACCGCACTTCAGACCAGTGGAAAGAGGCGAACTTTGGAATCTGACAGAGTTGGATTTGAATGTGAACTATACCCCTGGTGACTGCCCCAGAGCAAGCTATTCTCCCTTTCATTATCTGTCAAATGCAAATAATAATGGCCATCTTGTGGCATAATAATGAGGAAGAGATGACAAAATATAAACACTCAAGGCATATCATAATGCTGAAAAAATGCTAATTATGGTAATTATCAATTTAAATATTTTATTATAGCCATTATCATTATTATTTTTAAATTGCATTGAAATTGCTTGTTTACCTCTGTCGTCTTAGACTAAGTTCACCTTGAACTCGGCTGTAGTCTTTATCCCTGTACCTTCAAGACAGAGTTTCATTTGGTGTAAACCGACTGTGTTGATGGTAACTCCACAGTCCTAACAAGGACCAGCAGATACCGACTATTAAGTGCAGAGCCCGAGGAGTTCAGAAAAGACTGTCCATTCAGCTAAGCCCTCTCTGGAAAGAAAATGGAAAGTAATAAGTATGACTACATGGTTAGGGGGTTTATTAGGAGGTGAGATCACCTACATGATTTAGTTTCAGTCTCACAACCATATTGCCAAAGGGATTGTGATTCCCAGGCTCCTTTATGAAGCTCACCAAGGGAAAGGGCGTAGAAGCCAGACTGTTGACTTCAAGCTGGGTTCTCTGCTTTGTCCTAGTGACTGGTAAGTATTAGCTTATGTCTAAGACATGATCAAAAACATGACTGGACCTTCTCCTAGAGATCGATCTGACTTAGTCCCTGAATTCTGGATAAGAACGTGGTTTGTTAGACAGCATTTACGGGGGATTCTGCTCCATGCAGGCAAGAAAGATATCCCCTTTCCCATTCTCCTCCCCCTGCTCTCCTCCCTTCTATCCTGCTCTCCTCTCCTCTGCTCTTCTCCCCACCTCCTATCTCTCCCCAAGGTCTTGCTATGAAGCCAAGGCTAACCTAAACTCGCTGTGTAGCCCAAGCTAGCCCCAGAAGCTACAGTCTTCTTTCCTGTGCTTTCTGAGTGCCAGGATTACAGGCACTCAGCCATACTAGGCATCAATAGATGCATAAAAACACAAAGCTATACATATTTTTATATTTCTTCAAGTCACCTGTTAAGCATGCCTTCAGCCCAGGTGATAACAAGATGAAAGGAAAATCCCTTGCCCAACAGAGCCTGCACCAAGGGTAGAGGTGGCCCCTGTCTACACTCTGCCGTGATCAGGACACTGAAGGGACAAGAGTTCTTAAGGGTTCGGGAGATCGATGCTTTGCCTGCTGTGTACTATTCTAACTTTCTTAGTTAGCTAACATTGGCATCTCGATCTACAGCCCCCACAATTCATTGTGGAGGATGCCATGTGTCAATTTTCAAGTCTCCTGGGGAAAGTGGTGAAGAGGTGGGTGGGCAGAAGAATCAAATCTTTTGTCTTTATATCCCTGATCCCAGCTCCAGGCCCTGGGCAGATCTTGCTAAGGGTATGAAAACTGACTTACAAATGCCAAAGAAAAGGAATGTCATCTTATCCTCAGTATCATGGTTTGCAAACAAGTGTTTGCAAGCTGCCCTGCCCCATTAGGTTTGACAGCTTCTAGAATTCAAAGGAAAGTTCCTTTCCCCCTAAACCCATGGCAGGTACTTCCTTTACTTTCCAAGGAAGACATTAAATACATAAAAGAGCATTTCCCATGAACCATAAAAATGATAAACAATAAACTATATGGCTTGTGAGAGAGGAAACATCATACACTGACTTGGAAAAGTGCTTTTACTGGAAACAATGTGTTTGGAGATGAATTTATCATCCCTATTGCCAGACCTTGACCTGCCAATTCGCCAGGGAAATCCGGGGGCGTGAGACTTTGTTGCCAGTGCCAACGACGGGCAGTTTTCAGATGACATTGTTGTATTACACGGTCACGTCAGTGCTCACGACCACACTCCCAGACAGGGAGAACCATTTCTATTTCACAGCCACCAGCACCTGATGCACAAGGACAGCAGCTTACTAACACACGGAGCTGGAATCTCCTTGCCGGCCGGGCTCCAAGGGAGCCCGGCTAGCTCAGTCGGTAGAGCATGGGACTCTTAATCCCAGGGTCGTGGGTTCGAGCCCCACGTTGGTCGCCGACAAATGGAGGCCCCACCGGGATCGGAGAAGAAAGGGGGTACCACCTACGGGACGTCCCTGGAGCCCGGCCGGCATAGGAGAAGGGACGGATTGGACGTAAGATGGGTCAGGAAAGGCCTGGATGATTTGGGCTAGCCTGAGTAAAACTTGTCATAAAAAAGGGACAAGGTAACGGTAAAGTGTTTTTGCATATGCGTTCTGTTAGAGTTATATTTTAGTCTTTGGACCCTGACTAGAGATAGTTTACACCCTAGAAAAAGGCGCCGACATCTCCTCATATTTATCCTGTGGCTATATTATCTCCCTTAGGCCAAGGTCTAAGAGACCGGGGGCCAGGGATGGACTCATGCTACCACATATTATAGAATTTCCTTCTTTATTAACACTAAAACTATTCTTTCATATATATTTGCCATATTTCCTTTTACGTAGTCATCTGTGAATTTGTTTCCATATCCTGGTCATTATATATCAGTGTGTAGTTTGGGAGTGTAAGTATCTATTCATCATCTTGATTTCAATTCATTTGGATACACACTCAGAAGTGGAGTTGCTGGATCATTCAGTGATTCTGTTTTGAATCTTTTGAGAAATCACCATGCTGTTTTCCATAGATGCTACAATATTTGGCTTGCAAGATGCATACATTCAATACTCTGTCTGTTCAAGACAATTGTCTGTGACAAAAGATAATGTATGTACACTACTTCTTGTTAGGTGTTTTTATCACAAACACACAAGTGATGCAGGTACAGGAAAATGCCAGGTAACAGGTAAAATGACCATCTTTATGTTTTGGGCATGTGTGTGTTTGTGTCCAAATTCATCAAATGGTATTTATTAGATCAGTGTTCCACATCAACTACACCTCAAAAAAGCTGTTAAGCCCAGGAATGAAACTGTCTGCTAGAGCACTTACTCAGCATATGCAACACTGAGGGGGGAGAGGAGGAAGTTGGGAAGAAAGTTCACGTCTGCAATCCCAGCCAAGAGGAGACCTAGGCAAGAGAACGCATGAAGGTGAGACAAACTTGGACTTCACAGAGAGCTCTAGGCCGGCCTGTGCAACAAAGTAGAGTCTGCCTCAAACGAGAAAGCAAAATTTAAAGAATCTGTCCCACAACAGTGTTCATATATCTGACATTACCAATCCATATATTTAAAAGTGGCTAAGATGATGAAGTGTTTATATAAACCTCTAGAAAAGAAAAAGTAGCAAAAAATGTAGAATGGGGAAGGGAAGATAAGGAAGGAAGGAAGGAAGGAAGGAAGGAAGGAAGGAGGAAAGGAGGGAGGGAGGCCTGAAATAAAAAGAGATTCAACTATAGGTCACTGAAATATTATTAATATTTGCCTGTAATATCAGCGCACAAAAGGTCAAGGCAGGAGGATTGCAAGCTTGAATTTTGAGGCTAGCTTACTGCAAAGTATGATATACACTCCCCTCCCCCTCAAAGAAAATGTCTTTTTTGAGTCTCAATTTCACAGACTTTGTGTCAGATCTGAGTAACTCCAAGTCCAGAGGTGTCACTGAATAATGTTTCAATGCACTCTGTCCCAGCACAGAGCAGTGAAGAGAAGTCATCACCTCCCTCTTCAAATCTACCCAACCCCATTGCCAGGCTTCCTCACCAGATCGTTGAACAGAAACTGTGTTGTTTTGGGGGGAACGTGATGCTACGAACAGTCCGAATATCCTAAGAGGAGCTGCCGAATCCTCACACAGAAACGCTGAAGATGTCCAGGCTTCACCCAGACTGAACAGCAACAAACATGAATAAAGGAACAAGCATTCACTACATAAAGTTAAGGATAAACAGATTTGGACATAAAGACTAAAGAAAAGTTCTGCAGTCCAACACCCCCAATAATAAAGGTCAACGCTAATGAAACACCTTTTTATTTTTTTTTCATTTAACATTTAAGCAAAGACACTTCCTCGTCCATTCCTGTGCACCGTCTTGAGGATTTTCCTGGGAACAGACAATTCTACCATGTTCTCTATTCTTTTTCCTCTAGGTTCTGTCTGGCCACTTGCCTGTCAGGAGTAATTTTGTAGCAAACAACTTTGAAAACAGCATTTTTAAAAAGGTTAAGATTAGGGATTGAGCTGCAGCCCCAGATGTGGAGTCTGTTGGGTATGACTTTCACACGAATAACCGGAATGCTTTCTGAAAACCATCAATTAACAAAACCAGGGTTGGGGATTTAGCTGGGTTGGGGATTTAGCTCAGTGGTAGACACTTGCCTAGGAAGGCGCAAGGCCCTGGGTTGGTCCCCAGCTCCGGAAAAAAAAAAAAAAAAAAAAAAAAAAAACATACAATCCCAATCCAAGACTGTACCCAGGGTCAGCTTGGTAGAAATTCTGCTGTGGCGTCATCAGTAGCCCAAACAGCTTTGCTTTTGACTCAACTCATTGCTAACATGACCTTAAAAGCCTTGACTCAATCTCCTTAGTGTTCAGAGTTTATTCTTTGTTTGAGACTGGGTCTCACTAGTAGTCTCTCTTAGAACTCACATTAATCCCCCTGTCTCTTCCTTCCATTGCTGGGGTTACAGCAGTGTACCAACTTACCTGGTATTCGTTCAATGTTTGGACGTGAGGTTTGAAGTGAAGTCTGACAGAATGGAGGAATGTGGTACTGATGAGAAAGATGAGGGCAGCAAGTATCCTCTTGAGTCCCCTTGTCCTTCTCTGTGTCCGACATGTGTCAGTGGCCCTGAATACAAAATTCCAGCAGGCCCACATGTGTGACACGAGGGATTTCAGTTCTCTGACTGAGGAAGCCTGGGTTAAGAGAGAAGGGGTCCAGGTGTGGACTGTCCCAAGGGATGAGGCTTTGGGGTTTTGGTTTTTAGACTTTGGATTAGGTTGTGCACGTGAGTGTTTTGCTGTCAGGCACTAAATCAGAAGCAGACCATGCCTGCAGTAGTCAGCAGCCATTCAGTTCCTAATGTGACTTCCTTATTTCTGTTAATTGCAAACCATTTGGTTCTTTTGAAGTCCATCCTTTCTCATTCATGAGACAAAGGTAGAACATCATAGGAGTATCAAGATGTGATCAGTCCAGCTGAGTGTGGCCTGGCCTGGCAGCCTACGCCTACAATTTGAGCACTCAGGAACTGAAGGCAGGAGGATCAGGAATCCAAGGCCTGCCTGGCTTATATCATAAGGGCCTCTCTCAGAAAATAAAAAGAAAGAGGCACTCGTGTACAAGCCATGGGATACATTCTGAACATCAGATGCAGAATATAATCGCAATGCTCCAAACAGGACTTCCCTTCCACCCCAGCCTCTAAACGAGTCCAGTCATGTTGTAGGAGTCCAAGTCAGATTTTACTAGGAGCAAGTTTCCTTCTCCCCACCCTTCTCTGCCTGCCTTCTGGCTCAACAGCAGGCTGGTGGCTTTTCTGCCCAATCTAATCAGTGACAGGCACGCAGGCCAATCACTTCAGATATGGTCGGATTGATAGCACTGCTCCGAGGGTCATGTTTGGTTAAAGGTGGCTATTTCTTTATTGCCTCTGTAACTCAGGCTCCTTATTTACTTGATTGCTGAGGAAATGTTTACAGCCTTGTTCTACCAAATTTTGTTCTACTTCAGTTTCAGGCCTCACTGCTCTGAGGTGGTGTGTGAGCTTTGGACTGCAGTAAAGTCAGCCTCGCTAGTCTGAGCTGGCTTCTTATAAAACTGCAAAGCTCTGCTTCTGAAAACATTATTGTGTCAGAGGATTACGTGGTATCCAGTGTACAAAGTCTCCTTGGGCTGACATCCCTCATCTTGTAGAAGAACCAACTTAACTTTGAGGCAATAAGTTTTTGCTTTGCGGAGTTAGTAATTGGCCCTAGGCAGGCTAGGAAACACCCCACCACTCAGCTATAGCCCCATCCCTTCATAAAGTTTTTATTTTGAGAGTCTCACCTAAGTTATCTGGGCTAGCCTTAAACTCACTCCATGTGTAGCTCACTCAGACCTTGAGCTTGAGATCTTCCTGCTTCAGCCATCTGACTAGCTGAATAGCCTATGCCATCATGCCTAGATGACAGTAGTTTTCAAAGGTGGCTACCTACACAGTAGAATCAACGGGCCAGCTTTATAAATCACGGATGTCTGTGACTCATCATGCAAGACCCTAACTTGATCTGGGGTTTGTCCTGAGCACAGAAAGTATGACAAGCTTTCCAGATGGTTCTTTATGAGACCACAATATTGGAACTGCCTGGAGACAGTGTTGTATGGTCTTGTTTATTTTAATTCGGAGGAAACTCCACAGGAGCAGCTCAGTGGGAGCATCATTTCCTGTATTAGCTGGATTGAGCCAACGCTCTGCTAACTGACAGGCCTGGGGCTTAGTCCTCTGTGGATTGTAGAAATGGAGAAGACAGGAGCTTAGTGGTGTGGACTTTATATAGGTGCTTTAAGGAGAGGGTTTTGAGGTTCTCTTGTACAGTAGAGTGATGTGATTAACACCAATCTATTGAATGTTTTGAATTAGCTAGAAGTTGGATCTCCAGTCACAAAGAAATGAGAAACATTTAAGGCATACACATGTGCCCAAATATCAGCCTGTGCCTCATAAACACACATAATTAGCTTGTATCAGTTAAAAAGAAAATGATACAAGATGTGATGGCACATACCCTTAATCTCAGCACTCAGGAGACAGGCACAGGTGGATCTCTGTGAGTTGGAAGCTAACCTGGGCTACATAGGGAATTCCAGGCCAGCCAGGGTTGCATAGTGAGTCAACCCTGTCTCAAAAGCAAAATAAATTTTAAAAAATAAAGTAAAATATAGGGCTAGTAAGATGGATCGGTAGATAAGAGGACTTGCTGCTCAAGTATGTGGACCTGGGTTCAGATCCTAACACCAATGCATACATACATACATACATACATACATACATACATACATACATACATAGCTAGGTTTGATGATGCATGTCTGCAACCTCAGTGTTGTAGGAGATGGAGGCAGGATTGCAGGGACTTGCTGGCCTCCAGCTCAGCTCCAGGATCAGTGAGAGACCCTGCTTCAGTGAAATCAGACTGAGAATGATAGAGCAGAATATGTGAAGTTGCTCTTTGGCGTCTGCATTTACACAACTTCTGGACATCACTACAAGGATAGATAGATGATAGATAGATAGATAGATAGATAGATAGATAGATAGATAGATAGATAGATAGATAGATAGACAGAATTTAATCCCTACCTGGGGAAGCACAAGGATGGAGGACAAGTAAGAAAATCAGAAAGATGATGAGAGGGAAGAAGGAGCACAGGGAAGACAAGTAAAGCCATGGACCAAGAGGAACTCTATGTGTGTTGCCTTTAGAAGGAGACTTCCATCATCAGCTCCCTGGGTGTCAGGAAGAAAAGCAACAAGTGTCCTGAGATGGTTGTCATAAAACTTGGTGAAATGAAACAAAAGGAAAAGCAAGCAGTTGTGGGGTTTGTCTGAGCCAAACCACACAAGCTTAGAATGTTCTCGAGCTGGGCAGTCCTAAGGCCTGAGCTGCTCCGAGTCTCTTCCTAGTCTGGAAACGGAGCTTTTTAACAGAGATGCAGTCACTGCATATCAACACACACTAAATTGGAGAGGGCTGGGATGGGGGTTGGAATTAGAAACTATTCCTTCTCCAACAGATTAGAGTAGGAAAAATAAATGTTGAGACCTTCTTCTGTACTCTAAGTGACAGTTACTTTAAGGCTTGCCTTAGGAATTAGCTAGAAGATGAGTGCTTCAGTCACAGGCACCTGGAGGAATCTGGCTAAGGGTTATTCTGTGTGTCTAGAGAAGCTTCAGGATTAAGAATCTGTGAGTCAGGCAATTGCAAATCAGATGGCCTTCAGACCTCTTAATCTACTGAATCCCGAACAGTACAGCAAAATGAAGGGCGGATAAAGGATGCTCACGCTCTACCTGATCTGTTTAAGGTGTCCAGGCTCCAGCTCCCCACTGACTTTCCTCGGTCTCGCCTCTTAATAATGAGCCTTATACTCTCTAAAGAGCAAGACTCAGTGTGACAAAGGGCTTTGCAGGCCCATTTATCCTGAGTTCTCTTAGCAACCCTCAGGGGAAGGAACAATGGTGTGGTGTGTGCTTAGCATCTCAGAGAGCTGTAACAAAGTACCACAGAGGGATTGACTCAAACAACAGCAGATGATTTCTTGGAGTTCCAGGCTGGGAGGTCTAAGATCAAGGTGCAGGCTCATTCAGCAATAAGCAAGAATGTTTTTCCTGGCTTACAGATAGCTTCCTTGTTTAACCCCAATTCCCTCCCAAAGGCGTCAGTTCCAAATATCATCACATTAAGAACTGGAGGAGGATTTGGGGCTTTGACATCCTGGGAGACAAAGATATTTAGTCCGTAACAGTACATTTATTATTTTACAGATGAGCTCATTAAGGACTAGAAAGGAACAGCAACAGGGTCACCACGCTCACCAGTAGAGGCAGAACTTGAACCACTATCCCTCTCCCAGAGTGACTTTTTTCATTACAACTATGGTTTTTACATAGCTACCCTTAAACACA
This sequence comes from Rattus rattus, assembly GCF_011064425.1. Classification (NCBI taxonomy): domain Eukaryota; kingdom Metazoa; phylum Chordata; class Mammalia; order Rodentia; family Muridae; genus Rattus; species Rattus rattus. The sequence goes on from NC_046154.1 coordinate 95,779,422, forward strand.
GTGAGGCTATCCTCATCACAAACAAATAAAGATACGAAAAGTTGAGCAACTCCCCAGTCCTCTGGGAATCACTAATTAAAATCATTTTTCACTCATCATATTGGCAAAAAAATGACAAGAGCAAATAATTTTCCATGTCAGTGAGGGAAAAGCGAAAGGTGTGCTAATAAGTGTTGCTTGTGGGGAAAAACCCACATCAGTGGACTCTCTGGAGGGCAATTTGGATGTCTCTATAAAAGTTTTAAAGATACATTCTCTTTGATCAAGCAAGGTTGGTTCTTCGTACCTACCCCAGGGAGATAGTTTCAATGAGTAAAACTGTGTTTTCTCATACTAATGCAGTATCGAAGTATTCTTATATTCCATCAATAAGGAATGGCTGAAAGGACCACAGTGTCATCAACTCCAGCATTTATGAAGATTTCCAGAAGAGCACACCTTACTTCCATATTCTATCAAGGACTGTTTTATTCAGTGAAACGAGAAAACTGTAGACAATCGTGGACCACACGATTTTACTTGTCACACACACACACACACACACACACGCGCGCGCGCGCGCGCGCACACCACCCTATGGGACAGAAGTTGGCTCAATGGGACAAAGTACTTATGAGCATTAACACAAGAGAAACTGAGTTCATATCCCCAGCACCCTTATTAAAGCCAGGAATGACTGCCAATGTCAGTAGCCCCAGCATCAGGCTGTAGAGACAGGAGAATCCCAGAAACTTCTGGCCAGCTAGCTTAGCAGAACTTCTGGTTCAGTAAGAGAGAAAAAAGCGAGAAAGAAAGAAAGAAAGAAAAAAAGAAAAGAAAAGAAAAGAAGGGGAAAACAGAGCTTAGAAGGCAGAAACAGACAGATCTCCATGAGATCAAAGTCAACGTGGTCTGTATAGCAAGTTCTGAGCCAACCAGGGCTACATAATAAGACTGTTTATAAACAAACAAACAGCAGTAGAGGAAGACACCCCAAATGACCTCTGACCTCTTCATGTATGCACAGGCACTCATACACAGAAGTATATCCCAAGACAGACAGACAGACCTGTACAGAAAGACAGACAAACAGATTACCATTTATGCCTGTAGCCTCTATCCACACGCTATCTCATTTTAAAAAGCCTTCACACCATTGTTAGTCACTTTTTGGACTGAGGCAAAGGAAAGGCAAAGACAGCATTCATGCTGATAGTGTACTGAATGAAATTTCACAGTGAAAACACATTATAGTTTCCATAACAATAAATACATCAATAAAATCTTGAAAGAAAAAGCATACTTTCTTCCACTATAGAGTTATTCTGTCTCGAACAATGAACTAACAAGGTCATCAGCTGCCTCTTAGCTCCCTGTGAGGAACAGGAGAGTCTCATATGGCAGGGCAGGCTAGTGATGAAGCCAAGGGTCTTCTATATCTTCGCCCCCAGTGCTCTGTGGACAGAACCTGCCTGTTTCACTCGTCCCTACTGTCTTGGTCTTGATGCCACTTTAGCTGAGATCAAAGAAAGTCATCCTCATTTTCTTCCAAGGAAGTCTCCAACTCTTAAGAAGTTAGAGGTCCCCAAAGCCCACTCCTAGGCCATTTTTAAACCATAACTGGGACAGGGGACTGGTGTCTTCTGAGTCTCTATTTGAACCCTGCAGGATCTGTGGTGTGAAGACTCCCGTAATGTTCTGTCCTGTTTCCACTGAATAAGCCTCATTTTGCTGATGTCTATGAAGTCTGGCTTTATAGCAGAGAGCTCTCCTGGAACTCTGTCTTTAATAAAAGGGGGAAGAAGTAGAACTACCAATTTAGTTTCTTTAAAAGGCATGTATTTTCATGCACATTAAGTCCATCTGTTCATGAAATGGATGCCTTCGCACAGTATATAATTTGATAAAACCCGAGAGAACTCAGGACTCCTCGCTTGAAGCAGAAATAGAGAAAGTGGCTGGGAACCTGACTAACGCGGAGAAATCCACCAAACCCGAGCACTATTTTTAGAACTACAACCCGATTTAAGAAGAAAGCACATCGTGGAGAATGAAGATTAGTGTCCTCAGCCTAGTAGCCTCCCAGATCATCTGAACGGCTGTGCGGCCAGAGATCAAAGGAGCTGCCTTCTCCATGCCCTACTTGCTACAAGAATCCTTTTCAGAGCATGGTGCAACATCCAGTCACTTCGCCCTCTGCCTTCATGATGCCCAGTGGGTCCCCAGGGGCAGGGGAGAGCTTACAAACTGGAAGCTATCTATTCCTTGGCCAGCATGAAATATTTCAAAACTGACTGATGACAAACTTTATAACACAGGATTGCACCTCAAAACCTTGATTTCTGATTTCTTGAGAAGCCGCATTCCTGCAAAGCCTTATGGAGTTGACATTAAATAGCATTCACTTCCCGCAGTGCCACAATCCCCAGCCTGTGCTTCCCTACCTTTGTAGATACTTGACATGGCAGCATCTTGTCCCCAAGTTTGAGTCACCTTCACAGTCCGGGCCTTGAAACCGGCATCCAAGCTCTTTCAGCAGTCAGCCCCCGACTCTTTCAGACATTCCCCCAGTGACTGTCTCAGTTTTCCTCATCACTAACAGGTACCAGGCAGGATACAATGGAGACACACAGACGAATTTTTGAGTATGTGTGTGCACATTCATATGTGTTTACATGTATGTGTGTGTGGGTGGGTGGGGGTGCACGTCAAAGTAAGTATGCACACATGCCAGAGGAGAGCTCAACTCTTGTGTCTCACGTACCATGAGCTTTTGCTCTGAGACAGTCTCTTAACTTGGCCTGGAGCTCAGTAAATAGATAAAGCTGGCTGTCCAGGGAATCCCGGAGATCAGCCTCTCCACTTCTCCTAGCTCTGAAATTACAAGCATGAGCCTAGCACTCTCTCTCTCTCTCTCTCTCTCTCTCTCTCTCTCTCTCTCTCTCTCTCTCTCTCTCTCTCTCTCTCTCTCTCTCCCCTGTCTTTTTTTTGTAGGTCCTGAGACTTGAACTCAGGTCTTAAGGTTTTCAAGATAAGCCCTTTACCAACTGAGCTGTCTTTGCTGTCACAATAGTTTGGTTTTTGTTGTTGTTGTTGTTTTATTTCTTGTTGCTTTTTTTGTGTCCTTTTTAATGACTGTCTTCTGTCTTTGACTCCTAGTAGATTCCACATACAGACTGGACAATGAGAAGAATTGGTTGAATGGTAGATGGCCAGAAACTAATAGCATAGTACTTAGAGTTTAGAAATATTGGGATGGTTCAAATCATTAATCTTGAAGGGCATGCGCTGCATCCCAAAGAGAAGCTACAACCTTCTGCTGGAAATATAGCCAGCCATGAGTGACCTATAATGAAGGACCTGGGGAAGCGTCACCTACTGTGGCTCCCATCACTCTCCACCTCTGGCCTTGAAGGCGCTTCTCTATTGGCCACCAATAAAACCAAAGCAGAGATGGTCTCTTAGTTCAGCCAATAGAAGTCAGATTTCCTAGGCAGTGGGTAGAGCAGAGGAAGAGCCAAGTGAATCCAATACAGAGCAGAGACACTAGGACAACCCCATCCTGCCTGCCTGCCTGCCTGCCTGTCCTGCAAGAAGCTTGCAGTCCAGACCGAAGAAAGACAGTTCACTGAGTGCTCTCAGAACAGGGTGTGTTTGTGTGTGTGTGTGTGTGTGTGTGTGTGTGTGTGTGTGTGTGTGTGTGTGTGTGTGTGTGTGTGTGTGTGTGTGTGTGTGTGTGAGAGAGAGAGAGAGAGGAGAGAGAGAGCCAGAGAATGACAGCTAAGATAGCTGGAAGCTCCCAGGGAAGTCATAAGCTCTGGACAACACTGTAAATGACAGAGGAATAAGGAGTCAACCAGAAAGACCAGAGACAGGAAGGCTAGGGTGCCCCAGAAAAGAAAGCACATGGAATGGAGTGGGTTTTATGGGTGCCCTAGGGCTACTTCCTGGGTGGTCTCTAGTGTCTTCCAACACTTTGTGTTCTGCACAAATTATCTTCCTCCACTGAATTTTTGGAAGTTATTTTATCCTAATGAACTCAAAACCCCTCCTCCAAGCAACTCCACTGTGTGTGTCTATACATCTGGCCTACTTAGCTTTCTATTGCTGTGATAAAGACCCCTGGTCAATGCAGCTGGGGCAGGAAGGGTTCATTTGACTTAGATGATCATTGTTCACCATTGACAGAAGTCAGGGCAGAAACTCAAGGCAGAAACCTGGAGGCAGGAACTAAAGCAGGGGCCCTGGAGGGAGACGCTGCTTACTGGCTTGCTCTCCACTGCTTTCTAATAGAGCCCAGGATCACTTCCCATGGCTAGCACCACAACAGTAGGCTGGGCCCTCCCACACCAATCATTAAACAAGAAAATGTACCCATAGACTTGTCCACTTAAGACTTCCTCTTTCCAGATGACTCTAGCTTGTCAAGAAACCAATCAGCATACTAACGAAGTATGGCAGCCATGGCCTAAAAGGCAGATGCTACGACATTCTCAGCAGCAGCATGTACAGTAACCAAACATTTCTCCGCAATAGAGGATCCCAATCAGTTATAGTGTATTTGATGAATAGAATACAATGTAGTGGCAAGAACACAAAGTGTTCCATGGATTAAGAAAAAAACAGTATGTAAGAATATCACAAAAATGCAAAAATAGTATTTTGTGAAGCTGGGCCTCTAAAAGTATACATCTCAAAAGGATTCCAATAAGATTCCAATACAATATACATCACAATTAGTTCCATTTAGAAAAGAGCCAAAAGCAGGCAAGATAACGCTAAGGGATTTGGACTCAGGACAGACACGTGCCTTAGGAGAGTGTAGTTAGAAGGAGGTACCCAAGATTGGGGACTCACTGCTGCTAGCCAGGTCTTGTTTTTGTTTTCTTTTTAAATCCAGGTATCGCTCTATGGGTTCATAAAAATTCATTGGTGTGCATGGTTTTCCTGTGTTTTATTTCAGTTTAGGAGAAAGCTTGTCATCTTCCCTGAGAAGCTTCTGGGTTTTTGAATAATAAAAGCTTCCTGGGTGGAGCGCTCTGGAAACTCTACAAAACCCATCCAACATCTGAAAAGCCCTGAGCTGTGGACTGCCTTGCTTCCCTCTGCCGTTGAATATCCCTGCTTACTCTTATGCTGAATTTATCCCTTTAAAATAATGGGGGGAGGAAACATCCATTTCTCATCACCAATGAGCATCAGAGGCTTCTGAAGCATACCGCCTACCAATCAGGAGCGTTCGAGGCTTCTGAAGAATACCGCCTACCAATCAGGAGCGTTTGAGGCTTCTGAAGCATACCGCCTACCAATCAGGAGCATTTGAGGCTTCTGAAACATACCGCCTACCAATCAGGAGCGTTCGAGGCTTCTGAAGCATACCGCCTACCAATCAGATCTGTTTCTGCTCATTAAACATCTCTGAATGGGGGAGCCACTCAACTATACAGGGCCCTAGCTTTCTCATAGAGAAATCCTACTGTGATATTTTCTCTCTTGAGATTCACATCCTGAAAGAGGATGCAACCAATAAAAAAGGAAAGAGGTTGTCTGTCATGTAACCACCTATCAAATCATTCATATTAGCTCCAGCCTAATCATGTGATTACCGTGAAATAAGGAAAATTCCTCCATTGGCTTCCATAATGGCGGCTCAAAGCTCAGAAATCTGATCATTTTAGTCATCCAGGAAGAGCCATAGTAGTAATTCAATCTGGGTTTCCAAGATTCATCTTAGGATACAGAAATTAACTCAGAAACTTTTCTTTGTTTTTCTTGAACTTTCCACGACTGCATCCTTAGGTAGATTCTCTGTGAGCCCCTAACCTCGGGTACTCCAGAGACTTGCAGGCTATCTTCAGCCGTCTCAGGGTACCACTTTCCTGAACGCTTTTCAGTGGTGATTTGGAAATGATAACGGTCTTTTGGATGCTACATAAACCAAGAGAAATGAGATATGATTATTTTAATCATAGGCATTTTCCTAGTCGTTTGTCTGCTAACAAAATACCATAAACTGAGTAGAATCTAAAAGCTTAGCTTCTCAGGCTGTGAATTGTGGCCCCATATAGGGTTTTGTTGCTAAATTTGGTGATCATGAAAATGTTGGCACTAGAGCAGGGTTTCTGAATGTGCGACAACCAAACTCAAATGCATAATGAATCTGAGGTGTTTCTGACAATGTCCATCCATGTTGCTTCACCAATTTCACAGCAGACCTCGTTCTGAAGACACCATATGAGCACACCGTTCTGTACATGTTGTCGTGCCCCAGCAAGGCTGTCTGAAACACAACAGCTCACACATGAGACTTTTGTATGCTATGGACTCTGGCAGTGGTTTTATTGTATATACAAGGGTTTGCACTCTTATAAAACATAATGGTTTGATCATAGACAACAAAGATGTTTAGTATTTCATCCCATTACTCTTCAGTCTATAAGAATTAAATAAATATCTTTGGATTGGATTATGATAAAAATGACTTTTTAAATTTTTTAAGTTGTTAAAAGTGGCTGACCTGTGTTTCATTGAAAATAATTAAATGGATGTTGGCACAGGAGTAGGACAGAATTTGCAAGAGTTTCTGAAATGGCCCTAACCATGCTTCTGCCATTGTGTTCTATGTATCAGTGTGTAACGGTCTTCTGAAGATTAGAAACTATAAAGCCTCCAAAAACGTTAACAAGTATTATCTAAGACTTGATTCTTTATAGAAAAATAAAAGCGCATGCCTACTTCATTCAAATGTAGATTGGTTTTCATAGTCAGTAATGATAATATGTATACTAAAGACTGTTTATAAATTCCTTTAAGAGTAGTTATCTGCAAACCTTTACTTGCATGCCTGTTTATGTATCTTTATATCTGGGGTAGTATAAAAATTTCTCAGGCTATAGGGAACTCATGAATGGAAAATGATTAGGAAGCTCTCGCCTCAACAACGGAGTGAATTTCCCATAATTGCTGTGAAACCCTGCTGTGTGCTAGAACTTACTTTCTGATTCATACACCTTGATGGATCCCTTGGCCTCACAGAGTGGACAGTTAAGTAATCTCTCTTAGGAGGTTTATACTCAGGACACAAATGGCCACCATGAGGATGCCACCTCCTTGTATCTTGGCAGATAAAATCTCAACATGTAGATTTAAGCGAGAGTGGATACAAACATTTTGATCATGCACCAATATTGATGGCATGCATGTCAGCCTCTTTTTAGTAATCTATACTGCAACTGAGGTGTAGTGATTGCACAAATTTATGGATATGATGTAGGAAATTAAAAAAGGAATATAATGTATATAATGTTCAAAGTAATTGTCATGGACCTACCATATATGTTGTTACTGTCCTGGCAACTTGCAAGGGTCCATGTAGGCATGGGAAATCAAATATGGGGTGAGTGCAAAGGTGACCTCTGACCCTTGCTGGCTTGGTGATTTTAGTTACGTGAGCAGGTATGTAACTACTCTGAGTCCTTATTTTCTTGCCCATGTGTCTTAGTTAGGCTTTTACTGATGTGAACAGACACCATGACCAAGGCAACTCTTTTAAGGACATTAGGGCTGCCTTACAGGTTGAGAGGCTCAGTCCATTTTCATCAAGGTGGGAGTATGGCAGTGATCAGGCAGGTATGGTGCAGGAGGAGCCAAGAGGTGTCTTCATTTGAAGGCCTCTAGAAGAAGACTGGCTCACATGTGGTTAAGAGGAAGGTCTCATTGCCTACCCCCATAGTGATGCACTTCCTCCAACAAGACCGCACCTCCTAATAGTGCCAACTCCCTGGGCCAAGCATATTCAAACCACCACACCATGAATGGGGCTTTCTGCTGGCACAAAGATATAAGCTTTTAATTCCAACTCTCAGAAGAGAGAGTGAGGAGGGAGGGTTGAAATTTTGAAGCCAGGTTGATAAATATGACAAGTTCAAGGCCAGCCTATAACACATAATGAGAACCTGTTTATAAATTAATTAATTAATCATTCATTCATTCATTCTAAAAATGAGGCTTCAAGTCAATGAGTTCTTCAGTCCAGCACATACAGGAAGTACTTAAAGTAGCTAGGTTACCTCTGAATAGAAGTTCTGTCTCCTTTACAACATCTCTATCACAAAGCACCACAGATGGCACAGCTGTGGTTTGAGTACTCAAAAGGAGAAAAAAATGAAGGAAGTAAAGAAGAAGAAAGGGAAGAGGAGGGGTCAGTATTCCATTTCTAAAAAGGAAAGACTGAGGCTTGGAGCATCCGTCTGTACACCCTCAATTCTTACTTCTCTTCGTCTATAAATACTATTTTTTGAAGAGAAAATATGTTAGTTAAATATGAAATTTGGTAAAAATAAACAAATAAGTAAGTAGACAGACAGACAGATAGAATGTTTTGACCCTGTTGTAAGAAGGTCAGTTTTTCCTCAAGCTTGTTGTCCTAGGGACCTCTCCAAACCTGACAGCTTCCATGCTTTGCCTCTTGTCAAACCTAACTTTCAACATTTGGAAAGGGCTGAGAGAAACACAGCCAACCTGAGACCCTGGTACCTACTGAGTGACCTCTGTCACTCCATCTGCACACGGAGGCTCTCTCTGTCCCAGGGGCCCTGACAGGGAAGCTCCTGTGAAGTCACTCCAGGGCCATCACATGTGGGAAATCAGCTGCAGACATTTGGCTCCTGCCCTTTGTCCTGCATCAGGGAAATAAAAGAAATAAAGGAAAAAGAATTCAACATCTGCTTTCACACCCAGGCTGGGAATCATCCCTAAAACATTGTTCATGCATAACCAAAGAGGCATTTTGTCTGGAGTAACAGGATCTGTCCCTTGCTCTCCACCGCCTCTGTGCTTTGCTGATAAAACAATAACTAATGTGCTGTTGCAAAGTTCCAGGAACCCAAGCTGCTCAGACTGCTCAGCCAGCGCTGCTCCACTCAGAGGCAGGTGCCAGAGCCCAGCCGGGAAGGCCGTCCCTATCCTGGCAAGCCAGCCAAGTCCCTGTCCTGGCCTCCCCTCCTTCTGCCCACATCAGGGCTTCTTGAGTTCCTACAAGTGGGGTTTAGTGACATTCATGGCTTTCAGTCAAACTCCCTTTCTGCAGCTTTCTGGTCCTATTGTGGGCAAAGGCACTACCCCGCTTGTTTTTTTCATCCTCAGATACTCAAAGAACTAAAGTAATTCTCAGTCCTACTAACAACTCAAGGTAGGCTCTTCCGCACACTCCCATGGGTGTGTGTGTGTGTGTGTGTGTGTGTGTGTGTGTGTGTGTGTATGGGTGTGGGTATGTGTGGATGTATACACACACATATATACGTATATATAACAATGCTGTTTCGCATATACAGGTACTAAGTCACCAAGAGGATTTGCTAGCAATCTTCAAATGCTTTGCTCTGTGGTTCTCTTTGTGGTCTTAAAAGCTACTGAGAGTACGGACCTGAGAGACAGCTTTGTGATTAAGAGTACTGGCTGCTCTTCTAGAGGACATGGGTTTGATTCCCAACACTCATGTGGTGGCTCACAGCTGTCTTTAAATTCAGTTCCAGGGGGACTTGATGCCCTCTTCTAGCTGTCAGGGGCACCAGCACAAACATGGTGCACATACATGAACACAGGTAATAAATAAATATATAAATACAGATACCGTTACAGATATAAGAGTGAAAAATTTGGAAGTGATTGAGGGCTCCAAAAAGATTTTGTTTATATTTGTTCTGTCACTATAGTGGGAATTTAAATAGAAGATTTTAAAACTCAATAACAAAGAAACATGGGTTCCATGGGTCATTAAGGTGTCACAGCACCAGGTGTTAAGTGGCTTCAAGAAATGAAAAATGTCACAACTTCTTCATATGGAAATCACAAAGCATATATAGAGTGAAAAACAAGCAAGTTGATGTCTGTGATAGTACCATGGAAATGCACACTAAATAATTGAATACATAAATATAGAGTGTAATACAAGTTTATCACTACCAACAAGACTTGATTAGAATTGGATTGATGTAAATTAGATAGAGTAGACTACCCAGTGAGCTTGTTACAACTGCTAAGCCCCATATAGACCATCTCAAAGAAAGTGTTAATTCAAACTAATTTCTCTTTTCAAAATCTTACTGTGTGTGTGTGTGTGTCTGTGTGTCTGTGTCTGTGTATGTATGTGTGTGTGTGTGTGTGTGTGTGTGTGTGTGTGTGTATACAATAGCTCTCAAGTGACAGAAGACAATCTACAAGAACTGGTTCTCTTCTACTATGTAGGTCTCAGAGATTGAAGTCAGGGTGTCAGACATTGTAGCATGTTCTTCCCACCCCCACCACACCCCCACCCCACACGGAGCCACCTTGATGGTCCAAAACCGTAGTTTTGAAGGTTGCACAAATCTTTTGATCTATTCTCTAGATAAAGAATCACAAGTAAAAAAGCTTTTTCCTCAAGATGAAAACTTCCATGATCTAGAGTTTATTTTGCCCCTTGTTCTAAAACTGAAATTTCTTGAAAGGTCCAGCTGGATATTCAGCAGAACATTCATTACTTGGGCCTCATCTAGCTCTCCTGGGGATTTGTTATTGCTTTTGGCCAAGTGTCTTCTGCTATTGATGGCTGATTTCACACCTATGAAATGATCAGGGAGCTGGTGGGTGGCTTTGACTACAGTGATATTTTCCAGAGGGTGGGGTATGGAGCAGTGCAGGCTCTAACAGGAGAAAGACTGCAGAATCCCTGGCTTAAAAGAAAACCACTTCCAAAAAGAGACCAATCTCTGTCCCTCCCATTTTTCATCCTTTGGATTGTAAGACAAGGCATAAGCCTCCTGTTGATGGAGGTCTGTCTTTAACAGCTCTGTGACATGCATTGTTGGCCTCTACTGCTAACCCACCACCCCTCTGCTTGGTCTCCACAGTTCAACTGTTGTTCCAAGATCAAGTCAAGCTGGAGAGAAAATGCTACCATTAGACTGCAGGCTCAGGGTTAGCCATGCGGTGAGAAATGACTTAGATGTGGATATGAGCCCTATGCTCACAACCTGGGTACCTCTACAGGATTACGCATCCAGCAGTGGAGTTGTGAGCATTGAGGCATCAGACGGAAGCAGCACATTCACAGTCTTTCCAAGAAAATCGCTCCACACCAGTAGTCCTAGTCTCAGAAGGCTGAGGAAGGAGAATCTTGATCTCGGCTTGAAACAACTCTAGGCTGCATAGTGAACTCCAAGCCAGCCTAGTTTTCTTGTGAGACCCTGTCTGTCTCAGAAAGTAAGGGAAAATAGGGAGTGTGGGAAGGAGGGTATGAAGAAAGAAAAAAATCATTGCATTTTTTAAAATGAGAAACTAGAGGATAAAACATAAATGATGAGGAGAGAAGGGAACCAGAGGACATTCTTTCGAAACCAAGAATTTCTCAGTAATTGTGCTTCCTTGCTTTTCAGGTCTTACTCCACAGAAGTGCTTATCTTGGGGAAATGGCTCAGCTTTTCTCAGCTGAAATTTTCTATTTTAGAAGAAAATGAAAGAGAAAGGTGGGGGCTGGAGAAACTGTTCAGCAGTTAAGAGCACTGACCACCCTTGCAAAGGACTCAAGTTTAGTTCCCAACACCTACATCAGGTTACTCATAACCACCGTAACTCAAGCTCTAGAGGATTCAATGCTCTCTTCTGAACTCTGTGGGCACTTGCACTCACACGCACGCACACACACACACACACACACACACACACACACACACACACACACACAAAGAGAGAGAGAGAGACAGAGACAGAGACAGGGACACAGAGACAGAAAGGGAGACATAAAGACAGACAGACAGACAGAGTCATAAAAGCCATCACAGGATATAATAATCATAACTTGTCAGCACACAGCAGGCACTCAGTAATTGGTGTCCCTCCTTGTTGTCGTTTTCTACAAAGCAACACCGCAGGAAAGAGAAACCCTGGGGCCCAAAAGAGCTCTGAAGGCAGGAAATGGCAGAAAAGCTAGAGTAAAGGAGTGAGTGGAGACCTCTGAGCTGGAGGTCAGTCGGGTGACAAGGCTGATGAAGCGAGGGGTGAGATAGTGCCAGTCTCACTTCCTGCTCCTGTCTTTCCTCAGATGAAGACTCTTTGGCTCCTGGTGACCCGAGTTTCCATGAGATGGAGGAGGAACTGGAGGTGCCTGAAGGGCAAGAAATGAGCCCCAGCTCCACCCACCACAGCAGAACTTTGGATCCCCACCTCTGCTCTCTTGCTCACTGAGTTAGGAACATCTGAGAAACCAACTCCATCTCCAAAGTCCAGATACCTTATCTCAACGATGGGCACAGTAATGGCCCGTACCGCAAATCACCACTGAATTGAATATGTAATGTGTTCCAGACTTTACCTAGCATGTGTCAAACAGGTTAAAGTTCTTACTTTAAGGGTTGTCTCACACCCTGGTTAGGTTTCTGCATCTTTCCATGTTTGACATATCCATCGGGAAGAATCCTACGTGGTGGTTTGAATCAAGGCTGTCAAATAGCCAGGTTAGGGGTGCTCTCTTGCTGGATCACGCTGAACCTCACATTCTCCCTCTGCACTGGTGTATCTGGTCACTGAAGTGTTATTGTGAGGATTCCATGAGTCAGGGGCAGCAGTGGCCATCCCTGGTGGCTTGGAAACCCTTGGGAAATGGACGTTTCCATCGTTTTCCTGGTCTTTCCTTGGGAAATGCAGACACAAAGGTTAAGGATGCCCTGGGGCTCTCTGATCACTTGACCAGGATGAGGCTGAACAGGGTTGACCTAAGCTCATAGAGGAGTGAGTGTGAAAAAAAGAAGCTGCTGGGGTTCCTGGAATGCACGACTCCTGCCTGCCTTGCCTAAAGGTAAGCCTAAGAGGTAATCAGGTCTGGGAAACCAGGTGAGAGGAGAGAGAAGAGGCCCAGGGCTCTGTGAACGGTTAATGTCAGGGGCCTAAGGCTATCCTACGAGCAGGCAACCTCCTCCACCATTTTCTGATGTTGCCTGACAGATCTCTGTTGGACTCTTTATTCTCCCTGATCATAATATACATTAGAATGCCATCGGTTTGCACGAGCACAAGCATGCTGATGCACATGTGGTATATTATCTACACGTGTACATAGAATACATACATGTGGAGACCAGAGGTGGAAGTTAGACAGCTTCCTCGATCTCTCCACACCTTATGTTTGAGGAAAGGGTCTCTCACTGAATCTGGGAACACATGGTTTCTGCTAGGCTATCTGTCCAGCAAGCCCCAGGGCTCTGCCTGCCTTCACCTCCTACACTGTGACTGTAGACAAGCACCACTGAGGCCAGCTAGCTTTTGTATGGGTTTTGGAGATCCCAACTCCAGTCCTCAAGATGACAGAGCAGGTGCTTTCTGATCAAGCCATCTTCCCATCCCCAGCCTAGTTTGAAACGTAGCCAATTCTCACTATCTTTGGATTTGTTTCCCTCTTACATTCTTCGCTACCCCAATAGCAACGTTTGTGGTCTTTCAGCGTGTTTGGGGGCCTCATTCGCAGACAAGCAGAAAGTCGCAACAACCGATGCTCCAGGAGGCCAATGGAGGTCAAGCTGCAGGACTGTACTGTATCCTACTATGAGCAAGCTGCCTCATCATGGTTTCTCTAGCACTGTAGTTTTTCACATCTATGTACTTTTTCTTGATCATTTTCCTATTTCGTTATGATCTCAATGTGCAAACAAACACAGTCTTGTTTTTTGTTTTGTTTTGTTTTTCCTGGTCATGAAACTCTACTTGGTCCCAAGTGGCCAGCAAGGCAGAGAGCAACGGACTGATGCTGAGAGCAGCCCCTGACAATGACAGCAGGATGGATGCAGACCAGTAGTTCACCTTCCTGGCCATGGACTTGGGACAGCTCTCAGTCATTGTCCACACAGTCCCATGGCCCTGGATGCCAGTCACTTGTAATACAGCTGGCATGAAACAATGCCTTCTTCTACAGGGCTCAGATTCCCCTTCTACTTGGTTGTTGGGACCTGCTTCAAACAAATGGCCTGAACTCACAGCTTTCTACTCAATTGCATGAGGTTCCTAGACCGAGACCAGAGGTACTGAAGACAGAAACTTCACTGTGATTCTATGTGCACTGTTGTGCCTTTCTCAATAGCCTGCTGCCTCTCTGAGTGCAAAGGCCACACAGCACAAAGGCGGTCAAGCTACATAACTTCGATAAAATTCGTAAGTAGTGCATTTGAGGGTTGGGGTATATCTCAGTTGGTAAAGGGCTTTCCTAGCACTCACAAGGCCTTGGCTTCATCCCTAGCACCCTAGAAGATTGATATGGTAGAGTTAGCCTAAGGTCCCAGTGCTCAGAAAGTAGAGGCAGGAGGATCAGAAGGGCAAAGTGATCCTCAGCTACCTAGTAAGTTTGAAGCTAACCTAGGGACATGAGAGCCTGTCACAAGCAAAATGACACACCCTTCAGCTTTATTAGCCTCGTTGTTCCAAATGGGGAAACTGAGTCTTACTCAGAAAGACTGTAATAATAAACAAGGCTGTATGGTGATATCCAGCCCAACTGAGTGCTTGCTTGTTCCTTTAAGGGGCATGCCTTTAAGATTGTAAGAGGCTTGCTTGCTAGTGGATGAAAAGCAGTGACAGGGAGAGATCAGGTGGCACAATTCTCCCTCTCAAATTCTACCTTGTGGGGTAGCTGCAGAGGCTGAAAGCTTAGAGATCAGGCACACCTGCCTCTTAATAACCCTGCACATCAAACAGGCTCTCCTAGAAGCAGATTCCAGGGCTGCTTTCCTGGAGAATGGGAAGAGGTCTGTATCATTGTTTATATTGCTTTGTAATGCCTCACAAGATTGGCAGTCTAAGACAGCAGGCATTATCCTCCACTTTCTAGGAGGTTAGGTATGACTTGGCTCTGCCCAGGACCCATAAGGCAGTAATCAAGGTGTCAACCAGGCTGTCCACTGGAGGCTCCTATGGAGAAGCAGCAGCTTCCAAGCTTGTTGCAGTTGTTGAGGGGCTCATTGCCTGGCAAATGTGTGACTGAGGACCCTGGCTCCCATTGTCTCCCTAGCGGCTATCCCCCTGAAGCAGCTCACAACATGGCAATTTGCTCCTTCAAAGCCACCAGGAGAATCACACTCTCCAACCCACAAAAAATAGAGTCCTTTTATGATAAAAGAATAACATTAGGACAGCCATCACATTTTTAACAGTTACATTGATTAATTGACTGATCGATTGATTCATTCTTTCATTCCTTTAGGAAAGCGGTAACTGTGTCACAATGCAAGGCTGCAGATCAGAGGATGACTTGGAGGTGTCAGTTTTCTCCTTCCATCCTCTGAACCCCAAAGACTGAACTTAAGTCATCAAGCTTAGCAGCCAGCACCCAACCCACTAAGCTATCCTGATGGCCCATTGTCTACCACTTTTGCATATAGAAATATGTTTTTACTTGTATGGTCATCATCACCATTTGTAATTAATACTAGTTATTGTTATCACTACATATTTGATATCCTAAAACGTCTTAATCAGGGTTTTATTGCTGGGAAGAGATACTAGGGCCATGGCAACTCTTATTAAAAAATATTTAATCGGGTGGGCTTACAGTTTCAAAAGTTTAGTCCATTATCGTCTTGGGAAATATAAAAGCATGTAAGCAGACATGATGGTGGAGAGGTAGCTAGGAGTTCTATATCTAGATTGGCAGGTAGCAGGAAAAGAGAGCGACACTGGACCTGACTTGAGCTTCTGAAACCTCAAAGCCCACCCCCAGTGACACGCTTTCTCCAACAAGGCCACACCTACTCCAACAAGGCCACACTTCCCAACAGTGCCTCCTCCAGGCACTATTTGGAAATACCTCTAAAACCAGCTGCTACCCCATGAGCCTATGGGCCTATTGGGGCCATTTTCATTCCAACCACCCCAACTGGAATCCTGAAACATGATGTTAAGATCCTATTTATCTCTTAGGTAAAAATCTTTCTTAGCTACCAGTGTCAACTGAATAAACTCCAAACCCCTGAGTCCAGCATTCGCAATCCCCTTTCTACCTTTATTTTTGCCCTGGATCTTTCCCAGTTATGTCAAACACTTCTCTCTCTAAGCACAAGTCTTGCCTTTCCTTCTTGCACGGTCAACTTCACACTTAGTCAAGTTTTCATACCTTTTTCTCTAAGCGTTGTACATGCCTAGTGTGTAAATGCATGTATGTGGGGGGAGGAGTGATATGTATGCTTGTGTGGATGTGTGTGGTGGGCTTGTGTATGCTTTGTATGGTATATGCGCAGCTGTCAGGTGTGTGTGTGTGTGTGTGTGTGTGTGTGTGTGTGTGTGTGTGTGTGTGTGTGTGTGTGTACCATAGCATATGTGTGGAGGAGTCATTCCTCACCTTGCCCTTGTTTTGAGACAAGGCCAAGGCATCTTTGATGTTCAAAGCTGTATATGCCAGGCTGACCCATGAGCTTTGGGAGCATCTTTTTGTCTTTGCCCCACTGAGATTACTGAAGTACTTGACTTTACTTACGTGGACTCTGGGCATTTCAGTGCAGATCCTCATGTTTCCTAGCAAATGCTTCACCCTAGAGCCATCGCCTCTACATAAATACATATCTGCAAATCCTTAAGGTCTCAACCTATGGGTCACAATCCCTTTGGGGGTGCATCACACAACACTTTCACAGGGGCTGCATATATCAGATATTTTGCACATCAGATATTTACATTGTAATTCCTAACAGGAGCAAAATTGCAGTTATGACATAGCAATAAAATAATTTTATGGTTGGAGGTCACCACAACATGAGGAACTGTATCAAAGGGTCACGTTGTGGCACTAGGAAGGCTGAGAAGCACTACATTAGGTCTTCTGACCTTGGCTCTCCCAGGTTCAGCACAGGCTCTCCTCTCTCCGAATCCTGCAGCTCTATGCGTGCATTTCTTTATGCTGCTGCTCACACTACATTTATAACATTGTCCTGCAACGAATTTCACTCCATCTCAACGTTTCGGGGCTTTTCACAGATTAATCTCAATAAATTATGATAAGCCACAAAGCCAATATTACTAACAGCTACATTGTCATTAATGGCTCCTTAAGATGTGCAAAATAGTCTAAGCTGACATGGGCAAGACTGGAGTGCAGACATCAGCCAAAGATAGAGCAAGCCAGCTGGATGACCCAGGCAGACTCAGTGCAGTTTGGAACCCGATGTCCTCTTCCTGTCAACCCACAGGCTCCGGAAAGAAGTCGAATCTCTGCTCCAAGGAAGAGCCCTTGGCTCTGCACTTCCCGTATTCACTACTGCTATTCTTGGTGGTCCCCTTCCTCAAAGCCTGCTTCCATATTTTCAGGTCTTTGAATGTTGCAGCCAAACCACTGCTGTACTTCCGAAAGCAGAACCAAAACAAGCCACCAGCCACGACTCCTCGCTGACTTCCCACTCGGGGTCCGGCAATCCCGGACTCCTGCTCTTTACCCATCCAGAGTTCCACACTCGCCCACAAGCTACAGGAGCGTTATGTCCCTACACCTCTGCCAGTGCCTTCCTCCTCCCGCCTGTCTCCTCCAGCCAGCTCCTCTGCTGCCTCTTGGCAATGTGCCCCTCCCCATCCTCCCGGGTGAACTACTTCCCCATGAAATTGCTATGGGTCCCTCCTCCCTTCATTCTGGGGGAACCCTGCTCCAAAAGCAGTTGTGACTCTCTTAGGTTACAGGCCAGGATTAAAAATAAGTACCAGTTACCATTTCTGTCCTAAATTTCCTTAGACAGGAAGGAGCCACAAAGGCTCAATGTCCTGACTGAGCTAAGAGGCTGCTCAAAGTGGCCAGGCCAGCTCTGTCCTAGGAAAGGTGGCCAGGAAAAAACAAGGCCTACCAAAGTACTTTAGGATGAGTTGCATGGAACTGCAGTCTGGACCTCAACTGGTAGAGAAGGGACCTAGCATGCACTAAGTCTTGGGTTCAATTCCTAGCACCACATAAGCCAGGAATGCTACTGCATACCTAGAATCCCAGCACTTAGTAGGTGGAGGTGGCAGGGGCATCAGAAGTACAGGGTCACCTTTGGCTACAGGTGAAGTTCAATGCCAGTTTGGGCTAATTGGCATCTTACCTCAAAAAGAAAAGAGGGGGAGCAGGAGGAGGAAAAGGAGGAGGAGGGGAGGAGGAAGAGGAAGAGAAGAAAATGATAAGCTTCAGTTTCTTATGAAACACCAGTGGTACTTAAAAGGCCCCCTTGAGAAACGATTGGTCTCCATCTTGAATCTAAGAGAAATCAGCAACCAGAACTCTCAGAAGCAAAATTGAGTGAGGGAAAGGGATTCACACATGGGTTCAAATCCCAGCTGTGTCACTCAGGACAAATCACACAAAACAAGAGAAGTTGTATTCCTTCTATAAAGGGAGAGGGTTGAGCTCTCCTGCATGCATGGCCACGAGATCAAAGGAGCTGGTAGGTAAAGAGAGTGGCACTGTACCTAATCCCTGGAAGGCTTCTCTAATGACGCTGTTGCTGCTTTCCTTGGTGGAGTCTCCAGGTTGGGGGTGGGGGGGTGGCTTTCAGTGCCAATGCTCTCCTACCTGGAATGCTTTCGTACCTGCAGGGCATTGCCATCAGAGGCCTCACGCCACGCCGGCTGCCAGTCCAGCTGGAGTGCTGGTAAATGGCCCTGAGCCAGCGTCCTCAGCAAGTAGACTTGATGCCTCTGATGTGATGCCAAGGAAAGATGTATTGCAATTATCTAAATTATTCAGGGCCCCCACAGCATGCAGAGCACTGAAGCCGGTTGCTTGAAAAGAGGTTTAAATCCCCTGCCCACTGCAACTCTTCACATCAACTTGACTTCAGATCTTCAGGTAGTCCAATTGCCTCACCTTGATTCCTTTGCATGTGCCTCGGTTTAGTTAGAATTCCCTTCTCTCCTCTCTGTCACTGTCTAGAACTCTCCACTCACCGGAGTCCTGTAGCCCCTTCTCCAAGCCAGGCCTGAGAGAGCCTTCCAATTGCTCTTTATATACAGCGCTTCTGACTCAGTCCATGTTTGTGTGCCCAAGTTGCCCATCTAACTGAGCAAGTGTACACCACAGAAACAAGCCTTCTCCACCTTCACACTTAGAGCTGACATGAGACTACCCCAGAGGTTTTCTCTGTTGATACCCACGTGTGAAAAAAGTGTGTGTGTGTGTGTGTGTGTGTGTTAAAAATAAAATAATAAAAAAAAAGTAAAAAGTGTTGTCATGGAAAGAACCAAAAATGTAATATTTAAAGGCCATCAGGATTCTAGCTTCATCACTAAATAGCCAGGACGCTGGTTTAAGTTGCTTTGCCTCCCTCCGATTTCTACTTTCTGAGAGGGAACTGTGAGAGGCTCAGTGGATGACACAGGTGCTCACACTTACGCACGTACTCCAGTGAGCCAGGTATCACCGGAAGTGCGTGGACAATGGCATTTCCCTGATACTCCATGTCAGGCAGGACCACTAACTACTGCCTTGGTTGATGACCTCCATGTCTGGGTCCCAGTCTTTTCTCCCAAAAGGATAAGCTTATCACATTGCCTCTCATTGTCAGAATCAAAGACGCCTCTTAGCAATGGGAGCCCCTTCACTTAGATCTCTACCTGATGGGGATAATGGGACACAAAAGCCAACTTGCTCTTGGGTTTGAACACACAGAAGCTCAGGCTCATGATTCTAATCCTGACTGTCATACCCACTGCAAACCTATTTTTCCAGACTATAAGCCAGCATCCCAACCTCACACAAACTTCAGACAGAGCCTATGGTAACATAGAAGATTCCCTCGGCACTTGTTCAGTTTGGAGGTTGTGCCCTATAGTTCCTTCCTGCATGACTGAAGTGGTACAGACAGCAGGATCTGCAACATGTCCTACTAGAGAGAAACAGACTGACATGGAGCCCCTTTGGATCAATTAGAATATTTCTTGTGGAGCATCTCTTACCTCTTGGGAAGATGCCCTTGGCCCTGGTTCTACAGTAAGAACTGTTGTTTATAGATGTGACTTATTTCTAAGTGCACAAGTGGTGACATGCACATATTACTGGGCCTTTAAAACACGTCAACATTAATTTGTGTGTAAAAACCTTTCGGGGGGATGGCTGCCAATAGGCAGAACAGAGCTCACTAATGTGGTTAAAATGTGTCCCCCAAAAGTTCACATGTGGGAAACGTAATCCCTCAAGCCAGAGATTAGTGCTATTTGGAGATGGGACTTTGGGGAAAGTAGGATTAGATGAGGTCATGAGAGGTGAATTGCATGATGGGATCAACATTCTAAATGAAGAGAAAGAACAACTGTCATGACACAGTACGAGGGCTCTCACTGGATGATGATGTCATGCCCGTGGACTTTAAAACCTCTAGAACTATTGGTTAAACAAACCTATTGT